>NC_135811.1:95638437-96309334 GCF_964213995.1 Mustelus asterias
AAGTGAGGTTTGTGGACAAGAAACATGTGCTCCAGGGAAGGTCCTGAATAATGTATAGATTTTCTTTGCAATATTTTGAAATTTCCATTATAAACAAAAGATACAGTCATGTTCACCTGTGCCTTTGCAACAAGATGGTGTCACAAAGGGGTGTCAGTGCCCTGAAGCACAAGGTGAAAACAGAGTGAAAAGGTGCATTGTGCAGCAATTTACTGGAAATGGGTGAACTATATTAACCACCAGTAACAAAAGGCAAAAATTGTTAAAGACAAAATAACTTCTTACTGAGGTATCCGGTTGAGCAGATGAGTAATCAATTGGGTCAGTCCATACATTGCACAGCTTGGTCACTGATGAAAATCTATAGTTCTGCAGATGTGGTCTTGATGTGTGCAGTTTATAGCCACAACCCTTGGTTAGCTCTAGAAAATTACATGGCCCTGGCCGTTCTCTGTTCCTCTAAGAGTGGTAAACCCTCACATCTCCAGTGGGCAACCTCTGATCCACTTGGGTTGCAGCAGGACCAAGAGGCATAATCATAGAATCACTACAGTGCAGAACGAGGCCATTTGACCCATCGAGCCCGCACCGTCTCTCTGACTGTCTTACCCAGGCCCACACCTTCACAATTCCCGTATCCCGCTAATCCCCTTAACCTGAAAATCCTGGGATACTAAGGGACAATTTAACATGGCCAATCCACCTAACCTTCACATCTTTGAACTGTGGGAGGAAAACAGAGCACCCAGAGGAAACCCACACAAACACGGGGAGATCATGCAAACTCCACACAGACAGTCACCCAAGGCTGGAATCGAACTCGGGTCCACAGAGACGTGAGGCAGCAATGCTAACTGCTGTGCCATCGTGCCGCTCCAATGGCCTCTGGATAAAACTTGATGCCGGAGAGCTGTGTTCGCACAGCACCGAATATGTGACAAGCCATGTTGAGGCCAGCTGCTGGATAGTGAATTCATTCTGAAACCTCTTGCTCTTTGAGTTTACCAGTGTTGAAATTCCAAATGATCTGAGCATTGACTGCGCTATGTTCAAACATTATTTGATATACAAGATTCCAAGTTCATCAAAGGCAATCAAATCAAGTTTTGCTATCAGCCAGTTTTTATTGTCAACAACAACTTGCATTTATATAGCACCTTTAACAGAGTAAAACTACCCAAGGTGCTGCACAGGACAAAAAAGACGCAGAAGTAAAGAAAAAGACATTTGGACAGATGGTCAAAGAGGTAGTTTTAAGGAGCCCTTTAATATAAATGGTCCTGCTTTGAGGGTGTGCAAGGGTAAAGGGACTTACCGGTGCATATTCACAAATCCTTGAATGTGGCAGGACATGTTGATGCGGCAATTCAGGAAGGGTACGAGATATTTGTCTATTAAGTAAGGGCACTGAATATAAAAACAAGGAAGTTGTGTTAAACCTTTGCAAATCAAGACCTCAGCAGGAGTATTGTGTACAACTCTAGGATTTACACTTCCGGAAAAATAGTTTTAGAGATTTTGGAATCTTTAGGAGGTGATACAGAGGAGTATTCTGAAGATTATGTCAGGAATGAGGGAGCTCTGTTATGTGGAGAGATTGGACAAGCTGAGATTGTTTTCCTTATAGCAAAGACTGAGGGGAAACCTAATAAGCTTTTTCAAAATTATCAGGGGTTTTCACAGGGCAAGGAGGTCGACAGTTGCAGGTCATAGATTTAAAATAAGTGACAAATGAACTAAAGGGAAAATATGGGGAAATTTCTTCACAGTGTTGTTGAGATCTGGAACACAGTACAGCAGTGATGGGCAACCTAGGCTAGTGAGTGGGCTGCATGAGTGGCCCTCCTTCGTCTCAATGGGCCGCAAGATTGAAATCAGCCTTGTTCACTAACCATAGAGTCATAAAATCCTACAGTGCAGAAAGAGGCTATTCGGCCCATCGAGTCTGCACCGACCACAATCCCACCCAGACCCCATCCTCACAACCCCATGCATTCACCCTAGCTAGTCCTCTTGACGCTAAGGGGCAATTTAGCATGGTCAATCCACCTAACCCGCACATCTTTGGACTGTGGGAGGAAACCAGATACAATACAAACCAATACACACTGAATATTTCATAACAAGTTATAGAAATTACTTAATCATTTATATATTAATGGAGCTCTCGTCAATGGTAAACACAAAATACATATTTACACTTTGGACACAGAGGGAGCGCACGGCTCTCACAGTCAGTGTTGTGAGCAATCAGCACACACCTCACTTCACTTATCCTTGCTTTAGTGCGAATCACTTCAGTCATACTGGTGGGAAAAAAGATACGCAGATGGAAATCAGTGGAATGTGGCAACCCATGCGCATGGACAATGGTCAACAAAATGTCTTGTGGACTGCACTCAGAACTCAGATGGGCCGCATGTGGTCCCCAGGTCACAGGTTGCCCAGCGCTGAAGTACAGTATGTTAAAATGGTGGAATCAGATTCCAGAGAAAGATTCAAAAGGCAATTGAATTTGTACTAATTTTCAGGGTGTGGAACTAAATTGAATAGCTCTCCCAAAAACTGGCACAGGCACAATTGTCAAATGGTCTCCTCCTGTGCTGGAAGATCCTTTGATTCCATAAAGGAGGAAAGTGAAGACATTTCAAGTTGTGAACAAAAATCTGATTCTTAGGAAAGAAATTAATTTTTCCTATTTACTCCTGTACCTCATCATTTGTGGTTTTTATTAAAGGAAGGGCATGAGTTACAAACACAACACCTGAAACACTGGGGAAAAGTGTCAGAATCCCACCTAATAAAAATGATGATCTAAGTATTCTGAAGTCTCTGGCGTGAAGTATCTCATTCATCGCAAAGGTGCAGTGGAAAATCATGGACAGTGGATTTATATTTTTCCATTTGGCACTGGTGGTGGGTCACCTCACAGCTCCAGGGACAAGGGTTCAAATCCGGCCTTGGTTCACTGTCTGTGCGGAGTTTGCACGTTCTCCCCGTGTCTGCGTGGGTTTCCTCCGAGTGCTCCGGTTTCCTCCCACAGTCCAAAGATGTGCAGGTTGGGTGGATTGGCCATGCTAAATTGTCCCTTAGTGTCCCAAGGTGTGTAGGTTAGGTGGATTAACCACGGGAAATGTGTGGGGTTACAGGGATACGAGAGGCGAAAGGGCCTAGGTAAGGTACTCTGTCAGGGACTCAATGCAGACTCAATGGACCAAGTGATTCTATGTGACACTGAGGCACGAGCCATCCAGCCCTCCCAATGTTGGGAAATACTCGACTGCATAATTAATTAGACCAGTGCCATGTGACATGGCGTGAATTCCCAACACCCTCCATGGCAGGTAACCCTGTTCCTCCCCCCACTGTAGGACTTAGTCCCAGAGTGGAAAATTCCACCCCGAATTGATTACAATGGAAAAGGAAATTGGGCAGTGGGTGGGGTGGGAGTGGTGGACATGTACTCAACCCTTTCCCTCTCAGCAGCTTAATTTAACATTCATAACACTCAATTACCATTGCCCAGAGGGGTAGGTCCAAAAGCAGAAAGAAGTGGAAGCAGATACAATAGTGAGTTTTGAGGGGCATCTGGACAAATACATGAATAGGATGGGAATAGAGGGATATGGTCCCCAGAAGGGTAGGGGATTTTAGTTTGTGGGCACCATGGTCGGTGCAGGCCTGGAAGGCGGGAAGGGCCTGTTCCTGTGCTGTAATTTTCTTTGCTCTTTGAAATCCTACCTTGCCAGCTCCACAACATTGTCCTGGCTCCACAGGGTTCTCAGGGTAGTACAGGGTGATTCAGGCTTGGCTACCTGCCCTGGTACAGCAGGTTGCCCAGGTTACAGCAGGGTGCCTCAGGCTGGATAACCTCCAGAACCGGGCGCTCCATTCAATGGTGCCCGCAGCTGTCCCTGTTACCATGTGTGTGTGTTTGTGTGTGTGTGTGTCTTTCCCTCTCCTGACTGAAAACCCTCACCATTTTAGCCCTATTTCCCCATGTTTGTTGCTGATGATAGTGATTGGAGATGCAGTCTCCCTACTTAGGAACAGGAGTAGGCCATTCGGCCCACTCTGTCATTCAGCAAGATCATAGCTGATCTGCGGCCTAACCCCATATACCTGTCCTAGGCCCATGTCTTGATACCTTGGCTCTATAAAACTTTGTCTATCTCAGACTTAAACCAAACAATTGAACCAGCATCCGCTGCCGTTTGAGGAAGAGAGTTCCAAACCTCCCCACTCTGTGTGTAGAATTGTTTTCTAACATCTCTCCTTCGTGGCTTGGTCCTAATTTTTAGATTGTAGCCCCTGGTTCCAGAGCCTTCAACCAATGGAAACAGTTTATCCTTATCCACCCTGTCCTTCCCCTGTAAATATTTTGTAAGCTTCTATCAGATCACCCCTCAACCTTCTGAATTTGAGAGAATAAAGGCCTAATTTATCTAATCTCTCCTCGTAACTTAACCCCTGAAGTCCAGGTATCATTCTTGGAAACCTGCATTGAAGTCCCCCCAGGGGACTTTCCTAAGATGGTGGTGTTCACAGTACTCTAAGAGGGGTCTATCCAGGGTTTTGTACAACTGCAGCAAAACATCTGCATCCTTATACTCCAGCCCTTTAGATATGAAGGCCAGCATTCAGCAGCTTCCACCTTTGATGATAGGGCTGCCCACCTCTCAATGCTGGTGGGATAGGGGGTGGTCTCATAATGACCCTCCAGGCTTGGGTGCGTTCCTGCCACCCTTCGGTGGAGAGACTTGCAGAGGAGGCCTGCATTCTGGTAAATCTCATCAAGTGTCCCTCCTCCAACATTCCCACTCCTTACAATCCAGGCTTCAGGCTCAAGACACCCAAATAAAAAAAATCACCTAATGTATAATTCTGTTGCCCCCCCCTACAAGGTTTTCAATTAATTTTTTTAGCTGAAGGAAAGCAGACATCTGGGAATCGCTCAAATCTGGCTCCCACTCTTCTGCTACCTGCCAATAAAAAAGGTACTTCATTGCTGGAAATTGTATGTGCCAAATTTGTGCAGAAATGGATACAGGCCTTATAGATAGCACCTTGATCCTGCAAGTCAGTTTGTTGCTTTTCCATGCCAGCTGTGTTAGTTCACCACAGTTGATGGCCTTTCGAATACATGTGCTGACCTCTTCATCAAGATGCAGGTTTAGGGGTGGCACAGCAGCACAGTGGTTAGCACTGCTGCCTCACAGTGCCAGGGACCCGGGTTCAATTTCGGCCTTGGGTGACTGCCCGTGTGGAGTTTGCCTGTCCTCACCATGTCTGACGGATGCTCCGGTTTCCTCCCACGCTCCAAAGACGTGTGGGTTAGGTTGATGGCCATGCTAAATTGACCCAAGGGGTGGGACTTTACGGCTTCGCTCGCCCCGAAACTGTAAAATCCCATCCGAGGTCAATGGGAACTTCCCATGGTCCGCCCCTCACCCACTCTGATTCCTGTGGCGGGTGGGGCAGTAAAATTCCAGCCTTAGGAGGCAACTTTACCGTCTCGCCCGCCCCGAAATCGGAGCGGGCGCGGCTCGCAGAACGGAATTCTCCGTAGGGATTTTACAAGCCTCGTCCGACCTCGGTTATAAAATCCTGCCCCTTGTGTGAGGGGGATTAGTGGGGTACATAGGTGGGATTGTTGCCAGTGCAGACTCGATGAACCAAATGGCCTCCTTCTGCACTGTAGGGATTCTATGGTTCATTCTTCTGCTCCCTACCTGGTTGTCTTTGCCAATAAAAAAAGGTGCTTCCTTGCTGGAGCTCTAATGTGCCAAGTTTGTACAGAATGGAGCTTGGATGGTGCAGTTCGAAATTGGGCCACAGGCGCTGTGCTGTCGCTCAGTTTCCCAGATTCTAGCTGCTTCCGTGTTGCCTGTGATTGGCTCTGCCGCACTTGGAGCTAAGCTTCTCGGAGTGTTTTGATGTCTAACTTGTGTGTGTGTTGTGGAGAGAGATCAGGGGAAGGCGCTGAGCTGAATGAGAACTCAGCCCATTGCACCGTGTGGCTACTCAATCCCTTGCAGTTCACAGCGGGACTCTTAAGCAGGAGAGAGAGAGAGACAGAGAATTGTCAGCTCCCTTTTACTGCACAAGTTTAAAGACTGCTGGAATCTGCTACACACACAGAGAACTGAACTTGCCACCTTGTTACCCTGAGACATTTAACAGTGTGCAGCAAGCTCGCCTCTCCTGTGACTGATAAACGAGAGGTTGGTTCTTTGTGCCTTTCGCTGTGCCCGCGACTGCTGTGAATGCCCGAAGCTGCAATGATGAATCGCAAAGGGATGGTGGCCAAGATCTTGTCCCGAATACGGACCGACTCCTTCAGCAGCAATTACACTCTCCTGGGAAAGGAGTTAGGGAGGTAAGTGCGGCGAACCGTCCAGCGGACGCATTGTCATTTAGTCCATTTAAGTCAAAGTCAGCCTTATTGATCGGTGTAAATAAATCGCTGGGACATTATCAATAAACAGCTTTATCGGGCATAAAATGATACATTGATATTATATTGGGGGAGTCTGATGGATCAATACCATTTAATGTTTAATGAACATTCTCTGCGTGGGATAGAATCACAAGATTTCTCAATTCAGGATCTGACAAAGGCAAATTCGAATTTATTTTCAAAGGTTCAAAGGGTTAAAGCGACTGCATTATGGCGAGTCTGGAGAAGTTGCACGGGTTTGCTTTTGTTAAATTTATGCAGTGCTAGCATACATAATTACCAGTTCAGTGTCTTTAATTGCTGTTTAACTTTCTGCGCAGCTCTAGGTAATGAACACTTTTTAAAAAAAGAATGTAAAGTGCCACAGATACATTTAATCATAGTTTGAACATTACTTAATTTGTATTTTAGTTTACTGTTTGGGGGGGGGGGGGGGGGGGGGGGAGAGAGAAAGACTCTGGTCACTTTATGCCTGAATGATTAATTCTAATTCTTTTTGGATGACTTTTTATGTAACAATCCCTAGTATCATCAGGTTGCAGGTTTTTACAGGGTTGAGAGCTATGAAGAATGTAAGTGTTACCTTTCTGTCCATTACAAGCATACCGTACATTTGCACTGTCCATTCAAATTTTCAGTAAGGACACATATTCAGATGGATGCTCAAGTCAGTGACAATTTCAAACTGGCACTGTTTGCAAACACATTACTCTTTTCATTAGCTTTGATGGGCAAGGCATGGTGACACAGTGGTTAGCACTGCTGCCTCACTGTGCCAGGGACCCAGTTTCGATTCCAGTCTCGGCTGACTGTGTGAAGTTTGCACGTTCTCCCCGTATATGCGTGGGTTTTCTCCAGGTGCACTGGTTTCCTCCCACAGGTTAGGTTGATTGGCCGTGCTAAATTGCCCCTTAGGGTCAGGGGGATTAGCAGAGTAAATACAGTTACGGGGAAAGAGCCTGGGTGGGATTGTTGTCGGTGTGGGCTCGATGGGCCGAATGGTTTCATTCTGTACTGTAGAGATTCTATGATTTGACTTATTGGAGTAAATTTTAAATGTTAAATATGTTCTTTTTTTAAAACATTTTCGGAGAATGAATCTTATGAATTTAGACATAATTCTTGCTTCCTGCAGATATTTGCTCAGGTGCTGTTCTGTGTGTGTCTAATTGCAATCATTCCCCCCCTTTTTTTTTGCTGTAACCCCATGGTGAATGCTAAAGTCATTTCTGAGTTCTCATTGATTTAAGTTCTCTGTGGGATATTTATGAATTCACTCAGCACAGATAGATTTATCTGCAGACAGTACCCACATCCAGTTGAGGCTTAATTGCGGCTTCAAGTGCCTTGATTGATTGCTAGTTTTTAAAAGTAGGTTAGGCAACCTGAGACATACTTCTGAAAGTCAAAGGATGATGTCCAAGTCTGAAAAATAGGCATCTGTGGTTCCCCTAATTGGATGTGAATCCATAGCTTGGCGTTATTTCATAGTATCATAAATAATTGTTAGCCTTTCCTGAAGAAGCAGTGTGACATCTGAGAACCTCATTGTGTCCAATGTTGCCAGTATTATTGATGTTTAGAATTCCTCCTTCCCTAGGCCCTGTAAGTTAACAAAGCAACATTAACCAATGTGTCCTATCAATCAATCGCCTTCATAGAAGTTTCCTAACTTTTGTTATTGATCAGGGGGTTACATATAGATTAAGAACAGTGACTTGTGGTTAACTCTAAGAACCAGGCTGGCTGGGATGAAAGGATATAGATTTTTCTTTTTCCCCCAGTTGCTAAACCTCACGAGTTGTTAATGAATTAGACAGCAATGATTTTGGCTCTATTATTACGTATATACAATGTGGGGGTGGAGTTCTTTCAGAGTGGCATGGTGGCACAGTGGTTAGCACTGGTGCCTCACAGCACCAGGGACCCGGGTTCGATTCCCGGCTTGGGTCACTGTCTTTGTGGAGCTTGCACGTTCTCTCCCGTGTCTGCGTGGGCTTCCTCCGGGTGCTCCGGTTTCCTCCCACAGTCCAAAGATGTGCAGGTTAGGTGGATTGGCCATACTAAGTTGCTGCTTAATATCAGGGGGGACTAGCTAGCGTAAGTGCATAGGGTTAGGGCTTGGGTGGGATTGTGGTCATTGCAGACTTGATGGGCCGAATGGACTCCTTTTGCACTGAAGGATTCTACGAAGTAACCAATAAGTTCTGAAGATAGAAGTGGATAAGCTGTTTCTATACTGTGTGCTGGGGCTAAAGGGATCAAGAGATACGGGGGGAAGCTGGGATCAGGATATTGAATTTGATGATCAGCCATGATAATGAATGGCAGAGTAGGCTCGAAGGGCCAAATGGCCTACTCCTATTTTCTATGTTTCTATGTGTTAATTCACACCGGGAATTGCATATATTAGATAAGATAAAATGATAGGTTAATGTGTAACCCTATTCTGAGAAAGTGTCAGTTTTCCATTTATACATCTGAGGCGGTGGCGTAGTGGTATTGTCACTGGACTCATAGAAACCCTACAGTGCAGAAAGAGGCCATCTGGCCCATCGAGTCTGCACCGACCACAATCCCACCCAGGCCCTATCCCCCATATCCCTACGCATTTACCCGCTAATCCCTCTAACCTACGCATCTCAGGACACTAAGGGGCAATTTTAACATGGCCAATCAACCTAACCCACACATCTTTGGACTGTGGGAGGAAACCAGAGCACCCGGAGGAAACCCACGCAGACACGAGGAGAATGTGCAAACTCCACACAGACAGTGACCCAAGCCGGGAATCGAACCCAGGTCGCTGGAGCTGTGAAGCAGCAGTGCTAACCACTGTTCTACTGTGCCGCACTGGACTAGTAATCCAGAGACCCAGGGGAAAGCTCTGGGGACCCAGACTCAAATCCCACCACTGCAGATGGTGATATTTGAGTCTGGGGACCCAGACTCAAATCCCACCACTGCAGATGGTGATATTTGAATTCAGTAAAAATCTGGAATTGAAAGTCTACGATGATCCATGAAACCATTGTCAATTGTCATAAAAATCTATTTCGTTCACTTATGTCCTTTAGGAAAGGAAATCTGCCATCCTTATCCTGGTCTGGTCTACATCTGATTCCAGACCCACAGCAATGTGGTTGACTCTTAGCTGCCCTCTGAAGTGGCCGGGTGAGACACTCAGTTCAAGGGGCAATTGGGAATGGGCAACAAATGCTGCCCCAGCCAGCAGTGCCCACACCCCATGAACGAATAAAAAAAAAAATTTGGATGCATTTGCGTTTGGATCTATCACGCAATAGTACCCGTGCTGATCCCCAACTGAATACATCCACTCTCTAGTGGAGCTGGTCTCTTCTTTCTCCCTGCTACCCCACTCCCACCCATCTTCATTTCAATGTTTTCTCTTCACATTCCTTGAAGGTTCTGAGTCTTGCTGGAACATCATTCCACATGTGATGTTTGAGCAACTACCCAGTATCTCAATAACATGGCTGTTCTTCATCTCTCAGCCTTATCGGTGAGTGTTGGTCAGCTAGCTGACTATCAAAGTCAAAGGCTACTGAGGTCATTCCCATCCTCACTGCCACTAAATATCCACACCGGCATGTTTGCTTCCAATAATTCCCAGTCAGTTTAGCTGAATGACAGAAGCAGACTTTTTTTTTTTAAGTACCCTGGACCCATCTTGGGCTGCTTTGTGATGAATCTAGTGGAAATAATTCCAATTTACAAGAGCGATTCCAAGAATAATTACATAATATAAGAGATGGTCTGTCTGCACATGTCTCTCAAAAATGGTAATGTCTTACAAATGTCATCTAGTCGGATTCACCACTTTAGAATGCAATTCGGTAGTATCTTAAGAAAAAATGTAACAATGGTAACTTCCTGAGCTACAGTGTTATGGTGGTAACAGAGGCAATGCATGGATTCTGCATTTTTAAAGGAGACTTGTATTATTTTACAAGGGACTTGTGCAGAAATAGCATTGCACGGCTGGGGTTATCCAGCATGGCATGTTTTAGAGGCATCAGTAATAATGTTTTTGGAAAGTCTCAAAAATACTGACAGTATTATTCACTTTTGCAAGATGACTCATCCTTTAAAATGATGGGTATTTGTATGAAAAGGCTGAAGTATACCCCCATTTTCTGTGCAAACTTAAATAAAATCAGTTTCTGGTTATATCTCTCCAGTTTAAAGTTATTCACTGGTGACCAATTTTACTTGTCATCAGACTGACTTCATAATAAAGTCTATATAATTATGAGAGGCATAGATAGGGTTGACAGTCAGAATCTTATTCTCCAGAGTTGAAATGTCTAATACAAGGGGGCATGCACTTAAGGTGAGAGGGGGAAAGTTCAAAGGGGATGTGAGGGGCAAGTTTTTTTACACAGAGAGTGGTAGGTGTCTGGAACGCACTGCCAGGGGTGGTGGTGCAGGCAGATTCAATAGGGGCATTTAAGGGGCTTTTAGATAAGCACATGAATATGGAAGGAATAGTGGGATATGGACCAAGGTAGGTAATGAGGTCATTTAACTTGGCATCATGTGCAGCAGAAGATCGTGGGCTGAAGGGCCTGTTCCTGTGTTGTACTGTTCTATGTTTAAGTCTATTTGAGACTGCTGTAGAGATTGTCCACATCCAAAGTGCAAATCAGGACTATCTATAATCATTGACTTTAAGTGAATCTCTACATTTTTACTGGTTTTTATTAGGTCACTGAATAAACCTGAGAGTCTTTTCGAACATCTTTATTGTAATTCGAATTGTTCAACAAAGTTATAGCCGGTAACTCGAGCCTTGGTGCCTTTTAGCCTGAACTCGCAAGCAGAAAGCGCCAGCTATTCACAAAGTTCAGACAAAATGTCTGTTGAAGATTATTAATCTGCCGAGGAATGCTGACGGCAAAGAGGGAATATTTCTGGGAGCGTCGCCTCTTCATGGTAGCAGGGCTTGAGTAATCTTACATTAAATAGCTGCAGGATTCCTTCCCATCCCATGATCTGTATTATCCTATACACTGGTTCTCTCTGTTGGAGCAATCCCCAGACTGGAATCTGTGGTGACACTGCCAGCTGTCAGATTAAGATCAGCCACAGATTTCCTGGTCCGACCTGGGCATTGTGCCAGAATGGCTCCTGTATCTTCCTCCCCCTTGAGTGCAAAGGCAAGATCCCTGTGGATGAAGATGTAAATCTAATTAATCTAATTAAAGTAAAATAGTAGACCTTAATTCCAACATGGTGGAGATTAAAACAAGTAGCTTATAACGTTAAGTACAAAGCTGTAACATTATCACCCCTCCAGTAGTTGATGATGATTACTTGCTCCAACATGTCTTTTTATTAGCTCTGTACAGCAGGAAATTAGATTTTCTGCTGCTTTTAGCTGATTAATTTTCCAAAGAATTTGACATTCGTGTTTTTATAACTTGGCCTCTGTCTAGGAACTAAGGAATGCTTTCAGGAACATACGAACTGGATTGGATTGTGCTGCATGTGCAGAATCTCTTGCCTTGTATTCAGTCAATACAGTTTTAATCCTGCTCATTGTCACACTGTGGCTCGCCCTGCTTAGGGCCCAACAAGAGATAGAACTCTGGCCCCCTGGAAGTTTGCAGAAGGAGGACAAGATTTGAAAGAGCTCCCACAATTGCAAACTTGCATCAGTCTTGCTGCTGCTACTCATCAAATGGTAGACCGAAACCGATTCTGAATGTTCTGCCCTATTGTCCCTTCACATTGGGAAGGATTCGTTTGCATTGGAGTCTAGTGCTGCATTTGGTATTGTAAAAGGATGTGGGATTGGTTGTGGAATCCACCATCTTTTTGGAATGTTGAATGATCTAGGGCAGCTTTGAACCGTAATTTCCTCAAGATCAGAAGGATCTTACTCGCTGAAGTACATGCTGCAAATGGGCAGGGCGAAAAGGCACATTATTTATTAGTGTCACAAGTAGGCTTACATTAACACGGTAATGAAGTTACTGTGAAAATCCCCTAGTCGCCACTCTCTGGCACCTGTTTGTGTACACCGAGGGAAAATTTAGCATGGCCAATGCACCTAACCAGCATGTCTTTTGGACTGTGGGAGGAAACCCACGCAGACACGGAGAGAACGTGCACTCTCCTTGCAGTGACCCAAGCTGTGAATCAAACCCAGGTCCCTGGTGCAGTGAGGCAATGCTGACCACTGTGCCACCCTTGAACATATTAGTGAATCCCATGCATCAGAAAATGCAGATGCTGTCTGCTCAGACACTCCATTTTATTTTTACATCTGGCCGTATACATTCGTGACTCAAATTTTATTTCCCCCCCCCCCCCCCCCCCCTTCCCTCTCTGACTTCGCTGAGGAAACCACTTAAAGGTTTGAAAAGATATTTATAAAAAAGACACAAGAACATTGAGCAAATGCACTGTACTGCTCACTCATGCACAATGACCTTGTGGGGAATAAAATATTCAAAACACTTGTTTCTCTTCCCATCTTAAGCTCATTTCTTCAGCAGGTTCTCATGCAGTTATCAGTCACAGTTGGGGAGGGGGTGAAAAACAGCAGCAAGCCCAGAATACGCTCAGTGGAATGGACTGCGGGGGATAATGGCTATTTTCAAATACACCTGCAAGCTCCCAAAACCATCCACATTAGAATTAGTTCTTGCAGCCAACAACTACCAGGATGTCAAATTCAACAGGAAAGCTGCTGGCTGTTTCACGATTCAGTGAACAGAAACTTTTTTAGTTCATAAAAATGCAGGATTTGTGACTAAATGGAAGGGTGGCACAGTGGTTAGCACTGCTGCCTCACAGCGCCAGGGGCCCGGGTTCGATTCCCGGCTTGGATGACTGTCTGTGTGGAGTTTGTACATTCTCCCCGTGTCTGCATGGGTTTCCTCCGGGTGCTCTGGTTTCCTCCCACATTCTGAAAGACGTGCTGGTTAGGGTGCATTGACCCGAACAGGCGCCAGAGTGTGGCGACTAGGGAAATTTCACAGTAACTTCATTGCAGTGTTAATGTGACTAATAAATAAACTTTTTTTAAAAATTGCAATTGAGGTGGAATTGCGGAGAGTTGGTGTGAAGAGATGTGCGTACTGTTAGTCAGGTTAAGGTTTCTTTCATAATTAGTGTTCACTTTGTCATGAGTTCAGACTAGAATCTATTAACCACAGTCTGTGGGGTTTGAAGGGTGGAATTGATATGCTGACACCAGACCGATGCATGGGCCAGATACAAATCATCAGCTGCATTCTGTGGGAAAAGAAAGCTCTGCTCAACACCAACAGGCAGATCATTCAACACTTCCTTCTTTCACAAACAGAATCGGGGGAGATCTATGTCTGTACCCTGGGAGCTCTCAGCAGTTGATATTTCGAATTGAGTGCACCCTTCAGTGGAGCTGCAGCTGACGCAAGCATTGGGTCAGGTTAGCTACGATAGGCAAGAAAATTGAAAACTTCTGTAAAATATATTCTTCAGAGCTATATAGCACAGACTTATAGGGATATTAACAACTCGGAGAAGTGGTTTGAGAGATGTAGGGACTTGAAGAGCATTGTAGTTAGGCTGGGCCTTCTGCGGATAGGCTTGCTTCCTGGGGTAGCTTAGTGTCTGGGAACTAATGGTGACTGGTGGTAGGAAGTGGTCTGCCTGTCCTCTGATAACTTCTGTTTGCTGACGGCATAGGGCACAGTGGTTAGCACTGCTGCCTCACAGCGTCAGGGATCCGGATTTAATTCCGGCCTTGGATGACTGTGTGGCGTTTGCACGTTCTCCCCGTGTTTGTGTGGATTTCCTCCCACAGTCCAAAGATGTGCCTGTGCTAAAGTGCCCCTTAGTGTCAGGGAGATGAGCAGGGTAAATACCTGGGTTACTGCGATAGAGTCTGGGTGGAATTATTGTCGGTGCAGGCTTGATGGGCCGAATGGCCTCTTTCTGCACTGTAGAGATTCTATGACTCTAAATGGCCTTTTGGCTAAGCGTCAGATCAAGCCCATATACAATGCCTCATATTATCATCTTGGATCTTGTTTGTCCCTCTCGTAGGGACCATGATTGGATTCAATCTGAATTTGTATTTTTGGATGGAACAAAAAATTTAAAAAACAAACTTCTGTCATTTAGACCTCACCCTTTCACTCCTGCGATGATAACTCAGCTCCTCGGAATTGCATTCCAGTTTATCAGCTCTCGACATCTCTTCCAAAGCATTCATTCTTCACATGTCGCCTGAGAGAATGAATGATGGCAGGTTGCTGCATGGGGTATATCACAACTCACTTGATAGCCACTCTCCCATCATTGATTAATGATCAGGAACTGGAAACCTGACCACTTCTCATGTCCCCAGCTGGGTGCTGTTGGGATCAATGGGAGAGCCCATCTACTAACCAGGCTAGTTAACTCACCAGGGACCAAAGAAGTAAAATTAAACCTCAGGATTCAATCACATCTCGAACAGTGCCATTGCCTGATAAGCTTGTTGGGAAGATGGTGAATTATATTTTTATTGCTATATTTAATTCTAGTGAAAATAGCACATGATTACAAAAGGGGGCAATTAAAAAAAGTTTTTAAAGTTTATTTATTAGTCATAAGTAAGGCTTACATTAACACTGCAATGACATTACTGTGAAATTCCCCTCATCGACACACTCCGGCGCCTGTTCGGGTCAATGCACTTAACCAGCGCGTCTTTCAGACTGTGGGAGGAAACCGGAGCACCCGGAGGAAACCCACACAGACACGGGGAGAACGTGCAAACTCCACACAGACTGACCCAAGCTGGGAATCGAACCCATGTCCCTGGTGCTGTGAGGCAACAGTGCTAACCACTGTGCCACCGTGCTGCCCACAGAGCGTGATGAGTGTCTGGAACAAGCTGCCAGAGGTAGTAGTAGAGGCGGGTACAATTTTGTCTTTTAAAAAGCGTTTTGACAGTTACATGGCTATAGAGGGATATGGGCCAAATGTGGAAAATTGGGACTAGCTTTGTGGTTTAAAAAAAAAGGGGTGGCATGGACAAGTTGGGCCGAAGGGCCTATTTCCATGTTGTAAGCCTCTATGACTCTATGATTACTAAAAAGACACTTGATATGATCAAAGCTGCATTGACGTTTCGAAGCCTTCACATTAAGGTTTTTCCCTTTTAATGTTTAAGATTTAGGTTATATGGATTGTAGAAAGGTTTCCTCCCTCTTTTGTGACACATGCAACATTATTTGATCATTCACTCTGGTGGTGTGAGGTAAGCCCCTGACACATTGCAGATTGATATTGAAATACCAAATGTTTTAGCAATGCATCGCTCATTGCAAAACTGCACTTGCTGAGGCATACACGTGATTGAGTCAATTCCCTGGCCAGTTTCCTGTTGAGGGAACTTAAACAGTAAACAGCCCGCTCTTGGCTAATATGCCCATTCGAGTCTTTAAAGCAATGAAGTCCCTGCTCTTTGTCCTACTCCCAGCCACCTGCCTTGAGAATATCTTCCTTCAAGACACTCGATGGTCAGTGTTTGTTTACTTTCCTGGTCTGCTGTGGAGATTTGAAGAGCCGTTGAGGAAGTGCTTATCCTGAATTAAGACTCCCTTGATGCCCTGGCTACTGTGGGGAGAGTACATGACCTGAAGAAAAGGATTTGATTTTTACATTTATTATTCATGGTATCTTAATTTTTTTCCTGAAGCGCTTAAACAATATTTAGAATCATAGAATCCCTACAATGCAGAAGGAGGCCATTTGGCCCATCGAGTCTACATCGACGACAATCCCACCCAGGCCCTATCCCCGTCACCCCACATATTTGCCTTGCTAATCCCTCTGACAATTTAGCATGGCCAATCAATCTAACCCGCACATCTTTGGACTGTGGGAGGAAACCGGAGCACTCGGAGGAAACTCACGCAGACACGGGGAGAATGTCCACACAGAGTGACCCGAGGCCGGAACCAAACTCGGGTCCCTGGCGCTGTGAGGCAGCAATGCTAACTAACCACTGTGTCACTGTGCCGCCGAAAATAAATAATTTGCAGCATGTGCCAAAAATTATGCCTTGGTGCCGTAGTTAACCAGTTGACAGATTGGTTGCCATTGGTATATTTCAATTTTGTTTTTGTTTAGATCGACATTGCATGGCAATCCCTTTGTCTTAACCTGATTCTAATTTCCATGGGCCAGTTGATGAAATTGTGCACATTCTTGGTGGTTAGAGTGGTTGGGGTGTGGAATGGACTGCCTGCAGTGATAGTGGAGTCAGACACTTTAGGAACATTTAAGCGGTTATTGGATAGGCACATAGAGCACACCAGGATGATAGGGAGTGGGATAGCTTGATCTTGGTTTCAGATAAAGCTCGGCACAACATCGTGGGCCGAAGGGCCTGTTCTGTGCTGTACTGTTCTATGTTCTCTATGTTCTATGTTCCACAAGTGACATTAGTCTTCATCAGAGTTTATTTCCCTTTGCGCTATTTCACCAAGGTTTCCAGTGATATTATCCATCAAAGTATATTCCTCTTATGGGGCAATCCAGAACAGCAGGTCACAGGTATAGGTTGAGAGGCGGCAGAGTTAAAACTGAGATGAGGAGGAACTGCTTCTCGCAGAGGGTGGTGAATTTGTGGAACTCGCTGCCCCATAGCGCGGTGGAGTCTGAATCATTGAATGGTTTCAAGAAGGAGATGGATATATTTCTAATAAAAGAAAGGGATGAGGGGATATGGGGAACAGATGGGGAGGTGGATTTGAGACCAGGGAGAGATCAGCCATGATCTAATTTAATGGCGGAGCAGGCTGGAAGGGCTGAATTTGCTGACTTCTGTTCCTAATTCCTATGTTGAACCCCTGTGGAAAGCCTGTCTGTAGAAAATATAACAGAGCATCAACTTAAGTGACAATTGAAGTTCTGTCAAAAGAGTTTAATATTCAGGAGTTATGGAATGCTGACTATCTTATTTAGTATACATGATTCAATCCCCTTCAGATCAGGCCAGATTCAAGTGATTGTCAAACTTACTGCCCGCAGCTCTCAAAAGAGCCTTTCATACTGAAGCTACATCAAAGGGAAAGTGGCCAAAGAGTGCAGCTGTTCTGAATCTTCCCTTCAAATGCATTGTTAGTGCCCCTGTGTGCTCGGAGCAAAAGAGAAGCACATGTCCAGCATGACCATGACAAATTGATCGCTGTGCCTGTTCAACAGAATTGTGTCATGACATCACCAGCCAGTGGCATCACTGTGCACAAGTTATCTATGGAAGGGGGCACTTTGATGAGTGGTGTAACATCATCAGGCAGTGTGTCTAATAACATCAGTGGCTTTACAAGCACAAGCAAGGCTGATAGCAGGCGCTAAGACCCAAGCGGGTTTAAAAAAAAAAGTGGATATTCCTCGCCACCTGCTGTCCGAGGCCCAGGCTATCAGAGCCAGCGGCTAAAGAACAATATAAAAGCAGCTAAAGTTACACTAAGTACCACTGACCAGTTTCCCTCATTAACCTTCTGACCTTCCTTCAGAAAGTGCAAAATGAACTGGACCTTGTGCGTTCCCCATCCAGCTTTATATCCCATACTTACCTTGCGTGCTTAGCTCCAAGGAACTACCACAAATCAATAGTGTAAGAGAGCTTACAGTAATTTAAGAGCAATCGTCATCTTATAATGTGTAACTTGGAATGGTACTTAATTTAGTGAGCTCAATAAAATAATTTATGCAAGTCTAAAGTTGCAAGTTTATGTTGTCACTGGGATATTTTCCAATGAATTAAGTTCATGGAACAACAAACTTTGTGATCTCGGTTCAGAGTCCATCATATGTTGCAGTCATTTCTTATGCTTCAGCAGAAACCTTTACAATGCATATCAGTGAAATTATTTCTTTATAGGTTCCAAAGAAAAAAATCCTTTGCAGCACCACAAGGAAAAGGCAGAATAGGTCTAATTTAAATGGATCTTGCAAAGAGCTGGCAGAGGCATGATGGCTGAATGGTCTCCTTTATGCTGTCATTTCTAACCATGCTTCTAAATGGCACTCATATTGTCATATGACTTGTATTGTCGCACAATTGACATTAAGTGAGGCAGAGAGCGCCACCCCCTCAGTTAGTGGCGCTATGTTATATCAGTTCGGGATGATTGTATTTTAACTTGTCTCAATAGTGCAATATTTCCCAAATTTTACACCAGTTTGAGTGGTGTAAAATTTGAACCTTTGCTATGCAAACAATGTAAGGACCATCTCTGTCTGAGGGGCAAGGTAGTGGCCTCTTGGGGGAAACACTCAAAGGCAACATCTTGAAACTACAGTCATTTGAATGAGGAAGTGCAATGAAATCCAAAAGAAGCAACTTTGCACTGCAAATGCAGAACGATTCAATCTTTCTTGCCCACATTAGTAAAGTAAGTTTTTTTTTGATCTGTGTCTCAGAACTGCCTACACAAGAACTTTTGAGGAGCTACCTCTCAATTAGTTGAGTGCTTTGAGCATGCAGACTGTCCAAACATTACTGGGGGAGGAATCGAGTAGCTCACCAGATCTCGCAGCGGTATTTACACCTACAACCCTTATAGGTTCCAAAGAAAAAAATCCTTTGCAGCACCACAAGGAAAAGGCAGGAGAATAGGTCTAATTTAGATAGTCTTGCAAAGAGTTGGCACAGGCATGATGGCTGAATGGCCTCCTTTGTGCTGTCATTTCTAACCATACCTATGCGTGTGTGAACATGGGATCAAGGATTCGTGTCTCCTAAAATTCAGAATTATCTTAACTATTTAAGTTTAAGTTTATTTATTAGTGTCACAAGCAGGCTCACATTAACACTGCCATGAAGCCACTGTGAAAATCCCCTAACTATTTTGGTCATAAGTATTTTAATGCTGAAAGATCTAAAGCCAGGCTGATTTCTTCATTCCCTCTATCTATTTGCGCTGACAATCACAAAGCATCAATAATTGTGTGTTGGTTGGGTAACGGTTTTTTTTTACCAAATTCTCGTTCAAATAAATATTTAGCAATGAGATGCGGATACATTGAGTAACTTTATGTGTTGTTTGAACTTCCTCTCAAAACCTTGCTGAGCAATATGTGATGATCTGACATATGATGCACACCTTATCCTCTTTGTGCTCACTATAATTACTTTTCCATGGTGGCGCTGTTAAAGGCAGTCTGGTGGTTTTCCCACAATCAATCTACGTGCCACTCTGCCTGATGGTGCCCATTATTGTAGAGTGCAAGACCTTGGGAGCCCTGGTGACGTTTGGAGATGCCTATTTTGATGGATCCCACTTTGGGTGTTCTCTTAAACACACTGAGCTAATTTTCATTTCCTTTTCCCAGTCCGTTGCATGTCTTTGGCCTCTGATAAGCCTCGCACCAGAATAAACATAAATGCCATAAAAGCAGCACCTGGTAATCGTAGGCTTCCGTTTGACGTGTGCCATATGGGATTGGTTTGTAGACACAAGCATGTCTTATTTGGGGGGTTCTGACCTCCGTGTAAAGAAGTGTCCCTATCCTTGTCCCTTTTTCCTCAATGTCAATTGCATCTTCCTCCTACTTCCAGTGGCTGTTGCTTATATTGCAGAGTAAATCCAAGAACTTTGATTTGATTTATTATTGCCACCTGTATTGGGATACAGTGAAAAGTGTTCTTGTGTGCTATACAGACAAAGCATACCGTTCATTGAATACATAGGGTAGAAGGAAGGGAGAGGATGCAGAATGTAGTGTTACAGTCATAGCTATGGTGTAGAGAAAGATCAACTTAATATAAGGTAGATCCATTCAAAATTATGATGGCAGCAGGGAATAAGCTGTCCTTGAGTTGTTTGGTATGTGACCTCAGACTCTTGGCCTTATCTGTAATATAAATGGATCATAGAATCCCTACAGTGCAAAAGGAGGCCATTTAATCTATTGAGTCTGCACCGACCACTATCCCACCTCGGCCCTATCCCCATCACCCTACGTATTTAGCCTTGCTGGTCCTCCTGACACTAAGGGGCAATTAAACATGAATAATTAAACCTAACCCGCACATCTTTAGACTGTGGGAGGAAACCGGAGCACCCAGAGAAACCCACGCAGACACGGGGAGAACATGCAAACTCCGCACAGACAGTGATCTGAGGCCGGAATTGAACCCGGGTCCCTGGAGCTGTGAGGCAGCAATGCTAACCACTGCGCCACCGTGCCGCGCACAAGTGACAAGAAGCACTAAGAAAAGCAGGTTTTGCTAATTATGAAAACAGAGCTATGTGAAACGACTTTCAACTTCAGCCACACAAGTTCATTTAAGAACATCAGAACATAAGAAATAGGAGCAGGAGTAGGCCATCTAGCCCCTCGAGCCTGCCCCGCCATTCAACAAGATCATGGCTGATCTGAAGCGAATCAGTTCCACTTACCCGCCTGCTCCCCATATCCCTTAATTCCCTTATCGATCAGAAATCTATCTACCCGTGATTTAAACATATTCAACAAGGTAGCCTCCACCACTTCAATGGGCAGAGAATTCCAGAGATTCACTACCCTCTGAGAGAAGAAGTTCCTCCTCAACTCTGTTCTGAACCAGCCCCCACTTACCAGTTTACCAATAAAGGATGTCTGCATTGATCAGAAACAAACTACAGTACATTATATCACTGCAACACTTGTTGCCATAGAGTAAACATGCTAGATAAAACAGAAATATTAGATCATTTTTCTTGGAATTTGATTGAGCAACGTTCAAACGTTAATGCAAATCTCTTATCCAAAGGTGTTGGTCAGAGAAAAACTTGTACAGTCATGTTATCCGAAGTAGTTGTTCAATCTGACTGGATGTCAAGGGAAAGGGAATGATATCATGGCCAGCACAAGCTCTACAAATCCCCGGTGCCAGTTTGGCTGACACGCCTCATTCTCCCTTGAGCATTCTAGCGTTGCTAGATAGGGCAAAAAGGAATCTGAATCCTCCTTTTCCTATTGTCACCTTCAAAGTGGAAAGTTAGATTGACTGCCGATATTCCCAACAATCTTGGCTGGAGAAGAGGATCACGGAGCCGCCTTTTCTGATTAGAAAATGTGGCAAAAAAAGATACACCAATCGCTGCTTGTGAGGGTAGGATTGGGGTCTTGGCCCCTTTTTGAACACATTGTATTGTGCAAAGATTTTCTCTTGAACTACTGTGGATTATGAGTGTCAAATCCCTGGTTTTGTATGTATTTTAATTTCTAATTTTCAGAATGTTGACCTTTCCTATGGATCTACTGTGTTAAGAGTTGTGTATATTATAAGCTCCATTTGTTCTTCCACCTTTCCACAAACATGCACTACCTCCCGAACAAAGTACAGATGCATTATCATCAGGAAGACATCCGTTCCTGCATGTAGATGGTCCAGAGGTTGATGCTGGCATTAAGTGGCACAAATTCAAAAGTAATAAAGAGATCTTATCGACACTCTTATCTGCCAATGGATGCTCATGTAACAGTAGATTGCACTCACAACAAGTCCTGTCATTGCTCGAACTTTGTGAAAGGTTGCATTGGGCAATCTTCCTTGAAAATGCTTCAAAAAATGAAGGCTTATTAACTCTAGAGTGCCTCAAGCTGTGTATTTCTAGAAACATCCTTTTTATTTTCTGATTTATTCGCCTGAATGCCCTGAATTTTGTCATCTTTCCACGGTGGAGCCCTTCATTATCTCATCAAGTGCTCGGTCTTAGAAACAGAAATATAGAAAGTAGGAGTAGGCCATTTGGCCCTTCAAGCTTGCTCCACCATTCATTACAATCATGGCTAATCATCAAATTCAATATCCTGATTTCCCCCCTTTCTTCCCCCCCCCATATCCCTTGATTCCTTTAGTCCCAAGAGCAATATCTAATTTCTTCTTGAAATGACAATGTTTTGGCCTCAACTACTTTCTGTGGTAGTGAATTCCACAGATTCATCACCACTCTCTGGGTGAAGAAATTTCTCTTAACCCCAGTCCTAAAAGGTTTACTTATCTTACTTATTCTCAAACTATGACCCCTAGTTCTGGACTCTCCCGCCATTGGGAACATTCTTTCTGAAAGTACCCTGTGTAACCTTGTTAGAACTTTATAAGTTTCTGTGAGATTCCCCTCTCACTCTTCCAAATTCCAGTGAATATAATCCTAACCGAATTAGTCTCTCCTCACATGACAGACCTACCATCCCAGGAATCAGGCTGGTAAACCTTCGCTGTATTCCCTCTACAGCAAGGACAACCTTCCTCGGATAAGGACCCCAAAAATGCAAATAATATTCCAGATGTGGCCTCACCAATGCCCTGTACAATTGTGGTCAAATATCCCTATTCCTATACTCAAATATTTAAGTATATAAGCTGAGACAGTGAGTATCAGTTGTCTGATCAAAGGTGTGCTATCTCTTTTCCTGTTTTCATCTGATGTTCACACATGCACTTTTCAGTAGAGATCACTAAAGTTACAGTCAGGAGCAGAAACTCATTTTCTTTTCCCCCTTTTACCATTGTTCCATTACTCTGGGACAGCAAGGTGAGTGTGATATCCTCATTGCTGCCCAAAGAAATCGGCCATCTCCACACTAGAGCGCTTTAAAACAATTGCTGTCTCTTTCAAGCTCCTCAGTTTTTCCGTGAAAGTAATTTTACCAAGCTGACACACTGTTGACGCTAATGTTTATAGAAACATTGTTTGACTGTTTTTCTGTATTTCCATCAAGGCCTCTCTTCCATTCCATGTCAGCATTTCCATCCTAACCATCTCTGACCATCCATCAATGTGTCGTTATTTTACATACAGTAGAATCCTTTAATGGCACTGCCACTGCAATAAAGACTGACGATGTTATGTCTAATTTATTATACAGGAGGCTCGGTGTCCCTCAAGCATTGCATGAGTAGTCCAATTATAATTTCAAACTACAACATGCATTCACGTTAATGATCAAAAATGTTTTGCTCAGGGGGGGAAAAATGAACAATTTCAAAGCTTGTAAGGACAAAGTTGGTGTCTGAGAAATCTTGCTCATCGCCCTTTATGCCCCGGGTGTTATATTGTCGGAGATGCTGTCTTTTCGATGGCTAATCAGATCAGCTTCCTAATGAACAGGCCATTCTTTGTAGCTGACTTTCCTCTTTGTTTTGGACTCGGGTTATTGAATATGCACACTTCATGCTGGCTTAGGAAAGTTTTGACCTCTTGGTCTGTAGTTTAATCCAAAGCTAATGCTTTTTTTTGGAATTTTGAGAAGGTAAAATTGGTCTACGCCGTCAATGCAAAACAGGATTGGAGCAAAACCGCATCCCATGCACTTAAACTTCTTTCCATTGAAATTCATCAAATTCTCTCTGGTGAATTGTTTTCTGAGTTAGTTTGAAATTAAAAGTCTTGGGAAATATAAATCTATGCATGCTTGCCTTCATCGCATTGAATTTAAAACTTGGCAAGTCATGTTGCAGCTTTATAGAACATTAGTCAGGCCGCACTTGGGATATAGTGTTCAATTCTGGTCGCCACATGACCAGAAGGATGTGGAGACTTTGGAGAGGGTACAGAAAAGATTCCCCAGGATGTTGCCTGGTATGGAGAGGTTGGAGAAACTTGGTTCGTTCTCACTGGAACGATGGAGGTTGACGGGCGACCTGATAGAAGTCTACAAGATTATGAGGGGCATGGACAGAGTGGATAGTCAGAAGCTATTCCCCAGAGTGGAAGAGTCAATTACAAGGGGGCATGGGTTTAAGGTGCGAGGGGTAAGGTTTAAAGGAGAGGTAACAGGCAAGTTCTTTACACAGAGGGTGGTGGGTGCCTGGAACTCGCTGCCAGGGGAGGTAGTGGAAGCAGATACGATAGTGACCTTTAAGGGGCATCTGGACAAATACATGAATGGGATGGGAATAGAGGGATTTGGTCCCTGGAAGGGTAGGGGGTTTTAGTTCAGACGGACAGTATGGTCGGTGCAGGCTTGGAGGGCCAAAGGGCCTGGTCCTGTGCTGTCATTTTCTTTGTTATTTGTAAAGTAATTTGAAAGAAAAAATCAGTTGTCAATTTTCTACAAGAACATTTCACTCCAGTCAAATTTCATTTCCTAAATCATTCCTCAATTTGGAAACATGATGCAAATGAGAGAGTCTGAGTGAAGGAGATGATGCCATGTAGTAGAGTTATTATCACTCTGTGTGGTTGCATTTCTTGAAAAGGTAGATGGAGTTGAGACACTGGTTGACAGGATGGCAGAACTGCCTTGATGGGCTGAATGGCCTACTCCTGTTCCCACATTTGTGATCTGTTAGCTCATCAAAGGGTTCAGGCATGCAATAGGCCAAAGGTCGATCAGCTTTCCAAGCGCCATTTGAACACTGGACCTAATTTTCCATTGTCTGTTATCAATTTGCATTTCGATAACGCAGCATTAACCTTTGATTGTTACAACAGTGTAATGTTACAAGAATGCTTTAACATAAATCAGCCAGTAATCTGTTTTGAGGTAATTTCCCATTTTCCGACCTTTTAAAAGCTCGCAGTGATGGGACTTGTGCCCACTGGTGTAGGGGGAAACAAATTGTGTACAAACTCTTCCTCTTAAACCTGAGTGGGAATACCAGTTTTGTTATTATTTGTCGGAGGGTCCCAGTGTTTCCTTGAACAGTGTAATCTAATGGTGGGTTCAAGAGAGTTCAGGATGACATTAATACTGCACTCTTCACACTGGGTTACAGAAGACTTGGAACTCTGGGGTCGCCACTTCAATCAAAGTTAGCTTTGATTGGCCAATTCACTACACAAAAATAAAAGCAAAATACTGTGGGTGCTGGAAATCTGAAATGAAAATGGAAAATGCTGGAATTACATAGAAACTAGAAGCATGAGGAGGCCATTCAGCCCTTCCAGCCTTCTCTGCCATTCATTATGATCATGGCTGATCATCGAATTCAATATCCCGATTTCCCCCCCCCCCCCTTCCCTTCAGCTGTCGTGAGAGAAATAAAGTATGTGTGGAGAGAGAAACAGAGTACGGTTTTGAAGAAAATTCATGTTGGCCTCAAAGTATTAACTCTGTTTCCCTCTCCACAGAAGCTGCCAGACCTGCTGAGTACTTCCAGTGCTTTCTATCTTTACACCAATCACTGCACACGATATTATAAAGGTTGATGTTTTGCCATATCATTGCCAGAAGGTATTTTGTAATAGATTAGATTTAAGTGCTATCTCACCATGTGTGTAGGATATATCAGTGCAATTGGCTAGGGTGGAGAATGATAAGTCTTGATGGATCAATTGTTTCTTAAATGGCTCCAAAGGCCACTTCAGAAAACAAGGAGTCATCTACAGGAATATTATGATCCAGTAAAATAGGCTATTCTGTCACTCAGTAACCTGATCTCCTGTCAAATGAAAAATATCACGTATGACAATTCTGTTTTAAAAACATCTCTTTGGACTACTGCCTGGATCTTGTAGATATATCTTATCTTTTGCATGTTACCTGTGGTTCTGCTGGTAGCACCTCTGAATCTGGAGGTTTTGGGTTCAATTCCCATCCCAGGACCTGAGCACAAAGGTCAAGGCTGGCATACCAGTGGGGCTTATCATTTTCCACCCTAGCCAATTACACTGATGTATCCTACACACATGGTAGGAATAGCACTTAAATTTAATCTCTCCAATAAGGAAATGCTGCACTGCTGGAGGTGTTGGCTTTTGGATAGGAGGTTAAATTATGGCCCTAATTGCCCTCTCAGGCAGATATAAAAGATTCTATGGCACTGTTTTGAAGAGCAGGGGAGTTAGCTGCAGTATCCTGTCCAATATTTTCCATCAATCAGCATCAGAAAAACAGGTTGGCCTGAGTTGGAGAACTCCAAGGCCCTTTACCTGATCCGTTAAGGGAAACAAAAGAATTAACCGCGAGGAAAAAAAAAGACAATATGCAAATGGAAGATTGGTTTTCATTTACCTCAGACCAATTCCAGTACCGTGTTCAGAATAGGAAAAGTTTGGATTGTGCTTTGCTCCGGATTGTCGGAGAGTGGACGTATGACCAGCGACCCCCACCCCTCAGAAGTCCCGATGCCCTGACCTCTGTGAAAATTGCCTAGGAACTTTAAACTTCTGGCGAGCGATTTCCCTTGCTCTCCAGAACCTCTGTGAATGTCTCCGACTCTGATCAAGCATCATACACTTTGGACAGTTCTGTGGGACTAATAGTTGCTCAAGAAATGTTAGACAGAAAAAATCCTAGTGTAACTCCTTTTGTAACTACAGAACTGACTCCCGAATCAGTCACACTAACATCCCTTACAATGTAACAGTTATAGATTCAGAGTGAATCTATAACTGTTACATTGTAAGGGATGGACTCCTAAGGAATCTAATTTCTGTCTTGAAATCCACTCAAAAAAAAATGCTAATTATGTCAACTGTTTTGTCTCACAGATAATTTCTATATTAGTAAGCGATCAGTAAGCAACTCCGCTTATTTCAGAAGGTTTAGTGAATCAAGGTATATTCTACTGAGAGATAATACTGAAGTTAACATAAACCTTCCTACCCCTTGAGATCGGAATCATTTACCTTGCAGATCATATTAATTCTCCTTTAGATCTTCCAGACACACTTTGATTTTATACAGTAGTAAGCGTTTCCCCACCTTGCTGCATTTCAAACAGGTGAAAGCCATGTGAATCTTGCACACTAACTGAGCTCTGCAAACGTTCAGCAAATATCAGAAATTAAACACAGCAACAAGCTTGAGGTTCTGTTAAAGGGGTTAGCTGAGAAGGAATCAAAATGCCTGCTGGGAATAGTTTTAGCAAGGCAATTATGCAAACTGTTTTAATTAATAGCAGCACGTGTTTGCTTCAAATTAATTTTCACATTGTCCTCTTGTGGGGTCTGCAAAGTGCTATTTTCTATCATGAGAGACGCAAAATTAGTCTCTTGCAGCATGAAGCCAGAGCCATGTTGTGTTCTGTCCTCTTTCTGTTAGGGTGGATAGTGAGAGCCTTTTTCCTCGGATGGTGTTGGCTAGCACAAGGGGACATAGCTTTAAATTGAAGGGTGAGAGATATAGGACAGATGTTAGAGGTAGGTTCTTTACTCAGAGAGTAGTAAGGGCGTGGAATGCCCTGCCTGCAGCAGTGGTGGACTCGTCAACGTTGAGAGTGTTCAAGTGGTTATTGGATAAACATATGGATGTTATTGGAATAGTGTAGATTAGAGGGGCTTTAGATTGGTACCACTGGTCGGCGCAACATCGAGGGCCGAAGGGCCTGTACTGCGCTGTAATGTTCTATGTCTATGTTCTGTTGGATCTTGCTGGTATTGCTAATAGAGCTATTACACTTTTGGGAGGGAGCACCCAAAATCTGTTCTGGGTCAAAATGTCAAATTGGTCTGGTCAGCTACGGAAACCCACTTGTGCAATGCAACCACACTCCCTTTTCCTTCTGTGCATTGGGGACACTGCACAGTCCCTGATGGATTCCTTGCTCTCAGAGATACAAGTGGCATTCTGTTCTAGAAAATGGTCCAGATCTTATGCATAGTTGAGGGCATAGGAGGTTGGTTTGTTTTTGAGTAAAATATATGTATAAATGAAAGAAACATTACATTCACCCTGTAGTCAAGTACAGCGGTCCTTACAGTGCTCCAAATTGAGATTTCCCTTGAACCCTTAAAGTTTTTTTATTTTTTAAGATTGTTATTTTATTAGTGTCAAAATTAGGCTTACATTTACACTGCAACAAAGTTTATGTGAAAATCCCTTAGTCACCACACTGTTTGGGTACACTGAGGGAGAATTTAACATGGTCAATGCACCTAACCAGCACGTCTTTTGGACTGTGGAAGGAAACCAGAGCACCCGGAGGAAACCCACGCAGACACAAGGGTGAATGCGCAGACGGTGACCCAAGCCGGGAATCGAACCCGCGTCCCTGGCGCTGTAAGAACCGTCCTTTCCAAATTTTTTCCTCAGCAGAACGTTGTTCCTTTCTGATAACTTTGACTTTAAAGAAATGTAAAAGGACTTGCTGATTTCCTCTTTATGTTCCTGTCAGTCAGGGGTTGCTCTTTTCATGTGATGTTTGCTTTTGTATTTTTTATTTCCCGTAAAACAGTGCATTGTGTGTGCAACAAACAGTGACAGCTAGTGCCTGTCCCAGCCTGTATTTCTGGGTGGGGAGCGGGCACAGGTTATAGGGGCAATTGCAGCAAGCAACTGATATGTGTCAGCGTTGGTCACCAGTGGAGTTTTACTGCCAAAAGGTGAAGAAATAAGTATTATGGCTCGCGCCAGGAATTCCATCCGAATTCTGCTCTTGTGCGCAAGACTTCATTCCTTTATCAGGGCTTCAGAACAAGTAATGCTGCCAGGTGGGATATGGTGTGGGTTTGAGATGGCAGACGGGGAGTTTAACTAGAAATTCTATTAGGGTGCAAAAAAAGGATGTCGGGCAGGTGCTGGTGCTGTCAAGGGCCCCTGAGAATAACCATGGGATAAATGTGACGGGTATGGGGGAAGAAACTCAATCCCGTCTCACGGTTGTTTTAGATAAAAGAAATTGAGATTGGAGGGATGTGTTTTGGGTCTAACTGGGCCCAATTTTTCCCTGGAGTTGTTCCAGCATCTAAATCGGCCATTAGAGGCCCAGTGTATGCAAATTTAGAGCCTGAACATCACTGACAGGGCCCCGATTGAAATTGGCCATCAACTGGGCAGAGATTGTGATCCATCTGCTCAGTCCATTTGTTCCTTTAAAGGAACAACTGGAAGCTGCCAACAAAAAGGATAAGGATGGCCTTTCACAGTTTCAATTTTGTGGAGCAGGGAGGTTGTCCTCTGAGCCTGACCCTTCTGACTTTCCTTCTCCAACCTTCCAGGACTTCCTTGTGGGGGCTGGCTTAGCATCTGAACCAGTCAAAATTCCTGTGTCTTCGCCCAGCGAGCTCCATTGGAATACCCACTTGGCATCAACTGTTCGCCACTTTTGTGCAGATGAGGCTCCATTTCGAACAGGGCTGAGGTCGGCACCTTTGGGTGCACAGTGTGAGCTCACACTGTGAGGTCATATGGCAGACAGCAGCTCCATATATTTCTTCCGCTCATCACAGAGGCCCGACAGCGCAGAAGGAGGCCGTTCGGCCCATCGAGTCTGCACTGACCATCCAGGCCCTATTCCCATAACCCCACATATTTACGCTGATAATCCCCCTGATACTAGGGTCAATACTGCATGGCCAGTCAAACTAACCTGAGTCTGCAAGATCATACTGCACTTATTGGTGAATGCTTTTTGATTTATTGGGTCTAGTTTAGGCAAGAGCAGCACACATTATGCTTTTGGAAATTTGGACTAAAGATGGTGGATAATGCCAGTGTCTGCTGCTGCCCCTTAGATAAGCACTCAATCCATGTCTGTGAGGTGTCAGCAAGGTTGCGTGCTCATGAATAACCTGCTCTTGCAACATAACATTGGCTCCACAGCTAGATTTGAAATATAATTGGGTTTTAGAATACTTTTCTTTTGAAATTTGAAGTTCGTAACGAATGGCACCATCACCTCAATTTCACATTAGTCATCCGTATGTCTTCCTCTGTTTACAAATCTTGGGTACTGTCAAATCACATATCTGGTTAGAGTAACCATTTAAAGGGTGTGGCCATTCCAACTTAATTGCTGATTCCTAGTTTGTAGAATGTTGAACAGGATGTCCTCAAAGTAACTCTCGCTAATTTCTATTCCCATATTGCTGGCTTCGCCATCAGTTACTAGGTTTGTCTGGATTAACTCAAAAGTACAAGAGCTCATCAATTTCTTTGCCATTAATTTGAAGACGATCTATTCAGCTGCCCCTCCCTTCTCACCATGTCAGCCCTTCTTCCAGCCTCCCACTGCCCTTTTCCCGAACCCATACCTCTGGTTTCTCTCTCATCTTCTTGAATGCCATCTCGAAGCTCATCCCATCCACATGATACACTCCCTTCTCTCATAACCACATTCCCTGCCGTCTTCCAAAATCTTCACTCTTCGGATATTGGCCTTTGGTTGGGTGCATTGAGCCAAACAGGCGCCGGACTGTAGCGGCTAGGGAATTTCACAGTAACTTCATTGTAGTGTTAATGTAAGCCTTACTTGTGACTGATAAGTTAACTTTAACTTTGTGTCATTTTCTTACCCCGCCATTGGTCAATGATCCTAAAGCTTGTCATATTCTGGAATTCCTTCCCTAACCTCCTCTGCATCTCAACTTGCCCCTCCCCTTCGTAAGACCCTGAACTGACCTCTTTAATCAAAAATTTGGACCTGAATTTTTGCTCCCAGAATACACGTACAGAGTCAGGAGAATTCCTGGCTCCATGAACTCAACTCTTGAAACATTGCCCTGGATATTCCAATTTTGTTTTGGGTTGGTGGGGGTTGGGAGGGAGGGAGAAATCAGGTGTTAATCAGAGAGAGAGTTCAGAGGCAACACGGAGGATGCCCAGGACAGAGACAGGATGTAGCAGATTCAATGATCTAGCAATTTGTTTCAACTGCAAAATAAAATCCCTATAGCCCGCACCTCTTTAACTGGGCCTCTAATGGCCAATTTAGATACTACACTCCCAATCCATGTCACTTCATGTCCCCCCCCCCCCGCCCAACCACCCTCCTGGCCCCTGTTACAATCCATGCCAAATTATGTGCTCTATCCATCCCATGACCCTTTGCCAACGTAGGGTCAATTCATGTCAACCCATGTCAAATCGCCCAGTAAACACCATGGACAGACCTCAGAATCTAGGCTGAGAGAAAATATAAAATGCTATCAGCGAATTCACTGTTTTAAAAAAAAAAATCAGGCATTGGTTAAAAACCCATTCACTATATTTAAATTATTCCAATCACCTAATGCTTTATAACAACAATTTCAAAGACTTTATACACACACTTGGAGCTGTAAATCAAACTATGAATTGACAAGCAGCCACTGAGATTGTGAAATCAGTCATGTGGTACTAATCCTGTAATGATTTCAACAAAGTGAAATATTAAGCACTGATTTTTATTTTAAAACTGTAGTCAGTCTTTTTTTCAAATGTTTAAAGGACAGGAGATTCACAAGCCTTGACAGCCCCCTTGACAGTTCCAATGAGTTTGTTCACTTTTTACACACAATATCTAATTTTAACAATCCCAAAGGGTACCTTAGCTCTCCCAAGCGTGTTGCAGACCCTATCCAAAAGAATACTCCACCATCCAAAAGGATACTCCACCTTCCAAAGAACTCCATTAACTTTAGACCTTCTGCTAGGTCCAAAAGTCCTGACGGACATCCCACTAACAAAAATTAGGTTTGACTGAAGTCAGCTGCACTTTTACATGTGCAATTGCCTTTCTGAACCACAGGACGTGCAAAGTACAACCTGTCCTTATACACCAGCAAACCCTCCTCCCATCCCCCCACACCTCCCACAAAATGGTAGGTGCTTAGTTCAGAGGCGGGGCTTCCAGATAAAGGCCTCGGGCTAAGCCGGGACTCAGGTCATCATTGCAAAACCTCAGGTCTTGGCCACCTTTCCCTATGGTTCACCTTTGTCTTGAAACTGTGTGAAGTGTCTGGGGATGTTCTGCCTATGTTAATGGTCCTGTGTAAATTAAAATTGTTGGATTCGACAAATGTTTAATTGACAAGGAATCTGTCACCCCCACACACAAATGAAAATTGACAGTTGGCAGAAGCACCGACTTGCAGATGTGACACAGGCCAACTCCTCCATGTCATCATGCCCAACTTACTAATGTCTCCAAAATTTAACACCACCAAAAAGGAAAATGCTTTTCCTCCTGTGTGTCAGATACTAAAGTGGTGGTTGCTTCTCCAGGTACAAAGGAGTCAATTAACACACTTGACTGGACAGCTGGTTCGTGATGTAGAGTGATGTCAACATTGTGGGTTCAATACCCACACCGGCTGAGGTTATTCATGGCCCTGGTTCTCAACATTGCCCCTTGCTGAGATATGGTGATCCTCGGGTTAAATCACCACCAGTCAGCTCTCCAGCCTATGGTCATCTGGGACTATGACAACTTCACTTCGTTACAAAGCCGGCAATAGCTGTTTATCCATTTTCCATTCTGTTTCCTTTTAACTTTTCATGGTTAGCCACTAACTTCACAACAAGTGAATTTTCCATCGGTTTTGAACAAATAGCTTAAAAGTAAAACCCAAATTGGCCATAGGCCCTTCTTCCCATGAGCAATTTTAGCTCAAACGGTGAGGTTTGCAACCATCTAGATAACATCAACTCAATGCTTCGGGAGCCAGCAACTTTCTTTGTTCCGTGAGCTTGTTATCAGAAATTCAAAGACATCCAAGGCAGCTTGCATGCAACAGCTCCCCTTCACTTTATCAGCCTTGCATTGCAAAGTGATTGTGGAATAAAACAGCTCATGTATACATAACAACCTCAAGGTCTGTTAATCATTTGCTGGTTGCTCCTGAGCCTTTGAAGGCTCAGAAATGGGCTTTGACATAATTCTCAGGAATGATTAAATAGCGTTTGTTCACGTTAGCCTAATTCAAATGAAGTCGAGAGCAGGTTGGAATGAAACATAAATTTATATTGTCTAGTCTGGCTAGTTATTCACTTGATCAGTTTACAGCACAATGACAACTCAATGCCAGTTCTGCTTGGAGACAAACATGTGAAGTACAATACCTGCAATTGAATGAATAAAAAATGAATCTCATGATTTTTTTTAATAAAGTGAAATATGTCAAACTTACACATGTACATTTACACATTCCGACCTCTTAATGGATGCTATTAGCTCCATGCCTAGCTTTTATCATCACTCACCATTTACATTCCGTTTGTCTATGCCATCGCTATCAATTACAACATCTCTTCACTCTCACAGTATAACTCTTGTCCTATTTTCCTTATCTTCAGCTTTGACAAAGGGTCATCCTGAAACCAAAAGAGAAAATGCTCCGCAGTAATTTGCTTTTATTTGGTCATCCTGAAACGTTGGCTCTATTTCCTCTCCACAGATGCTGTCAGACCGACTGAGATTTTTCCAGCATTTTCTGTTTTTGTTTCAGCTTCTAGCATCCGCTATAATTTGCTTTTATCTTATGTAAAGTTTAAATTTAATTTAGTGTGTGGTTAGCACTCAATGCTACCTGGTTTCTGAAAATACTGTTTCAATCACATTTCAACCTACCAACTGTTCACATTGAACCCTACAGTGCAGAAGGAGGCCATTCGGCCCATCGAGTCTGCACTGACAACAATCCCATCCCTATCCTTAACCCCACACATTTATCCCACTAACCCTCTAACCTACACATTCCAGGACACTAAGGGGTAATTTAGCATGGCCAATCCACCTAACCTGCACATCTTTGGAGTGTGGGAGAAAACCGGAGCACCCGGAGGAAACCCACGCAGACACGGGGAGAACATACAAACTCTACACAGACAGTGACCCAAGGCCGGAATTGAACCCGGGTCCCTGGAGCTGTGAGGCAGCAGTGCTAACCACTGTGCCACCGTGCCGCCCAATTGTTTTTTTCTGCTTCTTGCAAAGAAACCCAATCAGAAGATCAGGAAAATGGTGAACGAGATACAGTAGCATTTCCCAGTGCGAAGCGTAGAAACTTTCTGAAGGAATTTTTCTCTCAAATTGTTGAGAGAATGAGATGAATACCAGTATAATACTTTGACAAATCAGCAGATCTAAATGAGAAACAAAAACCAATTGCGCTAGAAAGGGCCTCATGTAACTTTAGTTCAATTCATCCGGCCGTTCACTCTGGTGAGATTCTCCGATTCCGCCGGCAGCGCACACCCGCCCATGGGTTTCCCGCCAGTGTAGGGTGACGTCAATGGGAATTCCCATTAACAGCAGTGGGATCAGAGAATCCCCCTGCTCGCAAACAATGCGCCACCTCCCGCCGGCAGGAAACATGGGGCTGGAAGGCCAGAGAATCTCACCCAACATCTTGACATGTGCCTCAAAAGTGTAACATTTTATTTTTGAAGAAATGTGCCCACTCAGTTCTATTTTCGAGAAACAATCTTTATCCATGTATATTCACACACCAAGTGAGCAAAAGACTGGACTGCTTATCACTAATAACATGGAACTGATGTTTCATGGGTCTAGCCTTTGGATTAAATCATTCTGGAGCTAAACCCAGAGTTTACCCAGAGCTCAGTAACCAGATCGTGCTCCTGAGCTTGGATTTAGCTACAAGTGCTCAGCATGTCAACCTGCGCTCAGTTACAGGCCGGAATGTTACCACCGTTCACACCGACGGGATTTTCCCATCCCGCTGCGGTGAACAGTGGCTGGGTGCCAAATTCTCCGACCTCACTGCAGCGGGAGTCTGGCGTGAACAGCAGGTAAGATCACGCCATAGTCTTTTAATAAGTCTTTTTGGTAAAGTAAGGAACTATAATGAGTTGACTCGACCCATCTATAATGCAATATGATTGTAGGTGCAAAATGCAATTCGGAGAGCACGGTTTTTAAAAGATCAGTGTTTACATTTTTAGGAAGGTTATTCGGCAGGCAAAACTGTAAAATTGGATGTATTGTGGATGTTTTCTGAATCACTTCTGGAAGCGTAGCCATATTTCCATAGAGTGGGCATTACACACAGGTAAGACAGGTTGTGGCAGCTAAACCAGGCTCAAGCTCTGTCGAAGGGTCATCCAGACTCAAAACATTGGCTCTATTCCCTCTCCACAGATGCTTTAGTTATTAGTGTCACAAGTAGGCTCACATTAACACTGCAATGAAGTTACTGTGAAAATCCCCTGGTCGCCACACTCTGACGCCTGTTCGGGTACACTGAGGGGGAATGTAGCATGGCCGATGCACCTAACCAGCACATCTTTTGGGCTGTGGGAGAAAACTGGAGCACCTGAAGGAAATCCACACAGACACGAGGAGAACATGCAGACTCCGCACAGACAGTCCCTCGAGACTGGGATTGAACCTGGGTCCCTGGCGCTGTGAGGCAGCAGCGTTAACCACTGTGCCACCATGCCGAGATTTTCCAGCATTTTTTGTTTTTGTGTCAAGTATATAATATGTCTCCGTCTATTGTAATATAGTTTTGCAATTATTCAAGTAACCCTTTTTAACAAAAAATTAAAACCCTGTACGTATGTGTCATTCAGAGATTCAGTACAAACTTATTCAATATTTGTGTCTGAATAATTCAAATTGAAAACAGAGTTGAGGAGAAACTACTTCTCCCAAAGATTTGTGAATCTGTGGAATTCGCTATCTCAAAGTGTGGTGGATGCTGGGACAGTGAGTAAATTTAAGGAGGAGTTAGACAGGTTTTTAATTGGTAATGGGTTGAAGGATGAAGGGGAGAAGGCAGGAAAATGGGGATGAGGAGGATATCAGCTGTGATCGAATGGTGAAGTGGACTCGATGGGCCAAATGGCCTAATTCTGCTCCTATATTTTATGATGTGGAGTTGCTGGCGTTGGACTGGGGTAGACACAGTAAGTAGTCTCACAACACCAGGTTAAAGTCCAACAGGTTTATTTGATAGCACGAGCTTTCGGAGCGTTGCCCCATCTCACCTGATGAAGGGGCAACGCTCCGAAAGCTCGTGCTACCAAATAAACCTGTTGGACTTTAACCTGGTGTTGTGGGACTGCTTACTATATTTTATGAACTTATGAAACTACCATTGCATCCAAAATTGTTTGGTGCAGTAAAGATTATGTATTCTTTAACCATTGTATGTCTTGTCTGAAACCAAGCATTTTGAACTTAGTGGGATCAAATGATCCAAATGTGCAGTAATCTGTAATGTGTCGTTCTGATCCCATGATGCACCCTGCTTGCCTTGCTCCCATGTAGCTGATTAAATTTATGTTCAAGCTTCTTACCTGATCAGCACGCAAGGTGCTATAAAAAGAACGGTAATACTTTCATTACATTCATTTCCCTCAACTTGTAACTGTGCAGCACTGCTGAGCTATTTGAAGTGCAAGTTAGCCAGTTAAATCTCTCCAAGGACAATTTAGCTGTCTGTTAATAATACTTACTTCAGGTGCTGATTAGCAATGTCACAACTGAGGCAATTGACTTTCAGTTGAGAAACTTCCATTAAGGTGATGCATTACCTCGATGTGTTTCACCTTATCGCACCCATCGGCTGTGAATTTTTAAAAAACATTTATCTGTAAAACTACTCTGGAAATGTCTTAAAGTTTGCTTTGTTCAAATACAAATTTTGCTCCATTCTAGTGTGTTTGTTACACTTGGACTGATCTGTCTTAAGTTGATTATTGTTATGTTCTCAAAAGAAACTGCACTCAGAACTATGAAAGAAGGATTCTGGTTTTGGAAAGGAGATTTTAATTGTCTTAAATGCTTAATCATTACAGGCAATGACCAATATAGAATGTGTGAATATATCCAGCCCTTTTGTACCGCTTTTAAATAGGATTACTAGCAGGTTAACATGCAAACAGGCTTATGATTGCACTGTGGATAGCTCTGATTTTATCCATGTCTTTCTTACGTCCACTTGGGAACACTTTTTTGTAATCCTGCCTTTCACTTTGTTACCTCTGCCCATATTTTTGACACTCTCTTCTCCCTTCCTTCATTGTTTTCAAGCATATTCCTTTCTACCCCATTCGATATACTTCTTCCGTTCTTTCAGTTCACCCAGTCAATGGTAGCCATTGGCCGTGCTGGACACACCACTGGTGTCAGAAACTACACATTTACAACAAAGGAAACCAAAGTGTATGAAAGTCAAGCGAGCTCCGCTCTCGGCAGCAAACACTAACTAAAAGTGGGTCCCCCACATCCTGTTGCATGTCTAGTCTGATCTTTTATGCTGCTAACATTCAATTCGATGCAGCTACCTTAGAGACCAAAAGATACCTTGATTCAAACTAGCCTTGCAACTCTTGAAACCCGTGTATAGGTTAGAGCTACTGTTGAAAACTGGACAGTTTAAAATGTCAAACTAAGTGAAATAATTAAACCCTTGGGTATAAGGATTAAGCTGTTTGGTATGCACTGAGCAGCCAATAATTATAGCATTTAAACTGAGAGTCAAAATAGTTCATTGCCAAGGACATTGATTTAGCAACCATTATCTTCAATAACATATGAAGTAGGTTGGGCACTCTTGCTATCATGGTCAATGCTGCCACTTATCACTTCTAATATTCTGCCAGATACTTTCTTTTGTTGGCTTCATGTGGAGTAATAAATGGAGGAAGTGATTACTACGTGGCACTAGCCTTGCGTGTTCTGTCTTGACTGATGAGCTAGCCACGTTTGACTGATTCATATTGAACCATTAGATTAAAGATTAGTTATGATAAAGGTTGAACTGTTGGCTGTATTTTAGACTCTGTGGTCGACGTTGCCACATCCGCACCTGTTTGAAAATGCAGCAGCATTGTTTAGTTTAAGGTTAAGTTCATTTATTAGTATCACAAGTAAGCTTACATTAACACCGCAATGAAGTTACTGCGAAAATCCCCTAATCGCCACACTCTGGCGCCTGTTCGGGCACACTGAGGGAGAATTTAGCATGACCAATGCACCTGACCAGCACATCTTTCTGACTGTGGGAGGAAACCAGAGGAAACCCATGCAGACACAGGGAGAACTTGCAGACTCCGCACAGACAGTGACCCAAGCCAGGGATCGAACCCGGGTCCCTGGCGCTGTAAGGCAGCAGTGCTAACCACTGTGCCAGCATTGTCGCTTAGAATGGAAAAGGTCTTGCGGTGGAGGAGTACATTCTTCAACACTTAACAAAGCCCAGTGACCTTCTGCTAGCCAGTTGTATCATTTGGCCACCAACTATGTTTCCAAAGTTGTAAACCTGGAGGGAAAAGAAATCTCCCTCCCTGCCCCCACAAGGTGAAACATGATGGATGGTTGGAGGGGTTTGGGGGAAAATTTTGGGAATGGGGTGCAGGGGGCGAGGGTGGGGAACCAGTAAACATTAAATCTAATACCTGAACTGTATGCAACATAATCTCCTCTGTCTTCAGAACAGAAGTGTTTTGTGACTCCCTCTCTTTCCATGCCGCAAGGTCCAAGATAATTGGAAAGGTGCCAAACCACCACATTCTATTGACTTTAAAAAAATTAAAATGATTTTTGGGGAAAAGATGTGGGGTCTCTAGGGAGTTTCTTGCATTCCACTGAAGCTCACATGCAATACTTAGAGATGTGAAAAACAGAACGGAGCATTTGAGGTGGAAATACTTTAATTGTGAAAAATTACTGTAATTATTGCAACATTATTCTGCGGTGCATTGCACAATTAACATTATGCATGTCCTTAAAGTGCTGTTTTTATTTTTTTTTATTTGAAGTGACATATAAAATCAGAAACTAATGGTCTGAAAAAAAACCCCACAAACATCTCAAACTTCTCGGTTATGTCCAAGATTTGAGGTCTTGTGTGCTGGGAGTTTCCAGGTGGTGAAAATAGCCATTAAAGTAAATGTGGAAAGATGCTGTCTAGAACTGTTCACTGATTACCGAGCTCTTGAGGAAATGAAAACAAATCTGCTTCTCTCCTCTCCATTCCTGAGGTTTTGATCGAAAGGCATAACCGCAGACTTGGGTTGGATACACGCAAGGAAAATCCAGAATGTAGAGTCACAAATCATGAGCTGTATTTTTTAAAAAAAGAGAAGGAAGCAGTTCTTTATCTTTTTCCCAATGGTTGGACATATCCTTTGCTTCTGTTTTGATCTTGAACCAAATGTTATCCAGTCCTGATGGTCTTCTGTTGCGATCAGATTGTGTCTCATTTACCCTACCTTCAATGGCACCTTAGTTAGCACTGCTGCCTCGCAGCGCCAGGGACCCGGATACAATTCCGTCCTCAGGTCACTGTCTGTGTGGAGTTTGCACATTCTCCCCGTGTCTGCGTGGGTTTCCTCCGGATGCTCCGGTTTTCTCCCATACTGCCAAAGGTGTGCAAATTAGGTTGATTGGCCATGCTAAATTGACCCTTAGTGTCAGGGGGATTAGCAGGGTAAATATGTGGGGTTAGAAAATACGGCCTAGATGGGATTGTGGTTGGTGCAGACTCGATGGACCGAATGGCCTCCTTCTGCATGTAGGGATTCTATTATTCTATGAACACAGGACATGCACAGTCATCATTATATGGTGTGAACAGATCATGGTTCTGCAGTCACGATTTAAATCTTAGGTATTGTGTCAGAGACAATCTCGTGCTTTCGCTTTCGAACAAAGAGCAAAGAAAAGTACAGCACAGGAACAGGCCCTTCGGTCCTCAAAGCCTGTGCCGATCATGATGCCCTAAATAAACTAAAACCATACACACTTAGAGTCTGTATGTTTCCATTCCCATTTTATTCGTGTATTCGTCTAGCTGCCCCATAAATGTCGCTATCGTACCTGCTCCCACCACCTCCCCAGGCAGCGCATTCCCGACATTCACCACCCTCTGTGTAAAAAAAATCTGCCTAGGACATCTCCTCTAAACTTTTCCCCATTCACCTTAAACCTATGTCCCCTAGTACTTGACTTTTCTACCCTAGGGAAGAGCATCTGATTTTCCACTCTGCCCATGCCTCTCATAATCTTGTAAACCTCTATCCGGTCACCCCTCAACTTCCATCATTCCAGTGAGAACAAACCATGTTTATCCAACCTCTCCTCTTAGCTAATACCCTCCAGACTAGGCAACATCCTGGCAAACCTCTTCTGTACTCTCTCCAAAGCATCCACATCCTTCTGGTAGTGTGGTGACCAGAATTGTACACAGTATTCTAAATGAGGCCTAACTAAGGTTCTGTACAGCTGCGGCACGACCTGCGAATTTTTATACTCAATGTCCCGACCGAGGAAGCCAAGCGTGCTGTATGCCTTTTTGACTACCTTATCAGTGATCGGAACTTCAGTGTTCACTACGGTGCTGTTGAAAATTGACACTTTGGGGTGGTGTTCAGCTACTTATGCGATTGTTAGTCCCAAGTTAGAGATTGTTGAGATTTTACACTAGTTTGGTAATAGTGAAAAATTGTAAAGCTTGCAGCAATACTACATTGACTATATTCCACAATACATGTTGAATAAGTATGATCTATAAGTCTGCAGCCTTATTATCCAGTTTTATATTGTTGATATAGGTTGTAGCACCTAAGTGTTCAGAAATTAAGAGCCAATTTGAGAATATTGGTCTGTTGGTCAAAATCTGAATGTCTTCTTCCAGCTCTGGGGTAGAGACCATGTTGAACACGATTCTCTACCTAAAGGCGTCAGCCAATGATGTGAATGTTTTCTGTTGCTCACAGGGGAAAGTTTGCTGTTGTCAAGAAATGCATGGAAAATGCCTCTGGGAAGGATTACGCCGCCAAGTTCTTACGGAAACGAAGGAAGGGACAGGATTGCCGCATGGATATTATTAACGAGATCGCAATCCTTGAGATAGCAAAAAGCAACTCTCATGTGGTGGATTTGCATGAAGTGTACGAGACGACTTCAGAAATCATCCTGGTGCTGGAGTAGTAAGTAGAATGTTGATGTATTCTCCTTGTCTGTCAGTGCAAAATGTTTGAGTCTTTTCAATGATAAACCCAACCTGAACTCTTAAGATGTCGGATCTTCACATTTGATGTGCGGTACGGAATTCCTGTCTGAAAGGAGAGCCTGGGACCAAAGTAAGGGGTTGTCCATTGAGACCGAGATGAGGAGGAATTTCTTCTGAGGCTATTGAATCTGTGGAATTCTTTACCGAAGACGGCTGCAGAGGCTGGTCTGTTAAATATGTTCAAGGCTGAGATCGATTTTTAATCAGTATGGGAATCTAGGGCTATGGGGATAAGGTGGGGAAGTGAAGTTGAGGATTATCATATCAGATCAGTCCTGGTCTCATGGAATGGCAGAGCAGACTCGTAGGGCTGAATGGCCCTTTGTAGTAATTACTCGAGGTTTTGTTTTTGACCATACAAAGTAGTTTCTACAAGCGCACAAATGTAAATCCCTTTTTTCAGGGCAGTGAAGTAGTTGACCCAGATCTTAATTGCTCTGTCACCAGTAACCTACAGACATTTTATCTGTCAGTGAATAAATGACGCTCATTTCTGAAAAAGGTGATGCGGTCGATTAACATGGGAGGGAAATACCCTTTGTGCTTTACTTCGAAGAATCGACTGGCTCGGCATTTCCACAAGGCTGTTAAAATGCTTTGGGTAGCAAGATCTGATGGGATGCTTGAAATGGTGAAGCAGTCAGAACCACAGGAGGCATTAATCAGCCGTTTTGCGTACACTTTGGAAAACTTAAACCCGCAGCCTACGATTCTCAAGTATATGTTCTTACTCTAGGACTTGACCAGTTAATCTAACCTGAGAGTTCAGTTGACGTCAGCGATGCATTGTCAGAAGTGCTGCCATTTTGATGAGGTTTTAAGAACCACAAGGAGTTCTCCCATGGTCCCGACCAGATTGATCCTTCAACCTAAACAAATCATTTATCTCATTAGTTGTCACTGTTATCAACGTAACAAGAGTTACTGAAATTCAAAAATAATTAATTAGATGCTAAGCTTGCCAAATCTCCTTTGACAGCACCCATTCCAAACCCACAATCTCTACCAGTTTGAAGGACAGGGAATCAGACAGATGGGAATAACAAGTTCCCCACCATCTGATTTCTGGAATGGCAGGACTGACATATGAAGAGGGACTGGATGGACTGGCTTGTGCTCACTGGAATTGAGAGGGGATCTCCGAGAGGAATATAAAATCCTGATGGGACTGGACAGACTAAATGTGGGAAGAATGTTCCCAATGTTAGGGAAGTCCAGAACTAGGGGGTCACAGTCTAAGAATACGCCATTCAGGACTGAGATGAGGAAGAACTTCTTCTATCAGAGTTGTGAACCTGTGGAATTATTTATCAAAGAAAGCTGTTGGGGCCAGTTCGTTAGATATATTCAAGAGGGAGCTGGACGTGGCCCTTGTGGTTAAAGGGATCAAGGGGTATAGAGAGAAAGGGGGAGTGGGATACTGAAAGTACATGATCAACCATGATCATATTGAATGGTGGTGCAGTCTCAAAGGGCCGAATGGCCTCCTCCTGCACTTATTTTCTATGTTTCTAAGTCACGTGTCATCTTGGCTTGGATGTAGCTGGGTCAAAAACCTGGAGCTCCCTTCCTAACAGCACTGTGGGTGTACCTACACCACGTGGACTGCAGCGGTTTAGGAAAGTGGATCACTGCCAACTTCTGAAGGGCAATTAGGGTTGGTCAGCAAATGCTGGCCTTGTCAGCGATGGTGACTATTAAAATCACAAGTCCCTATAAGAGTAAACCAGGTCTTGTTCCAGAGTGGATTGAGAGTAGGTGATGCTCACTGAAGCTTGTGGGTCTTTCCCCATTTGGGAAAGTTTCTAGATGGGGGGGGGGGCAGAATTTCCTGATTTTTTTTTTTCTTCAAAGTGTTAACTTGGACAGGAAAAGCGGTGTATAACCCGCCGGCTGTGCTCCCTGCTTCTAAACACTTTCGGGGGAGAAAAAACAGGAGACGAGTCTCATCACATCATGCTCACAAGGTGAGTTCTGAATGAGCCATCAACTTGGGCAATGCCAGGGCATGACTCATGACCCCACCCCACCCACAATGGGCGGCACCTACCTGTGTACCCCCAATAAGTTTGTCAGTTCCTTGTTTTTCAAAACCTGTCATGAACCACGCCATGGTGGGTGGATTTTCCAGCGAGGGGGGGATGTTATTGTGGAGAGGCCCACTAATCATATTTAAATACATTATAAAGGGGATCTCATCATTGCAGTGGTGGGAACCCCGGAATGTCACTGGTGGAGACAATTGAACGGGGAAATCCTGCCGGTGTAAATGCCGTTTTGGGACTCCGCTCAATTTTCCCCCCCCTCTCCCGTTCCCAACTGTTGAAAACGGGGATGGAAAAACACTTGTGGGAGAGGATGCGGAAGGGCAGAGTGGAATCCAGTGTTGGTACTCAGCTAGCGGGTTACAATAAGACAGTTGAGCCTTCTGGATGTCGTATGCTGCCTAATTTAGTAAATGCATATTCTCCTGTAAAACAAGTGACACCCATGTCCCATGAAAGAATAATGAAAAACACTTGAGATATTGTGAGGATGCATAGATAAGCTCTTTACTACTTTAACTATAAAATGATCCTCCCCTAAATTGCCCATCCTCCTGGAGCTTTTCACATTGAACAGATCGAAACAGTGAAATCTATGCAAATCGGTCATATTTGGGACTGAACAAATTGCTTAAAGCAGATGCAGGATAACATATCTGGCCATTATAGTGCTCGCAAGTGACAAGTGCAAGAATGTTTAAGAAATGGCTACTTTGTCAGTGCGTGTTATCAGCCTTCTAAACCAAAGATTCAACAATATGGTTGGAGATGCGTGACATTGGCAATCACATTTGCCACTAAATTATTTCACATTAATTCCAAAATAAATGACATTGCAAAGGTTTCTGAGGAAAGTAGTGATGTGATATTAACACAGACATGGGCAACATTTGGAATTCCTATTACCCACAAAAGTATTTTATTGTGTTTGCAGTTGGTGCTTCCCACTAACCATTCAGCCCTGGTTAGGGAATGAAGATTTATTAGTGGCGGCACAGTGGTTAGCACTGCTGCCTCACAGCGCCAGGGACCCCGGTTCAATTCTAACCTCGGGTGACTGTCTGTGTGGCGTTTGCACATTCTCCCCGTGTCAGCGTGAGTTTTCGCCGGGTGCTCCAGTTTCTTCCCACAGTCCAAAGATGTGCGGGTTAGGTGGATTGGCCGCCCATTGTGGGTGGGGTGGGGTCATGAGTGTCAGGGGGTTCAGCGGGGTACATACGTGGGGTTATGGGGATAGGGTGGGATTGTTGTTGGTGCAGGCTCGATGGGCCGAATGGGCTCCCTCTGCATTGTAGGGATTCTATGACTCTATTACTTTGTATCAACAATTAGGGGCTGCAAAGGACAGTGATGCAAGTGAAGTTCCTGATCTGTAGAGTGGATAGCATCCCCTCAATGGCAAATATATTAGAGTACTGCTGTATCTAGTATGTGGTACAGATTTTTGTTTGGACAGTAATATAACACGACAAACCACCAGCCTTTTGATAGAATCCATCATGGAAACCAATGGAATGAACTTTTGACCAGGACAAGTATAATATTTGCTGACCAGGCAGTGAAGGCTAACGTCTACCCCAGTGAGTTTAAAGTGCTGGACTTTTACAGAGAGAAAAGATCTCTCTATGCCCTAAGTATTGGTGGTGTTGATGTTAACAAAAACCTAGAGCGTTGTTTGGAGGCGATTTAGAAAGACTTCATAATTCTGATGTAGCAAGAAATATTTTTTTCTATTTCACTGAGACTTGAGTTACTAAAATGTAGAATTGAGACTTGTGAGAACGTGAATATTAATGAGGTGAAACAGCTGTAACTCACTCGCACGCACTTCCTGTTACAAAAGCAGACAAACTTGTGAAGCCACATCCTCAGCACAACCAAAATCAGACCTTCTCCCGTAACTGTCAGAAGATAGGCTGCGAATGATATAGACTGTGTCCATATATGGCGATATGGAGTGATCATAATTCTACATTGGCCCATAAACCAGGGCTTTATGTCTCGGGTTCCTCAGGCATGTCTGTGAGAACAATGTTACAAATTGATGGGCCCTGACTGAGTTAGGCAATGTTAAAAGCAACCAGCTGATTATGAACTGCATTGCCTGATATTCTTGAACAGTACTTCACTGTCGCAAGACATGTACATAGAGGGGCCGCATGGTGCCACAGTGGTTGCCTCACAGCGCCAGGGACCTGGGTTCAATTCCAACCTTGGATGGAGTATGTACGTTCTCCCGGACTCTGCGTGGGTTTCCTGCAGGTGCTCTGGTTTCCTCCCACAGTCCAAAGGTGTGTATGTTAGGAGGATTGGCCATGCTAAATTGCTCCTTAATGCCCCAAGTTGTGTCGTTTAGGTGGATTAGCCATGGCAAATGTGTGGGTTTACGAGGATAGGGTGGGGGAAAAGGGCCTGGGTAACATACTCTGTCAGAAAGTAGGTGCAGACTTGATGGGCCAAATGGCCTCCTTCTACGCTGTAGGGATTCTGTGATAGATTGAAGCACAAAATGTGTAGAAGGCAAGCACTACTATTCACCAGCAGTTTCACATTGTAGATAGAACCTGTAATATTTGCTTGCAAACTATGGAGGAAGCTCAATGATCCCAATGTGCTAGTGTCAGTGTTGAGGATAGGCAGCCCTGAAACTTGAACCCATAGATGTCTGGTTGACACTTTATGCCACCACTGTATTCACAAGACTTAGTGAGCACTCGCTTTACAACCTGAGGAAAACTTTCACCACAAGGTCTTTCCTTTTTACAAAGAAAAGACAGGGACACCAAGTAGAACTAAAGCAATGGAGGAAGCCAAAACCAAGGTTCTGAAAGGCTGTGTCAAAGAGATAGCTTTTTAAAGTGATGAATGTTATATTTTTGGTCCTGGTATCTTTCAAGATCAATCAGTACACAAGTAGACACAGGAGATGATTTAATGTTGCAATCCGATAACTGTTGGTGTAAAAATATGGGGTGGTTTTATTATGTCCATTCACCAGATTGGAGTTTTTTTAAATTTCTGCTCTTAATTGTCTTCCTTCTCCCTGAAGACACATTCAGGGGTACAGTTCCACAGGTCCTGACTCCCTTGCACTTTCTCAGTCAAGTGGTCATTCTTAATACATGATCTTAGAAAGTGAATCATAGACTTACTCAGTTAATGGTAGGGCGTTGGGGAGAGTTACAGAACAAAGAGATCTAGGGGTACATGTTCATAGCTCCTTGAAAGTGGAGTCACAGGTGGACAGAATGGTGAAGAAGGCATTCAGCATGCTTGGTTTCATCGGTCAGAACATTGAATACAGGAGTTGGAGTGTCTTGTTGAAGTTGTACAAGACATTGGTCAGGCCACACTTGGAATACTGTGTGCAATTCTGGTCACCCTATTATAGAAAGGATATTATTAAACTAGAAAGAGTGCAGAAAAGATTTACTAGGATGCTACCGGGACTTGATGGATTGAGTTATAAGGAGAGGCTGAATAGACTGGGACTTTTTTCTCTGGAGCGTAGGAGGCTGAGGGGTGACCTTATAGAGGTCTATAAAATAATGAGGGGCATAGACAAGGTAGATAGTCAATATCTTTTCCCAAAGGTAGGGGAGTCTAAAACTAGAGGGCATAGGTTTAAGGTGAGAGGGGAGAGATACAAAAGTGTCCAGAGAGGCAATGTTTTCACACACAGGGTGGTGAGTGTCTGGAACAAGCTGCCAGAGGTAGTAGTAGAGGCGGGTACAATTTTATCTTTTAAAAAGCATTGAGATAGTTACATGGGTACGATGGGTATAGAGGGATATGGGCCAAATGCGGGCAATTGGGATTAGCTTAGGGGTTTTAAAAAAAAAAGATGGCATGGACAAGTTGGGCTGTAAACCTCTATGACTCTAATCCCTACAGTGCAGAAGGATGCCATTTGGCCCATCATATCTACACTCTCCAGCATCTTACTATGTAACCCCACATATTTACCCCGCTAATCCCCCTAATTTACACATCTTTGGACAATAAGGGGCAGTTTAGTGTGACCAATCCACCTAACCTGCACATTCTTGGACTGTGGGAGGAAACCAGCGCACCCGGAGGGAGGCCACGCAGACACAGGGAGAATGTGCAAACTCCACACAGACAGGTACCCAAAGGTGGAATCAAATCCAGGTCCCTGGCACTGAGGCAGCAGTGCTAGCCACCGTGCCACCCCAAGTAAGTGGCAGATAATTTGACTGAGTTTAAGAAATTAAATCTAAGCCTAATCCTATCCTTAAGCAGTCTAAGCAGATTCACAGCTTCCAACAGGAATCACTCAATAGCCATCCAAGATTGGGACCTTGGCCCATTATAGGATCCTTAAGCTTACTGCCTGAAGTCATTTGGTATAATATAGACCAAGAATTCAACTTAGTCTATGTTGCTATGCCCACAACAGGCAGTACACTTATGAACTCCAAGGAGTTGAAGGATTTTTCTTTTCAGAATCTTTCATTAAGATGGCTTTTAGCCTTTTTTAAGTTTCACATTTTCCAAATTACTGAAGCCTTTATGTTGTGTAGAATTTATTCTACAGTTCGTAGCTGCAGCATCCAGATTTCTAACTCCCACATGAAGTGTGGCCCCTTAACTTTGCATGTTTCAGATGCAATATTGTTCAAACTTTCTGTCTACTTGTGTTGTCCCAGGAAAAATACTGAGCTAAGTAGATTTTTTAAATTCATTCCTGGGACCTGGGCATCACTGGCTGGCCAGCATTTATTGTCCATCCCTAGTTGCCCGAGGACAGTTGAGAGTCAACCACATTGCTATAGCTCACATGTAAGCCAGACCAGGTAAGGATGGCAGATTTCCTTCCCTAAAGGGCATTAGTGAACCAGATGGGTTTTTCTGACAATCAACAATGGTTCCATGGTCATCAGTAGATTCTTAATTCCAGATATTTTTTATTGAATTCAAATTCCACCATCTGCCGTGGTGGGATTCGAACCTGGATCCCCAGAACATTAGTTGAGTTTCTGGATTAATAGTCTAGCAATAGTACCACTAGGCCATTGCCTCCCCTTGATGTGATCAAAAAGAGACTGACATCCTTCAATTAGAAAATGGGCAATGTTTCTCTTGAATAGGGATTGCCTTCAGAAGATGGTTTCCTCTTATTCACTTCGGAACGAAATTGAAGCTTTACATTTCCTATCCATTGTGCTGACGTTGTCCTGGAAACCTGGCATTTATCTTTAGCAGTGGGTCGGGAAAACGTTAAAATTGCATTTTTCAACCTTGCTTGCAACATCTGAGAATGCAACAAATCAGCACTTATCGAGGTAACTTGCGTTTAAAAGCAAGGCACAATGTGCATGGAGAGGTGGCGGTTATGTGGTCTACTCAGACATTCATTCCATCGAGCACACGTCCTAGATTCACACGTAACTTATCGACCGATGGTTTCACTTGGTACCTCAGCGAGCACCATTCTAGAAAATGTGCTCAAATAATGAGAATTTACATACATCCTTCACACCACTTCCTCAGACTTCAGCATTTCCGCTGTGAGGTTCTCAAGTTTGCCCGTGTTCAGTTGCTGCCAAACAGTGAAGCGATCCGAATTTAAATGAAAAAGAAATTAAATGGCTATTAGCAGCAAGAATAGGGTCGATCCCTCTAACAATAGAAGTTGTTGCAGGAACTACTGTGGACTGTTTTGTTTTGTATTCTCGGAGGAATTGTACTAAATGGGCTGGTGTAGGGTTCCAATTGCACCTGATCCAAACCTAGCAATCCTATCTCTGTAACTTTTAATAGCCAGGCAATCCCCACCCCCCCAACTTTGGTCAATAAACCTTCATGTTCCAGCCTTGCTTTGCCCCCTTCATTGTCAGTCTTGCCTTCAATCGAGACTCCACACGCTACCCATAAGGAGGAGAGAGAGTTAGACTGGCTGATGTGTTAAGGTGGGAAGGTTGCAGAGCTTGTTCCTCCATTCACGAGTGTAATCCTGTATCATCACTGTGCTGCCATATTGGAACATGTCCTCATCACTGGGAGATGGTGGTGTACTGGTAATTTCACTGGGCTGGTGATCCAGGTGCCCAAGCTAATGTCTGGGAATATGGGTTCAAATCCCACCACTCAGTTCAAGGACAATTAAGAATGGGCATTAAATGCTGATCTTGCCAACGCTGCCCACGTCCCATCAAAGAATAATTTGAAAAAAATGCATGAGGTGTGTTATTCCTTATAATGTGCATTGAAATTGCACAATTAACTGTGGTTCAGCTCGCATGCTACTGTCATGTATTCTCATCAAAAGTAGATTAAAAATAGCCTCCGATGTATAATACAACATAGCCTTTTAGCATTTACAGTACATTGCCTTGTGGTTCAAATTGCTTAATACATTTTTGAGGTCCATAAGGTCAGCTGAACATGTCCAGGGATAGCACACCCACAGAATCCTGGCAGTGCAGAACGAGGCCATTCAGCCCATAGAGTCTGTACTGACTCACCAACAGAGCATCTTACTCAGGCTCTATCCCTGTAACCCCATAGATTTACTCTACTAATTCCCCTAACATGTATATGTCAGGACACTAAGGGACAATTTACTATGGCCAATCTACCTAACCTGCACATTTTTGGACTGTGGGAGGAAACCAGAGCTTTCGGAGGAAACCCACGCAGGCCTGGCGAGGACGTGCAAACTCCACACAGACAGTCACCCAAGGCCGGAATTGAACCTGGGTCCTGTTGCTGTGAGGCAGCGGTGCTAGCCACTGTGCCACCGTGCTGCCCCAGTCTGTGCATTATCCTACACTGATCAGAGAAAATGTTTTGGCACCAAGTAGATCCCATTTCTTTCACTGGCTTTTCAGCAGAGTAATTACCTGTTAGTGAAGTATCAAGAGCTCAAGCTGCTACATTCACACTGATACCTGATACGCCTTGCTGGCTGATAACCACGAAGGAACTGATTGCCTGCCACTGACTGAAAATAACCTTTTCTATTGAAGGGTGAAAGCTAACACCTGCAAGATCCAGGAAACACATTTCACTCAGGAGACTGGTAACTGTCTCTATGGCTTTGAAAGTTTCAGAAACAAAAGTCTAGATTTTTTTTGTCAGTTGTTTCAACAAATAAAAACTGGCATCTGTATCACATTTTTCACAACCACTGGATGTCTCCAAACTCTTTGAAGCCAATTAAGTACTTTTTGAAGTGTAGCTACGACTGTAATGTAGAAATGGAGCCGAAATGTAATATTCTTAGAATTCCTACAGTACGAAAGGAGGCCATTCAGCCCATCGAGACTGCACTGACGACAATCCCACCTAGGCCTTATCCCCCTGACCCTACATATTTGCCCTGCTAATCCTCCTGACACTAAGGGGCAATTTAGCATGGCCAATCAACTTAACCCGCACATCTTTGGACTGTGGGAGGAAACCTGGGCACCCGGAGGAAACCCGCGCAGACACGGGGAGAACGTGCAAACTCCACACAGACAGTGACCCAAGACTGGAATCAAACCCGGGTCCCTGTATTGTTCCGTCTGACAGTTTTATTCAAGGTGTAACTTTCTTCTAAAGCTCCATATGTAAGGATATTTATTCCAAGTGTTGCTATCTGCCCTGATTTTGCCTTTGCACTAGAACTGGAAAAGGCTACAGAAAAGTCAGGCTGTTTAATTTTTTCCAGTTCTGATGGAAGATAAGCAACCTGAATCATGAACTCTATTTCTCTCTGACTGACCTGCTGTGTACTGTTTTTGCTTCAAAAGTGCTTATTTGGCTATTAATTGCCCTGGGTGACATGAATATCAGTAGACTATTCAACAGTAAGTGCTGATGCTGTTGTTATTTTACCCAGCAAAGTCCAGGAGGTTGAAAATGAGGCATTTTTGGTTAATATGATTCTACCCTGCCTTAGCCTGCATTGGATAGTCTGAATGTTAGGTTTGTGGCATGTTTAGAGTTGATTTGCACTAGTTAAATGTACTTGCAACTATGCTGAACTGATGCTGGAAACTCCAGCACACGCTCACTGCATTAACAGAGCTTCACAACTGAAAGATCTCTACAATGTTTGGTAACATTGATACTAGGTTTAGACTTCTGAGAAAGAGGTATCAGATATACCAGAACAGGTTTTTACAATATTTGACAAAATGCAATAGCTGTCATTTAAAACAAAATAGAAAAGGAAAACTCCTAAAGCAGGATTGTTGAGCCTGCAACTAAACGTGTCGGGTGTCCTGGAAGAACAGGTATAATTACAAAGCACTTGAAAGATAATGTTGACCATTCTTTAACACAGAATAGAATGTCACGGTGGTTCTCGCAGTATAAAAGCCACTCTGTTTACACCTGACATGTGATTGATCGAAATGGGCCTTTTATTAAACACCTTAATGACAGCAACCTGTAGTAACGAGGTTTTGTCCATGCTGACTGCATCTTGCCAACGTACAGCATGCTTTGACAAAGGGTCATCTGGACTCGAAACGTCAGCTCTTTTCTCTCCTTACAGATGCTGCCAGACCTGCTGAGATTTTCCAGCATTTTCTCTTTTGGTTTCAGATTCCAGCATCCGCAGTAATTTGCTTTCACACAGCACGCTCCACCATTTCTACAGTGACACAAAATGTACAGTGCCAACTACCTTGGGACACAGGATCCGCTTTATTTAGCATTTAGTGGGGTGTTGCGTTCACATTGTGTTATGAATCGGCACTGAATTCCTTTAATTCAAATCTAATGGGGGCAGGTTAGGGTCCTCTGATTATTCAGTGCTTTACATATGCTGCAGTGCTTGCCTATTGAAAAATTGGTAAAGTAGCTAGATGAAGCCGTGTAATCTCTGCTCCCCTGACAATATGATGAAATATGCCCTGCAACTATATAAAACCTCGGTTAGGCCGCATTTGGAGTATTTATTGCGTGCAGTTCTGGTCACCACACTACCAGAAGGACGTGGCAGCTTCGGAGAGAGTGCAAAGAAAGTTCACCAGGATGTTGCCTGATCTCGAGGGTGTTGACTATGAGGAGAGGTTGAATAAACTAGGATTGTTTTCACTGGGAAGACGGAGGCTGAGGGGAGACCTGATAGAGGTCCACAAAATTATGAGGGGCACAGACAGGGTGAATAGTCAGAGGCTTTTTCCCAGGGTGGAAGTGTCAGTTATAAAGGGGCACAGGGTTCAAGGTGAGAGGGAGAAAGTTTAAGGGAGATGTGCGTGGCAAGTTTTCCACACAGAGAATGGTAGGTGCCTGGAACACGCTACCAGATGAGGTGGTGGAAGCAGGCACATTAGCAACATTTAAGAGGCATCTGGATGGGTACATCACTAGGGAGGGAATAGAGGGATACAGACCGAGTAAGGGCAGAAGGTTTTTCTTTTAGTTTAGTTAGGGCATCATGATCGGCACAGACTTGTCAGGTCGAAGGGCCTGTTCCTGTGCTGTACTTTTCTTTGTTCTTAATGAACACGGTGCCTATAACACCAAAGAAGCTCAAAGCTATCCAAGGCGATGCAGCCCGCTTGATTAGCACCTCGTCCACCACCTTCAACATTCACTCCCGCTGTTATTGGCACACACTGGCATCAGTGTGTGCCACCTGCAGGACACACTGCAACAACTCACCAGGCTGTTTCGATGCCACCTCCCAGACCAGCGACCTCTGCCATCTTGCAAAGCAAGAGCATCAGATGGATGAGAGCACCACCACCTGCAAATTCATCATAGAATCCCGACAGTGCGGAAGGAGGCCACCCAGAGGATCCCTTCACAGACGTGGAGGGAACGTGCAAATCCACACCAGCAAGTCACCCAAGGCCGGAATTGAAACCGGTACCTGGAGCTGTGAGGCAGCAGTGCTAACCACTGTGCCACCCATATTCCCCGCTTGAGTTCCTGACTTAGAATTATGTTGCTGTTCCTTCACTGTTGCCAGGTCAAAATCCTGGACGTCCTCCCTAGCTGCACTGTGGGTGAACATTACATGGACTACAGTGGTCCAAGGAAGCGGCTCACCACAATCCTTTCTTTGAAGGGCTATTAAGGAAGGGAATAAATGCTGGCTTTGTCAACAATATCCATATCCCAAAATAGTTTTGTTTTTAAAAAAGAATGAAAAATAACTTTGAATTTGATTTATTATTGTCACATGTATTAGTATACAGTGAAAAGTATTGTTTCTTGCGCACTATACAGACAAAGCTTACTGTTCATGGAGAAGGAAACGAGAGAGTGCAGAATGTAGTGTTGTAGTCATAGCTAGGGTGTAGAGGAAGATTAACTTAATGCAAGGTAGGTCCATCGCCAAATCTGTAAGATATTGCATTAAAGCATTATTAGAGAGTTTAAAAGAGTTAGAATAAAGTTTTAGAAGCATAGAATGAGAGTAAAAGATGGAATTAGAAGTCTGCTGGGCACAGCTTGCAAGAAGTCACCTCACTCCGGCGCCATCTTGAGACGTAAAGCATATGAAGCATAATCATTATTAATGTTGGGAATATGACAGTCAATTTGCACACAACGGGGTTTAAAACAGCAATGAGGCAAAATTAAAGCTTTCTTTGGTAGAGGTTTAAACATTGGCCAAGGCATTAGGGGCAACTCCTTTGCTCTACTTTAGTCAAAGGACAAAGAGAAAAGAGCAAAGAAAATTACAGTAAAGGAACAGGCCCTTTGGCCCTCCAAGCCTGTCATGCAACTTCTTTACCTCCACCTGAGCAGGCAGGTGAGACCTTGGTTTAATGTCTCATCTGAAAAACAGCTCCCCTGACAATGCAGCACAACCGTAACACTGCATAGTAGTTTCAGCCCAGCTTAAGTGCTGCATCTTGGAGTGGAACTTGCTTTTCTGACTGAGGGTGAAACTGATACCAAGATAAAAGCAAAATTACTGCGGATGCTGGAATCTGAAACAAGAACAGAAAATGCTGGAAAATCTCAGCAGGACTGACAGCATCTGTGGAGAGAGAACAGAGCCAATGTTTCGAGCCTGAATGACCCTTCGTCAGAGCTCACAGACGCTGTCAGACCTGCTGAGATTTTCCAGCATTTTCTCTTTTTGTTGCCACTGAACCGAGAGTCCAGTTTACTCGCTCGGGGTATAAAGATCACAGCTGGAATTCTCCCATGTCTTACCACTGCCCGGGGGAGTGTGGAATTTAGCACTCAGCCAAATCTCCATTCACTGTAGCAGGACTGGAGAACCCCAACCGCGAGCAAGGTCGGAGATTTCCAGTCTACGACCTCCTTTTCCACTGGTGAGAATATTTCAATAAAATAAAAGCTCTTGAGGTAGATGGCCTGCATTTCAAAGGACCATTATGAGAGACTGTGTTTCCCCTTTGATTACAAAGGAAGAAGTGTCTGTAATTAGAGATATAGTGGTGAACTAGACTAATTTTGGCCGGTCTGCGGCACGTGACTGTTTGATTTCTAGTTGCTGCTTCCCCCTCACTTGTCTTATCTTGGTCGTTGTTACTTGAAGTGATCTTCATGTGTTAAGACTGCATTATTTTGCAAGCTCCATCAGGCACTCACTTAAGGTGAAACAGGTGAGTAAGTCCATGTTCAGATATAAAAACTCTTAGAGTAGTGATAACCCAATCATTAACATTGTCCCGACAAATACGATTCTGAAAGAGGGAGAGAGAGAGAGATTTAAATGAACAGGTAGCATTTTCCAGACCAGTGCTACATTTCATAGAATCCCTACAGTGCAGAAAGAGGCCATTTGGCCCATCGTGTCTGCATCGACTCAGTATCTTACCCAGGCCCACACAGTCCCTGCCAGCCTGATCCCTGTAACCCTTAATCCACCTTGCCTACACAACTTGGGACACTAAGGGGCAATTTGGCAAGGCCAATCCACTTAACCTGCACATTTTTGGACTGTGGGAGGAAACTAGAGCACCCGGAGGAAACCCATGCAGACATGGGGAGAACGTGCAGACTCCATACAGTCACCCAATGCCAGAACTGAACTCAGGTCCCTGGCGCTGTGAGGCAGCAGTGCTAACCACTGTGCCACCATTGTCCTACAATATGGTTAAAAATGACCAAAGTTAAGTCCAGAAGGCATTTGTTCTGGCTTCCAGCAATTGTATGAGTTTCATTTTCTAATCCCTGTTCTTTGTGTAGCTTTGTGCTTGGATAGTCATTCCGTGGTAGAATTACCAGGCTATCCAGAGTCCGATTGTAAATTTTGGGAAAGGGAGCCTTGTCAGAAAACCTGCTTGGTCAGAATAAAGTTCCGTTAGTGGGTTCAATGGAAAGTTTCCAAATGCACTGATATCTTGGGATGAAAGTCTGTTTTCCCAAGCCGGTAACACCTGCTATCTCCCCAATCCTGCAAAGAATAATTTGGGCAATTTTGTGAAGCAGAAACTTGTCTTATTGATTTTTCTTTGCACAAGGACCCCAGCTGAATGAGCCAGCTGAGAACCAGATACACTCACTCAATGAAAGAAAATCACTCATGAATTTATTGGTCTTGAAATTGCACCATATTCAAATGCACAGCGTGTTCGCTGGATGATCCGGTCTCCCTCTGCTATCTGTGAAGGTGTTAATCTGTTTGAAATGAATGACTGAGTGCCCCCATGAAAGAGCAAAGACGAACTTTGCATCAATGCATATTACCAACAATCACAGTGTAATTTCAGTGCCTTTGGAACTAAGAGTTGTGTCCTGCTGAGTAGGTAAAAAAGAAATCTCTAGTCTCTTTTTCCCTTAACTTGAACTGCATTCCAACAGCTAAAAGCTTTCTTGCAGCCTTTTGAAAGTTACACCAGTCCTCTCACTCTCCCTGAGCAAAGGCCTCTGGAAAAGCAAAGTGGCAGTGGAGTCACAGGCCTCCCTCAAACCTATTGTCAGTGATCGCCAAGAGGCCTCCTGGACATAAATTGGTTGTAACTGAAGTTAAAAGCTGAAAATAGATGCCTACAATACTGCAGAAGGCACATTCCTGAGTCAATAAAGATGGCAACACATCAACCGATCAATGAAATGTTCAAGGAATTCTGCCTTGGGTAAACATTGTACTTAAATCCGCTTGGTAGCAGAGTAATAAACTTTAATACCCTGCACAGGCAAGAGCCTGTATTTCAGGATAAGCGATATCTGTGTAGAAACCACAGCCAAGAACAATAAGAACTAAAAATGTGCGGTGCTTTTGATTTTTCGATGGCTGGCAGTTGAGTTTTATATTGCCGCAACTTTATCCTGTTGAAATATTTTGCGAAAGTTATTTTCTTGAACTATAATCAGCACTTTCTCCCCCCACCCCCAACTTTGTGTTCATTAGCCTTCCTCAATACAACCACTCTCTGGTATTTTTCTTCAATTTAAGCATATTTCCCCAGGGAGTTGCTCCCTTTTTATCTGAAGAATCTGGAAATGTAGATGGAGTTGGTCTAGTAGAATTCCAAGTTGGGTTACTAGTGCACCGCACCATGCAGAACTGAGATACAGATCTTAACCAATCAATCAGGAAATCTCAGACAGAAAGAGATACACCTTCTGCCCTCAAGCAAGGGAATGGACAGATGACAAGTCTATGTTTTCATACAGTGAAAAGCCAAGTTCAAATTGCCAAGGCTCATATAGAGTAAGGACGTCACCAAGCTAGAAACAAAATCAAAGTCGAGGTAAATTAGGTAATAGTGATCAGTGAATGTTAGGTTTAGGTTTGAAAGAAGTCTAGATTTTAGGAGAAAGGGAAGACCTGAGGGGTACGGAGTTCCCAGTTTTGAGTATGAAATGAACCCTGATTTCAGTAGTTAGGTTGTGGATGGGGGAAGAACGCATCAATCATGTAGGTTAGAATATTTTGATTAGAAGAATTAAGAGATTTGATTTGATTTATTATTGTCACATGTATTGGGATACAGTGGGAAAAATATTGTTTCTTGCGCAAAACATACAGTTCACAGAGTACAAAGGGGAGAAGGAAAGGAGAGGGTGCAGAATATAATGTTACAGTCATAGCTAGGGTGTAGAGAAAGATCAGCTTAATATATGATGGGCCATTTCAAAAGTCTGATGGCAGCAGGGAAAAAGCTGCTCTTGAGTCGGTTGGTACGTGACCTCAAACTTTTGTATCTTTTTCCCGACGGAACATTGAGTACAGTTATGTCAGCTGTGACTCAATAGGTAGCACTCTTGCCTTTGAGTTGTGGGTTCAAGTCTCACCCCAGGACTTGAGCACAAAAATCAAGGCTAACACTCGTATGCAGCATTGAGAGAGTGCTGTGCTGTTGGAGGTGCATCTTTTGGTCCCATCTGACCTCTCAGATCATTGTGAAAGATCGCTTGGCACCATTTTGAAGAAAAGAGGGAAGTTGTCCCCAGCATCCTCCCTTGGTGGGACCAGTTTCGTCAGTTGGCTAAGATTACGCCAACAGCAGTGGTTCAGTTCCTGTACTGGCAATGTAGTTATTGGGGCCTATACCTTCTCTCCTTGCCTCAGTACTATCATGGCATAAACCACTACTCATAACCCTCACTGGACTGTGGTAAAAGGCAGTACTGACCGTCCAGTGCAGCTGTCAAAATAGTAAGAAGTCTCACAACTCCAGGTTAAAGTCCAACAGGTTTATTTGGTAGCAAATACCATAATTTGCTCATTACCTTTGCTCAATACCTTTGGTAATTGCTACCAAATAAACCTGTTGGACTTTAACCTGGTGTTGTGAGACTTCTTACTGTGTTCACCCCAGTCCAACGCCAGCATCTCCACATCATGGCTGTTAAAATAGCCAGATGTCTTGAATCTTCCTTGCCACTGGGATCATGAAAAGCAGTCAAGAGTCATAATCAAACACCTTATCGAAGTTTTAGCTGTATAAAGTGTGACCTTACAAACAACAAGGAGTCAACCATTATTTATCCCTCAATCGAATCCACAAAAGCAGATCTGTCGCTGCTATTTGGGGGATTGCTGTTGGCTGTTGCTTTGCTTGGGTTACAGCAAAACTACCTCATTAGCCCTGTGGCTGTGAAAGAGTGCTATATAAATGCAGGCTTGTCTGCCTGACCATAGGTTTTTCTTGCATTCTGTTTGCGGTCGTTCTTTAGATTATTTTTCTTTTAGACAGAAATGAGTTAAGTAAATCACTACAATGCACAGAAGGTCTGGGTCAAATCAGAGCAATAATGGGGACATTCTTAAAATGCAAGAGCAACCGACATCAAACACTTCTATTTTTTTTTGCTGCATAGATTTCTAATAGCGTTTTCAAAACGCTAACGTTCCTACAATTGCAGCAGCATTTGCTGCTTCAGTACTTTTCCCCCCTTGCTGCTACTTTCCTGGAGCACTGACCCATGGGCGGCTACATCAAAGTTGCCGTTTTTTTTCAATGATTGTCAACAAAATAACCAGCCACAGAGGTCATAACAGCTGAGTTGGCAATTGGCACTGGATGAGACATGAGTGCCCAGTTTAGGAATGCCAAGTGGCCAGCCGGAGTCACTTGAAAGCTGTTATGAATGTTGAGTTGAAAGAAAGATAGACTTCCATTTATGTGGTGCCTTTTATGAATCCAGAATGTCCCTGGAGTACTTTGGTAATGTTGGGCAGTTTGCACATGCCAGCAAGCTCCCATGAGGAACAATGTAATAATGACCATATAATCTGTTTTTGTGATGTTGATTGCAGGATAGAAATTGGCCAGGATCCAGGGTTGACTCCCAGGCTGTTCTTTGAAAAACAGCACCATGGGCTCTTTGAGGATAACCTTGGCGGTTAGGGTTTTTGGGGGGGGGGGGGGAAGAAATGTGGCCACAGTTGAAAGTCTCATCCAAAAGAAGGCACCTCCAATGTTGCCTTCTCTCTCAGTGCTGCACTGTGGTGTCAGTCTTTATTCTTGCTCTCAAGTTGAGACGTGGAACCTGAACCCAGAACCTTCTGACTGAGAAGTGAGAGGGCGACCGACTGAGCCATAGCTGATACAATTGATGTGGTCTGACTGCTGCAAGGGTGTGTATACCTGTGTGCAAGGTGAAGAAACACACCACAGTCTGTGAGAGGTGTCTGCATCTTGTTGGGGCTTATCTTATCAAATCAGAACCTATCCGCTTCACTTCCTGTTGATGTCTAGATGAGCTTTTGCAGGAATTTAAGTTGACTTCATAGAATCCCTACAGTGCAAAAGTAGACCATTGGGCCCATTGTGCCTACATCGACAACAATCCCACCCTTATCCCACTCGCCTCACGTATTTATCCTGCTGATCCCTCTGACATTAAGGGGCAATTTAGCACAGCCAATCAACTTAATCCGCACAACTTTGGACTGTGGGAGGAAACGAGCACCCAGAGGAAATCCATGCAGACATGGGGAGAATGTGCAAGCTTCACACACACAGTGACCCGAGACCGGAATGGAATCCGGGTCCCTGGCGCTGAGAGGCAGCAGTGCTAACCACTGTGCCACCATGCCGCCCCACTCGTATCATATTCAGCCCATGGAGTCTGCACTGACCACAATACCACCCAGGTCCTAACCCCATAACCCTAGCTAGTCCCCCTGGCACTAAGGGACAATTTAGCGTGGCCAATCAACCTAACCCACATATCTTTGGACTGTGGGAGGAAACCCACACAGACATGGGGAGAATGTGCCAACTCCACACAGACAGCGATTCCCAGCTTGGGTCAAATCCCCAGTCCCTGGCACTGTGAGGCGTCGATGGTAGTCATGATGTGGAGATGCCGGCGTTGGACTGGGGTAAACACAGAAGGGGCTAAGAGCTCCGAAAGCTTGTGTGGCTTTTGCTACCAAATAAACCTGTTGGACTTTAACCTGGTGTTGTTAAACTTCTTACTGTGAGGCAACAGTGCTAACCACTCTGCCACTGTGTCTCATGTCTAAACTGCTGTAAGACTCCTAGGTCCTACCAGCGGCTTTGGATCCAAGAGAAAGCTTTAAGGGTGGATTCTTTATTTCCCCAATAGAAAATCGAATGGGTTACAGTTTACTATTAAGGTGGAACATTGCCTTTTTTGACCATGGCATGCATATAATAATGACCTATTATTACTCTAATCTTGGAGAACTTTTTAAATTTCTTTGATAGCTGCCAAGCAATTCCTTCAGGTCACAATCAGCTCCATAATCAAAAGAAAAACAACTTTCTTTTTTCCTATTTTGATGTTTAAATGAAAATTTCTTTATTCTTAATTTTCTGGAAATATTTCTGAACTGTTTAGCTAATGTCCTTTTGGCCTCCAGCTGTATCACTCTCATCGTAACCTGTTGGGCCAGGGAGTGATCAAAATTCCTGAAAATCTCCTTCATTTGTTGTGCTAGGGGGAGGTTCTGTCGGGAACTCGTAAGGAAAAAGCAACAAGTCTACAAATGTATTTTCTTTAACAATACTTAGTTGGTAAGTCGAGCAAAGCAGAATGTTGGACAGCAACTCGAGACTGAGCAGCACCAAAAAACTAAATAAAATCAGTTACTAATAGTAATGAATGATTTTTTAAAATTCATTCATGAGACATGGGCGTCACTGGCTGGCCAGCATTCATTGCCCATCCCTAGTTGCTCGAGGACAGTTGAGAGTCAACCACATTGCTGTGGCTCTGGAGTCACATGAAGGCCAGACCAGGTAAGGATGACAGATTTCCTTCCATAAAGGACATTAGTGAACCAGGTGGGTTTTTCCAACCGTCATCAATGGTTTCATGGTCATCAGTAGATTCTTAATTCCAGATGTTTTTTATCAAATTCAAATTCCACCATCTGCCGTGGTGGGATTCGATCCCGGGTCCCCAGGACATTAGCTGAGTTTCTGAATTAATAGTCTAGCGTTGATAACACTAGGCCATTGCCTCCCTCCTGTAAAACTTGCTATTCAATCAAATGGTTTGCATATCTTAACCAGTGAGTCAGTCAGACCTTGGATTTCAGAAAAAAAGAGATACTTTTCGCCTTCAGTTATTTTTTTCAAAGTTGGCCAATTGTCCTTTGAATCAAAGAAAGAGGGGTACCAGTTACGATCATGGACTAGAAGAGTATACTTAACCACTCCACCTGTTTAATACTTGAGAGAAAATAATTCTACAGCAAGTCCCTTTTATACTTTTAATTGCGAAACATCTTTCCATATTTTATGAACGCAATCTTGCCCGATCCAGTATCATCAGGTGGTTGATTATTATGTATAATGACGCATCTTTTTCCTTCAGTGGCACGGCTAACATCATGGAGAATGCAAGCGTGACAGTAGTTTTCCACATCAACAGTTGTTTAAAATGCAGGGTGTGGCTTGTTTTCCATTGATGAAGTGTTACTTTTATTATCCAGCTGACTGTTTTTTGCACTGAAACATCCAAGCCTGCCACTTACAGTTTTTTGACACTAGGTTCCAGTTATTTTAGTGCATTGTTATGTCACTGCTGCTTCAGTGACTTTTTTTCAGTGTCACAAGTCGGCTTACATTAACACTGCAATGAGGTTGCTGTGAAAATCCCCTAGTCGCCCCACACTGGCACCTGTTTGGGTACACTGAGGGAGAATTTAGCATGGCCAATGCGCCTAACCAGCAAGTCTTTCAGACTGTGGGAGGAAACCCATGATGTGGAGATGCCGGCGTTGGACTGGGGTAAACACAGTAAGGAGTCTAACAACACCAGGTTAAAGTCCAACAGGTTTATTTGGTAGCAAACACCACTAGATTTCAGAGCGCTGCTCCTTCGTCAGGTGAGTGGGAGATCTGCTCATAAACAGCAAACAGGGCATATAAAAGCTTTTATATGTCTTGTTTGCTGTTTATGAGCAGATCTCTCACTCACCTGACGAAGGAGCAGCGCTCCGAAAGCTAGTGGCGTTTGCTACCAAATAAACCCGTTGGACTTTAACCGGTGTTGTTAGACTCCTTACGGAGGAAACCCACGCAGGCACAAGGAAAATGTGCAAATTCCATACGGACAGTGACCCAAGCTGGGAATCGAACCCAAGATCCTGGCGTTGTGAGGCAGCATTGCTAACCACTGTGCCACCGTGTATAATGGCGGACAGAGAAATAAAACTTGCTGAACAATTGTCTGCTAATCTCACAGTCAGCTTTTTATTGAAGTTACAACTGATCATGCAAATTGAGTCAGCGATACCTGGTCAAGCCTAGGAGGAGGGAATGAAAATGCTCTTTTGCTAAGTTTACTGTGATATTTTGCTCATTAAATGAGTATCTAGACAAGTGATAAACATTCAGTACTTGAGTTTAAGTTGGCATCAAAACATTTCAATACCATCGGGAATTCTGAATCCCGTATGAGGTGGAGGAAACTGTTACGAAAGATATTCCTGAAGTTTTCAAAACTTTAGATCTTGCTTTTTTTTTTAATCCAGTAAGTTTGATGTTAATTATTTTCCCTCCCCCCCCCCCACAGTGCAGCAGGTGGTGAAATCTTTAACCAGTGTGTCGCTGACAAAGATGAGGCCTTCAAAGAAAAAGATGTCATCCGCCTTGTGCGTCAGATCCTGGATGGCGTTTCCTATTTGCACGGGAATAATATCGTACATCTAGACCTAAAGGTAAGGTTATTCTTTAGCACATTTGATGCCTCAGATTCATTGCTGCCAATCCTATATAACGAGAAAGAACACAAAATAATTCTGTTGTTTGAATAAAGTTGTTGCCCCTGCATCATAGGTTGCAATCGTATGACTAGTCAAAATAATTTTAAAGGCTTCTCGGGTTAAGGCAATGTTGAGGAAGGCTCTTGTTGGTTTCTTGGTATTCATCTAAAATCTATCAAGATTTTGAGGGCTCTCTGGCTAGTGTGGTGCACACTGATGAATGAATCAAACAGTAAGACCACTTTGCTCTCATTCAGTTAGTCATACCTTTAAACCCCGTTGCTGCCCTTGTCACTGTGTGAATGAGCCAAAATGCTCCAGCAGGAAGCTTTGTCTCCATGGAGAAGGGGCAGATATAACCATGTGTGTTCCACTAGCCTTGTTTTTCTGGTTGAAATTGTGCATATATATAAACTTTCCCATTGGAATTTCCTGTATATACACTCCGCTAGTGAAATTATGCTTCGCGCTCGAACATTAAAGGGGCAGATCTGTCACAAAGTGACATTGGTGGGTTTTCCTTGTATTCCTAATATCACCATTGGGATGTCAGCTTAGAACTTCGCGCCATGTGTTGGATTCCTTATGTGTCTTAAGCGAGAATTCATAGCATACCTGTTTGTACTTGCTCTTAATAGATTTAAACTACCTAATGATGCAGTAAGATCTATAGAACAGATGCTGCATTGGCTCTGATTTGACAGGATTTCTGTCTACTACTCTCATTACGCCTGTAGCTAAGTGGATTGTGGATTTCTCTGAATTTCTGTGGTACACTTGCCAGATTGTAATTACCTGCTGAATCCTTGTTTTTCGCTGGTAACTGTTTAGCAACTGATAGGAAAAGTGCAAGTCTTGACTGGTGAACAGTATGTATGTAACACTTGTGGGGCGGCACGGTAGCACAGTGGTTAGCACTGCTGCTTCACAGCTCCAGGGACCTGGGTTCGATTCCCGGCTTGGGTCACTGTCTGTGGAGTTTGCACATTCTCCTCGTGTCTGCGTGGGTTTCCTCCGGGTGCTCCGGTTTCCTCCCACAATCTAAAGATGTGCAGGTTAGGTTGATTGGCCATACTAAAAATTTCCCTTAGTGTCCTGGGTTGCGTAGGTTAGAGGGATTAGTGGGTAAATATGTAGGGATATGGGGGTAGGGCCTGGGTGGGATTGTGGTCGGTGCAGACTCGATGGGCTGAATGGCCTCTTTCTGTGCTGTAGGGTTTAAAAAAAAAACTTGCAGAAGTCAATAATAGACCATTGTCTTTTTCTCTCTCCACAGAAATTCCATGCTATTTGTAACACTGCAACTAATAATTGCTTTTTATTAACTTTAGAAAAACGAAATTACAATATGCCTGGAGCTTAATTCAAATTGGGAAATTCGCTATTCTGAGAGTCATTTTTTTTCTACTCTAACCAACAATCTGATCGAAACAGGAATAAATTTATCTGCAGAGCAAGCCCTTTAGGACTGGAATGGGTGAAAGTTCAAGCCTGTATTTCTCGGCGCACACGTGTGTCTGGGGGATTAGAGGGTCAAATTCTGCGCCGTGTTCAGAAATTGCTTCCTGAAAACATGGTGGCACAGTGGTTAGCGCTGCTGCCTCTCACCGCCAGGAAACCGGGTTCGGTTCCCGGCTTGGGTCACTGCCTGTGTGGAGTTTGCAAGTTCTCCCCGTGTCTGCATGGGTTTCCTCCAGGTGCTCCAGTTTCTTGCCACAGTCTAAAGACGTGCTGGTTAGGTGCATTGGCCATGCTAAATTCTCCCTCAGTGTACCCGAACAGATGCCAGAGTGTGGTGACTAAGGGATTTTCACAGTGACATAATTGCAGTGTTAATGTAAGCCTACTTGTGACAATAATAAATCAACTTAAAAACATAAACTGAAAATGAGCACATTTCTTTTCAAAAAAACATATCAAATGTCTTGCCATTTGATGACAGTGGCAGCTAACAAGTAGCATGCCTGACATACATTGAAATGCTAGAAAATGCATGTAGCCCAGAGGTGCCACGATCAATCACTGGTCTACCTTCAATCACCTTAATTTAGCGTAGATTAGAAATCAAGAGTGAGACTTTCCTGGTGGCATGGCTCAGTTATTCTTTGGATAGCTATGTTAGGGCCATTGGGGAATTGTTTGGGATGTTCCAGCCTCGCCACACCCAAGGGGGAAAATTACAAATTCTATCCAAGTGACCTATTACATATTGTGAATTCTTAATTAAAATAATGAATTATTTTATTCCATCAAGCTGGAGAGTTTCCGTGGTTTCTGTGCATTTTTCACATATCCTTATATTGAACTTGATGCATGTTGAGTAGTGTAAACTATAAGTTACTATGGAAATACCACTGCATGACATGTGGGAACTATACCTAAGAGGACAACTTACAGATGGCATAATGCACAGGCTCTTGGATATCAAAGTGGATATGGAAGTCCAGAAACAAAAAAGAATTATGGGCTGCACAGTGGCACACTGATTAGCATTGCTGCCTCACGCTAGGGATCTGGGTTCAATTCTGGCCTTGGGTGACTGTCTGTGCGGAGTTTGAATGTTTTTCCCGTGTCTGCGTGGGTTTCCTCCGGGTTCTCCGGTTTCCTCTCCCACTCCAAAGATGTGCGAGTTAGGTTGATTGGCCATGCAGGGTAAATACATGTGGTTATGGGGATAAGATTGTTGTCAATGCAGGCTAGATGGGCCCCCAAATGGCCTCCTTCCATCCTGTCGGGATTCTAGGAACTCTGCATTTTAGTGAGAAAGCTTCTCGATTACTATCAAGGGCAGGCCAATGTAATGTTTTACCATCTGGATTATCAGGAGCTCATTGCAGTGAAGCAGACAATGATCCCCGCGAAAATAAAACCGCGCAGTTAATTTGTTAAACATTTACAAAATTAATAGGCAAGCGGCAGAAACCTGTCAGCTCTGACTGGTTCTGGTGAGTCCACTGTGCACATCAATGGCACATATTTCATCTGCAGCACCACTGCCTCAGGTGAGACGACAGAATCCAGTCAGCACAGTTGAGACAAAAATTTGCCTCGGGCAAAACAGCTTCATGATGCAGCTAACTTGTGTGCAAAGTCGAAAGACACAAGGAATTGTCTCTGACTTTGGGAAGCGATCTCAGAACTTGCAGGCACCTATCTATTTTGTGAATCTACAATACTGGGTGCTTGAGATATATTTGCATCACAGCCCATTGAATTAACTGGACCTCAATTCACCCAAAATATAGAGTTTGTTTATTACTGAGAGGTGGGCGAGCCGGGGGTTGGGGGGGGGGGGGGAATACGATCCAGAAGTAATGTTGATTGCTTTGGTTGTGATTACATGAAACATAATTGGCACAATCTTTTATTTCCGGCACAGTTTCATCATCACATTCTCAGTTTGTAAACAAAAACGAATCTCCAAACATTTTGTTTGCAAAGAATGTGCCCTTTTAAACATAAAAATTGTCCATACATGTCAAGTTCTGGTAGTTCGCAAAGTTGATTATCATCATTGCACTCGTACGATCCAGTTCAGTCAGCACCTAGCTTCTTTCACTGTCCCATTTCCTGTTATAAAGTCACTTTGAACTGAAGCTCTTTTGCAAAGATGCCCTTGATCCTGTAAGGGTTGTGATAATGGCGGCGCAGTGGTTAGCACTGCTGCTGCACAGCACCAGGAACCCGGGTTCAATTTCGGGTTTGGGTGACTGTGTGGAGATTGCACGTTCTCCCCATGTCCTCCTGGGTTTCCTCCAGGTGCTCTGGTTTTCTCCAAAGATGTGCGGGTTAAGTTGATTGGCCATGCTAAATTGCTCCTTAGTGTCAGGGGAATTAGCAGGGTAAATACATGGGGTTAAGGGGATAGGGCCTGGGTGAGATTGTTGTTCATGCAGGCTCGATGGGCCAAATGGCCTCCTTCTGTAGGGATTCTGTTCTATGATGCTGAACTAACAACCCAGATCCACATGCAACTCTAGCTCATATTTTGAGATTGAATTTTGATGCCCTCTGGAGTTTTTAAAGCAACTGAGTAACTTTCCAAACAATTTCAGAGTGACTAGCGATGGGCAATAACTCATGGAATCATGGAATCCCTTAGTGCAGAAGGAGGCCATTCAGCCCATCGAGTCTGCACTGACCACAATCCCACCCAGGCCCTATCCCCATTACCCCATGCATTTACCCCAGCTAGTCCCCCTGACACAAAGGGGCAATTTAGCATGGCCAATGCACCCAACCCGCACATCTTTGGACTGTGGGAAGAAACCGGAACACCCTTAGGAAACCCACGTAGACACGGGGAGAATGTTAAAACTCCAGCGACCCAGGCCAGGAATTGAACCCGGGTCCCTGGCGCTGGGAGGCAGCAGTGCTAACCACTGTGCCACCCTGTCTGTGACTTTCCTTGTATTATCTATATTGTGGGAGGAAATAAAGAAGAAACAGTTTTCTCATATATATGTTTTCCTAATAAATGCAGTCTGGTATAAAAATTATGATGCTTTTTATTACTTGCAAGCAATCTTTATGAACTCAAAATGTAAAGTCTAGATTACGGCACTCCAATACAGTGTTTTACACTATGTGAAATATTCTGGCAAGGCTGTAGTGTATTTAGGAAGCCTGCATTCTACATTCTTGACAGTATTTGGGCTATGAGCCTGAAAAACAAGTGAATTATGTACTAAAACTCTACTTCTGTTCCCTTCTCTCAGCCGCAGAACATCTTGCTGACCAGCTGCAATCCATTGGGCGATATCCGGATCGTTGACTTTGGACTGTCCAGGAGAGTGGACAGCATTGAAGAGATCCGGGAAATTATAGGCACTCCAGAGTATGTAGGTAAGTGTCAGCTTGGAGCAACATCACCTTCCTAAGATTATCCGCAATCCACAAATGTATACGTCAGGAACTAACATTGCATGGTTAGACAGTGGTTAGCACTGCTGCCTCTCAGCGCCAGGGACCTAGGTTCAATTCTGGCCTCAGATGATTGTCTGTGTGGAGTTTGCACGTTCTCCTCGTGTCTGCATGGATTTCCTCTGGGTGTTTTGGTTTCCTCCCACAGTCCAAAGATGTGCGAGTTAGGTTGATTGGCCATACTAAATTCTCCCGGGAGTGTGGCGACTAGGGGATTTTCACAGTAACTTCATTGCAGTGTTAATGTAAGCCTTATTTGTGACAATAATAAATAAACAATGATAAAATGACTGCGAAAAAAGACATCCAGCGCGATGCACCTGATTTCACAGCAGCTCAAATGTTAAGCTATGAGAATTGCTTCCAGCAGAATCATGTTGTGCAGAGGGTGAAGCCACTTAGTGTTAAATGGTTAGTAGTCTGTGCATAAGTAACGATACTCAAATGTCAAGGTATCTAATTATTTTTTTTATTCCGTTAGCTCCTGAAATATTAAATTATGAGGCAATCACAACAGCGACAGATATGTGGTAAGTGCGCATTTTTGGAATATTAGTGAGTGTAGATTTTGGGGCTAATTTTCTGATCGACATTCATATTGAACCTTGTCCCCAGCATGACTTACCAATGGGCGCAACCTCACCAAAAACACAAAGTTAGAAAATGTTTTTAAAAAAATTATCCCCTGGATATGGTGTCACGGATGGGGGCGGCACAGTGGTTAGCACTGCTGCCTCACTGCGCCAGGAACCCGGTTCAATTCCAACCTTGGGTGACTGTCTGTGTGGAGTTTGCACATTCTCCTCGTGTCTGTGTAGGTTTCCTCAGGGTGCTCCGGTTTCCTCCCACAGTCCAAAGATGTTCAGGTTAGGTTGATTGGCCATGCTAAATTGCTCCTTAGTGACGGGGATGAGCAAGGGTAAATAAGGATTAAGGGGATAGGGCCTGGGTGCGTTTGTGGTTGGTGCAGACTTGATGGGCCAAATGGCCTCCTGCAATGTAGGGATTTTATGAGACTGGGGTAAGGCTGGCATCTCTTGCCTATCCCTAATTACTCCTGGAAGGTGGTGGTGAGCTGCCACCTTGAGTATAACTGAGTGGTTTGGTGGGGCAATTTCGAAGGGTAGTCAAGTATCAACCATAATTCCATGGTATTAAAAACAGGAAATGCTGGAAAACCATCAGCAGGTTTGGCACCATCTGTGGAGCAAAGTAGGAGATCGGCGATAGGTGGGAGCTAGGAGAGATTGCAACTGAGATGTGTAGGGCACAAGACAGAGGAAGTGTTAATGGCAGCAGGAAAGACTATGGAAGATGTAGATAGTGGCATAAAGGTAAGATAACAGTTGTGTAAATAGGGGAACAAAAATCAGTGTTCAGTGAAAGCAGAACTGAAAAACAAGTGACAGAAGATGCGACTGGTGGGGTGGGGAGGGGCGTGGCCAGATGGGTGTGGTCAGGGGGTTGGTGGTGGAACCTGCAGGCCATGTGGATAAAGACAGCAGATTACCCTTCCCTAAAGAGCATTAGTGACCCAGATGGGATTTTATAATAATCTGGTAGTGGTTGCCATTGTTAACTTTATATTCTAGATTTATTTAATCTACTGAATTTAAATGCCCCAGTTGCTCTACGTGGGATTTGAACTCCCATCTCCAGATCATTGTCCAGGCCTCAGGATTACCCGTCCAATAACGTGAGCACTATGCTACCATATCCCACCTTATATATTTTATCTCGTGATGTGTGAATTATGGACTAAATCAGTGAAACCACTCAATTATCAAAGGCCATTGTTCCAACTTGCCTCAAAATGCTTCAAGGTGTTGATAGAAAAACTGCAAGCTCATAATTTCCCACCAGCCCTGCCTACAAGCACAGCTCCTCGCCATGAATAGCCAATCAAGAGTTTGGCATCATTCGGAAGGTTCCAATAGAGTTTTGCCTGGAAGCTCCAAACCTTTCCTCTAATTTCCTGCCTTGGCAGGAGATGGGGGAAGTTTCGAGAGACTTAGCTAAAATCAGTTGCATCCACCACTGCTTCAGAGTTTCCTACGGATTAACTACTGATTGAGCCAAGTGGAAATCACTTCTTCACCAAAACCTGTAGTGTGAATGCATCCTTTATAAATGTCAACAGTGATGTTGAATTATTTATTCTCCCTATTCCTGGATTGGAAACAAGAGTATTATTGCAGTTCTTGGCATTATCATTGAGGTTTGGCTCACATTCAGGTGAAGAATAACAATGCCATAATGCTGTTTTCTTTTGATTATTTTTTTTCCAGGAGTATCGGGGTATTGGTTTACGTCATGTTGACGGGCATTTCACCGTTCCTTGGAGATGACAAGCAAACCACGTATCTCAATATCTCCAAAGTGGACATTGATTACTCAGAAGACATCTTTGAAGGCATCTCCAATTTGGCTTTAGATTTCATTCAGACTCTCCTTATTAAAGATCCCAGGTATGATTTTAGTACTACTGTGATGAACCATCTTTATTATTAACTGCTATTGTTGGTTAAAGATGGCACAGTGGGTAACTCTGCTGCCTCACAGCACCAGGGACCCGGGTTCGATTCCCGGCTTGGGTCACTGTCTGTGTGGAGTTTGCACATTCTCCCTGTGTCTGCGTGGGTTTCCTCTGGGTGCTCCAGTTTCCTCCCACAGTCCAAAGATGTGCGGATTAGGTGGATTGGCCGTGCTAAATTGCCCCTTAGTGTCAATGGGACTAGCTAGGGTAAATGCATGAGGTTATGGGGATAGGGCCTGGGTGAGATTGTGATCGGTGCAGATTTGATGGGTCGAATGGCCTCCTTCGGCACTGTAGGATTCTATGATTCTAAAAGTAAAAGACCCCAACCTGCAAAGTTTCAAATTCCCTATGATTTCCATCACTATCAGTGCTTGGGTGGCATGGTGGCACAGTGGTTAGCACTGCTGCCTCACAGCGCCAGAGACCCGAGTTCAACTTTAACCTCAAGTGACTGTCTGTGTGGAGTTTGCATGTTCTCCCCGTGTCTGCGTGGGTTCCCTCAATGCTATGGTTTCCTCCCACACTCCAAAGATGTGCAGGTTCGATGGACTAGCCAAGCTAAATTGACCATTAGTGTCGGGGGATTAGCAGGGTAAATACGTGGGGTTATGGCGATAGGGCCTGGGTGGGATTGTTGATGGTGTAAGCTCAATGGGCTGAATGGCCTCTTCCTGCACTGTAAGGATTCAATGATTCTTTACAAATCACACTCTTTAGATACCTAGGCTGCTATATCGCTTATTCAAATTCAGCTGCTCCTTTTAATGACTTTATGAGGGGCGCACGGGATTATCAGAACACTTCAGATGGAAGAATGACACAAGTTTGGGCTGGCCAGACCAAATGTCACATTGGCGTAATGTGGTTCAATGTTGCATTTGAACTAAATTAATGAGTACATTTGTAGTTCTTCTTGGATAAAGAACAGCAGTTGGTGGTGTTGTTTTTATCATTGGTAATTCACGGGAAGAAATTTCTTCCACTGATATTTCTCCAGGCAAAGTTCAAAACAATGCAATAAAAATCTGTGCCACATTTTTACAGGAGTCTATTCAACAGGGGTCTATTTAACTTCAGTTGAAAAGAGGAAATCCCTCTTCAAATAAATGTTAGCCTTGAAATTATGCCGTGGGTGTTAAAATTCCTTCATCCATTGCTTATTCCAAGGAACACCTCATTAAAATAGCAAACAAAATAATGTCATACACTTGAAGTATTCCTCCATCATGCAATTTAATCTCAACCCGTGTATCAACTTTTTGCGATTGGCGTTTGCGAAGAATCTGCTATGGATGGGTCCAAATTAATTTTGCAAAGGGTTTATGTTTCTGGTAGACATCATGATTACAGATGAAAGAACAACGTTGTATATAATTAAATATTTGGAGGGCAGCAGTGTCTGTAATAATTCTCTGCTTTGTTATTATAGGAAACGGGCAAACGCGGAACAATGTTTAGACCACCCGTGGCTGTCTTCCAAACTGGAGGTGCCAAAACCCATAACTGAGTCAGAGGAAGAGCAGTCCGAACAGAACAGCCCAGATTCTGAGGAACTGGTGCTAATGGCTTCCTACACACTGTGTAGGCAGTTGGACAAGAACATTGAGATTGAGCGAGCAACAGTGCACAAACAGTTCAAATTTGAGGAGCCCTTCTCGACGCTGCGAGATTTTCTGAGTGCTTAACGCGATACGGGACTGCAAGTACGCTGGCTTCACCTTGCTACACGGAGCACTGCATTTGTCCGCTGCCTCGTGTGCCACACGGCTGAATGCTCTGCAGGCTTTCATTACTTAGGGCGATCAACTTTTTATTGGGCATCAGCCTGGTGTTAATTTAGAGCGGGTGGCCTGAATAAGGCACACGGGTTTAAGGAGAAACGCCCAGTCTTTTTTCTGGGGAGACAGTGCCCTCTTAAGCTTGGTGATAAGAACTGAGAGGTTGGCATGGAAAGACCTGGTTAAAATCACAGCAGCTTTGCTAATCAAACCTATGAATTCTGCATCTCATTATTTACTCATGAGAAGGTGAGTTTTGTGATTGTTCAAATGGGCAACATGGAAAAGATTTGTATCAGAAAGCTAACCGTAGAGTGACAATCTTACATTCATCCAATACTGTTGAGTTTTCTCTGTTTTGTTGGCAGCTAGATATCGTCCCTCTGTGGGTTTTTTTAAAAGAAACGTTCTTCGACACTGCTCCTTTAAGCCAAAAAGCAGCTTGCGTTGTTTGAGTTTAACTCAGCGATTTAGTGGGAGGAGCCTCTCTTTACAGTGTAACTGGAGAATAGTCTTTGTTCCAGTATACTGACAAACATGACTCCGACTATCTTAACTCCACCTCACCCCCTGCAGAAGAACATTTTATACTTGGGTTTATTTCTAGTTGGAAATGCAAATTAAATGCTGTTCTTAAACAGCCCTTAAAAAAAAATAATTCCAGGTGGGAAAAATTGCCAGTAAAATTGCCAAATTGTTAATAGGTACGCTTTCTTCATTTTGCTTCGAAGGTATACAATGATAATGTTGTGTTTTGTACAGCAGACAGTTCCACTTTGGATCTCATCATTTCAGTTCAATTATAGGCTCTGACTTTCTTCCACCTTGTAATCGTACAATGCTGAGCTTGTGTCTCTTTTATTGAATTGGAGGAGAGTGCCAGGATTGAGGTCAGTGGAGTCTAAAATTCAGGTGATGAGGTTAAATAGTAATTGTCATTCTGTGGGCTACAGGACATCTTGCGCAAATGTCCTTGCGAAGCTGTCCATTGGAATGTGTTGCGTGACAATGAAATAGTGGCACATAGAGCACTGGTGCACAAAATTTGTTGTCTTTGGGTTTAGGGAATAAGTGTTTTTTCCTTATTTATTGTATTCTGATTGTCAAAAGATTTTTGTCAGGGACTAGAATGTAATGATTTTCTGGAGAATATTGCAGAAATGTATCAGCCTTTGTTATCAAAGCAATTTGACATGCATTATGATTACCCAGTCATGGCTCCCTTTCTCCAGTCATGTGCACATGCACCGTACAGCTCTTGAGACTGTGTGAGACATACAGATATAGGCTGCAATTTCCCAACCGTTCACGCCAGCGGGATTTGCCCATCCCGCTGCAGCGAACTGAGATTTGGCTTGTGGCCAAATTCTCCGTCTTCGCTGCCGCGGGAGCGTGGCATGAAGGGGCGGATAATTTCGCGCCCTTGTGCTTTAAAAATTGACAGTGCCTTGATACTTAGCTGGGCGTTGTGGGTCCGGGAACATTCAAGGTGTTCGGGATCAGAATGGATAGGTGGATTTTGAATTAATTTGATATTATCAGGCCTGAAGAACATAGGAATGCCCTAGCGGGGTGGGGGCAAGGGTGGGCTGCTGGAGGCAAAGAGCACCTTTGTGGCACATGTAGCAGACACACAAAAATTGTCACTTTATTTTCTTTTGTCACTGATATAATGTTAGGAAATCTAGAAGTAAGTCACTGTAGGCTAGTGTAGTAACCCGGTCTGTACTGTAAACTGTGAATGTTCAAACCAAGAATCAAACAAGTCAGGCATGAAATATTGTGCTAGCAAATGTCCTGTATTTCACTTTTGAGGCCTGATGTACGAGATCTAATTAGCAAAAGCCTGCGCTTCTGGGTATGGCCTAATCCTGACCTTTTTGGTGTTTGCACATTCAACATGAACATAATTGGAGGAGGAGGGATGGAAAGAGGAGCATTGTGTAATAAGACAAACCTTTTCTTTCCAATAAATGACAACAGCCAGTGTTATCTGCACAAGGGTGCACAGTCTGCCCTCTTTCAGTCCCCTTTCCTTGAAAATCCTGACTAATTTAGACCAAAATAAAGTTGTGGACTGCAAGATGTAGCGAGAGGTTGATGGCAAAGCAATCTTTTCCTATCACGAAGTTGATCGTTCAACTTGAAAGTTGTTTCGTGCAATATTCCTGTTATAGGACTCAAAGGCTTTTGAGAGATTAAACTTTGTATTGTATCCTCAACAGTATGAAAGAATTACTCAGACGTGTTCCTCATACAGAGTCTGTCGGCCAAGTGTAAAGATGACGCTGAACAAATAAGGAGATTTTGGTTTGTTTCAATGGGCACCTCCTGCTTAAAGTAACGTTGGGATGATTCTGTACCAATACTGACAGTCAACACTGGCATGAGGCGTTTTCCAACAGATCCCAGCAAGGGAACTGAATTTCCAGAGCACAGAATTGGCCTCCAAACGATAGAGTTGCTTTAAATGTATTATTTGTGTGGCAGAGGGAGAGCAGCAAAGACCATGGTAACGCATTAGTGCCACGTGTTAATGCCAGGCTGCCACAGATTGGAATAGAATTGCTCAATAAGCATTGCTTTGTGAAAATGGGAATTTTTAAATTGATAAATGTTAAGGCTGCTGTGGAAATCTGCCTTGTGACCAGAATTGACTGTCAGGTTAACTGAAGAGAGGGCGAGAGAGAGAGTGACCCATGTTATTTAATTTTGAAAAACTGACAAAGTTTAGTTAAGGTAAAATGTTTGTTGTTTAATGTTGCCACTTGTTTTGTGTACGTTGGGGACCTCCACTCACTATCCTAGTAGTCATTAACCAGTTTATGTTGAATGGATTCATGATCAAATAACAGCCAAAGCAGCTTCTATTCCTGTCTCCCTTTACTGTGGGTTTCGGAACAAATTGCGTTCTTAAAAAAAGGACATTTAGCGCAGACGAATTCCTCTTTGCTCCACGTTTTTGTGCCATCGTTAACCCATCTGGAAATTCAAGCATGTTTAAATATTCAAAGAAGAAAAAAAAATCAGAATGTCAACACTTGCGATTCTGAAAGGAGACCGAGTTATCAATAGCCTTTCAAAAGGACCACAGCTGAAGACTGGACAAGCAGTGCCAAATGCAGATGGCAGATGTTGCAGAGTGATAAAAGAAAGGAGAATAATATCTTAGAATGAACAAGTCTTGCATATATACACCTCCTCACACCACTACAGGCAGGAGAAGTTTTGGGCCTAACAGTGGGCTTGATCTAATGGTGCATGCAGGGAAAAAGAACAGTGCGTTTTTAACTCTCTGCTTGAAAGGTTTGGAATTAGCAGAAAATATTCCTTATTTTCACATCACAAAAAGAAACCTGCTTCAATAGTAAAGTAGAAATGCCACATCCTGATGTACAAAGCAATGGCATGAGCACAGGCTTTACGAAGAATATAACCATTATATTGGGAATCAGGTGGATAAATACTCAAACTCCATAATTAACTACTGTAATTCCACTGGATGACTATGTTTGCCTGATTAAAATCCTTAAGATACGGCATGTTTGTTGGACCAGAAATGTAATAATCTTAAATGTTTTTCCTTTAAAATGCTGCTTTTATCAGCACTTCCACAAACAAGAATATAATGTACAATTTCTTTTATGCAATATTCCTGACAGCCAAACTGATAGCAAAGGTACTGTTTGACATTATCCTTGTAATGTGCTGTTTTTTTTTTACAAACAATAAAACATATTATTTAATTCAGCCACCTTTCATTTATTGAAAATCCAACTGTCATTAAACCGTTTGGAAAGGGAGTGGGGCTGAAAGAGTAAAATTATTAGGACAGTTTCCGTAGACTGACTTTGGTTTCCCTTGAAGCTCGAGGATTAAGAGATGACTAATATAAGGTCTTTAAAAAATGCAAGGAATTTGATAGATTCGATGGAGCCGAACTCTTCCCTCTGGTTGGGAGAAATTCAGGATTTAGGGAACTTAACCTTAAAAATTTGAACTAGGACATTTGGGGTGATGTTGGAAGGGTTATGGAAGTCTGGAATACACTGCTCCAAAGAATTGTGCTCATTTCATAAAATCATCATAGGATCTTCTTCTGCACTGTAGAGATGCTACGTACATCTTTGGACTGTGGGAGGAAACCAGAGCAACTGGAGGAAACTCACGCACACGTGGGGAGAATGTGCAAACTCCATACAGGCAGTCACCCAAGGTTGGAATTGAACTCGGGTCCCAGTGCTGTGAGGCAGCAGTGCTAACCGCTGTGCTGCCCATTTGAACATGTCAGAAGCTGAGATTAATAAATTTGTTAGGATTACAAAACCAAGATGAATACAAGGGGTTAAACCGAAAGTTCAGTCATGATCTAACTGAATGGCAGAAGCGACGGGAGGGGCTGAATAGCCAGTCATATTTGGGTATCCTAGTGGGTTGGGGGGTGCAGTATGTGCTGCAAGTTCACAGTTTGATTGGCAGCTTCAAGTGGTTACAAAGGGATTATCGGGATTTGAAAAGGGTCTATAAATACAAATATTTGTTTTATAAGGGATGAAGTACCTGAAGGGATTTAAATGTATTGAAGGACTTTTATCGATCAGAGTTTTTTTTAAAAATAGTGAAGTCTACAGTAGATGATCCGAACTTAGTTTTAGTTTAGCTCAACATAGCTGCTGAGCTTTGCCTATGGTGCATACTAGATGTTTTTACAGGGAGGGTATAAAGATTGGGTAAGGGAATGGGTTGGCATTAAGTTTAGGTTTTAAAAGAACCATGAGCATGAGTGGGATATCAGCAGCATAACTTAGCACTAAGTTTGCATCGGGGCATTAGTAGGGCATGGGGATTCTCAACACTTGTGTACTCGACTGGGGGAGCAAAGGTTCACGTCTATGGATCAAATGTTCTTTCATTTTATGTCACAATTAGTTTTTACTTTCATTTTATAAGCAGCAGTTACATTTTAGTTTAGGTTATTTATTAGTGTCACAAGTAGACTTACATTAACACTGCAACAAAATCACTTTGAATATCCCCTAGTCGCCACACTCTGGTGCCTGTTCGGGTACACCGAAGGAGAATTTAGCATGGCCAATTCAACTAAAGCAGCATGTCTTTTGGACTGTGGGAGGAAACTGGAGCACCCGGAGGAAACCATGCGGACACGAGGAGAACGTTCAGGCTCCGCACAGAGTGACCCAAGCCAGGAGTCGAACCTGGGTCCCTGGCGTTGCGAGGCAGTGGGGCTAACCACTGTGCCATTAACTTATGGGTTATGGATTATTTTATTAAATGAGTTTCAGTTGTTACCAATCTTAAAAATGAGGATTTTTAAAAATCATAATGGAGAAATTTGACATTGTGCAAATATAAAGCTAACTTTTCAGTACCAGAAAGGATATTTAGCAGAACAAGGAACAGTGCAGCACAGGAACAGGCCCTTCGGCCCACCAGGTCTGTGCTGACGCAGATGCCTCTCTAATATTTCCTTGCCTCTACATGGTCCGTATCCCTCTATTCCCTGCCTGTTCATGTATCTACCCAGATACCTCTTGAACGTTGCTATCGAATCTGCTTCCACCACCTCTTCTGGCAGTGCGTTGCAGGCATTCACCACCCTCTTGTGAGAAAAACTTGCCCCTTACCTCCCTTTAAAACTTTCCTCCTCTCACTTTCAACCAATGTCCCCGAGTAATTGACCCTTCAACCCTGGGGAAAAAGTAATTACGATATTAGGGTGCCATTAAACATCCAATTGCATTCAACAAGATGTAATTTTTCTGAATGTTTTTACAAGACTAGCAGCATAAAAGTGAATGATTTTCTCAATTCAGTGATTGCTTGAAGATTGCAGTCTGGGGAGATCAAAGTCGGGCATCCGAGTGTAGAGTCACTGACAGCCAAGATCCCACAATTGCTGCCACTTTCAGTGGAAATATGACTGGTTCACTGTCAACACCACCACAAAATCTGAGCCATTGAGTATTCATGCTCTGACACCACTTTGTCCAATGGTACTAGATTCAGGATGGCGTGTTGGCTGCTGATGAGTTTGACGGTAAACACCTAGGGGTTAGAATGTTCCTCCTAAAAGTTTAGAAAGTCGCCGCAATGCTGGGAAGTTCAGTTAAAAAGGTCAAGCAGGGAAAAAAAATAAAAGCACAGCCAATGTAAACTTCGCAACTTGCAAACAGCAACAATGGAACCAAACAATGAATTAACATTCCCAGGAGAACTCTGTTCTCAGCTGTATCATGATTTACTAATGTGTTTGTGTGTGAGGGGCCAGAAATGTAGGGATTCGTGACAAGCTGACAAACCAGTTCCATCAACTGAAAACCAGGATCAGAAAGAAATGTAAGATCTCCCCCCTCATCAATGGAGTACCATAAAATAACAGAGTAAAGTGTGCTGGATCCTTATTAATTTTTATTATTTATTAGTGTCACCAGTGTTGTAACACTAATAAATAAACTTAACCTTAAAAACTTACATTAACACTGCAATGAAGTTACTGTGAAAATCCCCTAGACGCCATACTCCAGCGCCTGTTCGGGTACACTGAGGGAGAATTTAGCACGGCCAATGCACCCAACTAGCACGTCTTTCGGACTTTGGGAGGAAACCGGAGCACCTGGAAGAAACCCACGCAGACACAGCGTGTGCAGACTCCACACAGACAGTGACCCGAGGCCAGAATTGAACCCAGGTCCCTGGTGCTGTGAGGCAGCAGTGCTAACTAAGGTGCTAAGAATACCCAACCTCAAGAATGTAAACAAGCAAGTTTCAGTATCCTTCCCATGGTGAAAGATGATGGACACCCAGCAAACAAATCCTTTTCAAGTGTATCTTTATACATGAAGGCAGAAGAGGTCAATCCTTGAGAGGCAGATTCTACCACAAATGCCACACGTGAAGCTATAGAATGTCATTGTGGGTTGTTGTTTTAAGCACTGGCATCTGTAGCCACTGGACATTGTGGTGGCACATGCCACCCCACAGGAAGGGTTGCCATCAGATAGTGAATCCCAGGTGTGATAATTGATGTCTAGGATCTTCCTGTCACATTTGCAAACATTGTTCAAGAGGAGTTACACCATAAGACTATAAGATATAGAAGCAGAATTAGGCCATTCAGCCCATCGAGTCTGCTCCTCCATTCAATCATGGCTGATATGTTTCTCAACCCCATTCTCTCGCCTTTTCCTCGTAACCTTTGATCCTCTTACTAATCAAGAACCTATCTATCTCTGTCTTAAATACACTCATTGTCAATTGTCGGAAAAACCGATCTGGTTCACTAATGTCCTTTAGAGAAGGAAATCTGCGATCCTTACCCGATCTGGCCTATATATGACTCCAGAGCCACAGCAATGTGGTTGACTCTCAACTGCCCTCCAAGGGCAACTAGTGAAGTTAATTTATTAGTCACAAGTAAGGCTTACATTAACACTGCAATGAAGTCACTGTGAAATTCCCCTTGTCGCCACACTCCGGCGCCTGTTCGGGTCAACTAGGGATGAGCAATAAATGCTGACCAGCCAGTGACGCCCATGTCCCATGAATTAATTTTTAAAATGACACGGTCTCCACAGCCTTCTGTGGCAATGAATTCCACAAGTTCATCACCCTCTGGCTGAAGGAATTCCTCCACATCTCGGTTCTAAAGGGTCGTCTCTTTACTCCGAAGCTGTGCCCTTGGATCCTAGTCTCTCTTACTAATGGAAACATCTTCCCCTTGTTTTGGATGTCCCACGTGGCTCCAGCTACCTCCCCATACGGAAAGCACATTGCGTCCTGATCACAGGATTCCTCTGATCACCCACATGGAAGCACCGCTACACAGACTCATAAACCGTCTCTCCCACGCCTGTAACTTATTCTCCCTGAAAAATGTCAAAAAACCATGGGCCTGGTGTTGCATCTCCGTCCTGATCACATTAAAACCACCCACCCCCCCAGAAATAGTTAGCAAATTCTGCTACCTCATGGTGACAGACAATCTGTCCTTTGATGCAGAACTTGGTACCTGCATCAGGGAAGTAGCTATCATCTTTGGCTGAATCACAAATCACACATGGAATGTTATGAACTTCTCTGATGTTCAATGCAAGGGCATCCCAAATCCCAGAGCAGAAATTTATAAAGCTGGTTCTTAACTACTTAGTTTTGTGATTTGGAAAAAATTAGAACAAAGCGATGAAACCCGGTAAGGAAGAGGGTCGGTCTTGCCATAAATTATTCAAATAACAGAAAGTTTTTAAAACACACAAGAATGATAACTGTAAAGGGCAACATTTACAATTAACTACAATAATCTTTATCCAGACAATATGCTTTAATTCCTCCCAAAATCTAAATCTATCTACTTTGCCAAGAATATATCATCCCCAAAACAACATCCCATAGGTTTTAGCAATATTACCAAATCCAGCAAATAATTACATCACAGGGCCTGTAACTTAATTGCTTCCTGATCTAAATCTATCTACTTTGCTAAACTCTGAGAATATACCTTCTCCAAAACAACATCCCATAGGTTTTAACATAATGAGTCAAATCCAGCAAATAATTACTTCACAGGACCTGTAGCTTTTTTTTTGCAAACCATTCTTCTAGCTTAGGATAGAACTTATGTGCCGGAATTTTACCGCCCCACCCGCCTGAAGCTCATAAGATCCCGCCTGAGGCCAACGGAGAATAGCGTTCTGCGAGTCTCACCCCTCCCCGATTCTGGGGCAAGCGAGGAAGTAAAATTCTGGCTATGGGGTCTCACACAGACTTCTGCTTTCTTTTCTGTACAATATCTGGATTCTCTGGGAGCTCTGATTTGTAAGTGGCTGTTGCTATGACCTAGGTCCATGGATTGCTAGTTTCCACTTTGCTTAACAAAGTATCTGTTTCAGCCTGCTACGAGGTTAATCTGCATCTTAAGTCCTCCGTGCAGCTAAATCCATATCAGTTCCTGTTTCATCAAATTCTTTTCATTTCATTCCAACTTCCTAATATGAATAACATCGAGCTGATCCTAAATTCCAGGTTGATTGTTTACAAAGTCTATGTTCTCAGTGTCTTCCTGTATGACTGTGAAACATGGGCAACTTACAACAATCAAGAAAAGATCTAGCCATTCCCTACAGAAATGATACAGCAAGAGTCACCCTGGGTTCTATTTGGACAGCTAGCTACAGGGTGGAACTGAGATAGGCAGAGAGCTAGTCTCCAGGGTGTTCTCTCAGCAATCTACTGAGAGAACAAGCCAGAAGAACACAAGCACCCCAGAAGCAAAATTGTCCAGAATTTATTGCAAATAAATGCGATCTAGCTGGGCTGTCCTGTATGTGAAATTAGACAGCAACTCCTCTGTCCTGGGATTGTTGCCAGTTTGAAGGTACGTGTTCTGTACTCATAGGTAGCCTGACAAGTCGCGAAAAATAGCTGGAAAATTGTTAGGGATGGACTGCATGTATATATGTATAAAAGACACACATGCAGAGATGAATATTGCAAGTCTGTGACTTTCCCTCCATCATAAGGAGGTGTGGGATAGAGGGAAAGTTGGCCGATTGGATAGGTAACTGGCTGTCTGATCGAAGACAGAGGGTGGTGGTGGATGGAAAATTTTCGGATTGGAGGCAGGTTGCTAGCGGAGTGCCGCAGGGATCAGTGCTTGGTTCTCTGCTCTTTGTGATTTTTATTAATGACTTAGAGGAGGGGGCTGAAGGGTGGATCAGTAAATTTGCTGATGACACCAAGATTGGTGGAGTAGCGGATGAGGTGGAGGGCTGTTGTAGGCTGCAAAGAGACATAGATAGGATGCAAAGCTGGGACGAAAAATGGCAAATGGAGTTTAACCCTGATAAATGTGAGGTGATTCATTTTGGTAGGACTAATTTAAATGTGGATTACAGGGTCAAAGGTAGGGTTCTGAAGACTGTGGAGGAACAGAGAGATCTTGGGGTCCATATCCACAGATCTCTAAAGGTTGCCACTCAAGTGGATAGAGCTGTGAAGAAGGCCTATAGTGTGTTAGCTTTTATTAACAGGGGGTTGGAGTTTAAGAGCCATGGGGTTATGCTGCAACTGTACAGGACCTTGGTGAGACCACATTTGGAATATTGTGTGCAGTTCTGGTCACCTCACTATAAGAAGGATGTGGAAGCGCTGGAAAGAGTGCAGAGGAGATTTACCAGGATGCTGCCTGGTTTGGAGGGTAGGTCTTATGAGGAAAGGTTGAGGGAGCTAGGGCTGTTCTCTCTGGAGCGGAGGAGGCTGAGGGGAGACTTAATAGAGGTTTATAAAATGATGAAGGGGATAGATAGAGTGAACGTTCAAAGACTATTTCCTCGGGTGGATGGAGCTATTACAAGAGGGCATAACTATAGGGTTCATGGTGGGAGATATAGGAAGGATATCAGAGGTAGGTTCTTTACGCAGAGAGTGGTTGGGGTGTGGAATGGACTGCCTGCAGTGATAGTGGAGTCAGACACTTTAGGAACATTTAAGCGGTTATTGGATAGGCACATGGAGCACACCAGGATGATAGGGAGTGGGATAGCTTGATCTTGGTTTCAGATAAAGCTCGGCACAACATCGTGGGCCGAAGGGCCTGTTCTGTGCTGTACTATTCTCTGTTCTATGTTCTATAAGGTCAGAAGTGGGGAATTCATAACTCCTCAGATAATGAAGCAGTTCATGTTCATGTACAACCAAACCTGGACAATGTCCAAGCTTGGGCTGCTGAGTGCCAAGTAATATTTGCATTTTTAAAAATCCATTCATGGGACATGGGTGTCGCTGGCTGGCCAGCATTTATTGCCCATCCCTAGTTGCCGTTGAGAAGGTGATGGTGAGCTACCTTCTTGAATCACTGCAGTCCATGTGCTGTGGGTTGACCCACAAGTTAGGGAGGGAATTCCAGGATTTTGACCCAGCGACTGCGAAGGAACAGCGATATATTTCCAAGTCAGGATGGTGAGTGGCTTGGAGGGGAACTTGCAGGTGGTGGTGTTCCCATGTATCTGCTGCCCTTGTCCTTCTAGATGGAAGTGGTTGTGGGTTTGGAAGGTGCTGTCCAAGGATCTTTGGTGAATTGCTGCAGTGCATCTTGTAGATGGTACACACTGCTGTTACTGAGCGTCGGTGGTGAAGGGAGTGGATGTTTGTAGATGTGGTGCCAATCAAGCGGGCTGCTTTGTCCTGGATGGTGTCAAGCTTCTTGAGTGATGTTGGAGCTGCACCCATCCAGGAAAGTGGGGAATATTCCATCACACTCCTGACTTGTGCCTTGTAGATGGTGGATAGGCTTTGGGGAGTGAGGAGGTGAGTTACCCGCCGCAGTATTCCTAGCCTCTGACCTGCTTTTGTAGCCACTGTGTTTATGTGGTCAGTCCAGTTGAGTTTCTGCATCACCCCTAAATGCCAACCAACGACCATCACCAATAAGAGAGAATCTAACCATCTCTCCCTAACATTCAGTGACATTTCAAGCAGTGAATCCCCCACACCAACAACCTGGTGGTCACCACTGACCAGAAATGTAACTGGACAATTCACATGTAGACAGCAAGAATAGGTCAGTGGTTGAGCATTCAGTAGTGAGTGACTTACCCCCTGAAACATAGAAACCCTACAGTGCAGAAGGAGGCCATTCGGCCCATCGAGTCTGCACCGACCACAATCCCACCCAGGCCCTACCCCCACATATTTACCCGCTAATCCCTCTAACCTACACATCTCAGGGACAATTTTTAACCTGGCCAATCAACCTAACCCGCACATCTTTGGACTGTGGGAGGAAACTGGAGCACCCGGAGGAAACCCACGCAGACACGAGGAGAATGTGCAAACTCCACACAGACAGTGACCCGAGCCGGGAATCGAACCCAGGACCCTGGAGCTGTGAAGCAGCAGTGCTAACCACTGTGCTACCGTGCCGCCCTGACTTCCCAAAGCCTTCCCAACATGTACAATGCACATGTCAGGCATGTCAGCAACTGATCAATCCATCACATGAATAAAGAAATTAAAATATTGTCCTCTTAAGTTTGTATTTCTTTCAAAAGCAATAGAATTTAAATGGCTACCACCCTCCCTCCCTTAACTCTTAAATTGAAATCAACTTTAGGGAGGCCAGCCAATGCTTAAGAAGTTTTGTTTTGGCTTGAATGATATTTACCAATCCCGACATAGTTGTGGCCAGCATGATCATCAGTTTACAGATCTTAGCAGCCTGTGTTATGAAGGTGGTTCTGGCACCATTACCATCACATGGGCAAGAGGACATGTTGTTCTTGTTTTGAGGGTTCGGGCGGAAGAGGAGTTCACAAGGTCACTCAGACGAACAGAAAGAGTTGAACCAAGATTTGTGCTCGACTCCTGTGACATTTCAACCCTCACCTCCCATGCATCAGGCAGCAATGCTAGACAAACCAAGTGAGTAGAACAAGTATTACAGATTGTGATGACTTGCTCTTCCACTTCTAACTGGGAGAGCAGTTAATTCAGAAAATGCAGCAGCATATGTAACAAACATTATCAAATAGCCTGCACTCAATGTTAAGATGGATAATAGCCATAGGGTGGCACGGTGGTACAGTGGTTAATACTTCTGCCTCACAGCACCAGGCACCCGGGTTCAATTCCGGCCTCGGGTCTGTGCAAAGTTTGCACGTTCGCCCCCGTGTCTGAGTGGATTTCGTCCAGGTGCCCCAGTTTCCTCCAACAGTCCAAAGATGTGTAAGTTAGGTTGGATCATCCATGCTAAATTGCCCCTAAGTGTCAGGGGGACTAGCAGGGAGAGGTGGGATAGGTCCTGGGTGGGATTGTTGTAAGTGCAGGCTCAATGGGCCAAAAGGCCTCCTTCTGCACTGTAGGGATTCCATGATTCATATAGAAAATGTAACGGGGAAATTGGCAATGTGAAGCAAATTCCAGTATAAATTGGGAATCCCCACTTATTGGACAGAAACCAGTGGTTTTGTGGTTAAGGTACTGTACAATATATTGTGAAATTCTTTAGGACCCCAACCCTTTCTCCCACCTCCCCTCCCACTGATATGTATAAAACAGTAAAATGAAAACAAAGTAAAACATTAACGAATTATTGCTTTTAATTAAATGTAGGAATAATATATTTTGAAAAAATTGAAAATTTTGGTGCTATTTTCAAATGAACTTAAATTGCACGGCACACCCTTCAGAGATGCTCAGGGACCCCTTGGGTTTTGGGGAATCCTTGGATCTTGGGGACAAACAATGCTATAGCCCAAAATTTGAAGTTTTAGTATCAATGTTCTATATTTTAAACAGTGATCAGCACATTCCAGAAAACATATTCAAAAATCAAACAGACCTTTAGGGTTGCCAATACTTCAGGATTGGTCTGAATTAAAGATCCATCTAAAGGAAGCTACTGTGTGCAACCCTGGAGAAAAAGCATTGGGACATTAAATAATGTTTTATTGTCATTTTATTTGACCATTTTTCTTTACCAGATATAAAAATATTGAAAATGGAAAAGAGGCTGTTTGGCTGACAGTCATGATATGGAGTTGCTGGCGTTGGACTGGGGTGGGTACGGTAAGTAGTCTCACAACACCAGGTTAAAGTCCAACAGGTTTATTTGGCAGCACGAGCTTTTGGAGCGCTGCTCCTTCATCAGGTGAGTGCCTGATCAGGCGCTCACCTGATGAAGGAGCAGCACTCCGAAAGCTCGTGCTACCAAATAAACCTGTTGGACTTTAACCTGGTTTTGTGAGACTACTTACAGTCACTCATCAAGTAATGAGTCCTTTTGTTTTCCAATAAGCGGATGGAAGATGGATGTATAGGCCAACTCATGGCTGGAGCGTGGGAGCAAGTCATGTGATATATAGAAACATAGGCCGGAATTTTACCACCCTGCCCGCCATGGGAATCGGAACGGGCTAGGGGCAGACAATGGGAAGGTCTGATGACCTTGGGCGGGATTTTACAGTTTCAGGATGAACGAGGCACATAAAATTCTGCCCATAGAAACTAGAAGCAGGAGTAGGCCATTCGGCCCTTCGAGCCTGCTCCGCCATTCATTTTGATCATGGCTGATCATCAAATTCAATATCCTAATCCTGCCTCCCACCACCCCCCCCCCCACCCCCCCGCCCCCACCCCCCCTTCCATATCCCTTGTCCCTTTAGCCCCAAGAGCTATATCTAATTTCTTCTTGAAATCACACAACATTGTGACCTCAACTACATCCTGTGGTAGTGAATTCCACAGATTCACCACTCTCTGGGTGAAGAAATTTCTCCTCACCTCAGTCCTAAAAGGTTCGCCCCTTATCCACAATCTATGACCCCTCGTTCTGGACTCCCCCACATCGGGAACATTCTTTCTGAATCTACCCTGTCTGATGTAACCTCCAGGAACATATTTAATCACAGTTGGCAATCCAGTCTAGATTCCAACAGAACTATGAATAAATATTTGTTGCATTCATCTTATCATTGCAGGAAGGGCCTGTAAGGATCAAAAGCAAAGGAATGTTAAAGAGTATCAGAAACATTGTCAGGTGTCACATTCTGTTGATACCACCCCGAGCATTCCTTTCCTGTTACCCTCTTGTAAAGCTTGGTGTTAATGTCTGAACACATAGAATGAATAGTGTCTGAAAGCTGGACCTATTGTGAGCTGGGGGAACTCAGGTGAATTAAAGTATTCACCCATTGTGTAATACCTTGAGCGAATGTCTGTCCACATTCCAGTGTGTGATAATACAAGAGCCACATTGATGTGCTCACTCTGAAGGGACGATTCTTTATAATATTTGTAGGTGTTGTACACTCACTAATCATGTCCATAAGCTGAAACATGTTCTTTGCACCCACGCGCCTGATGTTTTGAAACAAATTTCATTTTGTTGCGTAATCGAAGCTGAATGGATATTTTGAATGTTGCCCTGTTAACCTTCCTGTTTTCTGACCAAATCTAATTGAACTTCCTGAAAAGTGCTCATGTTTACATTGGAAAAATGAGTAAGCATGCAGAAATAATCATGTCACAAGAAGATCACACAATGTTTTATTTCACTCTGGCACATAATAGGTTTGACCTTACAATGTTTTCAACTTTCCGTAACTGTTAATTGAGATTGATGAGGGTTGCGACAGTGCTGGATAATCAGCTGGGTACATTATGTGAAGAAATGGAACAGGAGCACACACGGAGCCTCTCATTCTTCTGGATGAACAGCTTATCCGACAGGACGAGCAGTCCCAAGTTATGAGATTTTTTTGTTCAGGTGAAATTCATACGAAGGCACCTGAAATGCGTCAAGTGGCTGTAACAGTGCAACCTTATAGATTTCAGAGCAGCACAGTGGTACAGTGGTTAGCACTGCTGCCTCACAGCGGCAGGGTATCGGGTTCAATTCCTGGCTTGGGTAGCTGTCTGCACATTGTCTGCGTGTGTTTCCTCCGGGTGCTCCAGTTTTCTCCCACAGTCCGAAAGATGTGCTAGTCAGGTCCATTAGCCATGCTAAATTCTCCCCCAGTGTACCCGAATGATTTAAAGTTTATTTATTAATGTCACAAGTAGGCTTACATTAACAGTGCAATGAAGTTAATGTGAAAATCCCCTAATCATCCGTGGACAGGCACTGGAATGTGGTGACCAGGGGATTTTCACAGTAACTTCATTGCAGTGTTATGAGTATAAAAGCTGGAGTCTGATGATGCAGCTGTATAGAACGCTGGTTAGGCCACATTTGGAGTACTGCGTCCAGTTCTGGTCGCCGCACTACCAGAAGGACGTGGAGGCATTAGAGAGAGTGCAGAGAAGGTTTACCAGGATGTTGCCTGGTATGGAGGGTCTTAGCTATGAGGAGAGATTGGGTAAACTGGGGTTGTTCTCCCGAGAAAGACGGAGAATGAGGGGAGACCTAATAGAGGTGTACAAGATTATGAAGGGGATAGATAGGGTGAACGGTGGGAAGTTTTTTCCCAGATCAGAAGTGACGTTCACGAGGGGTCACGCACGGGCTTAAGGTGAGAGGGGCGAAGTATAACTCAGATATTAGAGGGATGTTTTTTACACAGAGGGTGGTGGGGGCCTGGAATGCGCTGCCAAGTAGGGTGGTGGAGGCAGGCACGCTGACATCGTTTAAGACTTACCTGGATAGTCACATGAGCAGCCTGGGAATGGAGGGATACAAACGATTGGTCTAGTTGGACCAAGGAGCGGCACAGGCTTGGAGGGCCGAAGGGCCTGTTTCCTGTGCTGTACTGTTCTTTGTTCTTTGTTAATGTAAGCCTACTTGTGACACTAATAAATAAAGTTTAAAATTTTAAACTTCAGTACTGGGGGAAATAGAGATGTTAATAAGCGAAAAGCACTTTTCACTCAGGTTATCTGTTTTGTTGTGAGGATGTGACAACTCGAACAGAAATTCTCTGAGTCAATGCTGTACTGGAGTTCTCAATCTGTGAATTTACCGTTAATCTTCCAATATTACCAACCCTCAGCCTCAGGTCACGTAATGGGAGATATCCCTTCCTCCTCAAACTGACTGTGCATCAAAATACCATTCCACAATCCCCAGGAGCATGATAAGAAAACAGAACGCTTTGCATTTTAATATTATCCCATTTCATCGATGGTGGAATCTAATACTACACCTGCCTGAGGTGCTGCATGGAAAAACAATCCCATAAACTTTGTTCCAATACAAAAAACAATTGGCTAACACTTGATTTGTTTTCACTGCCAGGTTTCCCCCCCCCCCGCTCCCACCCCCTACAAAGCATCAGACAATAGCAGACCATGCTGAGAATCGCACAGGAAATGAAATACTTGAAGCTCCTTGGAAGGCATGAAGAGTGATTGGAGTTATCCAACTCATTTTAAGGGTCTGTCTGCCTTGTGTTATTATTTGGGCAAATGCCAACATCAACTTCCATAACTTGATTCCTGTCTGTATTACACAAGCTCATGAACAGGAACTCCGCAATGTTTGTCCAAGGTTTTCTCCAGGAAACCAAAGGTCAAGGTCAACGATGAACAAAAATCCCAAACATGTCAGATAAATTGTTCTGTAGGGTGTAAGGGTTAATGTGGGACTGGGTAGACAATAATGTCATAACTACATTGATCACCCAGTGAAATAATTCAGCAGGAATTTGGACATAGCTTGGCAATGCTGCATCCCCAACCTGGGGAGGCATCTGCGGAGATTTTCTCTTAGGGCAGGATTTGCGTGCAACCTCTTGCCGCCTCACCTGAGGTAACAACAAGGTGGTGGATCTGCTGGCTGGTGTCATAGATCATAGAATCCTACAATGCCGAAAGAGGCCATTCGGCCCATCGAGTCTGCACCGAACACAATCCCACCCAGGCCCTATTCCCATAACCCCATGCATTTACCTTAGTTAGTCCCCCTGACTCTAAGGAGCAATTCAGCATGGCCAATCTGCACATCTTTGGACTGTGGGAGGAAACCGGAGCACCCGGAGGAAACCCACACAGACACGGGGAGAGTGTGCAAACTCTACACAGACAGTGACCCAAGCCAGGAATCGAACCGGGGTCCCTGGTGCTGTGCCGAATTCACAATGTTCCTGACTCCTGTGCCCATATCAGATGCCAGGAAGATACAGGCACTGAGTACAATGGACTGACAGAAGTGGGTCCCATAGCGAAGCTGCAGATTGAAAACACTCTGAAAAGGAAATCACAGCCACAGTGACATTAGCCTTTACATCGAGGGAATCAACGCCTGCATTTTTTTCTTCAGTACAAGCAGGCCTACCACCTTCACCACCTTCACCACCTCACCTAGTGGGCACCCAAACCAGCTTTGACACAGCTGTCCACCTGGTAACAGTTCACACACCGTCATAGTTACAGTGGCAAAGTTGATGTGAATTCTTGATCCCAGATTGTCCAGAATCCGCACAGTAAATCCGAACAGGTATCAATCCAATCTATAAGGTATCTTTACTTTAGATCAAAATGAACATGCCATTTTCTCACACCTGAGCATTGCTGATGATAACCGGTTAATGTTAACACAACCCTAATGATAGCCACTGAGCATGTGCATAAGCAACTATGACATAATAATCTCACTCAGAGAGAGGAGAGTGAGAAGAAGCTAAGAGAGTAGTTGCTCTGTGTCTTGATGTTCTGTAAACTTGTATATAGTTAATATTGTAAACGAAAGTACTTTCAAGAAAAGACCTTTGGGCGGAATTTTCCTATCCCGCTGCCTCGGGAATTGTAGAGGGTGGGGGTGGCCCATGCAAAGGTCTATTGACCTCGGGCAGGATTTTACGTTTTCGGGACAAGCAAGGCCGTAAAATCCCACCCATAACTTTTAAAATTCCTTCATGAGGTATAGTTGTCATTGGCAAGGTCAGCATGTGTTGCCCATCCCTAATTGCCCTTGAAATGAGAGGCTTCCTAGGCCACTTCAGAGGGCAGTTAAAAGTCAATCACATTACAGTCAATCTGGAGTCACGTGTAGGCCAGGCCAAGTAAGAATGATAGATTCCTTCCCTCGAGGACATTAGTAAACCAGAGGGGTTTTTACTACAATCAATGATAGCTTCATGGTCACCATTACTGAGCAAAGCTTTTAATTTCAGATTTTATTAAAAGAATTTAAATCCCACAAGCTGCAGTTGAATTTGAACTTGCACCCTCAGAGCATTCGCCTCTTGATTACTTATCCAGCAATAGTGCCATTACCCCACCATCTCCCCCTAAATTGGCTTGCTTTTCTCATTGCTCTTTGTGTGGACTTGCTAGGAACAAATTGATTGCTGTGTTTCTCTCTCTTACAAGGACTTACCACGTGGCATGGTGGCACAATGGTCAGTACTGCTGCCTCACAGCGCCAGCGTCTCGGATTCGATTCTGGCCTTGGGTGACTGTTTGTGTGGAGTTTGCATGTTCTCCTCCTGACCACGTGGGTTTCCTCCGGGCCCTCCGGTTTCCTCCCAAAGTCCAAAGATGCATAGGTTAGGTGGACTGGCCATGCTAAATTGCCCCCTTGTGTCCGAAGATGTACAGGTTAGGTGGACTGGCCATGCTAAATTGCCCCTTAGCATCCAAATGATGTGCAGGTTGGGTAGATTGGACATGATCAATGCGCAGGGTTATGGCGATAGGGTGGGGGGTGATAGAGTGCTCTTTTAGAGAGTCAGTGCAGAGTTGATGAGCCGAATGGCCTCCTTCTGCACTGTAGGGCTTCTATGGACTACATTTCTGTAGCGAAGCACTTTTTGGATAGCTTGCAATCATGAATATTGCTCAATCTCCTAGCTGGGAATATTGTTAATTCTAAGAAACACTGAACAATTTGGGCTGCTAGATTGTACTCACTAAAACATGACAAGCTGCAGTATGTGACAATTACTTTGACTTTGCAATCAAACCCAGTCCAGCCGGTCTTGAACATCCCAGTGCGAGGCTTTCACGCTGTCTCTTCCCATCAGACGTTCAGCTGACACAGCTGTTGGTACTTTTTGAATTATTACTTTAATAGTTACGATTACCGTAACAACCCCATCATCTAAACCGAGAAAATTACACCAGAATACTGAATCACTGCAACCTTATTATTAACCACACTTAGACTAACTGCACCAGGCAGCTGCCTGCGCTCTCAAACTGAATTGCCACAATCATCGCCATGGCAACTGATTATTTGTGAAGCTATATACCATAACCCAGTCCCGTGGAAGTGTGTTCTACAGGCTGGCTCCTGGCGGTTTTCCGTTCAGTTTCACCTGTCTATGGCTTGTGATAACATGTAGCAGCAGAACTTGCCAGCTCCCCACTCACTCTTCATGTGTCAATCTCAGTGAGAACTGCAAGCTCATCTTATCGCAATAGATAAGAAGATTCTGAGATGCTGAGAGAGGATGTTTCCTCTCATGCAGCAGATCTAGAACTGAGAAGCACAGTTTAAAGATAAAGTCTCCCAGTGAAGACCCAAATGAGGAGGAATTTCTTCTCTCACATGGTCTTTGGAATTCCCTGCTACAGGCAACAGTGGAATCCCATAGAATCCCTCTGTTAGAGGGTTGGTGCAAACTCGATGGGCCAAACGGCCTCTTCTGCACTGTAGAGATTCTAAGGAAGCCATAGAATCATAGAACCCCGACAGAAGGAGGCATTCGGCCCATTGAGGTCTGCACCGCCAACAATCCCACCCCAGTCCCTATCCCCATAACCCCATGCATTTACCCTGCTAATCCCCCTGACACTAAGGGGCAATTTAGCATAGCATCAACCTAACCCGCACATTTTTGGAGTTTCCGACCATCGCGTCTGCACCAACTCTCTGAAAGAGTATCCTACTCAGGCCCAAGCCCCCTGACCTATCCCTGTAACCCCATGCATTTACCTTGGCTAATCCACATAACCTGCACGTCTTTGGACATAAAGGGCAATTTCGCATGGCCAATCCACATAACCTGCACATCTTTGTGACTGTGGAAGGAAACCAGAGAATCCAGAGGAGACCCATGCAGGGAGAAAGCTTTGACAAAGCGTCATCTGGACTCGAAACGTCAGCTCTTTTCTCTCCTTACAGAAGCTGCCAGACCTGCTGAGATTTTCCAGCGTTTTCTCTTTTGGTTTCAGATTCCAGCACCCGCAGTAATTTGCTTTTATTCGCTGCTAATTTATTGCCCTGGTCTATGACATATTGTAGCACCTCAGCTGTTATCATTGGAAGCATTTGGCTAAGACGGCAAGAGAAGAAAATGGGGAGATGGTGGTGTTGTGGTATTGTCGCTGGACTAGTAATCCAGAAACCCAGAATAATATTCCACCCGGGTTCGAATCCCACCATGCAGATTGTGAAATTTGACAGTGCGACCATTTTTGATTGTTGTAAAAACCCATCTGGTTCACTAATTAAGTTTATTTATTAGTGTCACAAGTAGGCTTACATTAACACTGCAATGAAGTTACTGTGTGAATACCCAAGTCACCACACTCCAGCACCTGCTTGGGTACACTGATGGAGAACTTAGCACGGCCAATGCACTATGCCACTGTGCCGCCCCAATGTCCTTTAGGGAAGGAAAGCTGTTGTCCTTACCTGGTCTGGCCTACATGTGACTCCAGATCCACAGCAATGTGGTTGATTCTTAAATGACCTCAGGGATGGCCAATAACTGCTGGCCCAGCCAGCAATGTCCACATCCAATGAATGAATAACAAGGACAGAGCAGCGGGGTGGCACGGTGGCACAGTGGTTAGCACTGCTGCCTCACAGCGCCAGGGACCCAGGTTCAATTCCCGGCTTGGGTCACTGTCTGTGTGGAGTTTGCACATTCTCCCCGTGTCTGCGTGGGTTTCCTCCGGGTGCTCCGGTTTCCTCCCACAGTCCAAAGATGTGCGGGTTAGGTGGATTGGCCATAATAAATTGCCCCTTAATGTCAGGGGGATTAGCAGGATTGTGGGGATAGGGCCTGGGTGGGATTGTGGTCAGTGCAGACTCGATGGGCCAAATGGCCTCCTTCTGCGCTGTAGGGATTCTATGAAAAAAAAAAGAAATTCCGAACATTTATTCTTCATTCAGGGGGCTTTGTTAAAAGTATATTATCTGCGATCATTTTTGTCATTGGACGGACTGTCTGAAGATTACTATGTGATTTGGTCAGTGTTTCTACTGCAAAAACAATGGACAGGATTTTATGGCCTTGTTTGTCCTGAGACTATAAAATCCTGCCTGAGGCCAATGGACCTTTCCATGTTCCACTCGTCGCCTGCTCCGGTTCCCATGGCTGGTGGGGTGGTAAAATTCCAACCAATGACTCAGATACTGCAGAAAAGAATAGTTCCTCTTGGCCACCAGAACAGGTATAAAATAGACGCAGAAGCCAGAATTTTACCGTCTCGCCCACCTGAGGCTCGTAAAATCCTGCCCGAGGCCAACAGAGAATGCCATTCTGCGAACCTTACCGCCCCAGAATCGGCCGGCGGTGGGGGGGGGCGGGGGGGGGGGAGTAACTTTGCCATAGCCTGATCCTTGCTCTCTGCACTTCGCACTCTGTCCTTCCTTGCCGTGAAGTGTGTGCCCTTCCGCTCACCCCACAGCTGGCAATGGATGTAGCACTGGTGAATATAATCTAAAGGCTTGGGCACAAACACATCTCACGAAAGAGGTCACACAGCGAAAAACACCTTCAGTGGCACACACAAGGGGGTGAAACAAACAAGGGTAATCAAAATGTAGATTGTTCACTCTGAGAGAAATCATTAACTTATTAATTAATCATATTTTCTGCCGCGTGGCTTCTTGCGAACCTGAATTTGGAGAGTTTTCTTAGAAATTCCAGCTATTTTGTACAATTATTGTTAATTTTTTACAATCCACCAGGTCAATGAGGTTATTACATTCCACGCTGTGTGCAGAACCTGACACTGCAATTTTAGACTTAATTTTGTCTATTTCCTGTTGTGTTCATTCCACATCAAAAATTATGTGAAATGAGCCAGTGAGAATAACCCAATCTGATGTGTGAAGTTGGAAAATGCGAGTGAATGATCGCAATTTCTATAAATCAATGGCTAAATGGATCTTTGTTTGAAGAAAAGGGGAAAGTGTACAGTTTATGTTCAAAATATTCCCCGACTGACTGTATGCGAAAATGCATCACAGAGAGCCACAGAATCACTACAGTGCGGAAAGAGGCCAACCGGCCCATCGAGTCTGCACCAACTCTCCAAAAGAGCATCCCACCCAGGTCCTCCCCTCTGCCCTATCCCTGTAACCTCGCTCAGTTAGCATGTGGTTAGGTTGATTGACCATGATAAATCGCCCCTTAGTGCCCCAGGATGCGTAGGTTACGGGGATTAGCAGGGTAAATTTGTGGGGTTACAGGGATAAGGCCTGGGTGGGAATGTTGTCGGTGCAGACTCAATGGGCCAAATGGCCTCCTTCTGCACTGTAGGGATTCTATGATTCTATGATCCTATGACTAATCCACCTAACTTACACACCTTTAGACACTAAGGAAAATTTAACATGGCCAATCATAGAACTATAGAATCCCTACAGTGCAGAAGGAGGCTATTCGGCCCATCAAGCCTGCACTGACAACAATCCCACTCAGGTCCTATCCCTGTAACCCCATGCATTTACCCTGCTAATCCCCTGACACTAAGGGTCAATTTAGCATGGCCAATCAACCTGACCCGCACATCTTTAGACTGTGGGAGGAAACCAGAACACCCGGAGGAAACCCATGCAGACATGGCGAGAACGTGCAAACTCCAAACAGACAGTCACCCAAGATTGGACCCTGGTGCTGTGAGGCAGCAATGCTAACCACTGTGCCATCATGCCGCCCCTACCACTGCTCCACTGTGCCGCTCCTAACCTGCATATCTTTGGACAATAAGAGGCAACTTAGCATAGCCATTCCACCTAACCTGCACATCTTGGGTCACCTAGTGGCCAATTCATCTCACCTGCACATCTTTGGACATGTGCTCCCTAAGGCAGATCATTGCCCTGTTGTCTTCTAAATGCTTCATTCTGAGCTGTTTTTAATACACGCCAAATATTTCATAGCGAGTTATGCAAAATGCTTAATCGTTCATATATTAATAGAACTGTCATCAACTTCTAATAGTAAAAACAAGATAAATATTTACGATTTGATTGGACGCAGAGGGAGTGCATGGCTCTCAATTTTCTCACGCAATGAATTACTCTGACATTCAGTGATTGTTATTATCTAGCACGATCCAGGTTTAAATGGTGGATAAATATTGAACATCTGCATGTGCCAAGTGCCTTTTGTGGAAATCATTGCATTGCCATTGAGGTGAGCTGTTGGCATGCAACTGAGTAAAATGTCAGCTTGTGTCTCAATGCGAAGCTTCCTAAACAGTGGGGTCATGAGATTAGATTTCTAGGGTTGTGGCCTCCCAGGCAGCACTGACTGCCGTGGAGCTCGGACTGAATGCCAGTGGCTTCAACGCCCTTTGCAATCCTTGTGTTTTTGGTGAGCATGGCCTAACCGACAGATCTATGAGGCCAAAATCCTGCTGCAAAAAAAAAAGGCCATGAAAAGGCAAGTGTCTTAATCAAAGTGTGCAATTGGTAATATTACTCAGAGCTGCTGTGTGCAGCTGGGCTAGATTTCAAATAAACCTTTGGTGAGTTCGATGGTGATTGTGCCAAGCTTACTGGGTCAGACTTCCAAGTTCCAGCCAGGCATTACAGAGAGGTGTACTGCAAGCTGAACAAAATAGTTATACCCTTTGATTACAAAAGTAAACATTTTTATTGTTATAAGAAGGTTAAAGGCATGTGTTTAAGCATAGTCTCGCATGGTGAGAAGAAAAATAATATATTGGTGTTAAGTGAAGGTTGCTAATCCTTTCCCTCACCCCTTCAAACCCTCCCTTCCCCCTTCAAACCCTCCCCTCCGCCTTCAAACCCTCCCCTCCCCCTTCAACACCATCCCCCTGCAACCCCTTCCCCTGCAACCCCTCCCCCTTCAACCCCTCTCCCTGCAACCCCTCCCCCTTCAACCCCTCTCCCTGCAACCCCTTTCCCTGCAACCCTTCCCCCTCCAACCCTTCCCCCTGAAACCCCTGCCCCTGTAACCCCTCCACCTGAAACCCCTCCCCTTCAATCCCTCCCCCTTCAAACCCTTCCCCCTGCAACCCCTGCCCCTGCAGCCCCTCCGCCTTCAACCCCTCCCCTTCAATCCCTCCCCCTGCAGCCCCTCCCCCTGCAACCCCTCCCCCTTCAAACCCTTCTCCCTGCAACCCCTCCCCCTTCAACCCCTCCCCTTGCAACCCCTCTGCCTGCAACCCCTCCCCTTCAATCCCTCCTCCTGCAACCCCTCCCCCTGCAACCCCTCCCCCTTCAAACCCTTCTCCCTGCAACCCCTCCCCCTTCAACCCCTCCCCCTGCAACCACTCTGCCTGCAACCCCTCCCCTTCAATTCCTCCTCCTGCAACCCCTCCCCCTGCAACCCCTTCCCCCTGCAACCCCTGCCCCTCCAAACCCTCCCTTCCCCTTCAACCCCTCCCCCTGCAAACCCTTCCCCCGCAACTCCTCACCTTCATACCCTCGCCCTGCAACTCCTCCTCCTGCCACCCCTCCCCTTCATACCCTCCCTCTGCAATCCTTCCCCGTTCCCCCTCTTCAACCTCACCCTTCCCTTTCCTCTTCCCCCTCCCTATTTCCCCCTCCCCTTCCCCTCCTCCTTGCCCCTCCCCCTCTCCTTTCCACCCCTCATCTCTCCCCTTCCCCTTCCTCCCCCCTTCCCCCAACCCATGGCCAGCAGCTGAAGCCACACCCCCTCCCACCCGCCACTAACCTCGGCTCATGAACTCCCTTACCCACTAAATTATCACTCCGGGGTCATGTGAAGTCTGGGGCATTAAATAGAGTCACATCAAGAAAAGGCGGCAGGTGGCACAGTGGTTAGCACTGCTGCTTCACAGCAAAAGGAACCTGTCTTGGGTCACTGTCTGTGTGGAGTTTGCACATTCTCCCCGTGTCTGCGCGGGTTTCCTCGGGTGCTCCGCTTTCCTCCCACTGTCCAAGGACGAGCTGGTTAGGTGCATTGGCCATGCTAAAGTCTCCCTCTGTGTGCTGGAGTGCGGCGACTGGGGGATTTTCACAGTAACTTCATTGCAGTGTTAATGTGAGCCTACTTGTGACAAATAAATCAACGTTACTTTAAAAGGTTTGGGAAGCATCATGGAGCATCCTGTTTTATTGATCATTATGTGTCAGTGCACTCGTGAAATTTCAGTTTTTAATCATCAACTCTGAAATATAATAAGAACAAAGAACAAAGAACAGTACAGCACAGGAAACAGGCCCTTCAGCCCTCCAAGCCTGTGCCGCTCCTTGGTCCAACTAGACCAATCGTTTGTATCCCTCCATTCCCAGGCTGCTCATGTGACTATCCAGGTAAGTCTTAAACGATGCTTGCAAGTTCAATAATGGACTTTGGGATTTGAATCACAATTAGTTGTGGTAACACACCCTCTTACCACTGTCTGCTCATTGGTATGGTCTCTGTGTGCAGCCAATGCTCATTGTGTGATTCACTGGCTGCACACATCAGCCAGGGCTCCAAAATCATAACATCCGAACACTCTGTCTGGCTAACCTGCACTGTAAAAGGGAACTGAATACTAGCAGATCCCCAGAATTGTGAACCTGACCTAGGAAACAGCGAGGAATGCCAGAAGAGCGAGGGCTCCAAACTTTCTTGATGCTGCATAGTTTTGGTGGATAGTTTGGAAGGGAGGAGAGAGGTTGTGTATCTACAGTTCACCAGAGACATGTCTCCCAAAGATGTGCTAGAAAATCAATGGGAGCAGATAGTTGTGGCAATCACTGCCATGAGTGCAGCCCTGAAGATATTGTGATGCAAGAAGTTCAAGGACATAATTGAGTAGTCAAGGACAGTGAGTGTATCTTCAAATGCCCTGTCCCACCAATTGCCCCACTGAGCTCAGCCACTCCTCAATTCGCCACACCCTTGTTACTCACCCACTAACAATCTCGAGCAATCCGACTCATACCTAACATTCATCTTGTTTCACCTCGCCCTCACACACTTAGCCCTGCTTGTAGCCCTACACCCACATCGCACGGCTTGCAAACACTGCAAACTATTCAAATACAATAGCCTCATTATCCAGATTCCACACCACTCACTCTCCTGTGGTAAAAGGTGCCTCACAACTGAAAGCAGCATGAACTAACTGGAAAGGCATAGAAACATAGAAACTAGAAGCAGGAGTAGGCCATTCGGCCCTTCGAGCCTGCTCCGCCATTCATTTTGATCATGACTGATCACCAAGTTCAATATCTTGATCCCACCTTTTCCCCATATCCCTTGACCCCTTTTGCCCCAAGAGCTACATCTAATTTCGTCCTGAAATTATACAATGCTTTGGCTTCAATTACTTTCTGTGGATTTCACACATTCACCACCCTCTGGGTGAAATACCTCTCCTCACCTCGGTCCGAACAGGTTTATCCCTTGTCCTCAAATTATGACCCCTGGTTCTGGACTCCCCCACCATCTGGCTGAATGTCCTAATCCACTGAAGGTGAGGGTTAATATTCAATTAGCCAGTGTTGAGGAAGCTACAAGTTGCAATAAGGGGGTCTTTCTCAGGTTGGAGAGCAGTAACCAGTGGAGTGTCGCACGGATCAATGCTGGGACCACCGTATATATTAATGATTTGGAGGGAGGAACAGAGTGTACTGTAGCCAAACTTGTAGATGATACAAAAGGTGGAAGGGAAGGCAGGAGGATGTCAATAGTTTACAGGGAGGTATTGATAGGTTAAGCGAGTGGGAAGGAAATTGGCAGATGGAAGTCAATGTGGAGGGAAGTGAGATTGTTCATGTTAGAAGAAAGAATGAAAAGGTGGATTATTATTTAGATGGAGAGAGACTGAAGAAAGCTGTAGCACAAAGGGACTCGGGGATTTTTGTTCATGAAACTCAATAAGTTAGCAAACAGGTACAGAAAGTAATGGGGAGACAAATGGAATGCTGTATTTTATTTCAAGGGGACTGGAGTATAAAAGTAAAGAGGTGTCGCTGCAACTTTACAAGGCAGTAGTGTGATGATCATACTGCAATTTATGTGGATTTTTTTTAGTTTTTGAAGGGAACGTTTATACGTTCAGCTTTAGGCTTCTCAGATGGTCAGTGTGTCTGGTGGGAATGCAGCACAGAATTTGGGAGAGCAGGATAATTACTCATTTCAGCCTTGAAAGGGTTTATTTTATGTAGAGCTAATGGACCTTTGTTTACTTAAGTCCCCCTGGAAATTCCTGATTAGAGTAATTGACAGGGTCATGTGATGATGTGGTTAATGTGCAGAGCTGCGTCTGTAAGAGAGGGAAAAACACTTTTGCAGAAAGCAGTTCAGAGTTGCAGTTCTGGCTGGGAATTGTTTGAAGACTGAGGCTTCTGCAAATTGCTCTGAAATGTATTTTCTCTGAAAGTTTCACGGCTGCCTACATCTATTATAGAAAGTATATTTGTGATTGCTAACTGTATTTAAAGTGAAATTTAAGTATGTAAAAAGAATATTGCTTATTTGGAACTGGGATAGTCATAAACTAGAAAGTAAAGTTGCTTCCTTTCATTTTTAAATATTATTCAACTGTTAATAGTTCAGCTGTTTAATTTGTTAGAGTTATATTTAAACTGTGTTATTAAATAATGTTGTCTATAAAAAAAACTTCTTTGTCAGTGGGATCATTCCTAGAAGGAAGTATCCTTTCCTCACATTTATGACAAAATAAAAATACTGTTTGGGTCTAGTCTGGCTTCATAATATATCTTAGATTATGGTGCAGGACCCTTACGCTAGTGAGGTTACATTTAGAACATTGTGTACAGTTTTGGTCCCCTTATTTATGGAAAGATATAGTATCATTGGAGGCAGTACAGAGGAGGTTTGCTAGGATGATCCCAGCCAGGTATGGAGGGACTGCCATATGAGGAAAGATTGAATAGGTTGGGTCTGTATTCCTTGGAGTTCAGAAGAATGAGAGGGGATATGATTAAAACATGTAAGATTCTTAGGGGGTTAGAAAGGATAAATGTTGAATGGATGTTTCCACTCATTGGAAAGTGTAGGACCAGAGGGCGTAGTCACAGAATAAGGGAGTTCTCATTTAAGACGTATCTGAGAAAGAACTTATTCTCTTAAAGAATGGTGAATCTTTAGAATTCTTTACCCCAGGAGGCCTCGGAGGCCTGAGTTCTTGGATATTTTCAAGGCGGAGCTAGATAGGTTTTTAATCAGTTGGGGAATTAAGGGTTATGGAGAGAAGGCAGGAAAGTAGATTTAGTTAGATCAGCCATGATCTTATTAAATAGCAGAGCAGGCTTGAAGGGCTAAGTGGCCTTCAACCTCTGTGTAACCTCTGGTCATTCTCTTCATCATCCTCAATGCCAAAAGGAAGCTCGACTATGCCATCATGCCTGCAAATACATTGTGCAGAAAACCAGCAGTCAACAAAAAAATCATTTAGTATTTCCCTGTAAATCTTTGCTACTTGGAATTACTTTGAAAAGCACAAACTCTTGTAAAATTATATCAACCACCATTAAAAAAAAATCAACTGGCAATAAACCTGTAAGTAGTTGCTGATCTTTTTAAGTAGTGTTGGTGGAGGGTCCTTCATGTTGTTTATGATGTGTTCAGCTGTGCGAGGGTAAGAGCAGGTGCTGGCTGGAGAATGCAGCTCCAAAGTGGCAGTGTTGGCATCAATTCAGTGTTGCATGCTGATTGCTCTCATAGCTGCCTTCTCTGCATTAGTCTGGAGGATCTTAGCTATGCAGGTGCTAATGCCTTTATCAATGTGGTGTCTGGAGCAACTCATAGTCAAAATGTTCTTGTGGCGGTGCCATTTTGGTTACTGAACAGTGCCCATATTACCTATAGAAGGGGTAGAATTTCATGCCAACAGGTCTAAAATAATGCTCAGTTATTAATATTATGACTGAAAATTTAACTCAACATACAAATGGACTCTAATACAACATGCAGAATATAGTTGACCTTTCATTTGTTAAGTTAAGTTTTATTTATTTGTCACAAGTAGGCTTACATCAACACTGCAATGAAGTTACTGTGAAAATCCCCTAGTTGCCACACTCCGGCACCTGTTCGGGTACTGAGGGAGAATTTAGCATGGCCAATGCACCTAACCAGCATGCCTTTGGAGTGGGGGAGGAAACCAGAGCACCCGGAGGAAACCCACGCAGACATGGGGAGAACGTGCGGACTCCACACAGACAGTGATCCAAGCCAGGAATTGAACCTGTGTCCTTGGTGCTGTGAGGGAGCAGCGCTTGCCACCGTGTATTCTCTAACACTTTGCAACAGATTGTAATTATATTGAAATGATCATAATTGTGCAATCTTTTTATCATTTTATACTTTATTTTTATGACTGTCTATAACTGTGCTCTAAATTACAATTACTTATTTTATTTTTATCATCATCACAATTTTGCCGCCATGACTATTTTCAAGAAAGCAATTACCTATCTTTTAAAGAAACTATTTCGGCATCAAAAAACCCGACAGTGAATGTGAATAGGCTGCGTCAGTGATCGAGCGTACATGAAAATCAGTGTCAGAGAAAATCGACAAAGGGGTTGAATATGTAGAAGCTGTGGCAGTGACGCCACTGTAGCTGTCAATATGAAGAGTCCCACAAGACCACCTGTGTTTGATCCTCTCTCTCATTTAGATCAGGCAAAATAATCCATCATACAATCCTCAAATGTGGCTGCAGACAGCTTCCAGTGGTCTCATTGTTGCATCCACAATCCATGCCAGTCACCCCGTGAATGGGATTGCTCATTTCAATGGGAACCTTTTGCTACGAGATCAATCCGTTTCACCAAAGGAAAAGCAACAATACAGATTTCGTAGGAAGCATTTATAACAGCTGTTGCAACTAATCTGTTATAGCCCTGTTGTACTAAATGCTGTACAGTCCCCGGGCATTCACATGTGAGGGAAATACATGCTTCTTTATTTATTTTTTTCCTTTTTCACACTAAAATAATCTTCTTTTGTCAGCGGAGCGAGAGGTGACTCGCTCCAAAAGCTTGGGCAATTCTGAGGTGTAACTGATCACCAGGGTGCATGAGAAGGTGGCTAGCGGTGACTGTTTAACCTGGGGACTCACCACAGCATTTACTTTACTCTGTTGACACATTAACCAGTGTGTTTGTGTTCAGTTCCTTATTACTCGCCTTTGAGGCAGTCAACCTTGATCATTTTAAATGAGTTGGTAATGTCATGACCAAAGGAATTTGAAGTGAATGCATTAACCAGGTCACCAATTCAAAAGAAAAACATGAACATGCACCCTAATGGCCCATAGCTCAGCACATTGTGGACAGTGAACCACACTTCACTGTAGAACTACATCTTAGACATTAGTGCAGAACAGACAATATGGAACTGGCCTCCCATTATACTCCCAACTCAATATTCAATCCATTGATTGATTCAAAGGAGCTAAGGGCCTTATTGATTCTAAGTGCTGGGTGGACTTGAAACTGGGAGTGTTTCAGATCCGACTTTTAGACCCGTTCTCAGGCGCCTCCATACGCACCCTGCCTGAAAAAATATCAGCGATTCAGAATCGCGCTGCAGAAGCCTGTGGGCGGGGCTTAACGCCCTCGAAACCTGCAGCTCCGATCGGCGCCTCCAACTGCACATGCGCAGAAAGAAGATAGAATGCTGCTCCCCTGCTACATCCCCCGGGCCCCATAGACATTGCCCCACCCCCACAACATTACTGACCCCCCTTTCCCCCCACCCCCCGCCACCCAGACCGATCGTGGGCCCCTCCTCCCCCTTCCGCCCCATCGATCTCAGGCAGAGTGGCAGCAGACCCCCCTCCCCCCCCCCCCCTCCCCCCTCCCCACCGATCTCAAGCAGAAGACCGTCGGACACTCGGCATTTACCTCCTCACTAACTGGAGCGCCCAAATTGGACTTCTACGGAGCATGTCTGTTTCGCGCCGATTCTGGATGGACAAATGTGGTAGCAAAGCGGGAAGTGCCGATAAAGTTGGGCGGGCAGCCCATTAAGTCAATTTAGATGCATGCAAATGCATTTAAATGGCCGTTGCGCCCTTTTCGGGCACGGTCCCAATCGTGGCCATTTTCAGGCCTTGGTTAAGGGGGAACCGGCACGGAGACGGGTTCGGATCGCGCTACTCGCCTCAAGCCCGACTTTACCAAGTTTTCGTGCCCGAAAACTGGCTCAACGCAATGGTACAATTGAGCCCTCAGTGTTACTTGGGGCATGGGGTGGTCAGTGTGACACTGCCTGTTTAATATCAATGCCCAACACCCCTACCCCACAGCTAGGGGTGCAGGAGAACTTGAGTAATTTGAAAACATTCCTGTGTTTGTATGGTATTTCATGTACAAAGCTGCTTTGGTGTTCAGTTTGGTACAATGTTTTTAGTTCTGTTTCTGTTATCCTTTATCCATTGTTGTATCTTCCCTCATAGACACGCGATATGATACATTGACCTCTTTAGCAGATGTGATCAGTTGTTTCTCTATTCTTGTTTAATCTGGACAGGCCATTGGATTAGCAAGTGTTTTGCAGTGCCTAACTTAGCATAATGGTACAAAAGTTGATACCCTGATGACAAAAGGCGTTTGCCCTGTGATGATCCCTTTTGATTTGTGTTGTGTGTGCTTGGAGATAGACAAACATTAAGTGGGACCCAAATGAACGTTCTGCCTGTTTGATTCACTGATGCAGTTAGCCAAGATAACATATGACCTGAATACTTCTGTTGATTATCATCTTCATAAGTGAATTAAGTTTAACTACAGGGGTATGACTATTTCAGTAACTTAGCTTTAATGTGGTTCTATTCTTATGCTACAGCCTACTCTGCCTTGAGTCATTATAACTGACTGGTTTGATTCTGAAGTTAGACCAATCCTATTTGACAAGACAATTTTAGAGTCATTAGTGAACTACAGAAAGAGAGAGGAAGAGAGGGAAAGAAGGAAGAAGGGAAAAGAAGATCAGGCCTTTACTATGAGGGTTGGAGGGAGGGAGGGAGAATTGGTGGCAAGGTGGCACAGTGGTTAGCACTGCTACCTCACAGTGCCAGGGACCTAGGTTCGAATCCTTGCTTAGGTCACTGTCTGTGCAGAGTCTGCATGTTCTCCCTGTGTCTGTGTGGGTTTCCTTTGGGTGCTCCGGTTTCCTCCCACAGTCTGAAAGATGTACTGGTTAGGTGCATTGACCATGCTAAATTTTCCCTCAGTGTACCTGAACAGGCGCTGGAGTGTGGCAACTTGGGGATTTTCACCATATCTTCATTGCAGTGTTAATTTAAGCCTACTTGTGACACCAATAAATAAACTTTAACTTTAAAGGGAAACGCCAACTAGAGAGGTTGTGATATTGGATCTCCTATTGGGAAATGAGTTAGGGCAGGTGATGGATGTGAGTGTGAGGGAACACTTTGGATCCAGTGATCATAATGCCATTAGTTTCAACCTGATCGTGGATAGATCTGGTCCTCGGGTTGAAGTTCTGAACTGGAAAAAGGCCAAATTTGATGAAATGAGAAGGAATCTGGGAAGTGTGGATTGGCACAGGCTGTTCTCTGGTAAGGATGTAAATGGAAAGTGGGAGGCCTTCAAAGGAGAAATTTTGAGAGTGCAGAGTTTGTATGTTCCTGTCAGGATTAAAGGCAAAGTAAATAGGAATAAGGAATCTTGGTTCTCGAGGGAGATTGTAACACTGATTAAGAGGAAGAGAGAGTTGTATGAAATGTACAGGCAGCAAGGAACACATCAGATGCTCGAGGAGTATAAAAAGTGCAAGAAGCTACTTAAGAGGGAAATCAGGAGGGTTTAAAGAAGACATGAGGTTGCTTTGGCAGACAGAGTGAAGGAAAATCCAAAGAGCTTCTATAGGTATGTTAGGAGCAAAAGGATAGTGAGGGATAAAATTGGTCCTCTTGAAGACCAGAGTGGTAGACTGTGTATGGAACCAAAAGAGATGGGGGAGATACTAAATGGTTTTTTTGCATCCGTATTTACTGAGGAAACAGGCATGGAGTCTACGGAAATAGGGCAAACTGGTAGGGAGGCCATGGAACCTTTACAGATTAAAGGGGAGGAGGTGCTCGCTGTCTTGAGGCAAATCAGAGTGGATAAATCCCCAGGACCGGACAGGGTGTTCCCACGGACCTTGAGGGAAGCTAGTGTTGAACTTGCAGGGGCCCTGGCAGACATATTTAAAATGTCAGTATTCACGGGGGAGGTGCCGGATGATTGGAGGGTGGCTCATGTTGTTCCGTTGTTTAAAAAAGGTTCCAAAAGAAATCCGGGAAATTATAGGCCAGTAAGTTTGACGTCGGTGGTGGGCAAGTTATTGGAAGGTGTGATAAGGGATAGGATCTACAAATATTTGGATAGACAGGGACTTATTAGGGAGAGTCAACATGGCTTTGTGCGTGGTAGGTCATGCTTGACCAATCTATTAGAGTTTTTCGAGGAGGTTACCAGGAAAGTGGATGAAGGGAAGGCGGTGGATGTTGTCTCCCTGGATTTCAGCAAGGCCTTTGACAAGGTCCGTCATGGGAGGTTAGTTAGGAAGGTTCAGTCGCTAGGTATACATGGGGAGGTAGTAAATTGGATAAGACACTGATTCAATGGAAGAAGCCAGAGAGTGGTTGTGGAGGATTGCTTCTCTGAGTGGAGGCCTGTGACTAGTGGTGTGCCGCAGGGATCGGTGTTGGGTCCATTGTTGTTTGTCATCTATATCAATGATCTGGATGATAATGTGGTAAATTGGATCAGCAAGTTTGCTGATGATACAAAGATTGGAGGTGTAGTGGACAGTGAGGAAGGTTTTCAAAGCTTGCAGAGGGATTTGGACCAACTAGAAAAATGGGCTGAAAAATGGCAAATGGAATTTAACGCAGACAAGTGTGAGATATTGCACTTTGGAAGGACAAACCAAAGAAGAACGTACAGGGTAAATGGTAGGACTCTGAAGAGTGCAGTTGAACAGAGGGATCTGGGAATACAGGTACAGAATTCCCTAAAAGTGACATCACAGGTGGATAGGGTCGTAAAGAGTGCCTTTGGTACATTGGCCTTTATAAATCGGAGTATCGAGTATAAAAGTTGGAGTGTTATAGTAAGGTTATATAAGAAGTTTAACAACACCAGGTTAAAGTCCAACAGGTTTATTTGGTAGCAAAAGCCACAGGTGTGGTTTTTGCTGCCAAATAAACCTGTTGGACTTTAACCTGGTGTTGTTACACTTCTTACTGTGTTTACCCCAGTCCAACGCCAGCATCTCCACATCAAGGTTATATAAGGCATTGGTGAGGCCGAATTTGGAGTATTGTGTACAGTTTTGGTCACCTAGTTACAGGAAGGATGTAAATAAGATTGAAAGAGTGCAGAGAAGGTTCACAAGGATGTTGCCGGGACTTGAGAAGCCGAGTTACAGAGAGAGATTGAATAGGTTGGGACTTTATTCCCTGGAGCGTAGAAGATTGAGGGGAGATTTGATAGAGGTGTATAAGATTTTGATGGGTATAGATAGAGTGAATGCAAGCAGGCTTTTTCCGCTGAGGCTGGGGGAGAAAAAAACCAGAGGGCATGGGTTAAGGGTGAAAGGAGAAAAGTTTAAAGGGAATATTAGGGGGGGCTTCTTCACGCAGAGAGTGGTGGGAGTGTGGAATGAGCTGCCGGATAAAGTGGTAAATGCGGGGTCACTTTTAACATTTAAGAAAAACTTGGACGGGTTCATGGATGAGAGGGGTGTGGAGGGATATGGTCCAAGTGCAGGTCAGTGGGACTAGGCATAAAATGGTTCGGCACAGACAAGAAGGGCCAAAAGGCCTGTTTCTGAGCTGTAATGTTCTATGGTTCTATGGTTCTATGGTCAGAGAGCAAAGCACTCTGACACGCACACTCACACAGACACACACACACACACACACACAAACTGAATAAACTTTGGCACTTTTGGGGGAGTCGAGGAGACTGGAACAACTTCCCATTCTTCCAATTCATTGTCAGCTAGTAGCATAGTCTGATGTTAAGGAAAAGCATGAACAACATCCACAGCAGCTGGTGGAATTTACAAATTTAATTAATAAAAACCTGGAATATAAGCCTCATCTCAGCCAAAGTGACCATGGAACTATCATTGGTTGTTATAAAAACTCACCTGGTTTACGAATGTCCTTTAGAGAAGGAAGTCTGCTATCCTTACCTGGTGTTTCATATGTATGACGTCAGAGCCACAGACATGTGATTGACTCTTAACTATCCTCTGAAATGGCCTAGCAAACCATTCAGTTCAAGGGCCATGTGAAAGATCATAGAATCATTGAATCCTACAGAGCAGAAGGAGGCCATTCGGCCCATCGAGTCTGCACCGACCACAATCCCACCCAGGCCCTATCTCCATAACCCCATGCATTTACCCTAGCTAGTCCCCCTGACACTAAGGGACAATTTAGCATGGCCAATCCACCTAACCCGCACATCTTTGGACTGTGGGAGGAAACTGGAGCACCCAGAGGAAACCCACAGAGACACGGGGAGAACATGAAAACTCCACACAGACAGTGACCCAAGCTGGGAATTGAACCTGGGTCCCTGGCACTGTGAGGCAGCAGTGCTAACCACTGTGCCACCTTGCCACCCCAATTTTTAAAACATCATGGTTCATTCTAATTAATTTATTCCATACCCTTTTCTTGCCTCTAATTCCTCCATATAATTGGAGGGAAAACTGGTTGGAAAGATGGTTGTAGTTGTTGGAAGTCAATCAACTCAGCCCATGCACACTGCTGCTAGGGTTCCTTAGGATTCCTCCTAGGCCCAATCATCCTTCATCAATGACCTTCTCTCCATTATAAATTCATAAGTGGGGATGATTGTACAATGTTCAGCATCATTTGCAACTCTTCTGATTCTGAAGCGGTCCATGTCCACATGCAGCAAGAGCTGTTCAGCATGCAGGCTTGGACTGATAAGAGGCAAGTGCTATTAGTGCAATACAAGTGTCAGGTAATGACCATCTCCAACAAGAGGGAATCTAACCTCCATCTCCCCTTGAGATTCCTCATCATTGCCATTGCTGAATCTCCTACCATCAATATCCTGGGTGATCACCATTGACCAGAAACCTGGACCAGCCATGTAAATACAGTGACTAGAAGAGCAGGTGAGAGGCTGGAAATCCTATCATGAGTTATTCACCTCCTGACTCCCCAAATCCTGCCCATCATCTACAAGTCACAAATCAAGAGTGTGACGGAATACTCTCCACTTGACTGAAAAAGTGCAACTCCAACAACACGTAATAACCCCAACTCTATCCAGGATAAAGCAGCCCACCTGATCAGCAGCCCATTCACCAACTTAAACATTTGCTCCCTTCATGGTGCACCATGGTAGCAGCAAGTACCATCTGTAAGAATCCACTAAAGCAACTCACCAAGGCTCCTTCAAAAGCACCTTAAAAGCCCGCCAGCTCTACTGCCCAGAAAGACAAGGACAGCAGATGCACACCACTATCTGTAAGTTTCCCTCTACGCCACACATCACCTGTGGAATTTTATTACCATTTCTTCACTGCCATTGAGTCAATATTTTGGACTCCCTTCCTAACTGCACTGTGGATGTAGCTGCAGTGGTTCAAGCAAGAGGCTCACCACCACTTGCTGAAGGGCTTTTCAGGATAGACTATAAATGCAGGCCTTGATGGTGACAGCATGTCCCATGAATGAATAAATCATTCTATTTTCCCATTTCCATCTGTCCTAATTTGACACAATCGCAAGTAACTACAAAAGGATGTGAACGTAGCCCAGTCCATTGCGCAAACCAGCCTCCCATCCATTGACTCTGTCTGTACTTCCTACTGCCTCGGGAAAACAGGCTGCATAATCAAGGACCCCACGCACCCTGGACATTCTCTCTTCCGCCTTTATTGGATTTGATTTATTGTCACATGTATTAACGTACAGTGAAAAGTATTGTTTCTTGCGCATTATACATTCAAAACATTCTGTTCATCGGGAAGATGGAAAGGAGAGAGTGCAGAACGTAATGTTACAGTTACTGCTAGGATGTAGAGAAAAATCAGCTTAATATATGGTATGCCCATTCAAAAGTCCGATGGCAGTGGGGAAGAAGTTGTTCTTGAGTCGGTTGGTAGGTGACCTCAGACTTTTGTATCTTTTTCCCAATGGAAGAAGGTGGAAGAGAGCATGTGCAGGGTATGTGGGGTCCTTAGTTATGCTGGCTGCTTTTCTGAGGCAGTGGGAAGTGTAGATGGACTCAACGGATGTGAGGCCGGTTTGCATGATAGACTGGACCACGTTCACAACCCTTTGTAGTTTCCTGCAGTCTTGGTCAGAGCAGGAGCCATACCAAGCTGTGATACAACCAGATAGGATACTTTCTATAGTGCATCTGTAAAAGTTGGTTAGCGTTGTAGTGGGCATGCTGAATTTCCTGATCCTCCTGAGAAAGTAGAGGTGAGGGTGGGCTTTCTTAACTATAGCGTCAGCGTGGAGGGACCAGGACAGGTTGTTGGTGAGACGGACACCTAGAAACTCAGAGCTCTCAGCCATTTCCACTTCATCATCTGTACTTGTGTGTGAATGGGTCCCAGACAAGTGTATGTGACTGAATGAATTGTGTAACATTTTTCCTATGTTTGGAAACTCCGGGATAGTTTTAATAAACTTACCCTGTTCTTTTCTTAACCTAGGAAACCTGCCTGAGTGATTCTCTACAACCTTGACACATAAACAGTGGGACAATTACAGAATTGACAAAGCACATCCTCTCTCAAATCTTATTTAAAGAAAGCCTGTTATGGTCAAAACAGGAGTGAGAGAACAGGAGACCTGTTTCACTCCTCCGCATCTGGTTGTATATGTAAAATATATGTACATAAATGTATATATGTATAAACGTTAGGATTGTATTTTAAGTAAGAAATTCAAGTTGATTTCCAAAATATGAGTTGTTTTCACAAATTGACAATATTGGAATGAGCTCAGTTTTGACAATGTTCCAAAAATGTATCAAATTACTGATGTTCCAGGTGATTTGTTTTCTTTCTCTCCTCCCTTTCTCACATAATTAGTGAAAAGAGAATGCTTTATAGGCCTTTGCCTGGGGGGTTTCATTGCTGTTTATGATATTGAGTTATCTACCTTCACATTGTCAGACATATAACCCATCACTTGAAGAAGAGCATTTCGTGCATACACTGTTTTCTTTACGCAACAATGGGCGGCACGGTGGTTAGCACTGCTGCCTCACAGCACCAGGGACCAGGGTTTGATTCCCAGTTGGGTGACTGTCTGTGCGGAGTTCGCACGTTCTCCCAGTGTCTACGTGGGTTTCCTCTGGGTGCTCTGGTTTCTTCCCACAGTCCGAAAGACGTGCTTGTTAGGGTGCATTGACCCTGCTAAATTCCCCCTCAGTGTACCCAAACAGGCACTGGAGTGTGGCGACTAGGGGATTTTCATAGTAACTTCATTGCAGTATTAATGTAAGCCTACTTGTGATACTAGAATCATAGAATCCTACAGAATCATAGAATCCTACAGTGCAGAAGGAGGCCATTCAGCCCATCCAGTCTGCACCAATCACAATCCCACCCAGGCCCTATCACCATAACCCCATGCATTTACCCTGGCTAGTCCCCCTGACACTAAGGGGAAATTTAGCATGGCCAATCCACCTAACTAATAAATAAACTTTAAAGCAATGCTGAATGCAATGTTGCCCAAGGTGAAGAACCTTATTTTTGGGCATATGTGATGCCATGCTTGCAGTACCTAAAACTTTCAATGGACCACTGTAATTTGAAAAGGTTGTAACTACCAAGTTTCAAAATATTCTGAGTTTAAAATTTTCAACTTTATATGTGCTACATGTATATTAAATTTGATCTTTTCCCTGGATAACACAGTCAAGGTTATCAAATATTTTCCAGAAATGTCTTCAGGACTGAGCCTCGAACATAGGGACACAATCTAGACTCAACAAGTGCTACATGACTTGGAGTATGTGGATAGTACGAGCTCTTGATAACTAGAATGCCTCGTGCTCTCTTTGTCCAATGGGGTCCAAGAATGGAATCCTTGAGGGCGGGATTCTCCGGTTACATCCATGGCTGACACGCGGCAAGTGAGATCGGAGAACTTGGCGTTCCAGCCAAAACTCCATTCACTTTCAGCAGCACCGGAGAATCCCAGTGCTGGAATCTCGCACCGTTATGCATTTCACCGAGAAAAACTAAACTCCTGAGGGAGGCCCAGGGGAAGCAAGGAGAAGTTCTGCGCAACTTTGCCTTCTCGAGGGTTTCACCTGAGGCTCTTTGACCTCCCTCAGGAGTTTAATGCATGTTGATGTGAGTCAGTCATGAGTAGGGTTGATTTTTATCTTGCTGCTGTCTCTCTTAATGTCTGTCAATGCCAGTGCAAACATCTGGATCAAACTCCACAGACTTTCAGAGTCTGTCTCTCTATCTGAAACATTGACCTGTCTTCGCTATTTTTCTGGTGCTTTCTCCCCCACCAGTATTTTCTGTTTTTATTTCTGGTTTGCAGGAGTCTCACTTTGTTACCTTTAAAGCTAATTATATTTACCCACATTTGACAATGTGCACTGACTGCTTGAAACTCATCCCATAATGGTTCACAAAAGAGCCGCAAAGAACATTTCACCATCGATTGAATCATTAGCCAATGCATGCTTGAATCTATATCTTGCATGGTTATGAAACCATTATGTGGAGATGCCGGCGTTGGACTGGGGTAAACACAGTAAGAAGTTTAACAACACCAGGTTAAAGTCCAACAGGTTTATTTGGTAGCAAAAGCCACACAAGCTTTCGGAGCCCCGAGCCTCACCTGAAGAAGGGGCTCGGGGCTCCGAAAGCTTGTGTGGCTTTTGCTACCAAATAAACCTGTTGGACTTTAACCTGGTGTTGTTAAACTTCTTACTATGAAACCATTGCGAGGGCTTACTATCAGCACAATAAACGCTTTATAATCCTCTAAATATGCATTGAATTACTTCTCAATATAATTCCTCACCGGGCATAAGATTTCTTGAATTGTTCATGGGTTTTAATGCCCAGAACACACATTAAAATCTGAACTTGTGCAGAGGCTCCACATGTACAGTGTGGAGGCCTGAGCAAGACATCCAAATTTAAAGTTTAAATGACCCAGTTTTCCAGAATTAGCCGGATACTGAGAGACCAGACAGGAAGCACATTAGAATGGTCAAGTCGAGAGGTGGCAAAGGCGTGGATAAGGGAGTAAGCAGTTTTGCAATGGAAAGCAAGGTGAAGCTGGATCACAGCCTTGCCGTATACTGCAAAACCCTCAAAGACTTCCAGAATTTGCAGAAAATGATTAATTCTTTTACAAAATCCATTTCGGCATTATCTTGATGGCAGGAGGAAAAGCTACTTCTGCAGATATAAAAAAACGACTACAGTTAAGGGCGGCGCGGTGGCACAGTGGTTAGCACTGCTGCCTCACAGCGCCAGGGACCCGGTTTCGATTCTGGCCTCAGGTCACTGTCTGTGTGGAGTTTGCATGTTCCCCCCCTTTCTGCGTGGGTTTCCTCCGGTGGCTCCAGTTTCCTCCCACAATCCAAAGATGCACGAGTGGATTGGCCATGCTAAATTACCCCTTAGTGTCAGGGGGATTAGCAGGGTAAATGCATGGGTTTACTGGAATAGGACCTGGGTGGGATTGTTGTCGGTACAGGTTTGAAGGGCTGAATGGCCTCCTCCTGCACTGTAGGGATTCTATGATATTCCAGTTTTTGCACTTTTTAATACCAGTGATACTGTTTTCAGATTTTTGTGAGGGGATATAAATGGGTACTTTTCTTCCTTTCCGCGATTGATCAAGAACAGCAGAGGCAACTCTGAGCAAACGTAGATTGCAAATAAAATTCCAGTCTGCGGATAGGGAAAAGGATGCATTTGATAAAGTGGGCAATGTTGTTCCCTTTACATATTTGGTATTCTTGCAAATTGTCCTGATGAGTGCAAGACGAAAAGCTTCAACAGCACGTGCCTTTTTAAGCAATGCAAAAATAAGAAGTTAAGAAAGAACGGAAGTTTTAAACTTTTGTTGAAATAAGGCTGGGGAGTGAATGGCAAGGTCCGCCATCATTCAAATCTATCATTTAGACAGTGAGAGGAAGTTTCCATAAGCAGAAGGTTGTTGGAGAATGGAGTGCTTCGCCACAGGGAATGGTGGAGGAAAAGGCTGTTATATATTTTAGGAAATAGTTAAGTAACAATACTTGGAGAAGAACTTAACGGCTATGGGGAGGGACAAGGCAGTGGCACAGTGGAATTATCACTGAGCTAGTAATCCAGAGACCCAGGATAATGCTCTGGGGACGCGGGTTCGAATCCCACCATGGCAGATGATCAGATTTGAATTCAATAAAAATCTGGACTTAAAAGTCGAATGATGATCATGGCCAGGCCAATTGTCATAAAAACCCATCTGGTTCACTAATGTCCTTTAGGGAAGGAAATCTGCCATCCAGGGGTGGCACGGTGGTTAGCACTGCTGCCCCACAGTGCCAGGGACCCGGGTTCAATTACGGCCTCAGCTGGCTGTCTGTGCAGAGTCTGCATGTTCTCCCCGTGTCTGCGTGGGTTTCCTTCGGGTGCTCCAGTTTCCTCCCACAATCCAAAGATGTGCGTGATAGGTGGATTGGCCATACTAAATTGTCCATTAGTGTCCCAAGATGTGCAGGTTAGGGAGATTAGCAGGATAGGTGAGTGAGGTTACGGGAGGGTGGACCTGGTTAAAATGCTCTGTCAGAGAGTCAGTGCAGACTTGATGGGTTGAATGGCCTCCTTCTGATTCTATGATTCTATGATCTAGAGAGGTTGTGGTGCTGAAGGAGATTATAGAGACAAGGAGCTGCAAGGCCATCGAGGAATTTGAAAAGAAGGATTTTAAAATCGAGATGTTGTTTGACTGGGTCATGGAGAGATGGGTGACCAGGATCTGGATGAGTTAGACCTGGGGCACCATAGTTCTGAATGAATAAATATTTATGGAGGATAGAATGAAGGAAGTTGGCCTCCAGGAGAGCTTTGAATGAGTCAAATCTGGAGGTAACAAAAGCATGTACGAGGTTTCCAGCAACACATAAACTCAGGCAAGGTCAAAGTGAAATGGAAATAGGTGTAAACTTCTAGAATGATTCTCGCAGTTCAGCTGGAAAATAGAAAAAACTGAACAGATTGGGGATGAGAGCTTTGTCATCTAGAAAGCTTCATATAAATATAACCCGGATATATGTTTTGAGGCAAATCAGACCTTTATGCCAGAATTTTAACGCCTTGTCTGCCCGAGGCTCATAAGATCTCGCCCGAGGGCAACGGAGAATGCCATTCTGTGAGCCGCGTGGCGGCAAAATTCCGGGCATAAGGCGGGATTCTCCGGCTACGCTTGCCCCAATGTCGGAAAATCCCGCCTGAGGTCAACAGGTCCGTGCCCCGCCCGCTACAATTCCTGTGGCAGCAGGACGGGAAAATTGCACCCATATTCTGTGATCATGAAGTGGGTATTACCTTCATTGAACTATTTTGATGTTCTTCTGAAAGTTTGTGAATGGAGAGACTGTGCGTACCTGTCATAATTCACTGCTTAGCTTCTTTTTATTTTTAACCTTTACCCCAAAAAAGCAGAGAAAGTGGTTTCTGTTGCATCGGTGTAGGTACATGACAGGAATAAATATTGTTACCTGATGGTCTCTGGTTTTCATTTGCTTTGTGACAAAGCCCTGGAGGACGCAATCACACCTGCAGCACTGGCAAGATATACATTTCATAGCTCTTGATAACGAACTGTGGGCCAAGAATAGTTCTCCATATGAAACTTTGGAAGCATAAATTGTGCCACCTCCTTGAATCCAGGCAACCCCACTGCGCCCCAAAGCCACAAATTTGCTAAGGTTGGAAGAGGTGAAGAATTCTTTCGCATTTAATCCCACTTAGTCAGATCACTTCTAATCCATCATAGCGCACCAAGAGGGAATTGAGGAATCCTGAGAACCCGACAGGATAATCTGTTCAAGATGCTTCTGTTTCCTCAAGTCAGAAGGGCGTTGTCATGGTGAAAGCCGGAGACCACTTGCCTCATAAGTCTGTGATCTTTCAAGCTGCCATTAAGCTGTCCATTCACAGCTTCCATTCTGGTCAGCGAGGCAATTGATTGATTTATTATTGTCACATGTATTGGCATACAGTGAAAAGTATTGTTTCTTTGCACTATACATATCATTCATAGAGTACACAGGGGAAAAGGAAAGGAGAGGGTGCAGAATATAGTGTTGCAGTTACCAATAGGGTGAAGAGAATGATCAGCGTAATATGTGGTACGTCCATCCAAAAGTCTGACGGCAGCAGGGAAGAAGCTGCTTTTGAGTTGGTTGGTACGTACGGTCAGACTTTTGTATCTTTTTCTGATGGAAGAAGGGAGAAGAGAGAATGTCCGGGGTGTGTGGGGTCCTTGATTATACTGGCTGCTTTTTTGAGGCAGCGGGAAGTATAGACGGAGTCAATGGATGGGAGGCTGGTTTGCGTAATGGACTGGGCGACGTTCACAACTCTGTAGTTTCTTGCAGTCTTGGTCAGAGCAGGAGCCATACCAAGCTGTGCTACACCCGGAAAGGATGCTTTCTCTGGTGCATCTGTAAAAAATTGGTGATAGTTGGTGAAAGCCGAATTTCCTTAGCTTCCTGAGAAAGTAGAGGTGTTGGTGGGGTCCCACAAACAGATAAGACTCTTTTTCTTTCACTGTCTTTAATAGATTGTTAGCTCAGCAAACGAACACACATGTGTGGTGGGCTTAATAAGAAGTGACCGTGAATCAAAACAGTGCTGAGCTGATGCCATGACATTCACCCACATCCATTACACTCCAGCCCACATCATATGGGAGCTTCCTCCAGGGATCACATCTCCTAATGTCTGCACACATAATTATATCTCAGATTCATGACATGTCCAGTAAGGTTTTTACTGCTCAATATTGCTATTTCCACATAAAGGTTATAACTCACACAGCTTAAAGCATTAGTTGGGGAACTTGCGAAACTACTTTGAACCAGTTGTACTTAACCAATGTTCCCAATCTACTCAACAATTAGAGAGAGAATGATCCCAGATCTCTGGTCTATTATTATGTTTTATATTAATTTTGTGACAGTGAACCATTGCCATTAAAAAACCATAAGACCAAAAGACGTAGGTGAAGTAGGCCATTCTGCCCATTGAGTCTGCTTTGCCATTCAATGAGATCATGACTGATCTGATCATTCCCAACTCCACTTTCCCGTCTTACCCCATAACCCTTGATTCCTTTACTGGTTAAAAACCTGTCCATCTCATCTTGAACATAATGACCCAGCCTCTATAGCCCTCTGCAGTAAAGAATTCCACAGATTCACTACCCTCTGAGAGAAGAACTTCCCTCAACACCGAACCAAATGGTCCAGCCAGAGCAGAACTCTCACCAAAACATGATTAGCAAAGCGTTAAACCTGACTTCTTGGTTAATGTTTAGTTTCAAAATTCCTCCCTTTATCTCCTGGAAGCTCTGACTGCTGCTAGAACACTGTCTTCAAGTACCAGCAACCCTTCAAGATCTTGAACATGAAGGTCAGACCAATCTGCCTCCACCTATCATTAAGGCAGATAAATGAATAAATGATAAACCTGACTGGTAATTATTTGGTCAAAAGAGTAATTTGCCCAGTGATGTTTGCTGAATCTATCTAAACCTAATCATTTAAAATTAATTTTGAGGATTGCTTAAAGAAGACCACAGCACTGTTAATAGAAAATGGACACATTTCTGACTCATCCTTGGAGTATTGGGTTTCTATGTGGGGGATACTGGCAAAATGCCTGAGGACACTCTGCAAATAATGACCCCAACCCAACACCCACCTGGAAATAGTGACATGTTCACAGGGCCTACTCATCATGGGTATACATGTTTAATCCATCACTGGGTACCTCTGTGGTAGCTCCAAGGACAATGTCAGCTGCTCAAGGGTAAACAGTGTTAACATCATTAAAAAAGCACCGGCTTTTTACATTGGTAACAGTGGTTAGGTTTAAGTTTAAGTTTATTTATTAATGTCATAAATAGGCTTACATTAACGCTGTAATGAAGTTACTATGAAAGTTCCCTAGTCGCCACACTCTAGCGCCTGTTCGGGTACACTGAGGGAGAATTTAACAGAGCCAATGCACCTAACCTCTCAGATTGTAGGAGGAAACTGGAGCACCTTGAGGTAACCCACGCAGACATGAGGAGAAAGTGCAGACTCCGCACAGTCACCCAAGCCAGAAATTGAACCCGGGTCCCTGGCGCTGTGAGGCAGCAGTGCTAACCACTGTGCCACCATGCCGCACTGCTGCCTCACAGCAGTGTTCAATTCTGGCCTTGAGCGCCTGTGTGGAGTTTGCACATTCTCCCTATGTCTGTGTGGGCTTCCTCTGGGTGTTCCGCTTTTCTCCACAGTCCAATGATGTGCAGTTTAGGTGGATTGGCCATGATAAATTGTCCCTCGGTGTCCAAAGATGTATAAGTTTGGTGGATTAGCCATGGTAAATGCATGGGGTTACGGGGAATGGGCGGTGGGGGGGGGCCTGTTTGGGATGCTGTTTTGGGGAATTGGTGCAGATGTGAGGGGCCGAATGGCCTCTTTCTGAACTATGGGGATTTTATAGTTCTATAGTTCTAATGCAAAGGAGCCAGAAAAGTGCACTAATAGATCAACTAGCAGAGAAAAATACCGAAACTAGAACATAGATTACTCAAAATCTGATGATGTCAAAGAGCATCTTGAATTCCATCATGGATTCACATTCTCTTGACTCTTAAATGCCCTCTGAAAAGGCCATGAGGTTCAAGGGCAGTTAGGGATGGGCAATAAATGTTGGCCCAGGCAACGACGCCACATCCCATGAAAGAATAAAAAAGATTCTGTCGTATCTGTGAATGCAGCTTTCAAGGTTCATGCGCACGAGAGAGAGATGTGAGTTTTCTCTCTATGGGAATCAGTTAAATGCTTGGGACTGAACATGGAGCCATGCGACTAGGCTATTCAGGTGGACTGACCTGCATTTCTCTGCTTCCTACCATACGGTGTTATTATCCGACAGCAACATAATGTGAGATTCCTCTGAGCAGCAACTAACCAAATACCACATTGTTATTAAATACCAGGAACTAAAAGCACACCACAACTCTCTCTATGCACAAACTATATAATCCACAGCTCTAATGTTACATTGCTAAATTCTAAAATGACTTTCTTAATAAAAAAAAGATTGGGTAACATCAGTGTACTGAGCTCTGAAAGAGGAACTCTGGTCGACTTTACTTCCTCCCCATTCCCGGGAAGTGGTTTGTCCCATCCTATATACTGAGCCAGTCAGCTCAAACAGGGACCTGAGCTGGGCCCTAACTGCCCTATATTGTTACCTCACTTGCGGGCAGTATATTCAAGCATCAAGAGTGCTGTCCAAATTCACATTGGATCCTTGGAGGTAATGGGTAATGATTTGGTTTTTTTTATTTGTGGGACATGGGCGTCACAGGCTGGGCCTGCATTTATTGCCCATCCCTAGGTGCCCTTGAACTGACTGACTTAAGTTTTTAAGTTTTATTTATTAGTGTCACAAGTAGGCTTACATTAATGCCGCAATGAAGTTACTGTGAAAATCCCCTAATCGCCACACACTGTTCAGGTACACTGAGGGAGAATTTAGCATGGCCGATGCACCTAACCAGCACTTCTTTCCATCTGTGGGAGGAAACCGGAGCACCCGGAGGAAACCCACACAGATTCAGGGAGAATGTGCAGATTCAGCACAAACAATGACCCAAGCCGGGAATCGAACCCTGGTCTCTGGCACTGTGAGGCAGCTGTCCTAACCACTGTGCCACCGTGCCGCCCCTTACTAGGCCATTTCAGAGGGCAGTTGAGAGTCAACCACAATGCTGTGGCTCTGGAATCACATGTAGGCCAGACCAGGTAGGGACAGCAGATTTCCTTCCCTAAAGGACATTATTGTACCAGATAGGCATTTCCGAGAATGGTTTCATGGTTAACAGTAGACTGTTCATTCCAGATTTTCTTTGTTTCTTGAATTCCAATTCCACCATCTACTGTGGCAGGAATCAAACCCAGGTCCCCATTTAACTGAGTTTCTGGATGAATAGTGTAGCGGTGAATAGTGTAGCGATTCCCGGCTCGGGTCACTGTCTGTGTGGAGTTTGCACATTCTCCTCGTGTCTGCGTGGGTTTCCTCCGGGTGCTCCGGTTTCCTCCCACAGTCCAAAGATGTGCGGGTTAGGTTGATTGGCCAGGTTAAAAATTGCCCCTTAGAGTCCTGGGATGCGTAGGTTAGAGGGATTAGCGGGTAAATGTGTGGGGGTAGGGCCTGGGTGGGATTGTGGTTGGTGCAGGCTCGATGGGCCGAATGGCCTCCTTCTGCACTGTAGGGTTTCTATGATTTCTATGATATCATAGCGATAATACCACTTGGTCATCGCCACTCCTCTGTATGAACATTTTCCTGTTTACAAACTCAATTCACAGGCAGTAGGAGCAGATACAATGGCCAATTCCCTCTTCTTGTTTTATCTTCCGATAGTCAGGCCATGAAATGATTTCTTAATTCACGTTGCCACATGACTAAATGAGAAACACAACGCAGTTCTTTGGAACAATAGAGCCGGCACTATGACCTCCTGCACCGCTGGCCAGCACAACTCACCAGACACAATTCCCCCCCAAGCCTTACACTTGGATTCTTTTACAGACCGCACACCCCCCGTATTCATTTGTTGTAGGCCATGTGCAGCCTCTTCACCTCAAATGGGGATTGTCAGTCGAGTATCACTTTGTTTTTGATCTGGAAGTGATTTGTACCAGCCGCGGAGCACCAGCTCAAATGGGATCATGCGAGTTGTAGGCTCATAAGCTGATTTTTATTTTAAAGCCATATAACAGCGTGGCGTATATCAGATAGACAATCATTGAGTGGGGAGGAATAAATCCTTCATGTGGCGTCTGGACTTTATAAACCCTTTGCCTTTTAAAAAGCTCAAACGTTTATGTGAGTCGAAGAGTACAGGAGGTCTATAGCTTGGTAAATCCCCACAGAATGACATTTCTCTGCAGTGCACTTTTATGAATGATATACAATCCATATTCGAAGTGGACTGTTAATCCATATTGTCTGAATGCAAACAATTTACCCAGAAAGATTATGAGGCTTGTTTTGCTGTCATTCGGATCAAATACAGGTCTGTTTCCATTGACTTTGCCCTGTGTCTTTGTGAAGCTCAAAGAAGTCTCAATATCTTTAAGAAAGCTTTGAATTTAATTGCAACTAATCCAGGGAAGCCTAAGCTGGAGCCACGACAACATAAATATATGATAACACCTTTATAGCTGAGACTACGTTCTAACATTAAACAATTAACATCAAATGAAATACTTTGTTATGTCCCATCCCAATTATCAATGAGGGGAATAGTGCTTTAAAACATTAGTCTTTTAATCACTGAGTTTGAACCAAGTATAGTACAGATCAGGGATTTTATCTTTGTTCCATAGTATGAGTTTAAGAAGTTCAATGGGTTGAATATTTTCCAATACAGTTACTTGGAGACATGTTTACACACCCACATAAACAAATTACCACTGCACCTTCGGTGCAGATTCGATGGGCCAAAGGGCCTCTTCTGCACTGTATGATTCTATGATTTGATGATCCTATCTGTAAACTGATGCTCATTCATTATAGTTTAGAATCAAAGTGAACATTTGTAACCACTAATTGCGTGAAGCTGGATCAAGTCTAGTTCGAACGAATATCAATTGATAAGGCGCCCCAACTTGTGAGAATCTTCTTAGCGAGTGATGTTATGGTTTAGGAGCTAATCATGTTTAGGACCATGAGTGGCACGGTGGCCCAGTCGTTAGCACTGCTGCCTCACAGCACCAGGGACCTGGGTTCGATTCCCTGCTTGGGTCACTGTCTGTGTGGAGTTTGCACGTTCTCAGTGTGTCTGCGTGCGTTTTCCCTGGATGCTCCGGTTTCCTCCCACAGTCCAAAGATGTGCAGATTAGGTTGATTGGCCATGCTAAATTGACCCTTAGTGTCCCAGGATGTGTAGGTTAAAGGGTTTAGCAAGGTGAATTTGTGAGGAGAGGGCCTGGGGTGGGATTGTTGTCAGTGCAGATTCGATGGGCTGAATGGCCTCCTTCGGCGCTGTAGGGATTCTATGATGATTTCTATGACCAATTAAAAATCAATGATGTGCCTTGCTAACTGGTCAATTAGCTCAAACAGTTGCTAAAGGAGACACTGATTAACTGGGGTATAAGAAATGAGATTGAAAACATAGGCCCTGATTTTACCGGCACGGCCACGCTGAAACTGGGGCGGGCGAGCCTTGCAGAATGCCATTCCCCGTACGATCTTACGAGCCTCGGGCGGCCGTGCCGGTAAAATCAGTGTCATATTCCCTGCGATGGAGAGAAAACAACAAACCGATTACCTATACAAGCACCTGGGAAGTATGAGAAGTCCAGACAAGATACAGAAGTCTGAAGTTTCCACAATAATTTAAGAAAAAGTCAAAGGCTGGAATCTTACCATCGTTCACACCGGCGGGATTTTCCCATCCCGCTGCACAGAGATTTGGAGGGCACCAAATTCTCTGACCTTGCGGCAGCGGGAGCGGCAGCGGGAGCGGGAGCGGTGTGAATGGCAGGTAAGATCACGCTCAAAATTTGAGAAGCCGACAAAATTAATCCAGTCTGGATTTTTGACCACTCTATAGTCCATAGCCGAAACGGAGAAGTATAATGAGTTAAGCTGTGTTAATTGCTGCCTAGTTTACTTTATGCTTAATCATAGAATCCCTACAGCACAGAAGGGAGTCATTCGACCCATCCATTCCATCCGGTTTTACCCGCCGTTACGCCACTCTGCAGAAAAAAATTCTGCCCATCAATAATGACTTTCACTCTTGTACACATTGAGTTAATTAATACACAAAGTAGAATCCTCCCAATTTAAGACGAAGTACTATGAGGGGGATGGGAATGGGGACATTAACTGGATGCAAATGAGGTTCACTCCACCTTCTGGCAGGTTTGCTGACCATGGTACCCACTTGCAGAAGAACCCGTTGTAAACTCACGCGGCGTGAAATTCATTTCTGGCCCTTCCACTATATTCTCCCACCAAGCTCAGAGTCACCAGGGGAGAATTCCACCCCAGAGTCTAATTCCCTGGAATTTGGATGATAAAGGGGTAATTTGATCAAAGATATTAAAATGAGTGGATCGAGTAGGTAGATAGAAACTATTTTCCACTTGTCGTGGCCTATGGGACGTAATCATAGAATCATAGAAATCATAGAAATCCTACAGTGCAGAAGGAGGCCATTCGGCCCATCGAGTCTGCACCGACCACAATCCCACCCAGGCCCGACCCCCACATATTTACCCGCTAATCCCTCTAACTACGCATCTCAGGGACAATTTTTAACCTGGCCAATCAACCTAACCTAATCTAAAGATTAGAGCCATATCTCTTGGGGAAAAGTTATGAAACATTTCTATATTGCAAAAGGTGGTCGAAGTTTAGAATTCCCTTACAAAGGTGGCACAGGATACTAGATCAATTATTACATTTAAATCTAGGATTGATAGTTTGTTGTTAACCAAATATATTAAGGGATATAGGGCAAAAATGGGCAAATAAAGTTGGGTCACAGATCAGCCATTATCTTATTGACTGGATCTGAATGGCTTACTGCATTTCCTCCATTACAATTTCAAAAGTACTTCTTTGGCTGAAAGGTACTTTGAGACGTCCAGTGGTTTTGAAAGGCGTTTTTTCACAACTTTAGCTGAGAACACAGTGTCATCAGAAGAGGCTCTGCAGGCTTTGGAGGGGACAAACTTTTATCTTAGGAACAGCACGGTGGCACTGCTGCCTCACAGCAAGAGGGATCCAGGTTCAATTCCGGCCTCGGGTGACTGTATGGAATTTGCACGTTCATCCCGTGTCTGTGGGGTTTCCCCCAGGTGCTCTGGTTTCCTCTCACACTCCAAAGATGTACAAGTTAGGTTGACTAAATTGCCCCCTTAGTGTCAGAGGATTAGCAAGGTAAATATGTGGGGTTATGAGAATAAGGCCTGGGTGGGATTGTTGTCAGTGGCTCAATGGGCTGAATGGCCTCCTTCTGAACTGTAGGGATTCTATTCTATGGTCCTAATCAAAGAGTTCAGATTAGATTAAAGATCTTAAGTAATGTATTAAAATAGTCAAGGAAATGAAATCCTAATACCATTTCTTTAAAAGCAGGCAGTTTGCAAGGAATCTGAATCTCCAGTGCAGTAGTTAGCACTGCTGCCTCACAGCGCCAGGGACCTAGGTTCACTGCCAGCCTCGGGTGACTGTCTGGAGTTTGCACGTTCTCCCCGTGTCTGCGTGGGTTCCCTCCGGGTGCTCTGGTTTCCCCCCACAGTCCAAAACATGTACAGGTTATGTGGATTTGGCCATGGTAGATTGGCCCTTAGTGTCTCAAGATGTGTAGGTTAGGGGGATTAGCGGGGTAAATACATGCGTTTATAGGGATAGGGACTGGGTAAGATACTCTATCAGAGAGTCGGTGCAGACTCGATGGGCCGAATGACATCCTTCTGTGCTGTAGGATTCTATGATTCTATGACTATGGCACTACCAAGGGTGCAGACACATCAGGATGAGATGTCAAACCAAGTCTATATTTGCTTTCTCAGGTGGATGTCTGATGACATTACTTTGAAGAAGGGTAGAGGAATTATGTCCAATGTCCTGGCCCTCAATCTAGATCTGAAAAATAACATTATTTAATCATTCTCATGACTGCCGATGTGAGAGCTTGATTGGTGCTAATTGGCTATCAGGTTTCCTTACAACAATGATGACGCTTTAAAAATACATCAGTGCTTCCTTCTGCACTATAGGATTCAATGCTTCTGCAGGATTCTATGATCCCAAGATATTAGGGGGGATTAGTGGGGTAAATACATGGGGTTCTGGGGAAAGGGCCTGGGTAAGATGGTCTGTCGGAGAGTTGGTGCAGACTTGATGGACCAAATGGCCTCCTCCTGCACTGTAGGGATTCTATGGATTCTATCAGTATATTGTAGAATGTTTTAATAGGTAAATTAAGGGGAACAAGGTTGACTTTGCAAATGTTGGGTTTTGCCTGCTGTGGAGCCTTGGAGAGAAACTGTACAAATTCACCCCATTCCACAAAACCACAAATGCTAAAAATCTTCCATCACGCTGGAAATGCACAGCTTCTCAGTTAACATTGGAAAAAATACTCTGTCACTCTGCGCACTTAACAAAACATTTTGTTTTTACTTAAGGTTTTCCTGTGAGGTTTTATGATTTTGGGGTAGCCACTCACTGTCCGAAGGGCCAGCCAGACATCATTGTGTAAAAGTAGAAATGAGATGAAAAAATGTTTTATCTTTTATGTCGAGGCTGCTATTTCCATTAAATGATGCCTGCTCAATCACCTTTAATCTGTCAGAAAGCCAATTATAGACTACAACTAGCCCCATATGTTCTCCCAGTAACAGCAGGTGTTCAGCTAAGAATACAAGCGTATTCCTTAGCCAAAAGTTAAAAATGATTGTTAGAAATTTAACTCACTGTGTGCCTGATTCTCACCCATCCAACTTTCTTTTTTAGTTCTGTAGAAGAGCCCATCGAGTCTGCACCGACTCGCTGAAAGAGTATCCCACCCAAGCCTTCCCCCCCCCATCTTATCCCTGTAACACCACACATTTACAATGGCCAATCCACCTAACCTATGCATCTTTTGGACTCTAGGATGAAGCCAGAACATCCGGAGTGTTATGATGGCTATGGGGGATCCATCAGTAGATCTCCCCATGGTCCTCGTAGAGTACGAGTTCCCCTGTTAAGTGAGTGGAGGATCACCCAATAGGGAAGGGGCAGCAGGGGGTTTAAAACCAGCTGGCTCCATTCAGGCCAGCAGTTGAAGGATTCTGGGGCTGACCTGTGCACTATAGCCGTAGAAGCGGTATTTTATGCACATTGCAAATAAAGGATGTTTGTGGCGGAAGACTGACCTTGGCGAGATTATTAAGCTTAAGTTTATTTATTAGTCACATTAACACTGCAATGAACTTTCTGTGAAAAATCCCCAAGTCACCACACTCAGGAGCCTGTTCGGGTACACTCAGGGAGAATTTTAGCATGGCCAATGCACCTAACCAGCACATCTTTTGGACTGTGGGAGGAAACAGGAGCACCCGGAGAAAATGCATGCAGACACGGGGAGAACGTGCAGACTCTGCACAGACAGTGACCCAATGGGAATCGAACCCGGGTCCCTGGCACTGTGAGGAAGCAGTACTGACCATTGTGCCACCGTGCCTCCCCAGTCGGTTATTACACAGAGGAAACCCACGCAGACACAGGGAATACATGCAAACTCCACACAGACAATAACCCAAAATCGAACCCAGGTCCTCGATGCAGTGAGACAGCAGTGCTAACTATTCAGTCCTTGCCTTTCCTGCTGTCTGCTCACTGCCCCAAGTGCTAACTCTCGCTCCCTCTCACTCGCCACCTCCCTCCCACTCTCAGCTTCTCTCAATCCTTCATTTGCTTCCTCCTTCTCACCGCCCCTTTTCTGAGTCTTCAGCCACTGTGAGGGTTCATGGACAGAAGCGGTGAGCAAGAGAGAGAGAGAGACTGAGCAGAAGAGGTGGTGGGTGGAAGGGTTGGCAAGAAAAGCGATGAGCAGGAAGGTCAGAGAAGGGCAGCGAGGGAGGGACAGTAGAAAAAGTCAGAAAGTTATTAAGAGTTAGTGGGTTATTACACACTTCAATAACTGTAACACTTGGCATACTGTGTACTACATAGAAACATAGAAACATAGAAACCCTACAGTACAGAACGAGGCCATTCGGCCCATCGAGTCTGCACCGACCACAATCCCACCCAGGCCCTACCCCCATATCCCTGCATATTTTACCCGCTAATCCCTCTAATCTACGCATCCCAGGACACTAAGGGGCAATTTTAGCATGGCCAATCAACCTAACCCGCACATCTTTGGACTGTGGGAGGAAACCGGAGCACCCGGAGGAAACCCACGCAAACACGAGGAGAATGTGCAAACTCCACACAGACTACTGTTGCTAATCATTTTGTTGTGCCACAGTGAATCTATGAATTAAATTGTACCTGCCTCTCGGTTAAAATTTTCCAATTTCCCGTTGGCCCTCACTATTTTTCTAGTGAATATCACTGCTCTCTAATCCCCTCCAGTTCAAAACTCCTCCAGGTATCTGCGCTCATCTAGGTCTGGCATGATAAGGACCCCCCCAAATTTAATCAGTCCACCACTGGTGGCCTAGGTCCTAAACTTTAGATTTCTCAGCCTACACCTCTCTGCCTCCCTACCTCACTTCCTTTCTTTCAGACACTCCTTAAAACCTTACCTCTTTGATCAAACATTTGGTCATCTTGACCCGTGACGATACTGTGCCTTTAAGAAGGGTACTTTAATCATGTTTCTCTGCAGGATGTTTCGGGCAATCCCTGGCATTTTGACAGAGCCGTGGTGTCAATTGGCATCCTGTATTGTTGCAGCAGCGTAATGGTTTCTAATGGCTAAAATGTTGGTTTTAATCTCAACTAATGCTGTTCTGGTGTTTTCCCCTGGAATTTTGCAGAGTGGGGCTTAATTGGCAGGTATGGTTATGTGTTGGGGAAGCTATTTTTACACAGAATATTCAAGCTTAGATGCTGCTTTTGAGTTGAGAGAAAGCAGTGTCTCTTTTCCCCTCTGAATTTGGAGACTGCAATCCGCCAGGAGATAGGTTTCTCTCTTGGAGATTCTGCTGGATGAGGGTGGGTCTTTCTCCGGGAGTTGCTGCTTTTAAAGCTGCAGAGAGAGAAGTATCCTTTTCTGTCTCTGGGGTCTGGAGATTGAGAACTGCCAGAGGCTGGCTTTGCTTCTCTGAGTTTTTCCTGTTTTGAGGATATATCTTTCTCTGAAAATTGCTGCTTGGACTTCTATCCAGCTGAAAATCCACGTGATCTACTTGTCTTTGTGCTAACTAATTCTGAAGAAGTAGGTCTATGTGGCATTGCTTTAAACTGGAACAACAGTGATAGCTAGCTGTCACGGATTATACTTTGCCATGTCTACGTATTGTAATTGGTAAAAGTTATGCTAATTCTTTTTGTTATATTTTAACTGTGTTCTTAAATAAATTTTGTTTGATAAAAGCTCCCTAGTGGGTCATTTGAATCATACCTGGAGTGAAACACCTCATGCTCACCCTAATGCCAAAATCAAAGGTAAAATTTAGGGTCTAGGCTAACTTCACAAAACACCTTGGAGTTTCTAGCTTGGGTTTTAACAGAACTGATGTCTCCTCCTTTGGCTCAGTATCAGTTTCTTGTTTTAGAAGGCTCCTGTGAACCACCATGGGATATTTTAAGATGTTAAAGGCACTTCACAGATATAAGTTGTTGTTGTTGTTTGTAACTAACACACCTCCTTAACAAGTCAATGAATGGGAATATCCTTAAACTCCATCCCATAATCTCATCAGGTACATCTATGGGGCCTTTGGGTTTCTTTGAGTCGTTTCCAGTAGTTGTATATATAATTTGCCGTGCTTTGCGATGTAAGATTATGGTGTTGTGTCTAAAAGCACAAGCTTTAAAAAATGACAGAGATAACAACTGGTTACGGTGCGATTTGATGCAAACGAATTTGTTTATTAAATAGAAGTCCTCCAGTTTGATATTTTGCAATAAAAACATTCACTGAACTTATGACACTGCACCATCTTTCCTTTCCTGTCAGTTACATTTTTGCTAAACTCACCCGCCTTTTCCTAAAAACTAAATGAATAATAAGATTTTTTCAGTTCAGTAAACAGTTTGTTGATTTGTTTTTAATGAACTCATTGAAAAATAAAATATCGGAGCACATATAACTGTGGGATTTTTAATCTAACCCAGGTTTACTGATTTAAAAAACAAATTCATGTAAACACCACATGGCTTATACATATTGTAAGTAGATACTTCGAGAAGGAACCGGATAGTTTAACACAGACACAGGCCTGTTGGCAGAGATTACGCCTAAACATGAGTCGCGGAACTTGACACCGTACCGCAACCTTGGCAGAAGCAAATTAACGCTTAGAATGAAGGTTGTTGAGAAAAGTTTCAAATGTCTACTTAATCGGTAAGGTTTTGTGATATCAACAAATTTGTGAGGAACCTGTTTCCAATATATATTTGTTATTCTTGTTTTCCTTGGCTAAATAATATAATTACTCCTTTAATTACTTTTCCCCATCATGTTTGTCTACATTGACCAATATACTCTTCTCAGTTTCGACCCTTCTTCAATGGCTTGGCTCAAGACCACTGGACTTGGCCACACAATTGGTGCATTGATTCAAACCCTTTTCCAGACAATAAAAATTTAGTGATTGAATGGCAAGGTTGAATAAGGCTCTGGTGCACCGGTGTCCTGTGCTAGTTCAAGATGTATAGCAAGCTTCCAAATTCCCATGCATCCCGGACATTCTCTCATCCACCTTCTTCCGTCGGGAAGAAGATACAAAAGTCTGAGATCACGTGCCAACCAACTGATGAACAGTTTCTTCATCAGACTTTTGAATGGACCTACCATACATTAAGCTGATCTTTCTCTACACCCTATCTGTGACTGCAATACTATATTCTGCACCCTCTCCTTTTCTTCTCCCCCATGTACTCTGAACGGTATGCTTTGTCTGTATAGCACGCAAGAAACAATACTTTTCTATATGTCACAAAAAATAAATTAAATCAAGTCAAAATATTCAGTCCCACTGTCAGGGGTGGCAGGGTGGCACAGTGGTTAGCACTGTCGCCTCACAGCACCAGGGCCCTGGGTTCAATTCCCTGGCTTGGGTGACTGTCTGTGTGGACTTTGCACATTCTCCCCATGTCTGCATGGGTTTCCTCCGGGTGCCCCAGTTTCCTCCCACAGTCCAAAGATGTGCAGGTTAGGTGGATTGGCCATGCTAAGTTGTTCCCTAATGTCAGGGAGATGAGCAGGCTAAATACGTGGTCTTATGGGGATAGGGCCTGGGTAGGATTGTTGTTAGTGCAGGCTCAATGGGCTGAATGGCCTTCTTCTGCACTGTAGGGATTCTATGATTCTATTCTAAGAACAGAATGAAATACAGAAACAGGGACTTCTTCCTCAAGGAGAAAAGAAAAGGCAAATGGAGAAACTGTTTGGTCGATCCCAAGCTAGTTGGTAAAGTATGAAACTAGACACTAATACTTTTTCTGAAAATAGGCTTATTTGGATAATGGGCATTGTTACATATTACCTGCCTGCCATCTACATACTACCCCATGTCCCAGAACCTCCCCTTATACTCTTTTGACAAATTAGCCAATTTTTAAAAACCTATCGTCCCTCAAAGAGCATTAGCAAAAACAGAATTTTAAAGGACCCTTACATAATTAAATAAATATGACATTTTGGGGCCTAATGATGCACTCAAGCTCCCACAATGCCCAAAGGGTGTGGAAGGCCTCTAGCATACCAGTGGAACCACATGCTTCCTCTCTCAGGACACCCGGCAGTCTCTCTTTAGATCACGTACCAACCGACTCAAGAACAGCTTCTTCCCTGCTGCCATCAGATTTTTGAATGGACCTACCTTGCATTAAAGTTGATCTTACTCCACACCCTAGCTATGACTGTAACACCATATTCTGCATTCTCTCCTTTCCTTCTCCCCTATGTACTCTATGAACAGTATGTTTTGTCTGTATGGCATGCAAGAAACAATACTTTCCACTGTATACCAATACATGGGACAATAATAAATCAAATCAAAATCAAATCATCTGAGTATAGTGATTGAACAAATTGACTCATTAACTAAGAAATGAAAGTGATTCTCCCCCAAAGGAAGGCCAACACAAAAGATGAAAAACTTACAGGAAATCTATCAAATTGAGTTGTGTTTTTAGTGGCGGGGGGGATGCTGAGGAAGCCCCCCAGCCCTCACAGTGCCAGTTGGTCATGGAATGCCTCAAGCCTGCCAGTGGACACCTTGTACTTCCTCTCCAAGGACACATGGCAGCCTTGCTTTATAAATGCTCTGGTTACTTAATTAAACAACGCCCTTCACCTGTGCATCTTAACAATGTAGTTAATGTAGAATTAACAGAAAGCACCTTGAACCATCTAGCATCTGACTTACAAATACAACAACGTTAAGTCTTGAGAGAAGGATGCCAACTTTATGTCAGAGGAGAGTGAAGATAATGTACGAGAAAGAAATAGGTGTAAGACTAGACAAGACGGCTGAAAAAAATAAAAATTGCTATTCTCCATCGGTGGAACAACACAACCTTCAATAAGACACCAAAAGTCTCTGACTAGAGTTAGCGACTTGGCTATGCAAATTAAAGCATTGAATGCCAATTTACACAGTGTAGATGAGATTGACCCCTTGCCCATAAAATATTTGTGTGGAAGCCAAGTCCAGTCTGAGTATTTGAAACTTAACTGCTACTATTTTCATTTGTGAAAAAATTAATTACATCAATGGCCTGAAATCACTGGAAGATTGTTACATGCAAGCGTGTTTTCTGATTAAAGGCATATTTCTGTTGGACAATTTTCAGCCATAATTTTCCGGTGGCAAAAGTACAGAAAGGAAGAAAGTTGTGTTTATATTTCATAAAACCGGATACTTTTCAAGTTACTATTGAAGTAAATTAAATTGCAATAAAAGCTGAAAGTCTGTTTTTAAAATGAGATCCTGAATTACTTTTTTGGCAGCAAAGTATATGATATTTTTTTCTTGAATGGCTGTTCAAACCATTTTATTATGAATTCCTGCTGATTATTATCATGAAAGAAAAATCTGTAACTTGAGGCATGTATCAGTTTTGGATGACTGGATTGCAAACATGTCAGAACAGGACAAACCTGGGGACTTGTTCTTTTTCCAGATAGAATCAGAGAATCCCCACAGTGCAGAAGGAGGCCATTCGGCCCATCGAGTCTGCACCGACCACAACCCCACCCAGGCCCTATCCCCATAATCCCATACATTTACCTTAGCTAGTCCCCTAAGGGGCAATTTAGCATGGCCAATCTACCTAACCCGCGCATCTTTGGGCTGTGGGAGGAAACCGGAGGAAACCCACGGGGGGAACGTGCAGACTCCACACAGACAGTGACCCAAGGCAGGAATCGAACCTGGGTCCCTGGCACTGTGAGGCAGCAGTGCTGGCCACTGTGCCACCGTGCTGCCCTGTATCGTAAGATATCAAAATGACATTTTAACTCGGTCCATGCCCTGGAATTTTTAAAATCGACGCCACTTAGGAATTCCACACAGAGTAGCTTGAAATGAAGAGTCCCATGCCCAGGTTGTCCTTTGAACCAGCAGAGGATGTCTAACCTCTCAAGGACACCAAATGATGTGGATGGAGAACTCCTGAGATCCAAAGGCATATTTAAGACTGATCTCTTTGTATCATCTAGCAAGTGTTGGAAGACACAAAGCCACATAGCTGAAATAATTAATTAATGTTGTTACCGGGCTGTCAACTTTCCCAATTTTGCAGACCACTGCTTAAATTGATTAATTTCAGATACCTTTTTATTTATTTATATTTTATTCTGGCCAACAGCACAGTGGTTAGCACTGCTCCCTCGCAGTGCCAGGGACCCGGGTCCAATTCTGGCCTCGGGTTAATGTCTGTGTGGAGTTTGCACATTCTCCCCGTGTCTGCGTGGGTTTGCTCCGGGTGCTCCGGTTTCCTCCTACAGTCCAAAGATGTGCGTGTTATGTTGATTGGCCATGCTGAATTGACTCTAGTATCAGGGGGATTAGCAGGGTAAATATGTGGGGTTATGGGAATAGGGCCTGGGTGGGATTGTGGTCAGTGCAGACTCGATGGGCCGAATTACCTCCTTCTGCACTGTAGAGATTCTATGATTTATTGCCCACCCCAAGTTGCCATTGAGATGGTAGTGGTGGTGAACTGCCTTTTTGAGCGATCGATACAACTGAGTGGCTTGCTCGGCCATTTCAGAGGGCAGTTGATTCAAGCACATTGCTATGGCTCTAGAATCACATGTAGGCCAGACCAGGTAAGGATGGTAGATTTCCTTCCCTAAAGGACATTAATGAACCAGATGGGTTTTTTCAACAATGGTTTCATGGTCATCAGTTGATTCTTACTTACAGATTTTTAAAATTGAATTCAAATTTCAAAAGCTGCCATGGCAGGATTCAAACCCAGGTCACCAGAGTATGAGCTGAGTTTCTGGATTAATAGTCTAGCAATAATACCACTAGGCCATCACCTCTTCTTTTGTAATCCATCACGCAAACCAGCCCCCCATCCATTGACTCTGTCTGCACTTCCCGCTGCCTCAGCAAAGCAGCCAGCATAATTAGGAACCCCACGCACCCCAGACATTCTCTCTTCCACCTTCTTCCATCGGGAAAAAGATACAAAAGTCTGAGGTCACGTACCAACCGACTCAAGAGCAGCTTCTTCCCTGCTGCCATCAGACTTTTGAATGGACTTACCTTGCATTAAGTTGATCTTTCTCTACACCCTAGCTATGACTGTAACACTACATTCTATACTTTCTCCTTTCCTCCTCTATGAACAGTATGCTTTGTCTGTATAGCAAGAAACAATACTTTTCACTGTATACCAATACATATGACAATAATAAATCAAATCAAAGACATCAAAAGGGAAGAATGACTGAGAAAGCAAGTTGGTATGCTGTGTTCTGTATATCCCATTTTCACTCTGGTGCCATACAAATCAAAGATTTCAGGGATTCTGAAAGGGTTCCTGTCCCATGCAAAGATTCACATCAGAGAATCATACTTAAACATTATGGAATGAACTTCAATCATCAATTATGCTGGAACAGATCGCATAAAACTTTGTGACATTTATCTGTTATGTCATGCTTGCTTCTGAATGATCTTATTTTTAAATAAATATGAATTTGTAGATTTTTGCCTGAGTTACTTGGGGTTGTCTTGCTGTTTTCCAATGGTTTGGAGATATCTGAGACACAGTTGAGTTAGGCTGGTTGATTTCTGGTACATATCCATCTAAAGAGAAGTTAAATGAGTCTTTATGCAGAGAGTGGTTGGGGTGTGGAATGGACTGCCTGCAGTGATAGTGGAGTCAGACACTTTAGGAACATTTAAGCGGTTATTGGATAGGCACATGGAGCACACCAGGATGATAGGGAGTGGGATAGCTTGATCTTGGTTTCAGATAAAGCTCGGCACAACATCGTGGGCCGAAGGGCCTGTTCTGTGCTGTACTGTTCTATGTTCTATGTTCACCCTACATTGTGGCAGACACCAAGTGCATAAGATGTTATTAGAAAGCACAAGATCACTTTTATACGGGTGGCACAGTGGCACAGTGGTTAGCACTGCTGCCTCACAGCTCAAGGGACCTGGTCTCGATTCCCGGCTTGGGTCACTGTCTGTGTGGACATTCTCCCCGTGTCTGTGTGGGTTTCCTCCGGGTGCTCCAATTTCCTCCCACACTCCAAAGATGTGTGGGTCAGGTGCTTTGGCCATGCTAAATTGCCCCTTAGTGTTTCAGGATGTGTAAGTTAGAGGGATAAGCGGGGTAAATATGTGGGGTTACGGGGATAGGGATGGGATTGTTGTCGGTACAGACTCGATGGGCCGAATGGCCTCCTTCTGCACTGTAGGAATTCTATGATTTTTACGATGAAGAGTATCTATGGAAAGTAACTCGTGAACAGGGTATAAAGAGGAATAGAAGCAACCCAAATTATATCTGAACTATTAGGCATCTGAATTCTAATTGTGTCTGCCTGTTTTGGCATTGAGTTTACACTGGTTTAAATTATGGGTTTTATTCCTTCTGAGGAGATTTTATTTCCCCAGCAAATTCCATCATGCCTACCCCACATCAAAATCTAATCACAGATACGTTGGAACCCATCAGATCCAGGTGCAAGGATCTCTTAACACATCTTGTCATTTAATTTCCCTTTAAAGAGAGACCGCTATTCTCTTCCATCTCAGGTGGACTGCAGCCCGTTCAAAGGTGACCAGATAATGTTGACACACACAGGTTTAAATTTTCCTCATGGTGTAAACCCTAATGTAGGTGAACTGATGGAACTTGTAGTTTTGTGGAATATTCTAAAAAATAATCATTATCAAATATATCTGATTCTCTTTTTTATTCATCTACGAGATGTGGGTGCTGCTTGCTTGGCTGGCATTTAATGCCTATCCGGTATTGCCCTTGAGAAGGTGGTGGTGGTTCTTGAACCACTGGGGTCGATGTGGCGTAGGTACACCCACAGTGCAGCTTGGGAGGGAGTGCTGGGACTTTGACCCAGCGGCAGTGTAAGAATGGTGATATATTTTTAAGTCAGGATGGTGAGTGGCTTGGAGGGGAACTTGCAGGTGGTTGTGTTCCCAGGTATCTGCTGCCCTTATCCTTTAAACCAATTGCAAACTATTAATGCTAAAATTGTGAAATATCATAGAACCTCTGCAGCGCAGAAGAGGCGATTCGGTCCATCGAGTCTGCACTGACTCCCTGAACAGGGTATCTTACCTAAGCCTCTCCTCTGCCCTATCCCTGTAACCCCACACATTTACCATAACTAATCCATCTAACCTACACATCTTGGAACACTGAGGGGCAATTTAGCACGGCCAATCCACCTAACCTGTACATCTTTGGACTGTGGGAGGAATCTGGAGCATCCAGAGGAAACCCACGTAGACACGGGGAGAATGTGCAAATTCCACAGAGGCAGTCACCGAAGGCTGGAATTGAACCTAGGTCCCTGGAACTGTGAAGCATAACCACTGCTAACCACTGTACCACCCATAATGAAGTACATTCATTATTGGCCTGGATATTAACAGGTTGGTTTATGTGGGAGATGTGAGTGAAGGTTTAGACAGAAATCCCAGAAGTCCATGTTTCACCACATGCTGTGAAGTTTGTGTCTTTTTCCTGAGATGGGATTCTTGGCTGGATGTAGGCCGGATTGGTGGGCTTGGCTTTTAATTGGGCATGGTGGACTTCAGAATGTGCCACAGGTAGGTAACCCCAGAAGAGTGGGTAGGGGTGGGGAGCCGAGGTTGGGTGGGGGGGGGGGGTGCTCCAATCGCTGGCATGGATTGGGGGTCTGATACATGGGAGGGTTACTGATCACCAACTAAATGGTCTTTGTACAATGAGGGAGGTGGGGGTCTGATGAGTTGGAGATGGCTACTGGTGGGGAAGAAGCACTCTGTTCCTCCCGGCACACATGTAAAGGCAACTACCTTCTCCTTGAAATTATCGTAGCTTCCCTCCAGCTGCTGATTTTCCAGAGACCTGGAAAAGTATTTAAATTGTCAATCCACCTCTGGGGCCAGAATTGAACCTCAGGCAGGTGTAGAATTAGATTCCAACATCAATGAAATGGGATAATATTAAAATGCAAAGCATTCTGTTTTTTTATCGTGCTCCTGGGGATTGTGGAATGGTATTTTGATGCACAGTCAGATTGCGGAGGAAGGGATAGCTCCCATTACATGACATGAGGCTGAGGGTTGGTAATATTGGAAGATGAAGGGTAAATTCTCCAGCACAGCATGACTCCGAGAATTTCTGTTCGAGTTGACACATCCTCACAACATAATAGATAACCTGAGGGAATAGTGCTTTTTACTTCTTTACATCTCCATTTCCCTCAATACTGAAGTTTAAAGTTTTAAACTTTATTTATTATTGTCATAAGTAGGCTTGCATTAACACTGCTATGAAGTTACTGTGAAAACCCCCTAGTCACCACACTCCGGCACCTGTTCGGTTATACTGAGGAAAAAGGACTCCATCCAACCTGTTCCAACTTCAAATTCATCTGAGAACCAAGCTTCTGGGAATATGACTACAAGAAGCCTCACAACTTGCTGAGAAATCACCACTTTACAATCCTTCCTTTCAACTAATGCATCAACTCATCTAAGAACATACGGGCCTGCCACAATAGAGACTGAGATGATTATAAGTTGTAACCATGTTATTTTACCATTATCTGTATCTAACGTGATAGTGTGAGTGAAACATCCTGTTTTTAAACATCAGGGGTGAGTGTGTGATAATAAATGAGCTTCTTTATTTTAAAACTCACAAAAATTCTTGCCATTAGAATCATTTAATTGGGGCAAACAATCTGATTGCAAGAAAATGCACACCCCTTACATGCAAACATATAGCGCATAGGCAGCAAAAATAACATTTAAATGTTGACTATGATAGTGGTTCTAGTCCCCTCTGATGAGCATTCATACGCAACTGCAGCAGTGCCCAACTGGTCATGACAAAATCGGGATGTACATCTCACAACATCTTCATGTGCGCAAGCAATGATTCTTGTGCTTGTATCGTGTAGATGGGTCATTGTCATATTTCCCTGGGAAATTGTTCTGTAAAACATGGATTGAAGCAAAGGTCTTGGATAAAGGTTTGGCAAACATGCTAAGTTGTCCCCTATTAGAGAGAAGGAAAAGAAAGACTTGCATTTATATAGCACCCTTCATGACCACTGGACGTCGCAAAGACCGTTACAGTCAAAGAAATACTTTTGAGTGTAGTCAGTGTTGCAATTTAGGGAACAAGAGGACCTTAACAGCACTTTATTTTCATTGACTTCAGGAAGCATAAAAGAGAACATGCTCTTGTCTACATCAACAGGGATGAAGTGGAAATGATCGAGAGCTTCAAGTTTTTAGGTGTCCAGATCACCAACAACCTGTCCTGGTCCCCCCATGCCGACACCATGGTTAAGAAAGTCCACCAATGCCTCTACTTTCTCAGAAGACTAAGGAAATTTGGCATGTCAGCTACGACTCTCACCAACCTTTACAGATGCACCATAGAAAGCATTCTTTCTGGTTGTATCACAACTTGGTATGGCTCCTGCTCTGTCCAAGACCGCAAGAAACTACAGGAGGTCGTGAATGTAGCCCAATCCATCACGCAAACCAGCCTCCCATCCATTGACTCTGTCTCCATTTCCCGCTACCTCGGCAAAGCAGTCAGCACAATTAAGAATCCCACGCACCCTGGACATGTTCCCTTCCACCTTCTTCCATCGGGAAAAAGATACAAAAATCTGAGGTCACATACCAACTGACTCAAGAACAGCTTCTTCCCTGCTGCCATCAGACTTTTGAATGGACCCACCTTGCATTAAGTTGATCTTTCTCTACACCCTAGCTATGACTGTAACACTACATTCTGCACTCTCTCCTTTCCTTCTGCATGAACGGTATGCTTTGTCTGTATAGCGCGCAAGAAACAATACTTTTCACTGTATGCTAATACATGTGACAATAATAAATCAAATTGATGCACTATCAATTACGACTTGAAGACTCCTGTGAGTGAGGGAAACTAATAGGCTTTTATTCACAGAGAACAGGAGCACACCCTTGTAGCTGACCTGGTCTAGACTGAGGCAAGGAGGAGGGACCATCACCTTTATACCCCACTCTGGGTGGAAAGGGAGGAGTCTCAGGTGGAAAGGGAGGAGTCTCGGGCCAGGTGCAGCATGGGTGTATCCAGGCACATACATGTAGTAACAGTGGTTCACCACACAAATCAAATCAATTCAAAATAAAATTTAGCTTATTGTAGCATAAGGGTCTGACATGGAACTGAGTACATTATCACCACACAGTGATGCAAGGGAACATATGACCAGCATTTTGGCCTCAATCTAGTATTGGACAGAGCTGTGTGGACAAGCACGCAAGGAGACAGCTCCTAACTTGAACCTCTTACTGTATATCTATACATAGTTATTATAGTTAGTAAATACCAACAATTAGCTGACCTAAGACTCTGAAGACTTCATTAAGACCTACTGATACACAAAATGTGGAGTTGCCGGCGTTGGACTGGGGTGGGCACGGTAAGAAGTCTCGCAACGCCAGGTTAAAGTCCAACAGGTTTACTTGGAATCACGAGCTTTCGGAGCACTGCTCCTGCCTCAGGTGAGTGGGCTCTCCCCCACTTACCTGATGAAGGAGCAGTGCTCTGAAAGCTCGTGATTCCAAATAAACTTGTTGGGCTTTAACCTGGTGTTGTGAGACTTCTTACTGTACAACAAATAGAAATCAACCCTCAACCCAAGTAACCATTCAATATGGAGACCATGAACACAGCAAACTCTGCCTCTCAGGAAGCCTTGAGCATATAAATCAAAGTCGACACTCCGGTGCTGAACTGAGGGAGAGCTACACTGTCAGAGTGCCATCTTTCAGATAGATATTAAGCCGAGGTCCTGTCTGCAGTCAGGTGGATGTAAAGCATCCTCTGGCACTATGTTGAAACAGTAAGAAGTTTAACAACACCAGGTTAAAGTCCAACAGGTTTATTTGGTAGCAAAAGCCACACAAGCTTTCGGAGCTGCAAGCCCCTTCTTCAGGTGAGTGGGAATTCTGTTCACAGAGTTCTGTTTGTGAACAGAATTCCCACTCACCTGAAGAAGGGGCTTGCAGCTCCGAAAGCTTGTGTGGCTTTTGCTACCAAATAAACCTGTTGGACTTTAACCTGGTGTTGTTAAACTTCTTACTGTGTTTACCCCAGTCCAACGCCGGCATCTCCACATCATGACTATGTTGAAAAGCAAGGGAGTTGCCCTGGTGTTTTGGCCAATACTTATCCATCAATCACCGCAAAATAATAGATGACCCCGGCATTGTCACACTGCTGATTGTGAGTTTGCTTTGTAAACATTGACTGCCGCGTTTCCTACTTTCAAAGGATGTCATTTGCTGCAAAGGAATTTAATTGGGACATCCTGTGGTTGTGAAAGTCACTATATAAATACACATCGCAGCACAGTGGTCAGCACTGCTGCCTCACAGTGCCGGGGACCTGGGCTCGATTCGCGGTTTGGGTCACTGTCTGTGTGGAATCTGCATGTTCTCCCTGTGTCTGCGTGGGTTTCCTCCGGGTGCTCCGGTTTCCTCCCACAGTCTGAAAGATGTGCTGGTTAGGTGCATTGGCCATACTAAATTCTCCCTCAGTGTCCCCGAACAGGTGCCAGAGTGTGGTGACTGGGGGATTTTCACAGTAACTTCATTGCAGTGTTGATGTAAGCCTACTTGTGATTAATAAGTAAACTTTACTTTTTATTGTTTTTTCCCCTCTCAATGGAAATGAAGAAGCTAGGATTTGGGCTGTAAAAGAGGTGGAGGAGAGACTGTGACATCTTCATAAAGGGGTCATAAATGTCTCTTCGACAGTAGTTAATATGTCTTCAACTTCACAAGTTACAGATTCATTTGGAGAGCTTTCCAGCTCCACAGCTGCCAAGTCTATTTTCCTCATGTTACTGAGGGCAACTTGATAAAAACATTTCATTGACTATATATTATTTTGAAGTTTTTGATTGTTTGAATTAAATGAGTATTTACGATTCAGTGGTTATCAGAGCAAATACATCACTTGACATACAGGCACTACTGCCACCATCTGTTCAACACATGTATTGCACAATTAGGTGTAAGTTCCACTTTTGAATCCGTATTGGTCAAAGCTTATCCTTTTAGATTAATGTAAGTGTCAGATACCATTCAAATTGAGTGCAATGTAATTTCAACCTCAGAAATAAATGCTGTTTGACTATCAGACCACAGCTTGGAAATAGCACAGCCACCTAGCAGACTCAAACTTAATAACGATTAAACAGGCATCTGACTGCTCACAATGTTATCACTTGACAAACAGATCCATAGCTTCCCCATGGTTCAATGAAGAGTGCAGGAGGGCATATCAGGAGCAGCACCAGGCATAGCTAAAAGTGAGATGTCAACCTGGTGATGCTACAACACTTAGGCACTTTTTCCCAACAGCAGAAGCAGTATGTGATAGACATCACTGAGCGATCCCACAAGGGTGCCATGGTGGCACGGTGGTTAGCACTGCTGCTTCACAGCTCCAGGGACCTGGGTTCGATTCCTGGCTTGGGTCACTGCCTGTGTGGAGTTTGCACATTCTCCTCGTGTCTGCATGGGTTTCCGCCAGGTGCTCCGGTTTCCTCCCACGGTCCAAAGATGAGCAGATTAGGTTGACTGGCCGTGCTAAATTGCCACGTAGTGTCAGGGGGACTAGCAGGGTAAATATGTGGGTTTGCAGGGATAGGGACTGGGTGAGATTGTGGTCGGTGCACTCTCAATGGATCGAAAGGCCTCCTTCTGCACTGTAGGGATTCTATGATTCTATGATGCAAACGAACGGATCAGGTCTAAACTCTGCAGCCCTGTCACATCCAATCATGAATGGTGGTGGATAATCCAACAACTCACTGGAGGAAGGGACTCTACAAGTTCCCCCATCATCAACGATGAGCAAACATCAGTGTAAAAGACAAGCATTTGCAACCACCTTCATCCAGAAGTGCTGAGTGAATGATCCATTTCAGCCTTCTCTGGAGGACCCCAGCATCACCGATGCCAGCCTTCAGCCAATTAGATTCACTCCATGTGAAATGACTGAAGGCACAGGATACAGAAAAGGCTATGGTCCCTAATAATAATTTGGCAATAGTACTGAAGGTTTATTCTCCAGAACTAACTGCACCTTAGTCAAGCCATTCCAATACAGTTACCGAGCAATGTGGGAAACTGTCCTGTTCCGTCCTGTACACAAAACGCAGGACAAATCCAACCCAACCAATCACTGCCCCATCAGTCTACTCTCAATAAACAGCAAAGTGATGGAAGCGGTCATCAACAGTGTTTTCAAGTGGTACTGACTCCGCAAGAACCTGCTCACTGATGCTCAGTTTGGAATCCACCCGGCTCACTCATCTCCTGACCTCAATACAGCCTTGGTTCAAACACGGACAAAAGAGTTGAAATCAAGATCCCCATAACCTCATGCATTTACCCTAGCATTCACCCAATCCATCACGCAAACCAGCCTCCCATCCATTGCCTCTGTCTACACTTCCCGCTGCCTCAGCAAAGCAGCCACTGTAATTAATGACACCCGGACACTCTCTCTTCCACCTTCTTCCTTCGGGAAAAAGATACAGAAGTCTAAGGTCACATACCAACCGACTTGAGAACAGCTTCTTCCCTGCTGCTGTCCTGACACTAAGGGGCAATTTAACATGGCCAATCCACCTAACCCGCACATCTTTGGACTGTGGGAGGAAACCGGAGCACCCGGAGGAAACCCACGCAGACACGTGAAGAATGTGCAAACTCCACACAGGCAAGTGACCTGAGGCTGGAATTGAACCCGGATCCCTGGCGCTGTGAGGCAGCAGTGCCAACCACTGTGCCACCGTGCCACCCCTGTCTGCATTTGACCGAGTGTGGCATCAAGGAGCCTGAGTAAAACTGGAACATACGGGAATCAAGGGAAAATTCTCCACTGGTTGGATTCCTACATGGACTTCAGTGATTCAGCAGGAGAGCTCACCACCAGCTTCTCAAGAGCAACAAGGGTGAGGGATAAAAATCCTGGCATAGCAGTGACGCACATGTCCCGTGAAAGGATAAAAAAACTTCACTGGACCTCAAAAAATTTGTTTCATTTGTTAAAAAACACTATCCTAATGTTGTGAAAGGTGCGAAACAAATAAAGATTCTTTCCTTCAAAATTATTTTTTAAGAATCGCTGCTCTGCAGAGCAACAAAGAGCCACTTCTCATATCTTTCTACATAAAGTTGCTGTGTGCAAAATAATCTACGCAACAATCACTGCACGCCATAGGAATTCATTGCAGTGTGCTTCATGTCGGAAAGTGTAAGTCTTTCTTTCAATTAATATCTCCACCACAATGTGTTTACAAGAAGTAGAAAATCTCAGCCAACACCATATTAGTGATGTTACAATCCCAGTTGATGCTATAACTGGACGGGAAGATCCCAGAATGGAACCCTAGCTCAAAAGACCGTAGCTATTACATGTTTTTAATAAAATGTGGAGGAGCAGACTCACAGGACCACTAATTAGTTTTAACAACAAGAAAAAAAAAATTATTAAACATGAAAATATTGGATTATAATACGATACCCCTTTACTCCGCCCCTTAGTTTAGCAAATAAAAAAGGATTTTAATTAACACAAAGTACATCTCAAGCTACAGTGGCCTCATTAACACTGATTGGCTCTGGTCAACTTCGCACACTCCAAAAGATATAGGAGCATAATTAGGCCATTCGGCCCATCGAGGCTGCTCCGCCATTCGATCATGGCTGATAAGTTTCTCAACCCCATTCTCCCACTTTTTCCCCATAACCTGTGATTTTCTTACCAATCAAGAACCTATCCATCTCTGTCTTAAATACACTCAATGACTCTGCTCTGAACCCAAATGAGTGTCTGTGCGTTTGAAAAGAACAAAGAACAAATAACTGAGTTTCTCCTCGGAATCCCCCCAGGTGATTATCACATGAGAGTTTCCAAACTGTACTCCCTAGAACCCATTTTAAAATCTTCTCACAATAATGATTTTCCCGTAGCCAGTCCAGATTTTCCAAATGACTCATCTAAACAAAGTTTCCACTCCACCTTTTACAGCAAATCCAGTCCTAGTTTTTACACCACCCACTGTAGGATTTCCTTGTCTTGACGGCTGTACAAACCATTCACAATTGCTTTAAATCTCGATTCCCAGACTGCATTAAAATGGCATCAAACTTTTGATTTACCTCTGAAGTTTTCTGTCCCACTTTAAATCTGGTTACTGCAATTGTCTCTTTAACTCAGAACACTTTGTTTACTTTTTCTTGAATTCTTCTGAACAATAATTTGGTCGCTGTGCTTGTAGCTTCAGTCATCTTAAGATATTCTTTCTGTCCCGATTCCATGGTTATCTGGACAGAATTGCTCAGAATTCAGTCCAATTGCAGTTCCCCGCTGATGTGAGAAGCTGCTCGATTCGAGGCACTCGTCGCAAGTTAGTACCCTCATCCCATCCTCCTATCAATGTCCTGTCCAAAACTGAATTTCTATTGATAACATTGACAAAAGTCAGACATAATCAAATGACACCAAACCATCTTGATTGCAACATATTTACAATAATCTGGTCTGGTATCAGTCAACTGTCAGACCTTATCTATAACCATAGAACCATAGAAAAGTTTAAAGCACAGAATGAGGCCATCCATCCCATCTTGTCCATGCCAACTCAAGGGCACCCAGGTACCTTTTCTAATCTAATAGCTACAGAGAATATAATGCAGGTTTCCTTCAAATAGTCAGTATCCCTTGAATTCAGCCATCCTTTTTACCTTGGCTGAAGAGGTGGTGTGAGGGAGAGGGTTTCAGATTCCTAGGGCATTGGGATCAGTTCTGAGGGAGGTGGGACTTGTACAAACTGGACGGGTTACCCCTGGGTAGGATCGGGACTGATCTCCTTAGGGGGGGGGGGGGGGGGGCGGTGCTACTTGCTAGAGTGGTTGGGGAGGGTTTAAACTAGTATGGCAGGGGGTTGGGAACCTTTGCAAGGATTCAGAGCAGGGGGAATTAAGAGGAAAAGATAGCAAGGAGAATAAGGAATGTGATAGGCAGAGAAATCAAGGGCCAGAGTCCAATAAGGACTGAGTAAAAAAATAGTAGAAAAGGGAAAAGAAATGTTAAAAGTGCTCACCTTAAGGTTTTGTACCTGAATGCTCAGAGCATTCAAAACAAAATGGATGAATTAGTTGCAGAGATAGATGTAAAGGGGTATGATATAGTTGGCATTATGGAGACATGGCTCCAAGGTGAGCGAGGATGGGAACTAAACATTGAGGGCTATTCAGTGTTTAGGAAGGACAGACAGAAAGGAAAGGATGGTGGAGTTGTATTGTTGATTAAAGATGATATTGATGCAATATTGAGGAAAGATATTAGCATAGATTATGTGGAATTTGTATGGATCAAGCTAAGAAACAACAAGGGGCAAAAAACATTGGTGGGGGTGGTATACAGACCACCAAACTGTCGTGGTAATTTTGGGAAAAGCATTAGACAGGAAGTCAGAGATTCATGTGTTAAAGAAACATCTGTGATTATGGGTGACTTTAATCTGCATATAGATTAGAAAAGTCAAATTAGTCACAGAACAATAGAGGAGGAATTTCTGGAGTGCATATGGGATGGTTTTCTGGAGCAATACATTGAGAAACCAACAAGGGAGCAGGCCACCTTGGACTGGGTGCTGCGCAATGAGAAAGGATTAGTTGGAAATCTAGTTGTGAGAGAACCCTTGGGGACGTGTGGCCATAATGTGCTGGAATTCTTTGTCAAGGTGGATAGTGATGTAGTGGATTCTGAGACCAGGGTCCTGAATCTCAGTAAAGGTAACTATGATGGTATGAGGCATGAACTGGCCATGATGGACTGGGAAACATTACTGAAAGGAAAGGCAGTGGACAGGCAATGGCAGGCATTTAAAGAATGAATAGGTGAACTCCAGAAGTTGTTTATTCCTGTTTGGCACAAGAGTTGGAAGGGAATTGTGGCCAAACCTTAGCTTACAAGGGAAATTAGGGATAGAATCAGATTCAAGGAAGAAGCAAACAAATTGGCAAGAAAAAGCAATAGACCTGAGGATTGGGAGCAGTTTAAAATTCAGCAAAGGAGGACCAAGGGATTGATTAAGAAGGGAAAAATAGAGTATGAAAGTAAGATGACAGGGAACATAAAAACTGACTGTATAAGTTTCTATAGGTATGTAAAGAGAAAAAGATTGACAAAAAAGAATGTAGGCCTCTTACAGTCAGAAACAGGAGAATTCATAACGGGGAATAAAGAAATGGCTGAGGAATTAAATTCAAACTTTGCTTCAGTCTTCATAAAGGAAGACATGAATAATGTACCAGAAGTTCTGAGAGAAACAAGTTTTAGTGAGGAGTTGAAGGAAATCAGCATTGGTAGAGAAATGCTTTTGGGAAAATGGATGGGATTGAAGGTGGATAAATCTCCAGGTCCTGATAATCTTCATCCCAGAGTACTTAAGGAAGTGGCCCTGGAAATAGTAGATCCATTGGTTGTTATTTTCCAAAATTCTGATTCCTACACATTGGAGGATAGTGAATGTAAGCCCGCTATTCAAAAAGGGAGGTAGAGAAAAACAGGGAACGATAGATCAATGAGCCTAATATTGGTACTGGGGAAGTTGCTAGAGTCTATTATTAAGGATTTTACAACTTGGCATTTGGAAGGCAGTGGTATAATCAGACAAAGTCAGCATGGATTTACAAAAAATAAATCATGATTGACAAATTCTTTGAAATGTAACTAGTAGATTGACCAAGGAGAACCAGTGGATATGGTTTATTTAGACTTTCAGAAGGCTTTCGACAAGGTCTCACATAACAGATTACTATGTAAAGTTAAAGCACGTGGAATTGCAGGTAATGTCTTGAGATGAATAAAAAGCTGGTTAGCAGATAGGAAGCAAAGAATTAGCAGAAATGGGTACTTTTCTTATTGGCAGTCAGTGACTAGTGGGGTTCCTCAGGTTCTGTGCTAGGACCCCAACTATTCACATTATATATTAATGATTTGGAAGAGGGAACTGAATGTATTATCGCCACCTTTCATAGAATCATAGGATACTACAGTGCAGAAGGAGGCCATTTGGCCCATTGAGTCTGCACCGACCACAATCCTCCCCAGGCCCTATCTCCACAGCCCCACAAATAAGGATATTTGCATATCCTTATACAAATCACATGAGACAAAAATATCTGGACCTATCTATGTAGTTGAAGATATTGCTGCATTATACAGAATATCATTCATCCCCTACCCACATTGTTCAGTCCTTGTTCTCTCCCTCCATCTAGTGGGAATTTTAGAAAATGCAAGCACTGATCATTACAATTTATATATTTTAATCCTACAAAACATGAATCTTCTATTCATTTCAGTACGAAATGCAATTATTTTTGCCATTTCTTCAGTGTTCTGTGAGCTATCACTACCTCTCAAATACAGAGAATCAGTGGTATTCAAAATTAAAATTTATTTATTAGTGTCACAAGTACACTGCAATGAGGTTACTGTGAAAATCTCCTAGTTGCCACACTCCACCCAGCCCCTGTTCGGGTACACTGAGGAAGAATTTAGCATGGCCAATGCACCTAACCAGCACGTCTTTCAGACTATGGGAGGAAACTGGAGCACCTCCATACAGACACGGGGAGAACGTGCAGACTCTGCACAGACAGGGACCCGAGCCAGGAATCGAACCCGGGTCCCTGGCACTGTGAGGCACCAGTGCTAACCACCGTGCCACCTTGCCACCACTTGATTCACTGAAAGGGAAGCAAAGTGTCATATCTTTTTGGTTAATGCAGGAGTTTTGGCATCGCCAACACACTATTGGTACCAGAATGTGCCTAAACACTGCACATGATGCATCTCAAATATCAATAACAGGCTAATGTTGACAGGAGGTGTCACAAAAGTTTACAATGCAGAAACTGCAGGAAGCATTCCATCACCAGGTGTAAATGCTGTCACCTGCCTTCACTTCAATCTCATTGAAAAGGCCAGAGTAATAGCTTCAACAAATCAGCTGCAGACCTGGATTCCCATTCAGCAGACTTGTATTCAAACCCTCGTCTTAGCCGCCACCTGATAATCACAAGCCAGCTTCGCCAGTTACTCTGGATGGGGAATTCATCCCAGAGATGTTTTGCATTCCGAAGAGACGAGAAAATTATCCGGACCCCCCATCCCTTCCAGCATCACCCTCGCCCCTCCAATCCCCACCCCTGGACCGCTCTCTTCCCCAACCCCATCCGGACCCACAAAAGAATCATCCCCAGTTAGCTAATCCTGAACTGAGAGATGTACTTTCAACATACCTGGCATTAAGTTGATCTTTCTCTACACCCTAGCTATGACTGTAACACTATATTCTGCACCCTCTCGTTTCCTTCTCTATGAACGGTAAGCTTTGTCTGTATAGTGCTTTTCACTGTATGTTAATACGTGTGGCAATAATAAATCAAATCAAATCAAATCAAAAAATCATAGATCAGGTTGGTTTCCCAGGTAGAGAGTTACCTGCAATATCTGTTTTGAAGACAACTGGAGGTTTCATAAGGTGCTCCATTGACTCTGTCCGCACTTCCCGCTGCCTCGGAAAAGCAGCCAGCATAATCAAGGACTCCACACACCCCGGACATTCTCTCTTCCACCAGTACCCTGAAGACGTATTGCTCTTCTCTCCGAGCTCTTTTCTCTCCTTACAGATGCTGCCAGATCTGCTGAGATTTTCCAGCATTTTCTCTTTTGGTCTCTCTTTCATCTTCTTCCATCAGGAAAAGCTTACAAAAGTCTGAGAACACGGACCAAAAGATTGTTTTGAGGCCACGGGTCAATTCAATATGTGAAATTGTGTCAGACCATTGAATGAGTTAAGGTGTAGGGAGACTCAAGAACAGCTTCTTCCCTGCTGCCATCAGACTTTTGAATGGACCTACCTTATGTTAAGTTGATCTTTCTCTACACCCTAACTATGACTGTAACACTACATTCTGCACTCCCTCCTTTCCTTCTCCCCTATGTACTCTATGAACAGTATGTTTTGTCTGTATAGCGCGCAAGAAACAAAACCTTTCACTGCATCCCAATACGTGTGACAATAATAAATCAATCAATCAGTCACTAAGGACAAAACAGATGGAGCACTGGAGGAATACAGAGAAAGTAGAAAAGGACTCAATCAGGGAGTTAGAAGGGCAAAAAGGGATCACGAAATGTCCTTGGCAGACAGGATTAAGGAGAATCCGAAGGCATTTTATACATACGTTAGGAACAAGAGGGTTGTTAGGGAAAGAATCGGACCTCTCAGGGACAAAGGGGGGGAATTATGCTTAGAACCAAAGGAAGTAGAAGAGATCCTAAACGAATTCACAAAGGAGAGGGACTCATTGACTGGTAGTGTCTCAGAGAGATGTGCTGACCCGTTAGAAAAAATCTCGATTACAAGCGAGGAAGTGTTAGGTTTTTTAGGAAACATTAAGACAGACAAATCCCCAGGGCCAGATGGCATCTATCCTAGACTCCTCAGGGAGGCAAGATATGAAATTGCTGAAATCTTTGTCTCTTCACTGGACATAGGGGAGGTCCCAGAGGATTGGAGGATAGCAAATGTGGTCCCGTTATTTAAGAAGGGTAGCAAGGATAACTCGGGTAATTATAGGCCGGTGAGCTTGACGTCTGTGGTAGGGAAATTGTTGGAGAAGATTCTTAGAGATAGGATATATGCGCATTTAGAACTGAATAATCTCATTAGCGATAGACAGCATGGTTTTGTACAAGGGAGGTCATGCCTCACAAATTTGGTTGAGATTTTTGAGGAGGTGACAAAAACGATTGATGAGGGAAGGGCCGTGGATGTCGTCTATATGGATTTTAGTAAAGCGTTTGACAAGGTCCCTCATGGCAGGCTGGTGCAAAAGGTTAAATCTCACGGGATAAAAGGTGAGCTAGCTAGATGGGTAGAGAACTGGCTTAGCCACAGAAGACAGAGGGTAACAGTGGAGGGGTCTTTTTCCGGTTGGAGGTCTGTGACTAGTGGTGTTCCGCAGGGCTCTGTACTGGGACCTCTGCTGTTTGTGATATATATAAATGATTTGGAGGAAGATGTAGCTGGTGTGATCAGTAAGTTTGCAGACGACACAAAGATTGCTGGAGTTGCGGATAGTGATGAGCATTGTCAGAGAATACAACAGGATATAGATAGGCTGGAACATTGGGTGGAGAAATGGCAGATGGAATTTAATCCAGATAAATGCGAAGTGATGCATTTCGGTAGATCTAATGTAAGGGGGAGCTATACAATAAATGGCAGAACCATTAGGAGTATAGACACACAGAGGGACCTGGGAGTACAAGTCCACAGATCCTTAAAGGTGGCAGCACAGGTGGAGAGGGTGGTCAAGAAGGCATATGGCATGCTTACCTTTATTGGACGGGGCATAGAATATAAAAGTTGGCATATGATGGCGCAGGCCACATTTGGAATACTGCATCCAGTTCTGGTCACCACACTGCCAGAAGGACTTTGGAGAGAGTACAGAAAAGGTTTACCAGGATGTTGCCTGGTATGGAGGGTCTTAGCTATGAGGAGAGATTGGGTAAACTGGGCTTGTTCTCCCTGGAAAGACGGAGGATGAGGGGCGACCTAATAGAGGTGTATAAAATTATGAAGGGCATAGATAGGGTGAACAGTGGGAAGCTTTTTCCCAGGTCGGAGGTGACGAACACAAGGGGTCACGGGTTCAAGGTGTGGGGGGCAAAGTTCAACACAGATGTCAGGGGGACGTATTTTACACAGAGGGTGGTGGGGGCCTGGAATGCACTGCCAAGCAAGGTGATTGAGGCGGACACGCTGGAATCGTTCAAGACTTATCGAGATAGCCACATGAACAGACTGGGAATAGAGGGATACAAACAAATGGTCTAGTTGGGCACATGAGCGGCGCAGGCTTGGAGGGCCGAAGGGCCTGTTCCTGTGCTGTATTGTTCTTTGTTCTTGACAACATGAAAGACTTCACCCAATGGTTGGGCTGGTGAAACACTTTACACTCAAATCACAGAGGGTAGGAGATCGAGGTTTCAATTCCTGCTTTGTGTGAGGGTGGAGTGGTGATAGTTGGGGGTCACCATATTTCATCGCAACATCCCTGGGATGCCACTCCTGTGGAGATATGGAGACTTTTCAACTGTGTGTTCCCCTCGCAGGCAAATTACTAGTCAACGCTCAACACCAAGGCTCACATATAAAGATCGATAATCATCTCTACTGGAGTAGAGGCTCCATTAACATCCGTATAAAATGTCCCAACTGGAGCTCATGTAATAAGGAGAAATAGGGGGAAGGGAAGAGAACGAAAACACAGCAAAAATGGGTATATAGATTAGTAGATAATGACCCCCAAGGGGCTGCTTGTACATACATATCTGCTCAATGATGAAGGTAGAGACAGCCTCATAAAGAATGCCAAGCTCTGGCAGAGGTCACTGGCATGCTATACTCCCATTCTATGCCAGAGAACATGTGCATGAGACCAGACTGCACTGATATAGGCTACGCCAACAACGCATTGGCAAAGACACTTCTCCTGATGAAGGTTTGACCATTTATAGTGTTCATTTTTCAGTTTTCTTTCGTTTCCTCCGCCAGAGAGAGTGCTCGGGTCCAGCTCCATGTCGGTTAGAATTCCTTTGACCATTCTTCATTAGCAAGCCTGAGCTCTAAGTTGTGGCAGGTTGCTCAAATGTGGGGAGTATCGTTGTGATTGTTCAGTCAAAAATGGAACAGGCTCCAAAGAGCAGATTTTTCACCTTCAGTTCATGTGACAAGCAGTTTACAAATGCTTTCTAGAAGCCACCTGAATTTTATTCCCTTCATTTCACAGAATGAAATGAAGATCAGGCGGGATCTGTAAAAGGGGAGTCATTCATCTAGCAGACTACGGTCTAAGTGAATACAACCTCATTGGGTTGAGAAACAGAAAATCATAATTGCAAGCAAGCTGATTTAACCCACCCCTCCAATCCAACAAACTAATGTTTAAGTTACTGTTAATTTAGGTAAAATCTCCCTACACCTTAACTCATTCAATGATATGGCACCATTTCACACACTGTCACGTCCCATGGCCTCAAAACAATCTTGAAGCTGTAAATGTGGGATCACGACAACAAAACGTAGTGATCCAGTTAAACAGACACACACAGAAGTAGAACTGCGAATATTTCTTAATTCTGCCTTTGGGAGTGGCACAGTTGCCTCACAGCGCCAGGGGCCCGGGTTCGATTCCCGGCTCGGGTCACTGTCTGTGTGGAGTTTGCACATTCTCCCCGTGTCTGCGTGGGTTTCCTCCGGGTGCTCCGGTTTCTTCCCACAGTCTGAAGGTGTGCGGGTTAGGTGGATTGGCCGTGCTAAATTGCCCCTTAGTGTCAGGGAGACTAGCTAGGGTAAATGCACGGGGTTATGGCCATGGGCCCTGAGTGGGATTGTGGTCAGCGCAGACTCGATGGGCCAAATGGCCTCCTTCTGCACTGTAGGCTTCTATGAAATACTAACCAGTCTATTTGTTCCAGTAAAAGGATCAATCCAGCATCCCTGGCCAGCGTAAATCTAACATTGAATTCTATATTATTTTAAACGTTCTATCAGCAGATATTTAGAAGTGTTTGGAAGGTATCTGTCCTTTCGTCAAATCTGCTTAGCCCGTGTGGTACCCTGGTCTCTCACACGTGAACTGTCCAGATTGAAAGAGTATAGATATTAGCAATGAGGTTGATCTTAGGCCCAATGCCTTTAAGATCAAAACTCCAAACAAGAATCAATATTTGTACTAAGCTTGGGATCTACCCAGTTTCAGAACTGGTTACAACCAGTGCATTCTAATTAGTCACCCCAGTCCAACGCCGGCATCTCCACATCATGGCTACCATCGACACCGCAAACTGCCGGCTCCAAGTGGAGAGGATCTATTCTGTAACTTGATTTCTGTGCCTCTGTGCACTGTTTGAGCGCGCATATCGACACAGACATCAAGTTTCTAGCACATTTCCACTCCATCTGACGAAGGAGCAGCGCTCCGAAAGCTTATGGTATTTGCTACCAAATAAACCTGTTGGACTTTAACCTGGTGTTGTGAGACTTCGCATTCTAATACAACCACCACACCCAGAGCAATCAAGGGAGTTCAGCAGTGTGACTCAGTTCAACCTTCGACGATGCAATTCAGAAAGGGATCGATGTGGCCCTCTTCCTGACATCGTTTGCGTTCTTAATAAAGTCCTTCAATAATTAAATGCATATGTACTTCAGTGTCTATAATGTGTGAATGGTGTGCAAGTGCAATTTTAATATGATCTTTAATTCAACATTATCCTTTTAATATCTTGCCCACCACTACCCTATTACCTGCTGTGTACGTTTGTCCATTTTTATGAATGGATCTTCCTTATATTAAGTTGATCTTTCTCTACACCTTAGCTATGACTATAACATTACATTCTGCACCCTCTCCTTTCCTTCTCCCCTATGTATTCTATGAATGGTATGCTTTGTATAGCACGCAAGAAAGAATACTTTTCGCTGCATACCAATACATGTGACAATAATAAATCAATCAAATCATTGTTACATGTTTTTAACTGGGTTACGTAATCGAAGATTTTTTCAATGTAAGTTACACTGCAACTCAGCCTCCAGGCTGAGAACATGTTTCGAGAATGAAATACCAGTTCCCAAAATACCATGATAAAGCTTTCCTAAGTAAATAATTCTCCTTTCTGTTGCAAAATGTGATATGCATACACTGCTTAATGGCATATTCCAGATATCCTTATACACCAATGACTGTGTGGCCAAATTCCCCTCCAACTTGATTTTCAAGTTTGCTGATGACACCACCGTAGTGGGTCAGATCTCAAACAATGATGAGACAGAGTACACGAATGAGATAGAGGATCTGGTGAACTGGTGCGGCAACAATAATCTCTCCCTCAATGTCAACAAAACAAAGGAGGTAGTCATCGACTTCAGGAAGCATAGTGGAGAACATGCCCCTGTCTACATCAATGGGAACAAAGTAGAAATGGTTGAGAACTTCAAGTTTTTAGGTGCCCAGGTCACCAGCAACCTGTCCTGGTCCCCCCCCGTGCCGACACAATGGTTAAGAAAGCCCACCAACGCCTCTACTTTCCCAGAAGACTAAGGAAATTTGGCATGTCAGCTACGACTCTCACCAACTTTTACAGATGCACCATAGAAAACATTCTTTCTGGTTGTATCACAGCTTGGTATGGCGCCTGCTCTGCCCAAGACCGCAAGGAACTACAAAGGACCGCGAATGTAGCCCAATCCATCACGCAAACCAACCTCCTAAACATTGACACTCTCTACACTTTCCGCTGCCTCGGAAAAGCAGCCAGCATAATTAAGGACCCCACGCACCCCAGACATACTCTCTTCCACCTTCTTCTGTCAGGAAAAAGATACAAAAGTCTGAGGTCACGTACCAACCAACTCAAGAACAGCTTCTTCCCTGCTGCTGTCAGACTTTTGAATGGACCTACCTCGTGTTAAATTGATCTTTTTCTACACCCTAGCTATGACTGTAATACTACATTCTGCACTGTCTCGTTTCCTTCTCTATGAACGGTATGCTTTGTCTGTATAGCAAGAAAGGGATCGATGTGGTCACTGTATACTAATACATGTGACAATGATAAATCAAATAATTTCAAAAATCTATTAATTACACACTAAAGAACATCACACTCCTTTTCTGTCCACTTAACTTTCAGAATGATTGCATTTGTCCACAAGAGAGAGCTATTGTGCAGCAATATTTGAAAAATAGGTTACTCATAGAATCACTACAGTGCAGCCATTCAGCCCATCTGGTCTACACGGACTCTCGACAGTTTATTAGCCAGATCCTTTCCCCCACCCTATAATCCCACACACATTTACCATGGCTAATCCATCTAACCTACACATCTTGGGATACCAATGGGCAATTTAGAATGGTCAATCCACCGAACCTGTGCATCTTTGGAGTTTGGAAAGAAACCGGAGCACCCGGAGGAAACCCACGCAGACACGGTGAGAACATGTGACTGTCACCCAAGGCCGGAATTGAACCCGGGGGCGCTGGAGCTGTGAGGCAGCAACGCTGACCACTCTGCCGCTCAAAAAGCCAATTGTGGTGGGATTCGAATCCACAACATTCGAATCCACAACATTCAAATATCTTGCCAGACAATGACTAGAAGTCTAACATACTATCCATTACGCCACACAGCCACACTGTAAACAGTAAACTGTTAATTTACTCCAAATTAACAGGTCCAACAAAAGCATGGAACTCCAGCATTTGATATGGACCATTGTTCAGCAACTGTATAAAAGACAACTGTTGCAATGGAGTTCTGATTTCCCCAAGTGAAAAGAGAACAATTTTGGAGCAAATAAAATTGGTAGTTGTCAGCTTACATGGATGTTATTAATGTTTGGTTGTTAGCACCAGCGGGGGAGATTTACAATCTGACACCACATTCAGAATAGATTTTTACCATGGGTCCACAAATCCCCTTCTTTCACCCTTGTTTTGGAAACATTTTGGGAGGGCGGGGGATGCAAGATTTCAGTATTATCTAGGTATTCCCACCCATCTCCATTTTGTTTCCATGAAGTCACAAATAATTTCTGAAAACCATCCGAACCCACCAAAAAAATGCAGCATTTTAAATATTCAAGCCTAATCTCGGGCGGCACAGTGGCACAATGCTGCCTCACACCACCAGGGACCTAGGTTCAATTCCGGCCTTGGGTGACTGTGTGGAGTTTGTACATTCTCCCCGTGTCTGTGTGGGTTTCCTCCGGGCGCTCCGGTTTCCTCCCACACTGCAAGGATGTGTAGGTTAGGTGGATTGACTATGCTAAATTGCCCCTTGGTGAGGTTAGGAGGATAAGCCATGGTAAATGCGTGGGGTTACGGAGATAAATTGGAGGGGAGGGCCTGGATTAGATGCAGACTCAATGGGCCAAATGGCCTCTTTCTGCACTGTAGGGATTCCATGCTTCTATGTTAATTTAGCTCCATGTGCCCAAATTCAATAAAACATTCCCGTGGCAACAGAAAGTGCTTCTTTTTTAAGTTTGTAATTACATTGCATGTCTCAGTTTTGTGGCTTTGCACTAATATCCTATACAATATGTACACAGGCAAACTGCACCAGGCTATCTTGGTTGGAAATTCTGGCACAATTGCTATTTCCAATAATGGAGTTTATTCTGTGATTGCTTGATTGAAACTGCACAAGGTGCATTTCGCACCCTCCTTCCAAATCCGCCGTGATCCAGATGAAGTTAAGTGGCTTCTGCGTTTCGTGCAAGTAATTATCACTTGTGGGTAGTGAGATTTCATATCAGAATGGCTAACCAAGGACGAGATACCAACACCAAAATAAATCATTGGCAGAAATGCAGTACACAGATTCCCAAAATCACAACTTAGCTCACTCAGCCTGTTGCTACAACTATAGTGTTTCAGCTGAACAAAAATAGGGTGCGTTTTATAATAAAGTCAACCGGAAGCTATTTAAATGCACAAGTATGTGGTTTTAACTTCAGATACTGCCCAGGTCCATTTATAATGCACAAAAAAATAACATGACACAGTGGAATCAGACTTCTAGAACCCACAGATGATTGCTTATGTACAAAGGTTTCTAAAAGGTTGCTTTCACTTATTTAAAATCAGATTACTCACAGGTGGTAGATTAGACAGATTTTAAAAGTTGCCTTTTTGCGATTTAACCCATTTCAGTTGCATTATTTGAACTACACCAAGTTACTACTCAAATATAAGTAAATATTTTAAAGCAAACTTTAAAAAAATATATATTCTTAAAATGCTTCCGGATTTCAGATGTCAATATAGAGTCATAGAGGTTTACAGCATGGGAACAGGCCCTTCAGCCCAACTTGTCTATGCTGCCCAGTTTTTAACCACTAAGCTAGTCCCAATTGCCTACATTTGGCCCATGTCCCTCCATAACCATTTTAGCCATGTAACTGTCTCAATGCTTTTTAAAAAGACAAAATTGTACCCGCCTCTACCACCATCGCTGGCAGCTCGTTCCAGACACACCACTCTCAGTGGAAAAATTGCCCTCTGGACCCTTTTGTATCTCTCGTCGTAAACCTATGCCCTCTAAGTTTTAGACTCCCCTACCTTTGGGAAAAGATGTTGACTATCTACCTTATCTATGCCCTTCATTATTTTCTTGATGTTATGTGCAAAAGCGTTTGAGTGAAACCTTGAGGGGGGGGGGGGGGGGGTGGAGGAGGAGAAAGCATTTCTGAAAACTAACAATTGGGGGTGTGATTTGCACCCAGTTCACCAATTGTGCTCAAAGCAGAAACTGTACTGTTGGCCGTATGGCACCAGTACATGTATAATGTCACGAATAAAGTGGTGGCTAAGTCTTAAATCACAAAATGTTTTAAATGGACTATGCCCACCAAGATGAGTACCAAGTTTGTACAGGTTGTGCTGAGGTACATGAAAACAAGGGAGACGATTGGAGAGAGGCATCCTCACCATCTTCCTCTCTAGATACCTAAAGCAGAAATTTCTGGGCAAGGCTTGTGGGGTGACACAGTGGTTAGCACTGCTGCCTCAGTGCCAGGGACCCGGGTTCGATACTGTCTCCGCGGGCTTCCTCCCACAGTCCAAGGATGAGTGTGTTAGGCTGATTGGGGTCATGCTAAATTGCCCTTTAAGAGTCAGGGGGACTCGCAGGGTAAATACATGGGACTATAGGGATAGGACTTGGGTAGGATTGTTGTTGCTGCAGGCTTGAGAGGCTGAATGGCCTCCTCCTGCACTGGAGGGATTCTATGACTGGTCTTGAACAGTGGGTCTCTTATGAGTAAAGCATAACTGAGTATTCAATGTGGCATTTTGCACTGACTGGCGAGGTCAAGTTATTGCCATTATGGACTTCTGTCAATAAGTAGTACTGCAGTGTGAATTAGCCAATTAAACCAAGCATGAAAAACTTCAATATAATTTCAGCAGAAACAAAATTGAAAGCTTATAACAGACAGGCCACGGGTTACAGATTCTGGTTTAACACAACTCCACTGCTGCTGAGAACCCACACAGCACTTCATGGATGCCCAGTCTGGAGTTGCTAGGTCTGTTCAAAGTTCATCACCTTTAGGACAAATAGATTTTTCCCTCTTGTTGGTTCACAGACTCAAGTCTCGCAGCTATGATCATTTAGGACCTTCAGTCAGCCTGTCTGTGGTTGTGCTACTGAGCCACTTGGTGGATAAGTCACCCACCTAGAGTACATTCTGCACCCTTGCCAGGTGGTGTCCAACATGGAGTATGAAATCATCAGCTGGTGGTGGCAGTACCTGGGTAAATCAGTAGGTTTGCTTGCCATGTTTATCCATGAGACTAACGTTAGGTCCAGAGTTGATGTTGAGGACTCCGCCCAGGGTAACACTTTCCTGGCTGTATACCACTGTGCTGCCTCTGCAGGACATACCCAGGGATGGTGATGTCTGGGACATGATCTATAAGGTATGATTCTGTGAGTGGGACGACGTCAGGCTGTTGCTGGACCAGGCTGAAACAGCTCTCCAAATTTTGGTGCTAACCCCCAGATGTTAGTAAGGACTTGGCAGGGTTAACAGGGCTGGGTTTGCCACTGTCATTTACGGTTTCAAACCTTTCAACTTCTGCGAGCAGTCAGATAGAAATGGTGCTGCAAGCCCATCAATTGTGAGGACACTTAAGAGACAACCATGTTGCTGTGGGATCAGATCGGGTGAGGAATGCAAATTCCCTGTCCTAAGGGACATTAGTGAACCAGATGAGGTTTTGTGACAATGGTTTAATGATCATTCAACTTTTGATTCCAGATTTTTAAAATTGATTTCAAATTCCATCATCTGCACTGGTGGGATTTGAACGCTAGTCCCCAGCAAACATTACTCTGGGTCTCCTGATTAGTAGCTATGTGACAATACCACCACACCACCATCTCCCCAGATGTGACACAGCTAAAAAAGTTATAGAACACCTCAATTGTGAACATCTTTACCTGTCTTGTATATAATTAGACTTCGTGCATCTAGCACTAAACTCGCCACATACAATTATTATACTAGGATCTCAGTGCAGGAGGCGGCCATTTGGTCCATCGAGTCTGCACCGACCACAATCCCATCCAGGCCCTATCCCCATAACCACAAACATTTACCCTAGCCAGTCCCCCTGACACGAAGGGGCAATTTAGCATGGTCAATCCACCTGACCCGTACATCTTTGGACTGTGGGAGGAAACCGGTGCACTCGCAGGAAACCCATGCAGACACGGGGAGAATATGCAAACTTCGCACAGACAGTGACCCAAGCCGGGAATCGAATCCAGATCCCTGGAGCTAAGGCAGCAATGATAATCACTGTGCCGCCTGCCATCTAGCAAGTTCAAATATCATTGAAAAAAACAACAAATGTGTTGAACAATGGGATGCTTGGAAGACAAGCAATTTAAGGACAAGTTGCAAGTATGAATCTACCAAAGGTCAGAAAGTAGAGTGCCCACGAGTATTTTTTTTACATTCCACCACATTTTTATTCTATTTTGGAATACACGTAGACATAATGCATAAGCTTCAGATTGAAATATTTCCTAAATAATGACGATAAGGTGATGAAAGAACTTTCAGCTTCAAACTGGGTGCACATTCACAAGCTGTAAACAATCAAAACATGTAAACAAACAAAAAAATAAAAATCACAAGAGCGAACAGGTATCAAACAAGGAGGATTCATCAGACCTGGCTCAGCCATTCTGGGAATACATAAAGTGACATTTTAAAGTCAGGATTTAATGCTCGCACAGGAGAACTGTGCGACAATTTGATACACTCATGGTTTGATGTGAGGTGGTCATAGTCAGCTAATACCACAACATACATCAGCCAGCACAAATCAAATATTCAGATACATTGTAGTACAGGTCAGTTGATTGACGGGCAGGATACTTTCTAGAATATCTATTACTATTAGCCAAAATTGGAATACATTGAAAGGTACAAAGGTTGACTTTCTAATCAAAAAAAATCATGACATACAAACAGAACTACAACTTTACTTAATGCTAGTTATTTCCCCTTACCCACACCATAATGACATGTAGCATGATTATTGTACAACAGGTCAAAAAGGTGGGTGGCAAAAGGCTACCTTTTTTTAAAAAAATGGGCTTCTTGATGAGCACATCACAAAATATGGTAGCATTTAATCCTAAAAATAAATATTGCAAACCAAGGTGGAAAATTGATTTATATTGGTCTAAATGTTTCAGGATATGCAAATCTTTTGAGTGCAAATAATCTGGTGGAAAAAGTGAGGACATGTAGCTTTAATTTGGCCATAAGTGTACACCAGAGAAATATTCAGCAATTTACAATGGCAATACAATTAATGAGAGGATTTCCAAGGCTCAATATCTGTATCTTCCCAATAGCTATTATTAACATGTAAATATGTAAAATTATCAGTCACTACAGTAATCCAGAATAAGGATACCATCCAAATGGAAAGCCAAACGAGGATCCAGCCCACCACAGAAGGGTCGTTTGATTTTCAGTCTTTGATGACAATTTATTGACTTAGATCAAGATGATCTGTTGTGAACAAAACAGAGGCTACTGTATTTTTAAAATTATCCCAAAAATAGCAGTGTGTCTGCGTGCAGTTGTCTGGGGTGGGTGGAGAGAAAACAGGTCGAGAAAAGCAGAAAGCCGTTATTTCCATTTATGACAAATGCTGTACAAGACATACCAGACTCGAATCCGAGTCTTCATCCTGCAAGACTCTTACCAAAGTCATCTTTTCATTTGGTCATCCTAAAAAATGAAACTTGATGTAGGCTTTACAAAGGTCGGATGCCAGGATTTCACACCAATAATCCACGGTCCATTGAAAGACAGGCTTTCTGATGGTCATGAAAAAGATTATTCATGAAGTATGAACACTGTCCCATTTCAATGCTGTCACAAGTGAGATAATCATAACAGAAATCAAGGACATGTGATGTGCACAGTCTTGGACAGGAATGTCTGACACATACAATGAAAAAAATCAGTGTGAGGCCTTCATGTTCATAATGTCATCTGCTTTTCGGAAATCTAAAAGGTACAAAAGGTGGCTTCGGGGATCATACCAACAAAAGCAGTGAACATTCACTGATGGTATGAAGGTATTAGACCCTAACCAGAAGGTATTTTGCTGCAACATTTATGAGTGTTTTGTCAGAAGTTTAAAACTGAACCAGATAGGCTTTCCATTAATTGATCTTCATGATTTAGATCAACTCCAAGGTCATCATAGCTACTAAAATGAACTGCTGCAAACTTCATCCAAGTCAACAGAAAATCTCACATTTCCCTTGACTCTCCACGATGATCCCTTTAAACCCAAATGAAAAGTTGAAGCCTGAACTACAGGAGATGCCCTCATTACACTGGACAGGGGATACAGTAGATATGGCCAGCAATTTTAAAAAATGGTCACTCAGGCAGAGGAGAAGAAATGGGGGACTTTGTTCAGTGAGAGAGATACTGAGTGTTTTTCAGTAATATTGCAAATAGACTAGTGCTTTCAGGAGAACCAGAGGAACAAAAAAGGCAAAACAAGCAAGCGTAAATTGCACAGTTGCCAGAACAATTTTCTTTTTGGTGCAACACTGCAAAAGCATTCAAGTTGAATATTTTGAATTTCCTTACAAAGCAACAGGAAAAGGTGGGTATTCTTAACAGTTCCAGAATAACTTCTTCTGGATTGACCTTAGAGAGACTTAGTCAAATTTAATAGTTTCTACATTCTGTACACTGAACATTCACTCTACCCGAGTGACCACAGAAACTTCCTACCACTACATTATATATATTTACAAATCATACTGTATTTTCAATGTTTGAGGGCCAAGAATACCTTTCAGATGGTATATTCTAGTGCCTAATTAACCCCATCTTTTCCCTGAAGTCCAACTTCCTACCCCTACCCTTCCACTTCCCACATAAAATTAAATAAATAAGTTGGTAGCTAGTTAGTTTTGGAAATTTGCATCTTGTGTTGTGTAGAGTTACTAGGAGGTATAATACTGTTAGATTAGTCTTAGCCTTCCCAAGGCCCAAGAAGTGAACAGCTTATCTATATGAACACAACACGTGTTTATCAAAGGAACAATTATACTACAAGAAACAATTAAGTGAACATTGAGTGAGACGAGTTCAGTTACAATGCAATATTCACACTTCACAACTGCATTGATTAACAGGGAAAACATCTGGTTTCAGTGCATGCAGAAAAGTAACATCAAAATCAACTGCAACATCGTATTAGGATACAGAGGGCATTAATTACATGATCTATATGCACATCACAAACCACACAGTTACAACACAGGCAGACAGATCATGGAAATTAATACATCTTCAGTTTTACTCTTCGAACCTTCCTTCAAGGATGCTTTCAAAGGAGAAGGGGACAAACTTGTAACCAGAGCCAGAGTAGAATTTGTTTTGGAACTCAACCCTGTGAAAACAAAAGATACTGGTTAAATATGTCACAGATGGTAGAGTCATGGCTGTGAAGGCAAAACATTTTGATATCAACTTATAATTGCACTTGGCCAGAGTAGAACACTGCTTTAGTATTCCACTACTTTGTACTATGCAAGTAGCAAGTCACAGACTCATGATAGTGATTTCAAATACAACCAAGATGTAGTAATGCTGTGGACCAGAGTGTGAAAACTTGAGGTTCATCTGAACTTCCAACAGGCACTTCCAGCACAGAAAATAGCCCATTCCGTAGATTTTCAGGTGAATGCAGTAAGTTACTGGCCACAGTGTAATTTAAAGGCCACGGAATTCAGACTCAGCATTAAGGGTGTTGCGCAATTACCCAATGAGATGGAAAATAAATTATGCAAGTGCTCTCACATCCTACCCTCGACCACCAATTGGTCAAGCTCACCAAACAGTGCTGGCAACGGTCGAATGGGGACTGCTGCACATCCTACGAATGGTGTGCAATTGATTTAGAGGTCCAACTGATACAATCGCCAGTTTGAGAAACCGATTACTGGAAAATATATTTCTGTTGACATTTCAGTTACTGTGCAGAAGTAAAAATCAACTGTAGTAACTGTGCTGATATCCACACAACAATGAACACAAATGAAGTAAAGACTACTCCCTTGGCTCTTCCCCGGGAAAATCTGACCCAGCCAGAATTTCCACTTCTCAGTAAACCTTTACTAAGCTAATACAACACGACAAAACTATTTAAAAACTCATGGCAAAAATCACAATACAATTTCAAGTTGTGCAGTTTGAGATTCTCAACATTGTACCTGGGGTTCAGCTGTAATAGTGTTCATTTGAAATGAGAAGCCATGTCATAACCTCATGCCGTATCAGACCTGTGTTTCTCTGCCAGGTTTGCCATTGTGAATTTCACAAGACACTTCTACCCAGCAGTCTGACTCAACTTCTACATCAGTGCAAAAGATACAGATGTCACAATCCAATGCCAGTTTTAGTGTGACTTGTTAAGAGCTTTGTGTGCCAAGCATCTACATTTAAATGCAATTTATATTTAATCCGGCAGGATGATATCTGTTCAGTTAACCAACTGAAACACATCCATGTCATTGTTATGTCCAGACTTCCTACACATTAAATCCTACTCATCAATCTAACCTGTGTGCTAATCTACAATAGCTCACGCTTAAGCGATGCCTCTGTCTTCAAATAGAACATAGAACAGAACAGGCCCTTCGGCCCACGATGTTGTGCCGAGCTTTATCTGAAACCAAGATCAAGCTATCCCACTCCCTATCATCCTGGTGTGCTCCATGTGCCTATCCAATAACCGCTTAAATGTTCCTAAAGTGTCTGACTCCACTATCACTGCAGGCAGTCCATTCCACACCCCAACCACTCTCTGCGTAAAGAACCTACCTCTGATATCCTTCCTATATCTCCCACCACGAACCCTATAGTTATGCCCTCTTGTAATAGCTCCATCCACCCGAGGAAATAGTCTTTGAACGTTCACTCTATCTATCCCCTTCATCATTTTATAAACCTCTATCAAGTCTCCCCTCAGCCTCCTCCGCTCCAGAGAGAACAGCCCTAACTCCCTCAACCTTTCCTCATAAGACCTACCCTCCAAACCAGGCAGCATCCTGGTAAATCTCCTCTGCACTCTTTCCAGCGCTTCCACATCCTTCTTATAGTGAGGTGACCAGAACTGCACACAATATTCCAAATGTGGTCTCACCAAGGTCCTGTACAGTTGCAGCATAACCCCACGGCTCTTAAACTCCAACCCCCTGTTAATAAAAGCTAACACACCATAGGTCACCTTCACAGCTCTATCCACTTGAGTGGCAACCTTTAGAGATCTGTGGATATGGACCCCAAGATCCTCTCTGTTCCTCCACAGTCTTCAGAACCCTACCTTTGACCCTGTAATCCACATTTAAATTAGTCCTACCAAAATGAATCACCTCACATTTATCAGGGTTAAACTCCATTTGCCATTTTTCAGCCCAGCTTTGCATCCTATCTATGTCTCTTTGCAGCCTACAACAGCCCTCCACCTCATCCACTACTCCACCAATCTTGGTGTCATCAGCAAATTTACTGATCCACCCTTCAGCCCCCTCCTCTAAGTCATTAATAAAAATCACAAAGAGCAGAGGACCAAGCACTGATCCCTGCGGCACTCCGCTAGCAACCTGCCTCCAATCAGAAAATTTTCCATCCACCACCACCCTCTGTCTTCGATCAGACAGCCAGTTACCTATCCAATCGGCCAACTTTCCCTCTATCCCACACCTCCTCACTTTCATCATAAGCCGACCATGGGGGACCTTATCAAACGCCTTACTAAAATCCATGTATATGACATCAACTGCCCTACCTTCATCAACACACTTGGTTACCTCCTCAAAAAATTCTATCAAATTTGTGAGGCACGACTTGCCCTTCACAAATCCGTGCTGACTATCCCGGATTAATCCGCATCTTTCTAAATGGTCGTAAATCCCATCTCTAAGGACCTTTTCCATCAATTTACCAACCACCGAAGTAAGACTAACCGATCTATAATTACCAGGGTCATTTCTATTCCCTTTCTTAAACAGAGGAACAACATTCGCCATTCTCCAGTCCTCTGGCACCATCCCCGTGGACAGCGAGGACCCAAAGATCAAAGCCAAAGGCTCTGCAATCTCATCCCTTGCCTCCCAAAGAATCCTAGGATACATTTCATCAGGCCCAGGGGACTTATCGACCTTCAGTTTATTCAAAACTGCCAGGACATCCTCCCTCCGAACATCTATTTCCTCCAGCCTATTAGCCTGTAACACCTTCTCTTCCTCAAAAACATGGCCCCTCTCCTTGGTGAACACTGAAGAAAAGTATTCATTCATCACCTCGCCTATCTCTACTGACTCCATACACAAGTTCCCACTACTCATCCTAGTTTCCCAATTCCTCTGCCTTTTCTCTTCTGATCGCAGATTTCCTCCAGCCTTGCAGGCCCCAAGATCTCTGCACTCAGCAATTCTGGCTTCCTGGGGATTCACCGTTTTAAACTGCTCCACCACTGGAGGCCATACCTTCAGCTGCCATGACTCTATGCTCTGGAAATTTGCCCCTAAATCTCTACCTCTCTTTTCCTGTTTTAAGATGCTCTTTTAATTCTACCTCTTTAGTCAAGGTTTTGAACAGCTGGTCTAATATCTCATGCGTTGCAGTTGAATTTTGTTTGATAATGCAATATAGATTCAAGTCAAGGTGATGAGTGACTTGGAGGGGTACATCCCATGTACCTGTTGGCCTTGTCCTTCTATATGGTAGCAGTTGAGAGTTTGGAAGGTGCTGTCTAAGGAAACTTGGTGAGTTGCTGCAATTCATTTTGCAGGTGGTACACACACTGCTACTGTGTGTCAGTGGTGGAGGGAGTGAATATTTGTGGTTGGGATGCCAATCAAGCAAGCTGCTTTGTCCTAGATGGTGTCAAGTTTCTTGAGTGTTGTTGGAGTTGCGCTCAACCTTGCAATTGGAGGGTATTCTATCACATTCCTGACTTATACTTCGTAAATGGTGGGCAGGCTTTGGGGAGTCAGGAGGCGAGTTACTCACCACAGGACTCCTAACCTCTGATCTGCTCTTGTAGCCACTGTTTTTAAATGGCTCGTGCAGTTCAGTTTCTGGTCAGTAGTAACGCTCAGGATGTTGTTGGTGGGAGATCCAGCAATGGCAATGTCACTGAATGTTAAGGGGTGATGGTTAGATTCTCTCCTGTTGGAGATGGTCATTGCCTGGCACTTGTGTGGCATGAATATTACAAGGCAGGAGGGACAGAATAGTAGGCAAGGTACAAAAAGATGTCAAGGAAGTAGAAAGAAATGACGTTGCATCTTGGTGATAAGTGCCACAAAGAAAATTGCTTCTTCAGGTGACCTGACAAGCTGGAAAACTCACCTTTGGCACAAAGGTAGACTAACCGCTTTACATTCCCTGATCATGCAGTTCAGGCTATTTTCATACAAATTAATCTCTACATCAACTTCATCTTCTCATCCTCCTAGACACCAATGCAGCAAGAATGAGTATGTATCAGTTAACGTCTCCGTTAAGTCACCACAAGATAAAAAAATCCCTACAGACTTTTCTGGCAAGACAGAGCTGTCACTAAGATATGCTTTGGGCCCATTTGAAATACAAACAAGAAACCTGCAACATCCAGTCACTGGAATTTCTACAAAATTGCAATGCAATCAAGCAAGATTTTAGGAACAGGTTTAATCTCAAACACACTAGCATTTGCTCCTTAACAAACAACCACTCCGAAGAAAGGGCTGAGGGCACTGGTTCGACTTATCAAATGGAAGATGTGCTTTGGCGATCACAGTGTGCCAAATTTTCATAAAGATTAAATAGAAAGCTTTCTTCCTAATGCTGATAAAGCCTGAATACAGTAGATGTTCTGCAGGAGGACAAACAGGCACACAGATTAAAAAGAAATCTCCCGTTATAAAATAATTTACTTCATGACCAAAATAAAATAATTTAGATGGTTCATTAATTATGCTTTATAATTCATTGCTTACAAAGAAACTATTGCCAGCATACATAAGAGGAGATATGCAAATTGCCTGATAACTCAACAGTGAAATCCTGCAACTCGGAACAGTAGGTGGCACCATAGGATAGCAAAATGTTCTTTGACTTGGGTTTGAGTACAGCAAAGAATGGTGGACTGGAAATGGGTTTTTTCCGGCAACTGTGAGAATAATCTGTGAAACTCTCCCAAATCAGTTCCCAAATGGTTGTACCCACAGTAAAATGTTGTCCATAATTTAACAACTAATCAGTCTCACAACAGCTGTGGAGATGGCGGCAGATATTTTTCTTCTAAAGGCAAGAGTGAAGTACAATATTGCAGCCGGAATCTGTTTCCAAGCGTGTACTATCCCAATTTGATAATAACGGGGCTGCACGGTGACACAGTGATTAGCACTGCTGCCTCACAGCGCCAGGGACATGGGTTCAATTGCAATTCGGGTCACTGTCTATGTGGAATTTGCACACTCTCCCCGTGTCTGCGTGGGTTTCCTCTGGGTGCTCTGGTTTCCTCCCACAGTCCAAAGATGCACAGATCAGGTTGACTGGCATGCTAAATTGACCCTACTATCAGGGGGATTAGCAGGGTAAATACGTGGGGTTATGGGTAATAGGGCCTGGGTGGGATTGTGGCCGGTGCAGACCCGATGGGCCGAATGGCCTCCTTCTGCACTGTAGGGATTCTATGAAACACTGGGTGCTAAAGGTAGAAGTTTCCTCTTCACAAACATCCCTCAAATTGATCAGCATTAATAGTTTATAAATATGGGTTTGTAAGTTTAGAAGCATTTATTTTGAATTACTCATCCGTGGCCACATGAAAAGAAACAATGGAGTTTGGCAAATTAAGGACTATTTTAACATGAGGAAAAGTGGACATATGTTTATGCATTACTGTAATCAGTACACACACACACCCACACAAGTTGACAACTTCAGTTTGCCAGATGACAAAGTTCAGTGGAGATCAAATACTTGCCCACTGAGTAACCAGAGTGAAATATCACAATGGGCTACTATCATACACTTGACTACTTGCCAAGAGAAGTGTGTTGGTATATGCATGTGCTTTTCTCTCCGGGATGGCATTAGCTTGAGGAATGTTAGAATGATTACTGCAATTTCATCCTCCAGAATAGTTCAAACTATTTTGATTATTTTTTTAAAATTGTCTCGATCAAGTGTGTGTGGCTCCTGTAATGGGGGCGGCATGGTAGCACAGTGGTTAGCACTGCTGCCTCACAGCACCAGGGACCCGGGTTCAATTCCCGGCTTGGGTCATTGTCTGTGTGGAGTTTGCGTGTTCTCCCTGTGTCTGCGTGGGTTTCCTCCGGGTGCTCCGGTTTCCTCCCATATTCTGAAATATGTACTGGTTCGGTGCATTGACCTGAACAGGCAGACTGTAGTGACTAGGGGAATTGCACAGTAACTTCATTGCAGTGTTAATGTAAGCCTCACTTTTGACTAATAAATAAACTTTATGTTTTTACTTTAAATCAATACTATTTAGCCTATTTGTTGAGATCTAATTTCTCAATTTCCGATTTTACTTGTAAACAAGTATTTTGAAATCAGGTATCCAAAATTTCACACCTTGACCTTTTCAAAAATCAAAATTACAATATTACACATATCAAGAAAGAACAACTTGTCAGTATTAGAAGCTTGTGCTATTTTAGCAAAAAAATCTGTTTACAGATATCAGATTCATTCTTTTATAGAAGCTGTATTGCTCCAGACGGAGATGAGGTATGCCACTCTTTGGATTACTGGAAGCTTTATAGACAGCCAACTGTTCCATATAACATCCCACACACTCCTATAAGCGGAATATGATTAAACCTGTTTGACAGCTGAAACATGTACGTGGGTGCAGAGCACAATACAGGCCATGAAACAAGTCTGCTTCCAAGATAGAGGTCAATTCCTTCCAATTGCCCGTGACCACAAGTTCAGAACCATAGCTTTACTCAAAGGACTGTTTTGATTGAAATGTATTCTTTAATCCACTGAACAGCTCCTCCCTTTAAAATAAATTTTAGGTGTCCAAATCACCAGCAACCTGTCCTGGTCTCCCCACGCCAACACTATAGTTAAGAAAGCCCACCAACGCTTCTACTTTCTCAGAAGACTAAGGAATTTTGGCATGTCTGCTATGACGCTCACCAACTTTTACAGCTGCACCATAGAAAGCATTCTTTCTGGTTGTATCACAGCTTGGTATGGCTCCTGCTCTGCCCAAGATGACAAGAGACTACAAAAGGTCATAAATGTAGCCCAATCCATCACGCAAACCAGCCTCCCATCCATTGACTCTGTCTACACTTCCCGCTGCCTCAACAAAGCAGTCATCTTTTTCCAGAGGAAAAAGATACAAAAGTCTGATGTCATGTACCAGCTGACTCAAGAACAGCTTCTTCCCTGCTGCCATCAGACTTTTGAATGGACCTACCCTGCATTAAGTTGATCTTTCTCTACACCCTAGCTATGACTGTAACACTACATTCTGCACTCTCTCCTCTATGAATGGGATGCTTTGTCTGTATAGCACACGCAAGAAACAATACTTTTCACTGTATGCTAATACGTGACAATAAATCAAAATGTACATTAAAATATTCTGAAATAGTACCGCTTAAAAGAAGTAAGTTTAAAGCACCTGTAGTAAAAAACAAAAAATGCTGGCAAAACACAGCAGGTCTGGCAGCTTCTGTGGAGATGGAAACAGAGTTAACATTCTGAGCCCATGTGGAATCAAAACCTTCCTCTGTTTCTCTCTCCATAGAAACTGCTAAACCTGCTGGCTTTTTTCAGCATTTTCTGATTTTATTTCATATTTCCGGCATTTGCAGTGTTTTGCTTTTATATTACTATATGTGTAAGGATGTTCCCAATGGCGGTGGTGTCCAGAACCAGAGGTCGCAGTCTGAGAATGCAGGGTAGATTTAGGAGGGAGGTGAGAAGACATTTCTTCACCCAAAGAGTGGTGAGCCTGTGGAATTCATTACCACAGGAAGTAGTTGATGCCAAAACATTGAATGTATTAAAGAGGTGGCTAGATATAGCACTTGGGGCAAATGGGATCAAACGTTATGGGGAGAAAGCACGATTAGGCTATTGTGTTGAACGATCAGCCATGATCGTGATGAATGGCGGAGCAGGCTCAAAGGGCCAAATGGCCTCCTCTTCTATTTTTCTATGCAAAGTACCTCTCAGCCAACAACTTACTTTTTTCTAAATGGAGCTGTTGTGTTAGAAAACATTGCAGTCAATTTGTATAGAATATGAAATTAATGGATGACCAGCCAATGTATTCCTATTAGTGGTTGAGAATGCTAGCCAGAATATCCACTTCATCTTTGGACAGTGCCTCAGAGTAGGCACATTGCACCTCGACTTAGCAGGCTGTATGTTGGCACATCTAACGATGCTTGGCATTGCATGGAAATACGAGTCTATTTTTGTGTTCAAGTTGCCAGAAACTATTGATTGACAGTTAAGGGGAAATAAACGCAAGTCTATTAAAAAGGCAGCCAACATCATAAGGAATGTAAAGAACTTTAAGATTAAAGTGAATACTCTATATCAGTTTTCACAGTGGAGCAAGAAAACAAAACACTAGTAGAAGAGAATCTAAGGTAAGAGGAACTTGGAGAAAAAAAGATTGGTGACAGAAAATAATGGGACTTAGCATGGATACATCTCCCGGACATCATGATTTCTATCCCACTATCAAAATAAATATGTGGAGATGCCGGCGTTGGACTGGGGTAAGCACAGTAAGAAGTCTCACAACACCAGGTTAAAGTCCAACAGGTTTATTTGGCAGCACTAGCTTTTGGAGTCTCCAGCTCCTTCATCAGGTGAGTGAGGAGTTGTGTCCACAAACAGGGCATAGAAATACACAAATTCAATTTACAAGATAATGGTTGGAATGAGAGTCTTTACAGGTAATCAAGTCTTAAAGGTACAGACAATGTGAGTGGAGAGAGGGCCAAACACAGGTTAAAGAGACGTGTATTGTCTCCAACCAAGACAGTGAGATTCTGCAAGCCCAGGCAAGTCGTGGGGGTTAAAGATAGTGTGACATAGAACCATAGAAAATTACAGCTCAGAAACAGGCCTTTTGGCCCTTCTTGTCTGTGCCGAACCATTTTTTGCCTTGTCCCACTGACCTGCACTTGGACCATATCCCTCCACACACCTCTCATCCATGAACCCGTCCAAGTTTTTCTTAAATGTTAAAAGTGACCCCTCATTTACCACTTTATCCGGCAGCTCATTCCACACTCCCACCACTCTCTGCGTGAAGAAGCCCCCCCTAATATTCCCTTTAAGCTTTTCTCCTTTCACCCTTAACCCATGCCCTCTGGTTTTTTTCTCCCCTAGCCTCAGCGGAAAAAGGCTGTTTGCATTCACTCTATCTATACCCATCAAAATCTTATACACCTCTATCAAATCTCCCCTCAATCTTCTACGCTCCAGGGAATAAAGTCCCAACCCATTCAATCTCTCTCTGTAACTCAGCTTCTCAAGTCCCGGCAACATCCTTGTGAACCTTCTCTGCACTCTTTCAACCTTATTTACATCCTTCCTGTAACTAGGTGACCAAAACTGTACACAATACTCCAAATTCTGCCTCACCAATGCCTTATATAACCTTACCATAACACTCCAACTTTTATACTCGATACTCCGATTTATAAAGGCCAATGTACCAAAGGCACTCTTTTCGACCCTATCCACCTGTGACGTCACTTTTAGGGAATTCTGTACCTGTATTCCCAGATCCCTCTGTTCAACTGCACTCTTCAGAGTCCTACCATTTACCCTGTACGTTCTACTTTGGTTTGTCCTTCCAATGTGCAATATCTCACACTTGTCTGTGTTAAATTCCATTTGCCATTTTTCAGCCCATTTTTCTAGTTGGTCCAAATCCCTCTGCAAGCTTTGAAAACCTTCCTCACTGTCCACTACACCTCCAATCTTTGTATCATCAGCAAACTTGCTGATCCAATTTACCACATTATCATCCAGATCATTGATATAGATGACAAACAACAATGGACCCAACACCGATCCCTGCGGCACACCACTAGTCACAGGCCTCCACTCAGAGAAGCAATCCTCCACAACCACTCTCTGGCTTCTTCCATTGAGCCAGTGTCTAATCCAATTTACTACCTCCCCATGTATACCTAGCGACTGAACCTTCCTAACTAACCTCCCATGACGGACCTTGTCAAAGGCCTTGCTGAAATCCAGGTAGACAACATCCACCGCCTTCCCTTCATCCACTTTCCTGGTAACCTCCTCGAAAAACTCTAATAGATTGGTCAAGCATGACCTACCACGCACAAAGCCATGTTGACTCTCCCTAATAAGTCCCTGTCTATCCAAATATTTGTAGATCCTTTCCCTTATCACACCTTCCAATAACTTGCCCACCACTGACGTCAAACGTACTGGCCTATAATTTCCCGGATTTCTTTTGGAACCTTTTTTAAACAACGGAACAACATGAGCCACCCTCCAATCATCCGGCACCTCCCCCGTGAATACTGACATTTTAAATATGTCTGCCAGGGCCCCTGCAAGTTCAACACTAGCTTCCCTCAAGGTCCGAGGGAATACCCTGTCTGGAACTGGGGATTTATCCACTCTGATTTGCCTCAAGACAGCGAGCACCTCCTCCCCTTTAATCTGTAAAGGTTCCATGACCTCCCTACCTGTTTGCCCTATTTCCGTAGACTCCATGCCCGTTTCCTCAGTAAATACGGATGCAAAAAAACCATTTAGTATCTCCCCCATCTCTTTTGGTTCCATACACAGTCTACCACTCTGGTCTTCAAGAGGACCAATTTTATCCCTCACTATCCTTTTGCTCCTAACATACCTATAGAAGCTCTTTGGATTTTCCTTCACTCTGTCTGCCAAAGCAACCTCATGTCTTCTTTTAGCCCTCCTGATTTCCCTCTTAAGTAGCTTCTTGCACTTTTTATCCTCCTCGAGCGTCTGATCTGTTCCTTGTTGCCTGTACATTTCATACAACTCTCTCTTCCTCTTAATCAGTGTTACAATCTCCCTCGAGAACCAAGGTTCCTTATTCCTACTTACTTTGCCTTTAATCCTGACAGGAACATACAAACACTGCACTCTCAAAATTTCTCCTTTGAAGGCCTCCCACTTTCCATTTACATCCTTACCAGAGAACATGAACCCAAGATCCTGGTTGAGGCTGTCCTCATGTGCGCAGAACTTGGCTATCAGTCTCTGCTCAGCGATTCTGCATTGTCGTGAAGGCCTCAACAACCAGTTCTTCATCCAGATGCACAGAACAGCCATGAGGACCAAATTCGCACCTCAAAATGCCAACATCTTTATGCACAGGTTCAAACAAGACCTCTTCACTGCACAGGACCTTCAACCGATGCTATACACTAGATACATCGATGACATTTTCTTCCTTTGGACTCATGGCGAACAATCATTGAAACAACTATGTGATGACATCAACAAGTTCCATCCCACCATCAGACTCACCATGGACTACTCTCCGGAATCGGTTGCATTCTTGGACACACGCATCTCCATCAAGGACAGTCACCTCTGCACTTCACTATACCGCAAGCCCACGGATAACCTCACGATGCTCTACTTCTCCAGCTTCCACCCCAAACATGTTAAAGAAGCCATCCCCTACGGACAAGCCCTCCGTATACACAGGATCAGCTCAGATGAGGAGGATCACAACAGACACCTAAAGTCGCTGAAAGACGCCCTCATAACAGGATATGGCGCTCGACTCATCGATTGACAGTTCCGACGTGCTACAACGAAAAACCGCACCAACCTCCTCAGAAGAGGAACACGGGACACGGCAGACAGAGTACCCTTCGTCATCCAGTACTTCCCCGGAGCAGAGAAGCTACGATATCTTCTCCGGATATTCAACATGTCATCAATGAAGACGAACATCTCGACAAGGCCATCCCCACACCCCCACTTCTTGCCTTCAACAACCGTACAACCTCAAACAGACCATTGTCCGCAGCAAACTACCCAGCCTTCAGGAGAACAGTGACCACGACACCACACAACCTTGCCACAGCAACCTCTGCAAGACGTGCCGGATCATCGACACGGATGCCATCATCTCACATGAGAACACCATCCACCAGGTACACGGTACATACTCTTGCAACTTGGCCAATGTTGTCTACCTGATACACTGCAGGAAAAGATGGTCCCGAGGCATGGTATATTGGGGAGACCATGCAGACGCTACGACAACGGATGAATGAACACCGCTCGACAATCACCAGGCAGGAGTGTTCCCTTCCAGTCGGGGAACACTTCAGCAGTCACGGGCATTCAGCCTCTGATCTTCGGGTAAGCTTTCTACAAGGTGGCCTTCACGACACATGACAACGCAGAATCGCTGAGCAGAAACTGACAGCCAAGTTCTGCACATGAGGACGGCCTCAACCGGGATCTTGGGTTCATGTAACACTATCAGTAACCTCCACGACTTGCCTGGGCTTGCAAAATCTCACTAACTGTCCTGGCTGGAGACAATACACATCTCTTTAACCTGTGTTTGGCCCTCTCTCCACTCACATTGTCTGTACCTTTAAGACTTGATTACCTGTAAAGACACTCAATCCAACCATTATCTTGTAAATTGAGTTTGTGTCATTATATGCCCTGTTTGCGAACACAAGTCCTCACTCACCTGATGGAGCTGGAGACTCCAAAAGCTAGTGCTGCCAAATAAACCTGTTGGACTTTAACCTGGAATTGTGAGATTTCTTACTCAAAATAAATGGTAAGTTTGCCGACGACACGAAGGTTGGTGGGGTTGTGGATCGTCTGGAGGGATGTCAGAAGTTACAAAGGGACATAGATAGGATGCAAGACTGGGCGGACAAGTGGCAGATAGACCTCAACCCAGATAAATGCGTCGTGGTCCATTTTGGTAGGTCAAATGCGACGATGGAGTACAATATTAAGGGAAAGACTCTTAGTACTGTAGAGGATCAGAAGGACCTTGGGGTCCGGGTCCATAGGACTCTAAAATCGGCCCCGCGGGTGGAAGAGGTGGGTTAAGAAGGCGTATGGTGTACTGGCCTTTATCAATCGAGGGATTGAGTTTAGGAGTCCGGGGATAATGATGCAGCTATATAAGACCCTCGTCAGACCCCAGTTGGAGTACTGTGCTCAGTTCTGGTCGCCTCACTATAGGAAGGATGTGGAAAAGATTGAAAGAGTGCAGAGGAGATTTACAAGGATGTTGCCTGGATTGAGTGGCATGCCTTATGAGGATAGGCTGAGGGAGCTCGGTGTTTTCTCCTTGGAGAGACGAAGGATGAGAGGAGACCTAATAGAGATGTATAAGATGTTGAGAGGCATAGATCGGGTGGACTCTGAGGCTTTTTCCCAGGGTGGAAATGTCTGCTACGAGAGGACACAGGTTTAGGGTGCTGGGGGGTAGGTACAGGGGAGATGTTAGGGGTACGTTTTTCACACAGAGGGTGGTGGGCGAGTGGAATCGGCTACTGTCAGTGGTGGTGAAGGCGAACTCAATAGGGTCATTTAAGAGACTCCTGGATGAGTACATGGAGCTTAATAGGATGGAGGGTTATAGGTAGGTCCAGAAGGTAGGGATGTGTTCGGCACAACTTGTGGGCCGAAAGGCCTGTTTGTGCTGTAGTTTTTCTATGTTTCTAAATAGCCACAGTAGAATTATTTTGAAATACTTGTAGTGAGCTTTTATAAACATAAATCCAAATCCCGACCATGGTATATTAGGGTGGTTTAGCAGTGTCCAATGCAAAAAAACACCTATTAACAGCTCATTGTAATAAGGTAAATGTTTAAACAGAAAATTAAAATTTCAGGATACTGTCTTTTCAGTCACCAATGTAAATCACATTGCAGAAAAACAAATCAAAAACTCTTGATTCAGTTGAATTTCACATGCCAGAAGTGCAGGACTCATTTGATCAGACCTCAGTTGTATCAGTCTACAACAGGGATGGGTAACTCAGTGAGCAGCATGAGTGGCCCTTCTGCACCGCAATGGGCTGCAAGATTGAAATCAGGCTTGTTCACTAACCATGAACCCATGAATAAGATTGAATACGTTTAATACACACTGAATATTTCATAATGAGTTATAGAAAATGCTTAATCATTTATTAATAGAACAGCCAACTTCAAATGGCAAAAACAAAAGAAATATTTTTGCTTGATGGGGCACAGAGGGAGGGCACGGCTCTCACAGTCAATGTTGTGAGCAATCAGCACGCACCTCACTTCACTTGCCCTTGCTTTACGTGCGAATCACTTCAGTCATACTGGTTGGGGAAAAAAATGCGCAGACAGAAAACAGCAGAATGGGGCCAACCTGCGCGTGGGCAATGGTCAACAAAATGTTGCATGGGCCGCACTCAAAACCTAGATGGGCCGCAGCTTAATGTTAAATGCAGAAGCCAAAAGAGAACTGGAGTATCAAAAAGACTCCACTGCCTACTGCCACAAAATGCCAAATCAAATAGCTTGCTACCAAAGATTACTCCACAGCGTAGAATTAAGGGATTCAATGAGATAATATATCAGCAGACAGTAAAAAAAAGTAATCTCCAAATAGATGGCTGCAGTAATATAATATCCAACATCTCAGGGCATAAGCATTCACTGACTACAAAGAAAATGTGAACGAGATACCAGGCAGCATTCAGATCATGTCACTTAGCTTTATGGTGCTCCATAGTTCTTAAAACGTTTCGGGACACACACCACCAAAACATTATAATTTTTCTGTTCCTTGCGAATAATGGATTTTGCTGATAGTTGATATGAGAGAGAGAACATTGCCACAGATCCTGAGCTGATCTGCCAAGACATGATCCAGGCATTTAGGAACATTCAAGCAGGCTTCAGGTTATTATAACCCATTGCAGTGAAGTATTACTCTGATAATACTGATACAAAGCAACAGTGCAGTTGAAATATTCTCCACAGAAGATTGTCAAGGTTTATGATAATACGGATTCTAGGTATCTGCCATCAAGAGGTGATCAACTACATTTGAAACAATTGAATTTAGCTTAGAGCATCATGCCTGTCACTAAAAACAAACTACTTTGAAACTAGAACATTTGGATCAATGCTGGTCACATCTCAATAGTTCTCCATTCTGTCGATTATTTTTTCACTGGCTAGTTGGTATTATTATCCACCCCACACTCACTAAAAACATCAGAACACTGTTGAATTGAAGGTTCAGAGTTCACCTTGGACAGGCAAAAAGTACATGGAAAAGACAATGAATGGGCTCTCCCAAGGCTCAGTACTGGCTCCAATCCTGTTCAACTTGTGCACAAATCTTTCAAAAACTACCTCCCGAAAATTCATACATGCTGACACCATCTGCCTCGCAGCTCAAGTCCCCAATTTTGACACCTTTGGCCAGACCCTAAATGAGGACTTGCCAAAACTTAAAACAATGCTGCAACGTGTGGCCGCTCAAGCCAAATGAATGGGAATCATTGGAGATGACAAACAATTACCTGGTCTCAAATCCAACCCAACAGCTGCCTAGTTTCAACCTGTGGAGATTTGTTAGATCTGTGCTGTTTGTTAGCAGATCTTCCACTCACCTGACGAAGGAGCAGTGCTCCTCGTGGCGTTTGCTACCAGATAAACTTGTTGGACTTTAACCTGGTGTTGTGAGACTCCTTACTGGTTTCAACCTCCCAGGGAAAGAATGGTCCACCTGCAACAGGTTCAGGACCAGTCAAGGTCCTTGCTTGGCCAACCCATACAGATGGGACATTAGTGCCAGCCCTCTATGTGCAGGCTATGCACCACATCATAGAAGCGTGCCCAATCCACAAATCCAGCAGAGGCCTATCCACACTCATCACAGCAGGACTCGAGAAACTGCTTGGCTTAGGGACTTTGCATTCGCTAAATAGAAATTACAGGAGTTCAAGTTGCAGCAGCCAGAACCTGGCTTCATGTTGATAAAGTAATACTAATTACAGCTTCTTTTACTTTAAAACTTTAAATGGAATTATTTAATTCACACCAGGTTTTAAAATGCATTTGCGCTGGTTATTTAAATAACCAGTTCTTGTAGTGTGCGACTGAAAAAAGACTAAAAATACTTTTGCTGGAAACATCTTATGCTAAGTTACAGAATGGCCTGGATTTTACAGTAGCGATGATATGAAAGCAGTCCATGTTAGCTGTGATTACTCAGAAGTTGGTGTCAGTTTTAGGAGTCTGCACAAGTGCAGTTAAACATGGAAATCCAGAAGTTGTTGTCAATGAGCGATTTCACACTTCCTCTGTGCGCGCTGTGAAATTCCCTTCTACTCTGCAATCAAGTAGAGAGTTATAGGTGGATAATCTTGCTAGAAAATTGTTGAGAAAGTTGCACCTTTGAATGAGGTTCAACTGGGTTTACCAGCGTAAGAGTTCATAATTGCTCAACAGCTTCATTGGCTTCGAAGTTCATTTTCCTGTGGTGCAATGTTAAATTCCTCCATTAAATTATGAACAATCCTCAAGATGATAAATATTTTGTTGCTTCCTTAGGTCAGCGACTGCCATTGCTTCACCACCCACCGTGAATTCTGGGCTAGTGTTTCAGGGTGGAACATTAAAAGTTCGACATTTCCAAGCTCATTTGCAAATTCATTTTATTTATTTTTCCAGTGTGCGTCCCAATTTGGGCCAAAGACTTCTCGGCAGTTGGACAATCACCAATGTACAGACTGAATGATTGCAGCTCATAATTTGCAGGGCAGTAAAAACAGAACATTCACAACAAGCACTGAAAGTTAACTGCACAACATAGGTGCCAATTCACCAATTTTAGCTTCCCTTGTTAATAGTTTCCGGTCATGATTTTTTTTCCTTATCCAAATATCCCTCTTTAAACCCAACCTTGCTTTATTGCAGGAGGAGTAGAAAAAAACATCCCCAATGGCTCATCAGGAAAAAATGTCAGTTTGGCTCATTTTAAGCCACATCTCAATTTAGAATTGGTACCAGCATTTTACAGGCCATCACTGCCCTTGCATAAAATTACATAGATGACTCAGCTATGACTCAGTTATTAACATCCATGGCTGAGTCACCAGGTTCCCCACTCCAGGATTTGGGCATAAAAATAAAGAGTTGACATTCTAGTGCAGTACTTCTGTCAGAGGCAATCTCTTTCGGAAGAGACGCTAAACAGTCCTGTCTGCCTTTTAAGGTAGACATAAAAGAACCATGGTACTATTTTGAAGGAGGGCAGGGATGTTAAGCCCGATGCCCTGACCAATAATTAACTTCAATCGAAATTACAAGAGAGTCCACGCCAGTGTTTACACACCACTCAACCCTCCTCCCATCCTTATCTCGCTATCAACATAACCCTCTGTTTCCTTCTCCCTCATCTGCTTATTTAACTTCCCTTAAACATATCCAGACTTTTCACCTCAACTACTCCCTGTGGGCAGTCAGTTCCACATTCTCACCACTCTCTGGGTTAAAAAATTCCTTCTCAATTCCCTGTTTAATTTCTTGGTAACCATCTTATATTGGCAAGTTTCAATTTCACTCTACCCCACAAGTGAAAACAGTATTGACTCCAGCAAAGCTTTTCTGTAAGGTCGCTCCACAACCTTCTTTCTGGCAGAGAAAAGAGGCCCAAGCCTTTTCATCTTTTCCTGAGATGTATGACTTTTACGTCAATGTTGCATTATGTTCAGCACAATGGTTGTGTGAAAATCAAGACCTCAAAATACACCCACTAGTTTGCACCTTAAGTCGTGAAGCACAAATTACTCTTTCACATTATGGAACTTTGGAGGGAGGAAAAAATCTGCAAACGCTGTCAACTATTTTCCCACATTCAAGCAGATAAAATCACAGGTCCAACATTATGCTTTACTTGAACATTTTTTTTTTGACATTTTACTGGGTTAAAGATGCTATATGAATGTGAGCTGTTGTTCAGGTCCTAGAAGCAATTGGAGCAAACAAAAAACTAATTTCATTATTTTCTGAAACATAATTCCATCGTGAAAACACCCTAAAGTATCCAATTGTACGATTCATTACTTGTGAGGGAGACTATCAATAAGCAAATAGAACTAGGCTTAAAAATTAACCCATCAAAATAAAGAACGGTTTTAAAAGTTACCCATGTGGCTGAAAAAGAATGTTAACTGCTAACTGACGGCAAAGTTAGAAGGACTGGCCAAGCAAAGCATAATCAGTTCCAGATGAAGAAATCAGTTAAATTGATGAGAATTTATTTTATGGGACCTTACATTCTGGAATATCTATGAGCTTCACACAAACTAGAATCATAGAAACCCTACAGTGCAGAAAGAAGCCATTTGGCCCATCGAGTCTGCATCGACCACAATCCCACCCAGGCCCTACCCCCATATCCCTACATATTTACCCGCTAATCCCTCTAACCTACGCATCTCAGGACACTAAGGGGCAATTTTTAGCATGGCCAATCAACCTAACCCGCACACGTTTGGACTTTGGGAGGAAACTGGAGCACCTGGAGGAAACCCACGCAGACACGAGGAGAATGTGCAAACTCCACACAGACAGTGACCTAAGCCGGGAATCGAACTCAGGTCCCTGGAGCTGTGAAGCAGCAGTGCTAACCACTGTGCTACCGTGCCGCCCTATAAGGAAAACTATAAGGAATATCAAAGCATTCTTCACAAAACTACATTGCTAAATTGTTAAATGTTAAACCAGGGATTACAAAGAACTCTGAGTGAAATGTGACTGAAGGTGGATATTTACAATTAGATTAAAAACATGAAAAACGAGGTCCAAGGTAAAACGTTACTGAAATTAGTTTTGTGCTAATTTTGTCACAGATACTAATAGGTTGACCATTGCTGAAAATACAATCTCTGAAAGGTGGTCACGAGGTGGTTTACTTTCATAAATTAAAACAGGCGGTCTGGCAGCATCTGTGGAGAGAAACACAGTTAACGTCAAATCCAGATGACTCTTCTTCAGAAAAAAAAGTCATATGGGCTTGAAATGTAAAGGCTGTTTCTCTCTCCACAGATGCTACCAGTCCTGAGTTTTCCCAGCATTTCCTGTTTTTACATCAGATTTCCAGCATCCACAGTGATTTTTTTAGGGCTGGCTTTCATGTTTATATTAATAGATGGCCAGACTCCTCTAATGATCGTAGCCAAGGTAGCACCTTTTCAACTCTGCAAGTTAAATGGTTAGTGAGCAAGTAGTCAGAAATACACATGCCCCCAATTTCAAATCCTGGCCCACACTGAACTACCTGATTTCTGCCTGGATTGTAAGAGGTTAGCTCGAAGCGGCTTCAGCACAACTAAGCAAAGGAAGGTGGTAATGGCAAAAAAAAATCAGTTTTCACTTGCGACGATGAACCAGTCATGTCCCTGCGAGAAAATGTTCAGAATTTTAAAGATGATAATTTGACCCTGTTCACTTGCTCTACACTTAGTCCAATGTTCATTTCAAAGTATCTTTTTAAATACATATAATTTCACTTCATAAGCAATAATGTACTTTGTTCTGTGGTGATATAAACAGGGCCTAGTTTTAAGGCTGATAAAATTGGATATCCTAAATTAAAGAATTGGGCATATTAAAATCAAACACAGTCAAACCTCAGGCAGGCCAATTGTACAAATACACAAACACGTCTGTGCCTGACCCATCAACCACCCATCAAAGGTTGTTACAATCTACTGATACTTAGCAGGAGATCATTGCACCTCATTGAAATGCACCAGCCTATTGTTAGAAGCCCAGATCAGGCCAGACTTTGTCACCAAGAGTTCCTGTAGATACCTTATCTGATAACAAGTTATACGTAAGCAACAACATGGAGATGGGACACCTGGGGGGCGGACCCTGGTGTCCTGTCAGGCAGACATCAAGAAACCCATTGGGTATTGGAACCCCCTCCTGGAACCTCATTGGCCGGAAGCCAGAGAAGTTTCTGGAAAGGCAAGCAGGCTGGGGGATAAAGGGACACACTGAGACACACAGGAGAGAAGACTCGATTAAGGAGACGGCCTTGCCCATTCGGAAGACTGACCGAAGGAAGGAAGGAAGGAAGAAGCTGCCATCGAGACTCACCTTCGTGATGGCGGACCAGAGGGACTCAAAGAATCGAGCCTGCAGTTCAACCAAACCATCTTTACGGGTAGTATACTTGAATCTGGGGTATCCTCTTGTTTTATGTGGGTAATTTAAGGGTTAATAGTGATATTATTAATAAACTTGTTGAACCTTTACTTGTGTTTGTCCTTTGTCCATCTTGCAAATAAGGACACCAGGGTAAAACCTTAGAGAAAGCAAACTGGTCGAAAGTATCTGAGAATTAACAGTTACTACAGTTCTCATCACTATAAAGATCATTGAATTAAACAGCACGGAAGCTGCCTTCTATACCTTAATGACACATCTGTGGGCATCCATTAATATAATGAGGCTCAGCGCTGATGCCTCCTTGGGTGAATCCTTCAGCTGATACTAGCTAAACACACAGAAAAGACAGTCCCGTACATGATATATCTGACCGAGGTGGTTCCATGGATCCTACTGTTATCACAATGGGAAGAAACATGGAAGGGGGGAATAAAAATACGATCCTAAGAATATAGGCGAAGGAGAAGACCCCACAACCCTGCTCCTCCACTCAATATGATTTGATTATGGCCATAACTCTACTTTCCTATTCCCATAACTCTCGATTCTACTATTGATCAAAAGTCCATACATCTCAGCCTTGAACATAATTAACCTAGCCTCCACTACTCTCTTCCCCAGAAAATTCCAAAGTCTAATGGCCCTCAATCAAAACCCTTCATAATTTTAAAGACTTCTATTACATCGCTCCCTCAGCCTTTTTTTTTGAAAGGTTTACATGTGCAAACCTTTGAACCACCAAAACAGTTGTAAGAAAAATCAAAATCTCCAGTCAGATTGGCACCTCTGAACTCCAACCAAAGCACAAAACCCATGCGTTGATCTGCATTTTTGTGTCTTCTCATTTATTTTCCCTTGACGATTTCCATCTGTTTCTCTTTTGAGGGGGTGTGGGTCCCCAAATTCCAGCAGCTAGCCAATACATTTACCAGTGAAACCACAATGTCAGCACCAACGTGGTTAAGTTTGGGGCAACTGAACCAAGCAGGATTCAGTCTTCAAAATACATATGGATTTTTACCTGGAATAACGCATCACAGATCAGCTATTTTGGGTTAAGTGCACCCACATTTTTACATCAAAATGCACTGTATGAATGGAACTTGCTTTGTTGAGAGCAATGCCATTTCTAGCTGGTTTGTTTTCTTCTCTAGCCGCGGGACAATGACCCAAAAATAACATCTCCAACTGCCCCACCCAAGATATTGTACAGCACAAACTAAGGGCTGAACCCAGAACCTGTGTGATGTGCACATTTCAAGGTCACACCATGTCATGCATCTGGACAATCAGCAACAGAGTTGAAGAACTTTTTTTTTTAAAAAAGCTTCATTAAATATAACAACTCCCATCAGATGGAGCAAATATTGGAAATTAAGCTCTTTTCTTACCAGTGCAACCGAAGAGCATGCAGAAATGCAGAAAGGCCTTCCATGATGAGTAGAATTGCAATCGTCAGCACTGCAAAGGCAGCAAATATGAAGAAGAGGAGAAAAGATCCACCAAAGCTGTTTACTGATAGTCCAAGGTGCATAACCATGGTCCACAGCACTTCAGAGAGCTCTGAAACGGGGGAAATGACATTATTTAAATTCATCAATTTCATAGAGATACAGGAGGTAAAAATCAGTAGGCTAGCCAAACAGCTGCAAAACTATTGAACATTTTTAAAGTGGGGACCTTGGAAAAAACAGATGTGGAGATTTATTTTGCATGGTTTTAGCTAAAATCTCAAATTTGAATTTAAAGTTAAACTTTAAACCATTCAATAGACAAGCAGAAAAGTTTTTTTTAATTAATCTATGGGATGTGGGCGTCACTGGCTAGACCAGCATTGATTCCTATCCCTAGTGGCTCTGAAGGTAATGGTGGGCTGCCTTCTTGAACCGCTGCAGTCCCCGAGTTGTAGGTACATCCACAGTACTGTTAGGGAGGGAATTCCAGGATTTTGAACCACTGACAGTGAAGGAACAGCAATACATTTCCAAGTCAAGATGATGTGCGGCTTGGAGGGGAACCTCCAAGTGGTGGTGTTCCCAGATATCTGCTGCTCTTGGTCTTCTAGATGGTAGCGATCGTGGGATTGGAAGGTACTACCCAAGGAACCTTGGTGAGTTCCTGCTGTGCATCTTGCAGATGATACACACCACTGTCACTGTGGTGGAGCAGCTGAATGTTTGTGGAAGGGGTAGCAATCAAGCAGGCTGCTTTGTCCTGGATGGTGTAAAGCTTCCAGTGTTGTTGGAGCTGCACAGATCCAGGCAAGTGGACAGTGTTCAATTATACTCCTGATTTGTGCCTTGTAGATGGTGGTCAGACTTTGGGGAGTCAGGAGGGAAGTTACTCGCTGCACGCTCCCTAGCCTTTGACCTGCTCTGGGAGCCACAATATTTATGTGGTTAGTCTAGTTCAGTTTCTGTTCAATGGTAACCCCCTAGGATGTTTTCCTATGATTAAGATGTATGTTTGGCACGAGTGACTACTTAAAAATAAATTCAAATGCTCACATTTTAGCCCACCTATTTTTGCACAGTAACAGGGTCATTTACCTACTGGCACATTTGTCCTTCACATTCAGAGGACAAACAGATTAAATGCACTACTTATCTAGGGTTTCAAGTCAGGACAATACTTATACCTGCTTTGCTTGAAATAGCACCTGACTTAAATTACTGCTGACTGCATTTTCCAATCTATTCACTGGTACAAATATTCAGGCTGAACAAAATGCAAAGCATTAGTCTGAAGTTAGGTCAAGAGAGTTGGCACAGGCAATTGCATCTCTCTCATATAGCATTCGACAAATGAAATGTACACAAAACGGGGAGACCAGATATTCTACTCAGCCGAATGGCACATTGGCCAGTGAATGTTGGGACTCTCTCCCTCCCTGGGAAAAGCCAATCTGAACAGGAAACTGAGCTACAACATAGTCCATTCTGTCTGAAATCCAAATTGGTGGCATTGCACAAGCTCATGGTTAGGATAGAATGGGGATGACCCTCCCAGCCCGCTGTGCTGCTCTAGCAGTGCAGCGGGCCGGGAGACATCAGTGGAGGCTGGTTAGCGGGCTCCTCCTGGGCACCATGGCCTTTGCGCGTCTCCAGGTCCCCAGGATTCCAGTGTTGTCAGCTCCACGCGGAGCTGATTTAAATATTATAATGCTGATTTCGATATCATTAGCGGGCCCGGGGACTTGGAGTTCCCGGGCCCGCTAGCCTCTCTCCCCCGCCAGGAGTGGTTCACTCCGGCTGAATTTACAACAGCTCCCCACTATTGGGGAGCTGGCAGTCCGACCCCGCTGGAGTGAAGGAAGGCCATGGAGGCCCCCCGCCCCCCAGGAGGTCAGGGGTATGGGATGCCTCCTGGGTATTGCCAGCCTGGCAGTACCCACCTGGCACATTGGCACTGCCCAACAGACACCTTGGCACTGTCCAGCAGGCATCAGGTAGTGTCAAGGGGGTGGGCCAGAGGGGGAGGAGGGGTGGGGAAGAGATATCCCGCTGGCACTCCACACCTGGGATCAGTGGCAGAGGAAGGGAAGGGGCTGATTGGAGCTGCCGGGAGACATGCGGGAGCCCAGCGATGGAGGGTTGCTATGCTTGCCAGTGACTGGGAGGCCGGCAGTGTGGGGCTATTGTGCATGTGCCAATCTCTGCGCTGACAGATCGGCGTAGGCGCAGTGGCCTGCTTAGCGCTATGCTGCCGGCCTCTCCAGCGGGGATAGGCCGCCTCCAGATTTTCAGCGTGAATCTCGCTCGGGCATTCTGCAGTGTTCAGAGTGTGGGAGATTCATTTTGAAAATTCCGCTGAAAAAAACCAGCAGGAGTTATTCCAGCTTCTACACAAATTCGGCACTTAGAATTTTTTTGGGAGAATCCTGGCCAATATGTTTGGCACAGGTGACTACTTTTTTTAAAAAATGCAAATATCGCCATTCTAGCCGAGCTACTTTTGCACATTCGCAGGGGCATTTGCCCTTACAAGAACAGTTTGTCTTCTGAATGGAAGAACACCTTTGCAAGTGGCAATTATTCTGTTGAAACCAACTGTTGACATCCATTAATCTGAAATCATCTCCAACTCACTTTTCTCACAAATATCACTTTCTTCATGATCTTGGGAAATAATGTTTATTTAATTTACAAAATTCAGTACTGGCAATGGCAAAATTGAATTAATATGAAAATTCAGCTCCATCACTAGGTAGCACATTTTCCACAATTGATCCTTAATATTACAGTTTATTTCCTGAGGGGGGGAATATCCATCTGCTTCTTAAAATGTCAACTTAGTCACAGTCAACACTCTCACCTCAGTCAGAACGTCAGCGGTTCAAGGCCACTCCAGGATACAAGTGGATAACATTGATTAACATCTCAGTAAGAAAGAACCCTGAACTGTTGGGTGTGCCACAAAATGGATTAAAACAGATCTTGAAAAACTTGGTAAACATTTCAACTATGACTAAGGTTTTAACTTGGAAGTCTTTGCACCGATGGTTTTGGGCCATGTACCAAGAGCTTGGGACATACATAAACACCATTTGTCTTATCTATGAATAAGACAAGATTATTAGTCATATAGGAAGCACTCATGATAAATGTGCATCTATGCTGTACTTACGTGCATGGGCCAGACTCAGCGCCCACAATCGCAAGTAGGAAGCCGTGTTAGAAACACATCCCAAGCAGTACTCAATAGTATGGATGGCCTGATGTACAGCAACATCACCAAAATTAAACTGTAAGCAAGAGATTAAAGAAAGGAGGTGTCAATGTAAAATAATATAGGACATAAAACTGTATTTACTAGAAAAAAGTATTATTGGAACTTGGAAAGCATATAAAATATCCAAAATGATACATTTATAGTTTAATCCTGAAAAACTGGAACATAAGTGATGAAAATGAAATGCCTTGATAATTTCTATTTTAGGGAAGTTAAATTACTTCTAAAATGCCCAACGTGATTCAACCCCAACCTCAGAAAAACACCCCCACCGTACTTATACCATATGCTTTTACATCAGCGATCTTCGTCTCGTCTGTATCAAGTTGACCATTTATGCAGGATTTTGTGCTGTGGACCCACACCCATTTGAAAGTGTGCTGAGACTGCCCAAAGCCAACTTGATCATGATTATTATAATCACGAGAAGGTGTGGGTTGGATTCAAACATGATCCTGGAGTGCAAGAAAGCATGATGACCAACTTAACCACCTCTATGGCCTTGTCTTGGAGAAAAAAAACCCCAAATTATAAATTCAAAGGGGCGGGATTGTGACATTCCTAAAGAGACGCAGGGAAAGTAAAATAAAAACTTACAACCTTAGCTTATCTTGTATCTATTATACCAGCAGTGAAGTATGATCAAGTTCCTAAATCACCTTTACAACATGAAATCTTAGTGTTGAAATTCAGAATTCCTTTTGAGTGACATTCTATATACATCAAATGCCAACAAATTTGTCTAATTAAAAAGTTAATGAACATATGCTATGTAAATGGATAATGAAATAAAAAGTGCCTTAGCAGACACAAACAGGCAATAAGCACAGCCTTACCAAGTCTTCCACAGTGGGCTTGCAAAAAAAGTTACATATTTAGTGTAGTTAAATGCAATGAGAACATGAACGCATAGTTAGTAGATATTAAGATGCATGCAAATATATGTAAAAAGCACATCTCTTTATTGAAAATCAGCAAAAAATAATTCTCTCACACAGCACTCAGGGATTTACTAAAAAAACATTTGTTTAGTGCCTGTATCAGGTCAAAAGTTTCAGGTCTTTTTCAAACAAAAAAGTTGATGCTGAAATTAAAAGGGGAGGTTTACCGATTACAAACAAAATGTTAACCTAAAGATTTTCTTTCAATTACTAAATTCCACTTGTGATATCGGACCTTGAATAGATAAAAAATCCAAAAGAGCAAGAGGTTCATTGTAGTTACATTTAGTTATAAAGCCTAAAGGTAGGTTTTTACAGCAGAGTGAGGTTACAAATCTTGTATTCTCGAAACCTACTTAATTAAGCATGCTAAAAAAAGCACTAGAATTTGAAAATATACAAATAAATATTGTTATTCAAGAACAATCCATATTGTTCACAACGTATTTCAGCCATCACTTAAATAGTCTGCATCTTGATTTATAACAGTTACGATTCACATAACATGCCATGAACAGATGCAGCAACATCCTAGCTCCAGGTAACAACTCTGCAGGGGTTTGTGAGGCTTTAACTAAAGGAATACTCAACATGCGAGACAGATCAATACCACTCCTCACTGAGAACATAAAATATAGGAGGAGGCCATTGAGTCCTTTGAACCTGCTCCGTTGTTCAATGTGATCATAGAATCCCTACAGTGCGGAAGGAGGCCATTCGGCCCATCGAGCCTGCAACAATCCCACCAGGCCCTATCCGAGTAACCCTATGCATTTACCCTGCTAATCCCTGACATGAATGGGCAATCTATCATGGTTAATCAACCTACCCTGCACACCTTATGGCTGATCTTCTACTTCACTGCACTGTCCCCATTATCGCTTGATGGTTTTAATTTGTAGAAATTTATCGATTTCAACTGGAACATACTCAATAACTGACCCTCCACAGGCTTCTGGGGCAATGAATTCTAAAGATTATCCATCCTCACCCTTCAACACCATTATTCCTACAAAACCCATCTCCAAACTCCATGGCCTGGGCCTTAGCTCCTCCCTCTGCGACTGGATCCTGAACTTCCCAACCCACAGACCATACAGTAAGGATAGGCAAGCTGCATCACAGCTTGGTATGGCTCCTGCTCTGCCCAAGACCGCAAGAAACTACAAAAGGTCATGAATGTAACCCAGTCCATCACGCAAACCAGCCTCTCATCCGTTGACTCTGTCTACACTTCCCGCTGCCTCGGCAAAGCAGCCAGCATAATCAAGGACCCCACGCAGCCCGGACATTCTCTCGTCCACCTTCTTCCGTCGGGAAAAAGATACAAAAGTCTGAGGTCACGTACCAACCAAGTCAAGACCAGCTTCTTCCCTGCTACCATCAGACTTTTGAATGGACTTACCTTGCATTAAGTTGATCTTTCTCTATACCCTAGCTATGACTAACATCTATGAACGGTGTGCTTTGTCTGTATAGCGCACAAGAAACAATACTTTCAACTGTATACTAATACATGTTGTACATGACAATAACAAATCAAATCAAAATCAGTGAAGTCATCCTTTCAGCCTAAATGACCTGCCCCTTATTCTGATGATGTCCCCTTTGGTTCTTAATTCCCCAGCCAAAGGAAACATCCTCCTGCACCTACCCTGTCGAGCCCTGTAAGAATTGTTTTGTTTGAATGAAATCACCTCATTCTTTTCAACTCCAGAGCATAAAGGACCAGTCCATTTAATCTATTCTCATAGAACAATCCCTCCGTCCCAGGAATTTAATTTAGTGAACCTTCACTGCACTCCCTCTATTACAAGTATAGCTTTCCTTCGATGAGACCAAAACGACAAAACTACTCCAGGTGCAATTTCATCAAGACTCCACATAATTGTAGTAAAACATCTTTATTCCTCTACTCAAATTCTCTTGTAATAAAGTCCATCATACCATTTGCCTTCCTAATTGCATGCTATATAATCAAGTTCCTTTAGACACTTCTTAGCCTCTTGTCTTTTACGAAATATTGTTTTTCCTACCAAAGTGGATAACCCTCATTTTTCCACATTGTATTCCAAATTTTGCACACTTAGCCTCTCCAATTCTCCTTGAAGCATCTGCATCCTCCTCACATTTTACTTCCACCACTTTTGTGTCACCTACAAACTTTGAAATATTACATTTAATCGCCGCATCCAAATCATTGCTAGAGATTGTGAATAACTGGCACACCAAACACTGAGCCTTGCAGTACCCCAGGACTCACAACCTACCAAAAATGACTCATTTAATCCTACTGTTTTCTGTCCAGTAACCAGTCCATTACCCTCAATCCCATGTACTGTAACTTTGTGTGGGACCTTACCAAACACTTTCTGAAAATCTAAATATACCATATCCACTGCTATTCTGCTATTTTGCCCAGAAGCCCATGGATTATTAAACTCACCAAGAGGAGGCAAAATGGAGAACAGGATCACCATAACAATGTTTTTAAAAAAACCTCAAATAACAAATTGCATTCAGCAAGATAAAACTTGATGTTCCTGCCCATCTTCAACTTTTGGATAATTCCGTATGAATGCCTTTTCACACTTCCTTCAAACTACAAGCTACAGGAATAACAAGGAAAAAGACCAACACCCTCATAGCTGCTGCTCAATAAAGAAACCCAAACACCCATGAACAAAGCAAGTTATAGTTAATGCATTGTGTCACACTTACTTCTTCCCCATCTTCTGAATGGGTATCAAGCTGGTCATGTTGTATTATCTCAGCGTCCTCCTCAGTTGGTCCATTCCCAACTCTTATTCCACCAAAGTTGTGTGTCCCCTAGGAAATGGCAAGACAACACAGTGTGAAATGTGGCAAAGGTTAAAGACAGATAAGGCTTTGTGGTTACAATGCACTATGTATTTTTCTTTTATTTAAAATAGCCAGTTCACAACCAATTTTCTTCATATCTACCTCCGGGCAGCACAGATGCTAGAACTGCTGCTTCACAGTGCCAGGGACCCGGGTTCGATTCCCGGATTGGGTCACTGTCTGCGTGGAGTCTGCACGTTCTCCCCGTGTCTGCGTGGGTTTCCTCCGGGTGCTCCGGTTTCCTCCCATGTTTTGAAAGACGCGCTGCTTAGGTGCATTGACCTGAACAGGCGCCAGACTGTGGCGACTAGGGGAATTTCACAGTAACTTCATTGCAGTGTTAATATAAGCCTTACTTGCGACGAATAAATAAATTTTAACTTTTACTTTTCAATCCCACTGTCAAACTTCCTCTTATTGGGAAAGTGCTCCACCATCAAGCATCAACTTCCCTCAACCTTAATGCACAAAATATTTGGCAAAACATTTAAGTTACACAAAACAAAAAAGAACTGAATTATCGCAGAATTCAATGCAGAGGACTGTGCTCAAATAGAACTTCACAAAATATCCACAATAATCCTACATTGTTTTTATGCTCAAGGTGAGGGATTTTAGCACTAAAAATAAAACACTTGAAATCTGTCCATAAGTACTCAACCACTTGGCAAAGTAATACTTTCTCCAGTGCATCCAACCAATTTTTTCAAAAAGTGCCTTTACAACTTTACTCGTTGAAACAGAGATTGCCAATTAATGCTCAATTAAGGACATTTTGGACTGTGCATCTATACCGACTATTAACAGGTTTGTGGCGGACCACAGTAACTTACTAAAGGAGAATTACAGCCAACAATAAAAAGTCTTCCGTTCATCAGCCCTGGTTGAATTCAAACTCAGAACAACATGGTGGCACAGTGGTTAGCACTGCTGCCTCAGTGCCAGGGACCCAGGTTCAATTCCCGGCTTGGGTCACTGTCGTGCAGAGTCTGCACGTTCTCCCCATCTGGGTGGGTTTCCTCTGGTTTTCTCCCACAGTCCGAAAGGCGTGCTGGTTAGGTGCATTGGCCATGCTAAATTCTCCCTCAGTACCCGAACAGGCGCCGGAGTACGGCGACTAGGGGATTTTCACAATAATTTCATTGCAGTGTTAACGTAAGCCTGCTTGTGACACTAATAAATAAACTTTAAACCTTTAAAACGGAGGAGAGTGTGTTAACTGTGACTAAGCTGACATTTTAAGAAGCGGTTAGATATTTCCCCCCCTCAGGAAATAAACTGCAATATTAAGGACCAATAAAGACCAGGGAAATGTGCTACCTAGCGATGGATGGATGGTGCAGTACTGCACTGAATGACACAGTTGCCACCCCCAGTCGTGGAAGCTACATGTAAAGATTCATATTTGAATTCAAATATATATTTTGAAAGTGCTTACCAAATGCTTTCTCCTCAAATGCTGATGACGCAGCACCAGTGGTTTCACCACAAGCATACATGGAACACACAGCAGAGCCACAACCACCAAGAAGGATTGCAGACCTCGCTGTGAAAACAGAAAACCTAATGTATTACTACAGTTTGGTGAAAGTAAATATGTGAAGAGTAAAAGGATGAGACGTGAAGGAATAGGGCCTATAAAAGGTGAAGGCGGGAAAATCTGTACGGAAACAGTAGAAATGGCAGAGGTGCTTAATGAGCATTTTGCCTCGGTTTTCACAGAGGAGACGGACCTGGGTGGATGTACTGTGGGCTTGCGGTGGACTGAAAAGATTGAGTATGTGGACTTTAACAAAGAGGTTGTGCTGGAATCTTTGAATGGCATCAAGATAGATAAGTCGCTGGGTCCGGATGGGATGTACCCCGGGTTACTGTGGGAGGCGAGGGAAGAGATTGCAGAGCCTCTGGCGATGATCTTTGCGTCGTCAATGGAGATGGGGGAGGTGCCGGAGGATTGCGGATGTGGTCCCTATTTTCAAGAAGGGGAATAGGGATAGCCCAGGAAATTACCGACCAGTGAGTCTAACCTCAGTGGTTGGTAAGCTGATGGAGAAGATCCTGAGGGACAAGATTTATGAGCATTTAGAGAGGTTTAGTATGCTCAAGAATACTCAGCATGGCTTTGTCAAAGGCAGATCGTGCCTTACGAGCTTGGTGGAGTTCTTAGAAAATATGACTAAACACATTGACGAAGGGAAGGTGGTAGATGTGGTTTATATGGATTTTAGCAAGGCGTTCAATAAGGTCCCCCATGCAAGGCTTCTAGAAAAAGAGAGGGGGCATGGGATCCAAGGGACTGCTGCCCTGTGGATCCAGAACTGGCTTGCCCAAAGGAGGCAGAGAGTGGCTATAGATGGGTCTTTTTCTAAATGGAGGTCGGTCACCAGTGGTGTGCCCCAGGGATCTCTTCTGGGACCCTTGCTGTTTGTCATTTTCATAAATGACCTGGATGAGGAAGTGGAGGGATGGGTTGGTAAGTTTGCCGACGACACGAAGGTTGGTGGGGTTTTGGATAGTCTGGAGGGATGTCAGAAGTTACAGAGGGACATAGATAGGATGCAAGACTGAACGGAGAAGTGACAGATGGACTTCAACACAGAAAAATGCGTAGTGGTCCATTTTGGCAGGTCAAATGGGAGGAAGGAGTACAATATAAAGGGAAAGACTCTTAGTACTGTAGAGGATCAGAAGGACCTTGGGGTCCGGGTCCATAGGACTCTAAAATCGGACCCGCAGGTGGAGGAGGTGGTTAAGGCGGCGTATGGTGTGCTGGTCTTTATCAATCGAGGGATTGAGTTTAGGAGTCTGGGGATAATGATGCAGCTATATAAGACCCTCGTCAGACCCCACTTGGAGTACTGTGCTCAGTTCTGGTCGCCTCATTACAGGAAGGATGTGGAAAAGATTGAAAGGGTGCAGAGGAGATTTACAAGGATGTTGCCTGGATTGAGTGGCATGCCTTATGAGGATAGGCTGAGGGAGCTCAGTCTTTTCTCCTTGGAGAGACGTAGGATGAGAGGAGACCTAATAGAGGTATATAAGATGTTGAGAGGCATAGATCGGGTGGACTCTGAGGCTTTTTCCCAGGGTGGAAATGGCTGCTACGAGAGGACACAGGTTTAGGGTGCTGGGGGGGTAGGTACAGGGGAAATGTTAGGGGGAAGTTTCTCACACAGAGGGTGGTGGGGCGAGTGGAATCGGCTGCCGTCAGTGGTGGTGGAGGCAAACTCAATAGGGTCTTTTAAGAGACTCCTGGATGAGTACATGGGACTTAATAGGATGGAGGGTTATAGGCCAGCCTAAAAGGTAGGGATATGTTCGGCACAACTTGTGGGGCCGAAGGGCCTGTTTTGTGCTGTAGTTTTTCTATGTTTCTAAATGTTGAAGTTCAGCAAAGTTTGAACTAGCGTTGATTTAATGGAGAGGAGAGAGAGATGAAACAGAACATAAAATTTGTATTTTTCTTTCAACTCTTTGAGCAAACATATCAATCTGCTGTTCTACACAACAGAGACATCCACAGACCACTTGAGTATTATTTACAAAGTGTTCAGTGAATAGCAGTGAGCAGTTTAAAAGTAGCCAAAACATAACTGTTTAGTGCACATGTTCTTAACTTATATTGATTATAGATACAAGTTATATCTATAATCAACATCTCCAAGCCATTACGTACCTGTCCCTTATACAGATATTGCATGGTTTTATCATTGTAACTGAATAGGAACATATTGATGAAGTGGATGAGAAGACTGGGAGCATCTTTCGATGTGCTAGCATCATAAGCGGACCACTTGTAGAAGATGAGGATAACAAGGTAGCCGAACAAACACAGCATAAAAATTATTTCGGGGATAAAGCTAAAATAGATGTTCAGTGGCTTTTTAAAATATCTAGAAATAAAGATGAAAAGGAGACATTAGAAATATTCAACAATTAAGCACACAATTGATTTCCAATTGCTTGCAAAAATAGATCAAGTGCACAATAAATTGTTTGCCCCTCCCAATGTACCCACAAATTAATTTCTTTAATACCACTGGTAAATTAACACTGTAGGGATTCTATGATTCAATCCAATTAACAAGGAGGCCATTTTGACCCATCAAGCCTGCACCGACCACAATCCCACTCAGACCCTATTCCCATAACGCCACTTATTTACCCTGCTATCCCCCGACACTAAAGGGCAATTTAACATGGCCAATCAACCAACCTGGAGTGTGGGAGAAAACCAGTGCACCCAGAGGAAACCCTCGCAGACACGGGGAGAACGTGCAAACTCCACACAGACAGTGACCGTGGGCCAGAATTGAACCTGGGTCCCTGCTGTGAGGCAATAGTGCTATCACTGTGCTCGTTGATAGAGTTACAAAGAATTTTTGTGTATGTGACAACAGGAACAGACCATCCTGAGTATATTAGGGCATGGCACGGTGGCACAATGGTACAGTGGTTAGCACTGCTGCCTCACACTAATTCCAGCCTCGGGTCACTGTCTGTATGGAATTTGCACATTCTTCCTGTGCGGGTTCCCTCCTGGTGCTCCAGTTTCCTCCCACAGTCCAAAGATGTGCGGGTTAAGTGGAATGACCATGCTAAATTGACCCTAGTGTCAGGGGGATTAGCGGGGCAAATGTGTGGGGTTATGGGAATAGGGCCTGGGTGGGATTGTGGTCAGTGCAAACTTGATGGGCCGACTGTCCTCCTTCTACACTGTAGAGATTTTATGACCAGTAAAGGTAAAGTTGAAGTCAGGTCTTGGCTTTGACTGAAGTTGAAGTCCAGATTTGACCAGAGTTGAAGAAAAAAATTAGCCTTCTCTGTTGCAGATGACCTAAACTAGCTTAGTTGCACAATACAGCAGAGGCAACAAGAGTTTTAATTAAAGAACCTGTGCCTCTCCCAGCCCTATCTCAAATTTTGTAAAGGGCCCCCCCCACCCACCAAGACCCTCTCCCAGGAGTATTAGTGTTGTAACTACTAAAGATTGTGACTCACCAGCAGATATAGATTTATTTAACATTCAGATTGCTTAAAATGCAGCATTGTACAGAGACCGGGGTGAGGTTTAGCAGGCATGTTCCTTGTGGCGGCAAATCCCATTATGGCTGCTAAATCTCACAAGAGAGCCACAGTGGGACTGCGCCACCGAGAACTGGTTTTGAGATCCTCCCTGCTCCTCGCTGATGACATAAGGTTCAAATTACTTTAAATACAATTAATTACTTTACACCGTAGTGTCCGGCCCAGTGGAATGCTCCCCACAGCGGCGCGACGTCACGCCAACGAGATTCACTACTGCTTCTTAGAAAGGAAAACCAGTCACAATGACCACACTGGGGGTGCAGAAGTGCCTGGAGGCCAAAGGGTGAGCGCCAAGGCTGGGCATTTCCCCCGGCAGTGCTGCTTGGCACTATACTCCCAGGGGAATGCACTATGGTGCACTGTCTAGAGTAATCCTCCTCCATTGGTGGGGTGGGGAGCAGCGGGGGGGGTTCCTCGATCGTCGTGGAAGGCAAGAGGTTGTTTTTTATTTTCACATCTCTGTGGATCCAGCCTTGCCGGCTGTATCAGACGCTACACTGCCAGAAACTCAAACCACGCCCCTCAAATTTTTTTTTTTGACCATGTCAGATGACCTGGTCAGAAAACACGGCTGTGCTCCTGGAAGGAAACACGGCCGTTCTCAGTCAGAACCTGACACTGCCTTTTTTTGGGAGAAAATTCCACCCCAGATTTCAGTTTCAGGAAATCGGTCTCAAACAGGGTTGATCGTCACGTGGCAGCCGACCACAGCGACTTTTTCATACTTTATGAATCCAAGCCCAGCTGAAGGCAACAACTCACATATGGTTCAGGAGGCTGAGAGAAACTCCAAAGACCATATGGACGACGCCCAATATCACAGACATCTTCATTTTGAAGGAGTTGAGAAACGTAAGTTTGTTTGTAGCAATATTCCATATCTAAGAAGAAAAACATCGTAAAGGAACTTTTGATTGAGATGACAAGACAATGTAATGGAATATTAACAGCTAAATAATTAACCAATAGTTTTCTTTAACCTAGCCCCTTAAACTATCACTCATCAATCAATCTATAATTTACAGAAATAAGAGTGGAAACAAACATCAGGAAATATTTCTTCTAATCTAGTTTTGGCACCCTATACATTTGGTGCTATACATCAACCAGCTGCTCTTAGTCATTAAAGTATTCTGTGTGATTTACAGATTGGAACTGAAGTTTACATAAACATGTACTGCGATTTACTGGAACATTTGCTTTCAGGATCTTTAGACTGCAAAACAGTGATGTGCACAAACTGATCTCCATCAAGACAGTACTTCCATTCAAAAAGCATGAACGATGAAAGAGAAAAACTTAGTCAATGGGATTATAATCTAATCATCATCCATTTATTATGCTCACATGAAAAACATAAAACTTAAATTTAGGCAGTTAAATCAAAAAATAAATTTAAAAAGATACAATTTAGATTGCAAGTTGGTATTTGACGATTATAGCCCTGTTACTCAAAGTGTAAACAGTTAAAATACATGCCAGGCTGAATTTAATTTTCTACGAACCATGGAAATTTAAAAGAAAACACAATTAACTTACAGGATCTATTCCAAAAGGATAGGGTCCATTAAAGACATTAGGATGAGCAGGGTCTAGCTGAAGATTCAGATTTTCTTGAAGGATTTTATCTCTGCAAAAATATTACAATACTATTAAATCTAAAATAACATTGTTGTAATTTCTGGTTTAATCGAGGCTAAACCTAGGGAGTGTTAAAAATTCCTGAAATGGGTATTCATGACAACTAAAAGGAAAATAAAAAAACTTTAAGACCTCAGGATGCTGGGCTGTGGGTCAATGAAATACTGTTGCAGTTTTGTCATGAGGGCTGTCAATTAATTATTATTGACTTCCTCACAACGTGTTACTTCTTTAAAAAAAAATCACTGATCAGGGCTGCTTTAATTTCTGCAGAAGCTCTGCATTCTGAAGATATTTTAATACTCCTTTACTTCTGTCACACATGAAGTGAGCTGAATCATAGAATCTCTACAGTGCAGAAAGAGGCCAATTGGCCCATCGAGCCTGCACCGACCACAATCCCACCCAGGCCATCTCCCCGTAACCCCATGTATTTACCCTGTTAATCCCCCTGACACTAAGGTTCAATTTAGCACGGCCAATCCATCTAACCCGCACTTCTTTGGACTGTGGGAGGAAACCAGAGCACCCGGAGGAAACCTACGCAGACAATGTGCAAAAACTACACACAGTTAGCCGAGGCTGGAATTAAACCCGGGTCCCTGGCGCTGTGAGGCAGCAGTGCTAACCACTGTGCCACCCTGGTACGTAATCTGCTCTGGGACTTCAGCTGATACTTTTGAATTGATCACCAAGAACAATAAAATGGTGACTTTACAACCATCAAATGATTAAAAATATTATTAATCTCACAACTAAAGATTTGAAGCTTAGCACATCTTAGTTGTGTCACATTCATTTGGCACAATTACAGCACCAACTCTTTTCACGTGTGTCGTAGGACATTAGAAAATAATAAACTAATCATGTGAGACCTGACCTGAATGCAGATTGATTTTTGAAACCTATGTCACATTTCCCAGCATGAACATGCTCAATCTTGGAACACAAAGCATTCTTACAAAGATTTAAAAATTCACAAAGTTATCATACTTCTGCAATACTCACGTCCAGTTTCCCATTGGTTGAAACATTGGCCTAACACTCCACGATGAGCCAAACATGTTGAGAGTCTTTGCAAAGCAATCATTGTATATAAGTCCAGTGTACACAGAGAAAATGCCCATGAGCAAAATAATGTAGCGGCCACTGAAGACCGTGCTGAAAATCTATCAGAACAAAGCCTAGTTAAAAATGGGTTAAAAACAGTTGCAATAACCTAACTGTACCCAATATACAACATTGAATAACTTTAATCTTGTTGGGCTTAAAGATTCAATGGACTTGATTGAGCTGTTTTTAAAACTAAAATCCTCAAAATGAAACCTTATCTGCCCTCTACATAATGTGGACTTCCTAAACTCGCGTTCTGAGAGGCATAGGTAGGGTTGACAGTCAGAATCTTTTTCCCCAGAGTTGAAATGGCCAATACTAGGGGGCATGCACTTAAGGCATGTCCGACACAACTGTTCCAAAGCTGTTCTATGTCACCTGCCCTACATTGTTGAATACTGTAACCGCTAAGATTAAACATTTGCTTTCCTTTCTGGGCCTATGATTAAGTAATGTTTTATGCAGGCCATATTCAGCCTCAGGTTTTCCTCCCAGTGACACCTTGCTTGTGCATTCCTATCAGCTTTGCTCTCCTTCAGTCCTGCAATGCTGTGATCTTTAAATGGCAAAATTTAACAACCAATTAGAATCCAGGTCTCTGTGACTATTTAGAAACCAGAAATGGACAAACAAGATAGATTGGGGCGACACGGTGGCACAGTGGTTAGCATTGCTGCCTCACAGCACCAGGGACCCAGGTTCGATTCCCGGCTTGGGTCACTGTGTGGAGTTTGCACATTCTCCCTGTGTCTGCGCGGGTTTCCTCCGGGTGCTCCGGTTTCCTCCCACAGTCCAAAGATGTGCGGGTTATGTGGATTGGCCATGCAAAATTGCCCCTTAACGTCAGGGGGATTAGCAGGGTAAATGCACAGGGTTGTGGGGATAGGGTCTGGGTGGGATTGTGGTCGGTGCAGACTCGATGGGCCAAATGGCCTTCTTCTGCAATGTAGGGATTCTATAAATAAGTTAGGAAGAGATATGCAATCAGCACAAAGCCAGAATAACCATTTAAATATCACAGAATCCAAAGAGTACGCTTGCAGGCACATTATCTCGATTTTAATGGTGCCTTTAACACAAGACATACTAAGCTGCTTCGCAGAAGTGTTATCAAAAAATTCAATGCAAGGAGATATTAGAACAGATGACAAAAAGCTGAATCAAAAGAAGTGTATTTTAAAGATAATTAAACAAAGAATCAGAATCCTTTATGGAGAATTCCAGAACTTAGGATGAATTATGAATTCAATAAATGAATTCAATGAGTCTGAGTTCCTTGTTTCACTCCAATAAATCAGCTTCTGGACAAATGGTTATTTACATCAGCCTCACTAAAATTATACTAAAAAATTGCTTTAAAAGTTATTTATTTTAAGCAGTTCTGCTTTTTCTTAATCCCTTCCCGAAGAAAGGATGCTGAACAAAACATGTTAGGGATTAACATGATAGAAATCCTTAAAAGGTCTGCTTACAGCTTCAACTAATATATGAAAACACAGCTCAGGGTACTTATAAGCAATATTTAACATGAAAAAATGTTATTTTCTAATCCACACAAAAAATCTCAAATCAAAAGTTTTAAAATCTGGAACTAGCCATCATTAATAAAAGAAAACACACCTCGTTTTCACTTTTCTGGGACAATATGCGGCTCTCTCTCAATACCATCCACATAGCAAGTGCAGTCATCAGGACTCCATGGCCAAAATCCCCAAACATAACAGCGAAGAGGAAAGGGAAGGTTATAATTGTATATGGAGCTGTGGAAGAAAAAAAAACACTTTAGAAAATGAACAGGTTTTGCTAAAAATTTCAGAAAGACAAACCTGGAAACTCACAGTAGGCCATTCAGCCCGCTTCACCATTCGATGTGATCATGGCTGATCCTCCATCTCAACGTCATATCCTTGTTTTCTTTCCATACACCATGATGCAATTAAATTCTAAAAAAAAATCCTTTCTTGAATACATTCAGTGGCTTGGTCTCTACAGCCTTCTGTGGTAGAGAATTCCACAAGACCACTACCCTTGGATTGAAGAATTTTCTTCTCATCTCAGTCCTAAATGGTCTACCCCACCTCCTGAGACTGTGTCCTGTTTCTCGATTCCCCAACCAGGGAAAACATCCACCCTGCATCTAGTCTGTCCAGCCCCATTAGAATTTTATACGTTTCGATCAGATTTCCTCTCATCCTTTAAATTCAAGAGGATACAGGGCCAGTCGAACTAATCTCTCCTCATTAGACAGTCCCACCAGCCCTGGTATCAGCCTAGTGAACCTCCGCTGCACTCCCTCTATGGCAAATATATCCTTTCTTAGGTTGGGAGACCAAAACTGCACTCCAGGTGTGGTCTCAAAGACCTGTATAACTCAAGATATTCCTACTTGAGCTCAAACCCTCTTGCAATGAAGGCCAATATACCATTTGCCTTCCTAATGGCTTGCTTCCTCTCCATTTTCATTGACTGGTGTACAAGGACACACAGATCCTTCTTATACATCCACACTTGCCAACATATCACCATTTAAATAATGCTCTTCCTTTCTGCTTTTCACACCAAAGTCTACAATTTCATATTTAGCCACATTGTATTGCACTTGCCATGTGTTCTCTCCACTCACTCGTCTAAATCACCTTGAAGCCTCCTTGCATCCACCTCAACTCTCAAATCCGCCTAGTTTTGTGCCGTTACCAAGCTCAGAAATGTTATATTTGGTTCCCTCATCCAGGTCACGTATAGATATCGTAACAGTTGGGGTCCAAGCACTGATCCGTGGTACCCCACTATTCACTGCCTGCCACTTGGACCCATTTATTCCCATTCTGTTTCCCGCCCATTAACCAATTCTTGATCCATGCCAATACATTACCCCCTTTCCCATGTGCTTTAATTTTGTCCACATGCCTCTCATGAAGTACCTTATCAAAAGCCTTCTGAAAGTCCAAATATACCACCATCCACTGGTTCTCCCTTACCTATTTCACTAATTATATACTCAAAAAACTCCTGTAGATTTGTTAAGCATGATTTGCTTTCATAAACCCATGCTAGCTTTGTCCAATCCCATTAATGCTTTCCAATTGTTCTGCTATTACACCTTTTAGAATAGACTCTAGCATCTTCCCCACAATTGATGTTAGGCTAACTGGTCTGTAAGTCGCCCTTTTTAAAATAGTGAGGTTACATTTACCACCTTCCAATCTATAGGAACCATTCTAGAAGCTATAGAATTTTGGAAGATAACCACCAATGCATCCAATATTTCCAGGGCCATTTTCTTCAATACTCTTGGATGTAGATCATCAGGCCTGGTGATTTGTCAGCCTTTAACCCCATTAATCTCCCCAGCACCATTTCCTTATTAATACTGATTCCATTAATTCCACCCTCCCATGAGACCCTTGGTTCCCGAACATTTCTAGGAGGTTATTTGTACATGCTCTCGTGAAGACAGAACCAAAGTATGCATTCAGTTCAGACATAATGTTCCATAATAAATCACCTGTTGCATCATGTCTGTACTTGTAGTTACTTACCGGGATTGATCTCCCTGTAAGTGCCAATTCCATACGCATCCACAATGTTTTGAAAGCCGTAAGTAAATTTGTTGGTCTTGTTGTAAGTTGGAGGAGTCTGGTTGGTTTGCATCCTGTTCAAGATGGATGGGACTGTGGATCCGCTGCGTTCCTGAACAAAACAAACTTCTTTGTAATGGGCTTTAGAAGGAATTGTCGAAATACATTTACATGAAGTGAAACTAAATTACTCAGGGAATTGTGGCTCACTGCCTTCAGGATTGTTGCTGTCAGCACTCAGTCGTAAAAGTTTGAACATAAATATTTGCAGGAAGCCGAAAATGTCACTTCACGCCCATTAAGTCCATTACTGAAAATGGAACTCCAAATATGCTCAAGCTTCGAAATATAATCAGGGTAAAAAATTCTAAACTTCTTTCATCTTTTCACTTCTTTTAGAACCACAGTTTGGGCGCCACGGTAGCACAGTGGTTAGCACTGCTGCTTCACAGCTCCAGGGACCTGGGTTCGATTCCCAGCTTGGGTCACTGTCTGTATGGAGTTTGCACGTTCTCCTCATATCTGCGTGGGTTTCCTCCGGGTGCTCCGGTTTCCTCCCACAGTCCAAAGATGTGCGGGTTAGGTTGTTTGGCCATGCTAAAGTTGCCCCTTAGTGTCCTGAGATGTGTAGGTTAGAGGGATTAGCGGGTAAATATGGAGGGGTGTGGGGGTAGGGCCTGGGTGGGATTGTGGTCGGTGCAGACTCGATGGGCCAAATGGCCTCTTTCTGCACTGTAGGGTTTCTATGGCTTCTTTTTATGGTTCAGAGTTTATTTTCTCATGGAATTTACAATTATAATTTGTCATTTGGTCACTCGCTAGGAGTGCTGCCTAGGTACAAGTCACAGACACCTCATCTAAAATATCTTACAAATTTAGGAGCTCACTCGAATTAGTATTATGGCGACTTACCGTACCCCTGCGGAGGGCAAACTGAATTGAATCCAAGTCAGTAACTGGACACCAGACTTCAGCGATTAAACACTTCTGTGTGACGTCTATGTTACAGAGATTAAGAGTATGATAGATGGCCTTCATTTTCCGTACTTTAATAAACCATACACGAATCGTCTTCGCAGCTGCCTGCAGAACCCTCTGACGATGATCCTCTGTCTGATTTAAGACCTGGAGAGAAAAAAGACAATCTTATGAAACAGTTCTACATTTACCAAATTTATACTTTGCACCAGAATAATAGGCCCGAATTAGCCCCACACAGAGTTGCAGACCTCAGCTCAGCCAAATGGTAGGTATGAGGATAATGGAGCAAAAGATAAAGGAGTTCAGAAGAATCGGGGGGGGGGGGGGGGGGTGATGGGATAAAATCCTAAAGGGGATTGATAAGGTTGAACATATGTTCTCCCTTGTGAGACATTCTAGAACAAGAGGTCATAAATACAGCGTGAGAGGAGGTAGGTTCAAAACTGAGATGAGGAGAAACTATTTCTCTTAGAGGGTTGTGAATCTGTGCAACTCACTGCAGTGGAGGCAGAATAATCAACAGATTCAAGAGAGAGATGGATATGTTTCTGATGAAAAGCAGGATAAAGGGTTATGGGGAGTAGGCAGGAAAGTGGAGTTGAGACCAGGATAAGATCAGCCATGATCATGTTAAGTGGCAGAGCAGGTTCAAAGGGATGAATTGCCTACTCCTGTTCCTAATTCCTACGTTCCTAAACCAGATGCATCTGAGAAGGAAAAATGGAATAAAGCTCAGCAGTTACATCTCAATTATCTCTAATGCTCCACTCCAAGCTGATTTTTGAAAACAGACTACTGTGTTACTGACTAGGCAAAATAACACATCCACAAATACTGACCCATACTTGACAAAAATTTTCTTGCTCGCCTCACAGTTCTGCTAAAAATTTTAACTGGTTGACACAAGCCCCCTAATAAATCATAATTTGCATGGCCAACGAAAAGAAGCTTGGATTTTAAATCAACACTCATTATTTAAATGGCGAGGTACGGTGGCACAGTGGTTAGCACTGCTGCCTCACAGCACCAGGGACCCGAGTTCGATTCCGGCCTTGGGTGACTGTCTGTGTGGAGTTTGCACGTTCTCCCCATGTCTGTGTGGATTTCTCCTGGGTGCTCCGATTTCTTCCCACAGTCCAAAGATGTGCGGGTTAGGTTGATTAACCATGCTAAATGGTCCCTTAGTGTCAGGGGGATTAGCAGAGTAAATATGTGGGGTTGCGAGGATAGGGCCTGGGTGGGATAGTCGTCAGTGCAGACTCGATGGGCCGAATGGCATCCTTCTGCGCCGTGGGATTCTATGATATGACTGAGTTGTAAGGTGGCACGATGGGGATGCACAGCTGTGCAAACTGAAGAAACATTTTAAATTGGGAAACATTGCAATGTTGATTATGTCGTAAGGGTGGAATATCATCTGTGAAATACATTAGCTAAGGTCGACAGATTAACTGCTGATGGAGTGATCATACCAAAGCACACAAAAGTGTTGCCAGAAGTTTGAATTGCATGAATGGAAGATGAAATGTTATGAGCATTGCTCCTTGTTCGAATATTCTGTTCCTGTACAACACAAAATGGCAAATGTCACAGTAGAAAAGTTATGCTCATACATAATTTAGAACCGAGGAGATTTAACCTTAAAAAGTAAACCAGATAATGTTTGCACTGATATCTTCAAATGCCTCTAAACATTCCAAGAAATAGCTCAATAGGAAGGGCGGCACGGTGGCACAGTGGTTAGCACTGCTGCCTCACAGCATCAGGGACCCAGGTTCGATTCTGTGTGGAGTTTGCACGTTCTCCCCGTGTCTTCATGGGTTTCCTCTGGATGCTCCAGTTTCCTCCCACTGTCCAAAAGACGTGGTTAGGTGCAGTGGCCATGCGAACTTCAGCCCCAGTGTACTTTAACAGTGTGGGAATTTTCACAGTAACCTCATTGCAGTGTTCATGTAAGCTGACTTGTAACATAGGAACATAGAAAATAAAAGCAGGAGTAGGCTATTCGGCCCTTTGAGCCTGCTCCGCCACTCATTTTGATCATGGCTGATCATCGAATTCAGTATCCTGATCCCCCTTCCCCCCAGATCCCTTTAGCCCCAAGGGTTATATCCAATTTCTTCTTGAAATCAGACAATGTTTTGGCCTCAACTACTTTCTGTGGCAGTGAATTTCACACATTCATCACCCTCTGGGTGAAGAAATTTCTCCTCACCTCAGTTCTAAAAGGTTTACCCCTTATCCTCAAATTATGACCCCTAGTTTGGGACTCCCCCCACCATCGGGAACATTCTTTCTGAATCTACCCTGTCTAACCATGTGTGAATTTTATGTTTCTATGGGATCCCCTCTTCTGAAGTCCAGTGAATATAATCCTAACTGACTTGGTCTCTCCTTATATGACAGACCTGCCATCTCAGGAATCAGCCAGACACCAATAAACAAACAAACTTATAAAAAAAACAGTAATAAGACATGCCAAACACCATACCATTTGAAGATCATCAATTCGTGTGTTGACACCAGCTAACATTTCCTTCCTCTCATTCGGAGTTTCTGGGCAGGGATACAGGGAGGCTCGGAACCTGCAAGAACAAGGTTCTCTTTAAGAGTGCTGGCAGGAACAATCGGAGTAAACAATCTTATTTCAAGTAGATCCTGCTATTATGTAAACATCCAGTTTTATGATCTCATTTAAAAAAAACAGAGGCACTAGTCAGTGATATCACTACAACTACAACAAAGACTGCAGACCAGTCGCAGCTCCAGACGATCAGGTAAACGCTAAAAGGAGACGCCCTGTCACTCTGGACTCCATCATGCAAACTGAATACTATACGATGTACGAGCTATAATCGAGAACAGCTCCAATGTAGAAGGTTAGTAATCTGCCACCAAGATAAAACAATTTGGTGCACATTGAAAACAAGTTGACAGTGGCTGCACAGAGTTCTGGAAATGCTGAGCCACCGAAACAATCCCAACATTTACCTTGCAGTTTGTTCAAAGCTATTAATTAAATTAAGACATACAACTGCAAATCACATCAGAAACGTTTCTTTGTCTGTCTCAGTAGACTTGCACAAGGTTATCATGAGTTTAAAATCCCACTGTAATAATGTGAAATTATTTGCAATGTTTTCCCAGTGCTTGTCCTAAACCTGAGAGTAACTGTAACTCTACAGCCAAACTTTCAATGAGGTAACTCAAAACATTTAACATCAGGGAACATTTACACACCACAAACTGCATTTACAAAAAAAACATTTTTACTTCCGAGGTCACTCAAAGTAACAAAAATAAAGCTTAAAAAATCTGCCATTTTCAGAAATATACCATCAAATCTACTAAGTACATGATCAGTTTCTTCTGGGAGTTGGTGGCATAGCCATAGTGTCACTGGACTCGTAAGCCGGAGGCCCAAGATAATGCTCTGGGGATAGAGGTTAGCACTGCTCCGGTTTCCTCCCACAGTCTGAAAGACGTGCTGGTTAGGTGCATTGACCCGAACAAGCGCCAGTGTGACGCGACCAGGGGAATTTCACAATAAGCTCATTGCAGTGTTAATGTAAGCCTTACTTGTGACTAACAAATAAACTTTTAAAATGATCAAATCCCACCACAGCAGCTGATGGAATTTACATTTAATTTAAAATGTATTAAATAGTTCAAAGTTAGTCTCAATAATAGTGACCATAAAACTCAACGAGTGTCATAAAAGCCCATCTGGTTCACTTAATGCCTTTTAAAAGGAAGGAAATCTGCCCCTCTTTCCTGATGTGACTCCAGACACAGTGAAATGTGATTCACTTTCAACTACCTTCTGAAATGGCCTAGCAAGCCAATCAGTTGTGCCAAACAGCTCAGAACAATCAAAAAAGGAATTCAACCCAGTAGAGCGCCTGGCATTGTTCAAGGTATTGGAAACGACAATAGCAAAATGCTAACTTCTCTTTGCTAATGGATATTCTGCATAATTATGGTTTGATCTGACTTCCAGCTGAATGTTTCTTTTTATTTCTAAACTAGAATACCCATTTGGGAACTACATTCTTACTCAAAATCCAAAAGCAATGAAATAAAGCTATAAAGGGATTTAAATCTCAAATTGGACAACTTCAGACAAGTACCCAAAAAAACAGTTTTAAAAAGTTAAGTTCCAGGCATCAATTTCAGCGTACTATGATGGATAAAGGGTCTACTGTTCAGCCAATGGAAATGAATTGGATTCTAAACACTGATCAAAAATAATCAAATCTTACCCTTCACAAATTTTCTTCACCCGGTTTTTCAGCTGGTCACCTTGAAAGAAAATGATGAAGACAGACTTATCCACCTGACCTCCCTAAAGAGAGAACACAATGTGGAATCTGTTTTACCAGGAATGCAAAAAAAAAACTTAATTTTTAAACTGTGCTATGATCCATGTGCAAGCAATTACATTTTTTGAGCCCTTGGCAGCGTGAAGGGGTGAACAGAAAAGTCGCCAGTTCTGGTCTTTCAGACTTTAAGGCATTACTTATATCGGCAGCCTGTACGTGTGGACAATGCTGTCAAGGCCATGTTTCTTACCGATCCTGGACTGCTAGAAATCACAATGTGATTAACAAGAGAAATACTGGCTATCAAAGCCAATTCATTTTATACAATGGGGTTGTATCATTTACAGTAAGCTACATTCATTCCTTAGCATGCGTGCCACCATTTAGTCACTGCCAAAAACTTGATGGTTTGTAATATCTAAAAGAATATTATAATCAGCAACAACTTTATTCATTGCTACAGTCTCCTTGGTTCCAGCTTGATTAATGTTTCTTGGGGATTCACTAGCTTACTTAAAAGACAAAAACACCCAAACGTAAATCCAGATAGTCACATGATTTGGGGGAGTCAATGTCATATCCTGCGGACAGTTTTCTCTCCAGCAGTCCTCCCCAACAAGAAGAATGCTCGTCATGGAGCCTGTGGCAAGAGCTTGAGCATGGTGTCCTTTAATGCGCGGTTGCTGTTAGATGGCAGCAACTACACATTTGGTGTGTATTAAATGGGATCGGTTGATTCAACCTAACACTTGAGTCTAACAGATTGTAGATTCCACAATCTTGACAGTCCATACAAGTGTCACTTTTTGCTCTTAAACTCAAGACGACATGGGTAGCACCTAGGAGGATGGCCCATTTTATTACCATCACAGCTATATTGCTGGCTATGAATAGTGCAATTGGTGTACTCTCCCAGTCAGATGATAGCATCGTAATTTACAATCCCCAGGACAGAGGTGCCAATCTTACTTGGAACCAGCAATTGCCAGAGCAGTTGATGCTGCCAACATTCTGTAGACCAAGCACCAGAGTTCCAACTCCTGAAAGTACCTACAATAGTTTTACACTGGCTCATTATACATAAAGTCTCAAATGACTTGATTTCCAATTTAATGCAATTAAGGGTGTTACCACAAAATTAAATGTCACGAACAGCAGGGCTACTCATTTTTCCGCAAAATGGTTTGCACCTTAAGTTAGGAAATTAAAATTTCACCAAGGGCACTTACAGCGACAGGGTCCTCCAGAGGATTTTCAATTTCAGCTTGCCGTAGAAAGACGTTCCCTCTGCACACTCGCCACAACATCCGCTCAAAGGTTGGGATCCTCTCTCGGTTTATCACTCCAGCCACAAAGCTGTACGTAAAAAGTACATGAACTGTTATAAAGCTGCATGTACACATAGGCAAAATACAAGATACAGTCCAGGATTGTGTGTCAAAAATTGCAAGATTGGCCAAGCAAACTACTGCTTTGTATTATGTTACAAAAAATTTTTAAATCAAGTTTTTTTTTTAAAAAGGGATAGAGATGGGAAAACTTTCCCATTACACTTCAATATTTCCAATTTATGTAATTAGCATTGTTTAGTTTGTATTTTGAACAAATCTGATTTTAAAAAGTCTGTATAAGTACTTAAATAAGGAAAACAAGGATGTGAATTTTAAACACGCTGTACTTATGTCTTCCGGAAAGACATGCCATTTAAAAAAAACTGATTATACTTAAAAAAAAGAACAGCCACCCTGTTTTCAAAAAGAATGTGTGATGCACACCCAAAACATACATGCATCCTCAACTCACCCACACTTAACAGATAAAAAACAAGCTATTTCAGGCCTCAATTTATTGACACAGTGGGCGGTACGGTGGCACAGTGGTTAGCATTGCTGCTTCACAGCATCAGGGACCCAGGTTCAATTCTGGTCTTGGGCGACTGCCTCTGTCAAGTTTACATGTTCTCCCCGTATTTGCATGGGTTTCCACCGGGTGCTTTGGTTTCCTCTCAGTCCAAAGATGTGTAGGGTTAGATTGATTGGCCATGCTAAATTGGCCCTTAGAGTCGCAGGATTAGCCTGGTAAATGTGTGGGGTTACGGGGAAAGGGCCTGAGTGGGACTGTGGTCGGTGCAGATTCGATGGGCTGAATGGCCTCTTTCAGCACTGTAGGCATTCTATGACATTGTAAGCATTAGAAAAGCCGCTAATTCCCCAATTCAAAGTCTCCCAAGCAACTAAAGATTAGTAACTTGAGAAATGTGGGGAAATAGGATGAGAAATTAGCCTACTTTTAAATCAACTATCTGCAAGCTAACTTTACTGCCTCCACCCCACACCACTCCATGAAGCCACCACCATGCCCACGATGATTTCAATCTCCAGCTCAGCTCTCCGTGTTCGCTTTCTTAATTAATTTCTCATCTGTACGTGTCCAATATTTAAAAACTCTGCTGGACATAGTCAGTGCAACCCACTTTCTTCATCGTCTCCCTTGATTTAGCCACTCCTATGGTCCCAATACTGACAGAAGAACCTTGAACCACACTGTTATATTCCTCAATACCCACTTCAAATTCCATTGTGTATCTACCTGGAGAAAAAACTCAATGACCTACAACTGTGTCAACTCCCAACTGAAAAATCCCTCATTCATTACTGTACTGCTGATAACCACTTCATCGCCTCCATATTTGACGTCCTTGTCTTCGATCCACTAACCTCCTTGGTCCCCTTCACTCAAGAACAATGGGCATTTACTATTTGCTTACTTTGCTCATTTATTTATCCATTAGAAAATTTGGCTAATTACAAAAAGCTCCAATTGGGCCTCATTCACCCGTCAAAAAACTGTTCACTTCACTGGGATCATGCTGGAATGCAAAGTTCAGTTTCTTACTCATTGCCAATGACCTGCTCAAAAGTTTGCAATTATACGACACCCTGAACCTACAAAAATGTGCCACGTCCCAGCAATATACTAAAGGGACAGCAAGGTACAGGAGATTAGAAAGGCAACCAAAAGGTTGATCAAAGAGATACTGTTAGAAGTTTAGAAAGGAGTAACTTCAAATGCTGAGGGGTTGGATGGCTGAAGCCACAGTTGTGTATGCTGGGGAAATAAGAGAGAGATGTAAGGTGGCCAAGTCTAAGGAATGGCAACAACTGGGGAGGTCGCACAACTGGGGAAAGTTAGAGATACGAGCTGGCATGTCCATGAAACAATTTAAACAGAGGATGAACATTTCACGTGAAGATATCACAGAGGATGTCCCCTAACCTCTGCTTTTCCACCTCTTTTAAATATTCTCCCTAATACTAAATTCTTTGGCTAAAGGTTAGGTCACCATCCCCCCTCCTTTGACTTTCTCTCAGAATTATAAGTAGCTTGGGAATTGTTCTACATTTAAGGGGCTTTACAAATGCCTGTTGCTGCTGTATATTTTTTAATCTAATTTATGTAACAAGTTCCAGTTAGACAAAGCAAACTGGTTATTAAAAGTTATGTAGCAAATTTCATTTTTTTTAAATCTTGGATAATAAAGCAACCAATTTAAATGGGCAAAAAAACAACCAGCTCCTACAAAAAGGTTTGAATGGACCTCAAGTGTGACTTGTCATTTGAACCTCAACTTCTGTACCTGAAGCGCCTGCACCCATCCGTCAATAAATTGATCTTTGCTCATCTTAAGTTGAGCAATTTTGGCAGAGGAATGGGGTGTCAGCTTTCAGAGGAATGAAGCCCCAGTTAAAATTACAGAACAAATTTAATTAACAAATCAAGTTACCCAAGTCTCAAAGGGGCACCTCGTCCCAGCTCGCTTGGCTCCAGCAAGGAAGACGATTCCTCCAGTAGGTCTGGATCAGACATCTGCTGATGATGCAATTCAGCCTGAATTCACAAATCAATTAACACACTATGAAATCAGTTAGCGGCATGCAGGGGAACCAGGAACCAGGAGAAAAGGAAAAACAAAAATTACAAAGTCACCAAAAAGAAGAAAGAAAAATAAAAACACACTGAACAGTGAAAACAATGGACTTTGAATACAAGGATGAAAGCAAAGATGCACAGGAAACCAAAAAAGTAGAGATGAGTAGCAGCTTCATTCAAGCAGGTTATAATATATTTCTGAAGGACTCTGAAATCAATATGATACAAAAATGTACAGGCCAATGATAGAGTCACAGAAGTGGAAATTTTTTTTAAAAATCAATAGGATACTGACATAGTATCACCTAGTTAACAATTACTTAGCCAATTTATTTTGACAATTTTGCTGCTTTTTAAAAAAAAGTTATATTAATACTGGTGTCTGCAAATTGGTTGTAGAAAGAAAGCTGTTGTCTGTTAATGAAAAACTAAGGTGAGGAGGGAATATATTTATTGCACCTTTCACTAGCAATTTCCATTCACCCTCAATTTTTTAAAGCTATATCCAAAGTTTCAACTAGTGAGACATTACAGATCCAAGCTGACAAGACAGTCAAGCCTCTTCCTGTCTTGGGCTCAATCTACGTGATCCAAGCTGATAGGAACAGGCACTGCACCCCCTGCAGTACTTGATCTCTTGATTTGCATGTTAGTCAAAAGGCCTAGATGCCGTTTTTAAAAATTGCTTCAAATTAAGTCTGTGTAACCTCATTGACTTCAATCAAGTGCAGGACCACCAATACTACACTTGATCTTAGTCAATTAGTATTGTTGAATCAGTTGGTTGTACCTTAAGGAATGCCCTACAATCTTATTTCTGAAAACCTAAAGATGTTACAATATTTAATTAACGCTTGTTCACAAAATGGTCCACAATAGCAATTTTAAAATTCTATACTAAAAAAATTAATGAATGCTTTTCAAAGTGAGTCCTATTTCTGCATATCCTTCTACAGCAAAACAAAATGTCTCCATAACTTAGTGGGTAGGGACATGGAATGACAAATTTAATTGGTCAGCCCCAATAGGATAAACATCCTATTAACAATGTTCACAAGAATTCCAAATAGAAATAATCACTTGGGAGAACAGAACTTGAACATTGCTGAAGAGAGAGAAATGGCAATGAAGTTTTTGCTTTGCACTCATCAGGACAAACGCCAGAATGCCAAATTTCCAACCATCAGAACAGTCTGTTACAAGAGAAAAGGGTGCTGATCTGTCAAAAAATTAGTACCATTTTCTCCTGTGGTATAAATTCTGATTGCTGAAAATTCAGCACTCTTGCATTTGTCCTGATGAGTGCAAAATGAAAAATTTCAGCAATATGTCTCTTTTCGGTAATATTCAAATTCCAAAGACATACATTTTGTACTCAAGTACTGGAAGATCAATGTATTTGGCATTCAAGTCAGATAATGCAATGGAAAGGTCTCTTTACTGTATTCAAATAACATGCATTGACTCATCGCTAAATATGCTAATTTAAGAATGCCTTATGTTTTAAATCACACGAATTGTACCTAATGGCAACTGAATCAGGTGGTCCAAAACACTGGTTGTTAAATTAGGTGTATACGTTATACTGAGTTTAAATGTACCAAATTTTTAGTATAAATGAAAGTCAAAGAGCACTTTAAATGCTACATTTTACAGTAATTAAAACATATTTCAATTGCAATCAAGCCCATCTTCAAAACCCTCATTCATCAAGATGCCTTTGGATCAGAGAAATAGTGTAACTTGCATAAACGTTACATCTTTGCTGATGCTTTGCCACAACTTGAAGTATGCACTACCAAAACATTAGTGAAACATTAGAAAAGCTTGTCAAATGGATATCTAGATTTCCAAACTGAAACAAGGTGAAAATGATTTATCAGTATTTAGTAACCACTTAAAGAGAGATATGTCCCATGCGTTTGAAGTATCTTAAATGAAGGGGATGACTAGTTTTTAAATTTACGGCAACATCACCAGGAAAATGCTTCAAGATCAGGGCAAACTGTGCACCCTCAGCATAACTGCAATTGATCATATTAACAAGTTATAGCAAGCATTTTCTGATGGTATATAATGTCAGCAAAGGCAGATGTAAAGCATGAGAAAATGGCAAACTATAACACTGCAAATTGTGAAACTGATTTCCAATTTGAATTCTTGCAAAAAAAGGTGTTCATGGAAATAGCACTAAAGGTGTTTAACTTGGATTTTCCCATTCCTCCGAAATCTTCTGGCCAGAACCTTCAGCCCATTGAAGACGGCAGCTCTAGATACAATTTGTTAAGGGATTGATGAAGTGCGTCTTTCTAAATTTCCACCACTGCAGAAACATCACAAAGTGAAAAATTCACACACAGGAGGATAACAATTACGTCTGAAAATTTTAATTTAGAAGTTGACTGCCACTCCATATCTATTAAATGCAAATCTTTAAAAGTTGTTGCTCTTTTTATGAAATACTAATGAATACTTCCGAAATATAATGAACACTGAATAATTGGATGTGAAACCTTTAACAAATCCTAGTTCAAAAAATTGACAAGAAGCTGATGCATTTATGAATGTGATGAGGTTCTAAACTCAGCCAGGCTATTTTGCTAGGGCATTGGGTCTCAAGTGAAGGCGGTCTTCCACAGTGGTCACACTTATGAGCCTCCATATAAGTAGAACACATGAGAAAAAAAGTCCCCTGCTCAGTTCTCCCAATAGCCAGCCTTAGGGTAGTGCCCATGATTATCAGTGGAGAAAATCCAAGAGGAGAAAAAAAAATACAAGCCATCCCACCCGATAGATGTTGAGGGGTATAGATCGGGTGGATTCTCGGAGGCTTTTTCCCAGGGCTGAAATGGCTGCTACGAGAGGACACAGGTTTAAGGTGCTGGGGAGTAGGTACAGAGGAGATGTCGGGGTAAGATTTTCACTCAGAGGGTGGTGGGTGAGTGGAATCAGCTGCCGTCAGTGGTGGTGGAGGCAAACTCGATAGGGTCTTTTAAGAGACTTCTGGATGAGTACATGGGATTTAATAGGATTGAGGGTTATAGGTAAGCCTATATATAAGCCTAGGTAGGTAGGGACATGACCGACGCAACTTGTGGGCCAAAGGGCCTGTTTGTGCTGTTATTTTTTTCTATGTTCTATGTTCAAATACGGAGGCAGCATTCTTACCGTAAGCCATGGACATGTTAATTTTAGACAAAGGATCACTTAAAAGTGCAACTTATGATGCCTATTCTATCAGCTTGCTGCACTAGATCAGTACATGACTTCCTGAATTGTAATAACAAAGGTTGTGGCTTTATCACTTCAGCATTTTGGAACAGATTTTAACACAAAATGGCTGTGGATTAGCAATGAAATTCTGGCCTAGATATTTTAAAATATGAGAAGCTAGAACTGATATCATAATACTGCTTCCCAATTATGCAATGAGTAAGGCCCAATCATATCGTCCAAGTGGTTTTCATCTTGATACCATCTTGATCCAAGCAGTAGGCAAATCATTTTAGCCTCAAACTCATAAAACCAGAAAGATGCGATCTATCCTATATGAACATAAACTGAGGAGGAGGAATGTGGCAGTGTTTTATAGCTTTAATGTAGAGTGACAGTATTATTTGATTCATGTTACTTTAACAGTTTATTTTTTTTAATGTTGAAGTTTGAACATTTTATTGCCTGCAGCCTATAAAGCACAACAGTATATATACTTAGTCAAGTTATGCACTTAACAATTGTTAAATTAATCTAATTGGGAAAAAGGTACTCAATTCCCACTGCTAAACAATGAAGAAAGAAACATTATCCTATGTTAGGCATAAAGTACATTAACTGATTTAAAACTAGCTGGTTTCTGTAACAGGCAGCCAAGAGGCAAGGCCAATTTTAAATCTGGGCTACAAGTTCAATATCAAACACAAATAATTTTAGTTCTAACTTCAGAAGAACAGCCCCGCCATCCCACAACTACTTTAATCCAAAATTTTCCAGGTCCGATGCCAAGTCACCCATGCAGCCAGAACGAGATTGCTAACTGAATGCCGAATTCACATTTTCTTTTCTTGTGGAGTCTAACCAACCACGTCTTTGTTCAGGCTGTTCAAAGGCATGCCATATAGAACTTTTCCAGCTGAAGATGAAGAATTCTGGCTGGATGAAAATCCAGGTCCTGAAAAGGTTGCTATGACTTTGAGAAAACTTAGATGAAATAGGAAATTCCGAATTCAATGTTTATTAATTTGTGTACTCATTATTAAAAAGAACTACGGTAAAAGTTACATTATGCCAGATGTACCATCATACCATTTAATGTATGCAAAAGGCTGGAGAATAAAGTTGTGGCGTGCAACTTCTAAATTCACAATTAAAAATCTTCAAAGCAAATCTGTTATGACCAAGAAGAGGGCTTGTCTTGTACACTAAAACCAGTTATTTCATTTTAAAAAATGAACAAAAAGTGGACACTAAAGTAAACACCTAATGTAAAATGAAATGGTTCAGGTTGGAATCCGTATTGAGAACCAATCAACAAATCTTACCTGCAGTCAGTCCAGAGGGTCAGCACATAAACCAGTTTATATTTACCTCAGGTTTTGAAGAAGCAATACCAAATCCATCAGTTAATGTCAATCACCCAGGTTTACATACTATCCCACATATCCACTGGTGGCTATGGCACAATTTTTCACTATATCTGCACAATTCCAGGTCTTGGTTTCCTGAATTGGCATTTCCAATATGTCTACTGGAGAGCAGAAGCATTGGATAGGATATTCTTATAAAAATGTATATTTTAAAATAAAATCCAGGGGGATCAGTAAAAGATGTTGAGCTGCCCCAGTGAAGCGCATGTTTTTTTGTGTTGTAAGCATGCACTGGACTTCACATCTGCTTACTAAGTAGCACCCAGATGTTAGGAATGGGTTAACAGTTACCTTCTACTTAAATCCTAAATTGGATGTTAATGATTTAATAGAAGTCACTGGGATATAAAAAGAGATTACAGGTGACACTGGGTGTTGGATGTGTACGTGAAGTTGAATCAAAAAACAAAGTGAGTTTATGAATAAGCAGGACTTGCATTTCCTTTACTGGACTTCAACTGAGAGGCTTGAACACCAGATATCAGGAGCAACACTGCAGTAATATAAAACTGCCGACAGAACGCTGTGAATGCAACTGCCGACAGAACGCTGTGAATGCACAAGAGCTTAGAGCAATTGATATTGGTGTACTGGTGTTGAAATCATCTGATTGACTCAACCTTCTTATCTTGTTTGGAATAAAGACTTCATTCATCTAAGCAAGAAGAAACAGACTTTAAAAAACTTGAAGGGAAAGCCAATTGCAGCCGCAGTGTTTCACTGGGAGGGATATTGGTAAGGAGTCTAACAACACCAGGTTAAAGTCCAACAAGGTTTATTTGGTAGAAAACGCCACTAGCTTTCGGAGCGCTGCTCCTTCGTCAGATGGAGTGGAAATCTGCAGATTTCCACTCCATCTGACGAAGGAGCAGCGCTCCGAAAGCTAGTGGTGTTTCCTATCAAATAAACCTGTTGGACTTTAACCTGGTGTTGTTAGACTCCTTACTGTGTTTACCCCAGTCCAACGCCGGCATTTCCACATCAGGGATATTGGTGCCAGTGGCAACATAATGATGCTCACCCCCAACCTCAAAAAAAGTTGGATACAAAGATATAGTGATCTCTGTGGCATCAGTCTCACTTATCTCAGTGCCAACTATAGAGGATCTCCAACAGCCCAGACGGTGGTGTCATTCAAGGAGGCTAAGCAGTAATGTGACAAATTCTCACTGGATACTGGAAATAAAATGCACGGAAAAATAGCTTTTACTTTTCAACTTTTTTTTCCCCCCCACGAGAACAAAATAAAGATTACACCATAGATGGAACTATGGTAGAAGCTGATCAAACTTAAAACATATAAACCAATAAAACGATAATGGAGAAATTTGATATTCCACAAATTTAAAATTAGTTCTTCAGGGTCAGAGGCTGTTCGGCAGTAATTAAGAACTTGGTGTTCTGTTGGAAACCCAGTTATAGTACATTCATCAAGTTACTTTCCAAGCTTTATTTTTAAGAGAGTCAAGAGTGAGAATCAAAATTCACATCATTTCAAGGAATTTTGAACAACTTCCTTCTGCCGTGTCTGCAGAAACACAACCTCTGGAGAGGCTGGGAATCACTGATAACACTTTGATTTCACATGTAAATGCATATGTGCAAATACCAGAGGTTTTGGTCAGTTTCACAGCTGCAGTAAGGGCGAACACAGAGTTTTGCCATTATTACAGCCACAAAGTCCAGGCCAATGTGTTCAATTCTCAACTGAAATGTCCTAACCTGGAACAAAGGTTGTGTGGACAGAGGCTACACAGTCTTTCAAAATTTACATGAGCATCGATTTCAATTAACTCAGTAAAATAATTTGTGAAAAAGACAGTTTCTTTTCCCTTTCAAGTGTGAAAAAATATTTGCTTTCATTAGTGGGACGTGGGTGTCGCTGGCTAGCCAGCACTCATTGTCCATCCCGCATTTTCCTTGTTCAGAGGGCAGTTGATAGTCAACCACATTGCTGTGGCTCTGGAGTCACATATAGGCCAGACTGAGTAAGGACGGCAGATTTCCTTCCCTAAAGGGACATTAGTGAACCAGATGGGTTTTTCTGACAATCAACAATGGTTTCATGGTCATCAGTAGATACAATCTAGATATTTTTATTGAATTCAAATTCCACCATCTGGTGTGGGGGATTCAAACCCACGTCCCCAGAACATTAGCTGAGTTTCTGGATTAATAGTATAGCGGTAATACCACTAGGCCATCGCCTCCCCATCACTGGTCTTCAGTCACAAGCTCAAATAAAATCTTGAAATGCTTCACTACACATTGCAAAGCTGTGTAGCAAAGATTTAAAAGGAACTCTAGTATTAAAGGAAAGGCAAACTTCCAATTTAAAAAAATGAAAATAAGGAGAGACACTTCTTTTTATATATAGTGAACATTATATACTAGAAATGGGAGTACACCCAAGTGCAGTATACCCAAGATCTCTCAAATTTTGCACACTGCACACAATGTTTTTCACATTTAATTACTTAATTTTGTAAGTGCATCTGTCCTACAACTCAAGAAATCGTTTTTAAAATCTCCAACATGCAAAGCTGAAACTCAGCCTGAAGCTTTTGCGCTTCACAAAAGCCAAACTTAATATTTCCTCTGTGAGCTTACCAGAGGCACTCGTTTAGATTGCAACTTCATAACCAAATATCAGGCTTTGATTAATCTAATCAGCCTTGGGTCTAAAAACTAGATGCCATTGGGTATTTTATTGAATCCCTCAAAATTACAACTGCAGCATTTTTACATAGCTTGTATACCTGGGATAGTTAGACCTGCGCAGCAAGATTTTTAGATACTTATTTGGCCTTTACACAAGATGCATCAGAAAAATATCTGGGATCCAAACCTTTTTGAGAGAAGGGGAGGAAGATGTAAATTTAGTGAAATATTGCAACTGGAGAATTCGGGTGGTTTTAAAAACATTTGCAAAAGATATGTAAAACAGTTGCTAAGAAATTTTCATCGGCTAGTATAAGGGTTCAGCTCCTAGAAACAGACAATTTAAAGACACGTTGTAGAATAATTTACCGTGTAAGAAAAGTTTTGCAGGGAGTACTTCACAAGCCCCATCCTGAGTCAAGATTGATCTCCATATGAAGCCACATTTATACCAAAATGTATGAAATTAGCCAATAAGTGCTCTCCACAGATTTTTAAATACAAATGGCTCAATGCGAGAAAAATGGGTTTCAATTTGCGAAAGAAAAAAATTCAATGTGGGCTCTTTACTGGAGATCAAACTATAAAAATCAGTCCTGAACTTTTCAAAGATAGTCCAGCAGAAAAACAAATCAGATTTGCAACAATTCGCTCAAAATAATAAGCAAACAAGAGAACAAAATAAAAGATTCACAATAAATCAGAGGAGGTAGAAGGGGAGGGGGGAGGAATGGGGATCTGCATGCCATTAACTGTTACTTTTCCAGTCTTCCTTAGATTCCTGCACTTAAGGCTGTTTACGCTGAAAGATTCAAAACTTAGCTCTCCCGTTGTTACTGTCCTGCCTATGTTTAAAAAAAAACAGAAGACTGGGAAAAGGACAAATATGATTAACATTCTTGATCCTTCAGCTGCCAGCTAAAATGGCTTTATAGTTTGCTACAAGTGCAGACAATACCACTGCTTTGCTGAAGGAAGGATTGAGAGAACAAATGAGACACATACAGCTGAAGTGAATAAATTAGATTTTATGGTGCCCACAAGGCAGTGACAACACGTTTAACAGGTATTTTTCCTCGCGTCTCTTTGGCAGTTCATTATTGCCGCACAGTTTTCGGTAGGTGGATTGTCCAACTCAAGTAAACTACAAGAACAAAAACACATTACAAGACCTCTGAGATTTGAAACTGGCATGACAAATGCCAATGTTGCATCAAATCATGTGGGTCTGTTTATGGGGATATATTAGAATATGCGCTGCAATCCAAGATGCAAATGTCAAAATGTACAAAAGTATCATTAAATTATGAAGGAATAAAATCAATTCATGGTGTTAAATCCAAGAGGTGATAGGATTTTACCCACTTGTGTTAAAATCAAGTTCTTTTGCAGGTTGATCTATTTCTATAATACATAGCCATCAGAAAAGCACAGAGTGTGCAGTTAAACACCAACAGTGGCAGGGAAGCAGCAGGATTCTGCAATATATACTGTAACTATGGTTGGCTAGAAATAAACAGATCTACAGTAACAAGCACTGCTCACTTAATTGGGGTCCCGTGACTGGAGGAATACCAGAGTCCATCACTTCTTGGACAGAGGAAGACTATGATGGTTACCCCCTCAACTCAAATCGCTGACAGCTATTAATTACTATGTGACAGTTCGAAACCAACCCTAGCATAGATTCAGCTGTCTTAGAGTTGCTTCGTAATCAAGCATGTTAGGTGTGATTGCAACATAATGAAAATTAACTTCTTAGCAACTCTTCTGCTCTCATAGTGGAAGGTTTCCTCAAATCTATCAACAATCAAATATAAATTGGGGAAACTGCAGTTCAAATAGTTCCCTATTGATGAATATTAAATAATCTCCAAAATAGCAATTAAACTGATGGCCCAAACACGGAGGAAAAATACCAGCTTTTCTAGGGGCAATTTCATGGTTTACAATTCAGTCATTTAACAACTTTCCAATCCATTTTTCAGATTTTCCAATCAAAAACAATATTGGCTCACTTATGATCTTAACCATTTTCAAGTCAGCAGCTGTAAATCACTGTGCATATCTATGTCAGTATTTACAATAGTATTAGGCAGACTTCCTGTGACAAAAAGATATTAAACTCTTCAAATGTGCATGTCAACCTTCTCACGGATTTCACCGTAGCAAATAAAAACGACAAGGATCAAAAGCAATGTCCATGGCAAGGGCCATAATACCGAAGCTGAATGGGAGACCAAGTGTAACTCTGCTTTTAACTTATCTTTGGACTACTTACAAATTTTATGCACGTCCAGGTCCCTTTACATCTTCTCCCAATTTCCCACATTAAACATGCATAAGGTGTCTGCTGCATCATGCAAATTGGGTGCAAAGTTATTCACATGTCCACCACTTACAATTTAATGGTCAATATATTCATTGAATCCCTACAGTGCAGGAGGCCGCCATTTGGCCCATCGAGCCTGCACCGATCACAATCCCACCCAAGCTCTATTCCCATAACACCACATATTTAGCCTGATAATCCCCCTGGCACCAAGGGACAATTTAGCATGGCAAATCAACCTAACCCGCACATCTTTGGACTGTGGGAGGAAACAGGAGCCCCCGGAGGAAACCCACACAGACACAGGGAGAACGCGCAAACTCCACACAGACAGTGACCCGAGGCCAGAATTGACAGGTCCCTGGCACTGAGAGGCAGCAGTGCTAACCATCGTGCCACCCATTATTATTATATATTAGATAGAATTTAAAATATAGCAGAGAAAGTATTTCTATCTGCGCAGAAAATGCTGTAAATACTCAATGTATTTCCAGCTTATTTGGTTTTTAGTTCAGGTTTCCAGCACCCTCAGTATTCTGAGTGGGCAGGCCATTTGCTTTGAGCAGGGCTGTGGTACAGGAGAGAACTATACTTTAAATTATGGTAATCATCCTTTTAAGAACTCTCTCTCTCTCAGATGATTTCTGGTAAAAGAAAAGCAGTTTGCTTCCAGTAAATGATGTGACCAAGTTGACAGGGATAAACAATAGAATAAAGTGTTAACTATGGGGGAGCAGATTTTGTAGTGCTCTGTTCAAGCAGATTAATTTTGAGTTTAGAATAGGTTGGTAACAGGATACAGCTCTTTCAACAGAATTCAGCTGGAATTCTGTGCTGGCTAAAGTGCAAACTCTTGTTAACTGAGGAACTCTAATGGCTGAATTTCAGTGATAGCCAAGCTGAAGAGAGAAAGTTCTAGATGCAATACTTTCGATCCAGGGAAGATCTGAGCAAAGTTGGCTATACTTAAAAAGATGTTAGCAATGCCTGTGTTGAGCAGAAGTTTACAACCATAGGAGGATTGGAGGAGATTTGAAGAGATAACCTTGCTGCAAGTAAACAGAAGGTCCAAAAAAATCTCAACTGGTATACAAACCCTTGGATCGTTCTCAGACCAAGTGGATAATCTTCCAATTTTGGATAAGTAACTGACCTGAGCTTAGTGAGTGCGCAAGTCAAATGGGTGGAGAAGGCAAGTGGAGGTAAGAAGTTCAGCATAAAGTATTCATTGTATTTGCAATATCTTACATGCAAGTGACTATTTAAGATAGAGTGCAGTTATCCATCTTCTTAGATTTTTGTGAAGCAAAATTCTTTAGATTACAACAGTGGACCTTGTGGCTTAATTATTTTAGTAAATACCTGGGTTCTTGAATTTAAAGAAAACTAAGCATGTTACGTTAGCATTTGCTTTTCAATTATTTCCATCTTTACCTAGCATAATGAGTAACTTGGTTACAAAGGAAAAAAAAAGAATCATGCAAGTCGGATCACAGGTTAATAGAGGAGCATGACAGTTTCCTCAACATTAATTTAAATGGGTGGAAAATTAAACATGCTCCTTTACGAAAGTATGATTTTACCCATCTTATCTCCCCGTACAAGTGGAATGCAAGATCTAACACATTCAGTGTAATAACAGAAAATTCTGCATCTTCAGTCACACTTCATTTCTAAAAAGCCAGCTGCTTCAAAGGTTTGGAGGGAGGAGGGAAGGGGGGGGGGGGGTGTCAACAAATCAGTGCGATGAGTTTATGAACAAGTAGTTTGGACACTACAAGTTACAAAATGTGAATGTTTGATGCAACTGAAATGTACATTTCCCACAGAGATCAAAGAAATGCTATACTCCACTTTTCAGTTACCAAAGTATCTATTTCCAGATCTGCAAAGCAACATTCAAGCTAATCAACGGAAGGAACATAACCCGAGATGATGTACTAAACTAGAGATAATGTTATTTCCTTCCAGCATAGATCATGAAGAATCAGGAGATTCATGCACCAATGAGTAGAGCTATACTATTTACAAGCAATAGTGCCACTAATTTACTTTATTCCATCTCCTTATTTAACATTTCAAGCCCCATCCAGCAGAAAATCTCTCAACCAGAAATAAGCTCTGTAACTTGTTCCCCTAGTCAGTGTTAATTGTTTAAAAACTATTGAAGAGAAAGCTCTTGGACAACCTAAAAGGTTAACCATAAAGAGCAGTTAAGTGAGTACATCTAGCCCACTCTTAAGATAATAAAAAGGAGAACAGCATTAAAAACACACCATCTGGGTTTCTGAGAGATCCCAAGTGTGAATGTTTCAAGAACTATTCTTGTGCAGCACGGGAGTTTTCATAATAAGTTTATACCGCATTTCCAAAGAAACCAAGCAGAAGACACTTGCCCATTCAGCATCAGTGTAACGTTTTGTTCGAATTTAAAGACATTTAACATTTGAAGAGCTTTTCAACAGCATCAACTTTTAACCCATCTAATTTTCCAAGAAACATTACATTGATTACATAGAACAGAATTAATTGCAAGGCATCCCTGATTATCAATATTTAGGTGGAAAAGCAAATAAGCAAAATTTAAAATAATGTGATTTGCCGTTAAGTGCAACTTAATCACCATACAAATGAGTTTTAGAAAATATCTGATGTAGTTGGTATGAAATATTACGTTGTTTTGCAGTGTGCGATCAAAGTGAGCCGGCAAACCAGAAAATATGGAGAGCTGCCAGTGATGCGCACGCACATTGCGAGCTTCAATTAATCCTCGATGAGATATGGTAGAATGAATTAAAATGACAAATTTACAATAATCTGACCTCGTCAAAGAACTGCTGGGTTCTTCGTAGAATATATTTCAGTTCAGTCAACTCTAAAAAGTTACGCTTTAATGCCTCCTGATTGGTGTTGATTTCTTTCAGTTCATTCTCAAGTTTCTCAAAGGTTGCCTGAAAAACAAAAAATAAAGAGATGTCACCTTTAGTTAAAATTCAGTGTGGATTGAAAATTGGAAGTTCCCAGTATTAATTGCACAGTGTATTACAATGCTAGTCTCATACATTGGAGGGGGTTAAGTGATAAACTGCCCAAGCCAGGCTCTGTTGCTGCTGTTAACCTCTGAATCCCAAAAAATATTTCTGCTGTTCAATACACGAGCATAGCTAACAGTCAAACCTATTCCATTTGAGAGCTCTCTCATGGAGGGACTCAATCAACGGTACACAACTGTCTGCAAGATAAAGCCTGAAGCAATAATGGATTTTATTCACTGCATCTTGCTGAAAACCAGCCTGATTCACTAAAAAGTGTAGTTTCGAGAAGTTTATTGAAGGGTTTTAAACTGCAATGAGGTGCTTAACTGGCTCAAAATCATTTGAATTCAAAACTTTATGGCAACACTGCCTTGTATTCACTGCTATTCTTTCTGCAATATACATCAACAGCTATACAGCATTGTCTACTTATTGTGAAGGAATAAACCAGCAAGCAACAAGGGACAGTACAGATTTGATTCTTTACTTACTGCACATGTGTAACGATGCTGGTGGAGAAAGTAACTTTCAGCAAAAAAAAACGTACAGGTGGTTTTCCAGAGTCAAACAATTCAGAGTTAAACTATTGGTTTTCAAACTTACTACTAATAACACCAAAACATTGTGACTGTTAATAGTATAGAGCAAAGAAATAATGCTAATATATGACAGAGAATATACAGAATACAGGGCTCAAGATTACACTCGTGACATGGTTGTCCATCAACTTGCAAACCTGCTAGAGTTGAAGGATCACATCTGATAACTTATGATCCAAGCACATGGTAGATTACTGCTTCTCATTTACCTCCGGGTTTCTAGTACAACTGGAACAGTCCAACATAATAGAATTTGAAGCACAGGAAGAGACTATTTGACTCTATTTGCCTGTGTCTATGTTTATATTTCACATAAGTGTCCTCTCTAATTACCTTTTCCCATTTTGCTCCATCTGGGTGTCTTACTGCATAAATTGCAAAAGGCTACCATGCAGGTACAGCAAGTAATTAGGAAAGCTGAATGTTATCATTTATTGCAAGCGGAATGGAATACAAAAGTACCGAGGTTATTCTTCAGTTATACAGAGCACTCGTGAGACCACATCTGGAATACTGTGTAGAATATTGGTCACCTTATTTAAGGAAGAATGTAAAATGCAGATGTAAAAACAGTTCAAAGATTTATCAGACTAATATCCAGAGTGGGCAGGTTGGCATATCAGGAAAGGTTAGACAGGCTAGGCTTGTATCCGCTGGCATTCAGAAGAGCAAGAGGCAACTTGATTGAAACATGCAAGATCCTGAGGGGTCAGGAAGTTTCCTCTTGTGGCAGAATCAAGAACTAGATGTTGCTGTCTAAAAATAAAAGGCCGTCCATTTAAAATGGAGATGAGGCAAAACATTTTCTCAGAGGGTCGTGAATCTTTGGAACACTTCCTCAAAAGGTGGTGGAAGCAGAGTCTTTGAATATTTTTTAAGGCAGAAGTGGATAGCTTTTTGGTAGGCAAATAGGGAACGGTTATCAGGGTGGGCGGGGTTGCAGACTTGAGGTTACTATCAGATCAGCCATGATCTTATCAAACGGCAGAGCAGGCTTGTGGGGCCGAATTACCTTCTCCTGCTCTTTGTCCGTATGTTCAAATAAATATTTAAGTACAGCAGGCAACTGTGTCATGTTTGAGAGTCCATGTCCCAATTGGAGGCAAACTGATGTCAGTGGAACTGCTATAGGAACTTTTATTAACAATTGGTGATTAAGCAACTAATCCCTTCTCATCTATTCAGTGCACTCAGTCCAGTTCTCAACTTAAGCAAGAGAGCTCTCTTCAAAAATACATCATGGACCTAATATCATAATCAATAATTGTCTCTCTCAAACACGTGTAGACTGATCTTTCCAATAACTGGATTGAAGAAATCGTGTACAATGATCAGATTTTGGCATCGTATGGAAATTTTAATTTCCTGTTTTAAGTTGGCTATTAAAGTATAAAAACATTGACAACATAACTATTCCTGCATCACTAGCTGCATGAACAAGAATCCCAATTCATAAACTCACACGAACATTGCAATATAAATCTTTGGCACATATAGGGTTAATGTTGGACTGAGTACAGTACTTCCCACAGTGATGCAAGAGAACACATGACCCACACCTCATAGTCAGTCAAGTGTTGGGACAGAACAGTGTGCACAAGCATGGAGACAGCTGCCAGCTTGAATCCTTTAATGTATTTGTGTACAGAGTGTTGTTCTTAAGACTACAAAGATTTGATTAAGACCTACCAAAATGTATCCAACACCCTACATCAGAAGGGAAGGAGGCATTTATAAAGCAAATATATACATTTTGTTTCATGTAAACCAAGGGGAACCTCCCCATCATGGTCCATTAGATACATATAAAGGAGACAAGTGCAGTGAGTCCTAATCTCCATAATTCCTCTTATGTGCTACACTGGGAGACAGGAATCCCTTCCTGTCCTATTGAAGCACACTGTCTGGAGCAATATACCCAAGGGAGTCACAAAAAATGCTGACAAAAGTAAAAACCATTACCAGACTAATTTTCTGCATAAACATATACGTTAACAATTCACTTTGAAGTAGAGGCTATCTTCCAGTAGCTCATATTATTCCATTTGTCACCATGGAAAGAAAATTGCCAGCATGCAAGCATTGGATCAACCTGCAGTAATCCGACTCACAAACTACTTAAGATTAGTTAACTGAGCAAAGGTCACACGAATCCTGAAGAGAAGTTCATGCTTGTGAGCCTGAGAAACAGTAACAATCATCTTTCGCAGAATCATTGCCCTTATGAGAAAATTAACTTCTAATGCCCAACTTGCTTACTTCCAAGTCAATCATGTCACGAGGAAAAGGAACCTCGGGATTTTCTCCAGTATCCAAAATTGCAAGGTTTGCTTTTCGGATTTCCTTTTCGACAAAACCTGTAAACAATATACAGTCAGGATATTTGAAGCAATGTCAGACTTATATTCAACATAGAAACAGTTATCTGCCAAGAAACAAATACTTTATTTATTCTTCTTTCTATGCTCATTTCTGGCTGCTTAAAAATAACTTTCTATTCAAGATAAATGCTGTTACTTAGTTTTCATTCCTGAGCCTTAATACGATTCTAGTATCACATCAATTAATATTGTTTAAATGCAAGACAATTTAAATAGTACATCAAGTCAAGATGCGTAGGGTAAAGGGATTAGCGGGTAAATATGTAGGGATATGGGGGTAGGGCCTGGGTGGGATTGTGGTCGGTGCAGACTCAATGGGTCAATGGCCTCTTTCTGCACTGTAGGGTTTCTATGAAGTATAGTAAACTGTTATCCAGCACTGCTGCAACCGGAAAGCTCTATTAACCAGAACTGACCTGACATCCCCAATGCACTTCAACTTAAAACAATTCAAAAGTTACCCGGAAAGCAAAGATTTCCCAGTGCTGTCGAGTCACCTAGCCAAGCTGACAGCTTCTCTTATTGGTAACCACCATTGTAATGTGTGTGTTTGGCATTGCGCTGTGCATCATCATTAATTATAAACCCCACCCTGCTATTATGGCATCCAATAAACCAGAGAAAAGCAAAGAAGAAAAGAGCAAGGGTAGCGTTGGCATTAAAACAGAAAATGGACATTTGTAGATGTATTGAATAGGCGTGAATCAGAAAGTTTTGATGGAAGAATATAATGTTGGCTCATTCATGATATACACTATCACAGTTCAAAAGGATCAACTGCCAAAGAATAGCTAGTTCTGAATCACAAAGTTGAAGAACACTATACTCCTAAAATTTGAGCAATTGCACAATGTGCATTTTACAGTGTGTGTGTGTGTGTGTGTGTGTGTGTGGGGGGGGGGGGGAGGGAGAGGAGGAGAGAGAGAGAGAGAGAGGGGTTTATGGGAGAGAGACGTTTAGCTCAGTGAGCTGGACAGCTGGTTAGCTGGTTTTGCGATGCTGAGCGGTGCCAACAACGCAAATTCAATTCCCGCACTGGCTGAGGTTATTCACGAGGGCCTGACTTCTCAAACTTGCGTCTCGCCCGAGGTGTGGCGACCCTCAGGTTAAATCACCACCAATCAGCTCTCCCCCTCAAAAGAGAGAGCAGCCTATGGTCATCTGGGACATTGGCGACTTTACTGTTTTAACACCCCATTTATGATTAATCAGGACCACCCATTCAAGGAGCATGCTGGATAACTAAAATTTTAACAGCATTAAAAAAAAGGACAGTGCGGTTTTTGTTCTCACTATTGTTTCCAAAGGCTATCGTTTCAATTAGGAAAAACAAACAGATGGAATTGCTTGACACAGTGGAAGCATCCTGCAGCTTCCTCAGTATTCTAACTTTGTGACAAGCGCCTTCTACAAACATGCGGATACTCACGGAGTTTACGATCCATTTCTTCACAACGACGAACCTCATTTACAAATTTGCGCTGAAATACATTCACATCTGGATTTAACTGTACAGAGGGAGAAAGAACAAATGTAACTAAAAGCAGTAGAATTTGTGATGCTTAAATAAAACATGAGTTACAATAAAATGTTATTTACAGCTTTTCTGACTGACAAAAGCTTGAAGCACTGACATTTTGAAATTCTGTCATATTGATGTACATCTTGGAGAAATACAATGGGGCACATTTACTGACACAATGTGTATTAGTTCAATAACATGTCCTTCTATCTCCACGGCACCAGTTACCAAATTCAGTCATGAGGGCGAATACACCAAAGGTTCCACATACTCTCAAAGAAAGTTGCACAAAGGTAAAAATGAAGTTTGTGATTGCAAATTTCTCTCAAGATACTTAGCAAAGGCAACTGGCAGCAATCAACCGCTGAACCCAGAACCTCACAGCTGAGAAATGCTTTGTGACGCTTCAACATCTAAATGAATATACAAGAAATAATAGAACCCCTACAGTGCAGGAGGCCATTCGGCCCACCAAATCTACGCCGACCACAACCCCACCCAGGTCTTAATTCCGTAATCCCACATATTTACCCTGTTAATCTCCTGACACTAGGGTCAATTTTAGCATGGTCAATCAACCTAATCCACACAACCGGAGCACTGAGGAAACCCATGCAGACATGGGGGAGAATGTGCAAACTCCACTGTTGCTCAGTTGGAACGGACCTGTAGTCAACCGACTGCTGAACCCAGAATCTCTCAGCTGAGAAATGCTTTAAGAAATGTGCTATTTAGATGTTGAAGGCATACATGCTTTTTGATGCTTCAATATCGAAATGGAAATGAGAAATGATAAAAATTGCAAAAGCAGTCATGTCTGTGTGTTTTAAATTTGGATACTGCCTATGAGGTAGACTGAGATTTAAGGTTCAAGGATTTGCCAAAGGAAAATCGCTGGAAAAGTGATATGTCAACCATGGGCTAGCAACAAAAAAAAAGTGTACAGGGGAAACTACCTGGGGAGCAATTTCAAGTAGTGACATTGAATCCTTGGGGCAAAGGACAAGCTAGAAAGAGCCCCAACAAAAATCAGACAATTCAGCTTTGCCTGCACTATGGAAAGCCATGCAAGTTTGCAATTAAGCCCGACAGCCACAGATGCCAATGTACTAAGTGAAGGTGCAGATCAAGAGCAAACAAAGGAGTAAGGCCAATGAACAGAGATAAACTGACTTTTCTGAATGGCCCTGACTACACACATGTAATGTGTCACCCTGCTGATCCTGCCTAGTTCTTTGAGTCAGATTTCCACTCCATCTGACGAAGGAGCTGTGCTCCGAAAGCTTATGGTATTTGCTACCAAATAAACCTGTTGGACTTTAACCTGGTGTTGTGAGACTTCTTACTGTAGTTCTTTGAGGACATTATCAGAGCTAAGTTATCATCGTGATGGGAAAAGTGAGTTTGGCTTTGTTATCTGTTAGAGGGGTTTTGGATAATCTGGAACTAAAAAGACTAATAGATCAAGTTAGACTAATTTAGAGTAAATATAGAATAGAAAAAATACAAAGTATCTGGAGTTAAGGGTACAGTTTGCATAGAAAAATAGAATTTAAACATGCATCTTTTTTAAGGATATTATATTTTGTATTAAAAGCATACACATTGGCTAATGTCACTCGAGGACATGATTGGATACAGCTGAGCGAGAAGAACACATTCCTTGAAAACAATACAGCTATTGAGTGAAGCAAAAAGAACTCTTATCGGGGGGGCTTCCCAGACGGTAGAATGAACAGCAATACAATTTTCCCGATAAGGGGTTGCTAAGTAGACAGTGGGAAAAGAACTTTTGAACTCTACGGACTTGGGTATTGCGGTTGCCACGAGACAGTAGGAAAGAACTTTGACTTTTCAGACCCATGCATTCTCATGCTGCCAGAGCGTAGAATGTCAAGGTACTAAAATGATTTGCTCATCCTAGCCAGGCGTGAGCCAAAGAGGCGGGCAATTGAGTTTTGAAAAGTGTATAATTGTAATACAGATAACAATGCACGATGGAACAGTGGTTAGCACTGCTGCCTCACAGCGCCAGGGACCCGGGTTCGATTCCCGGCTTGGGTCACTGTCTGTGTGGAGTCTACACGTTCTCCCCATGTCTGCATGGGTTTCTTCCGGGTGCTCCGGTTTCCTCCTGCAGTCCGAAAGATGTGCTGGTTAGATGCGTTGGCCATGCTAAATTCTCCCTCAGTGTGCCTGAACAGGCGCCGGAGTGTGGCGACGGGGGGATTTTCACAGTAACTTCATTGCAGTGTTAATGTAAGCCTACTTGTGACATGAATAAATAAACTTAAAAAGGATTATGCATTATTGTGGTTTTGTTTTGTTTATAATTGATAAAAGCTGCTAATTTTCTTTCCGTACATGTCAACTATATTCTTAAAATGAACTTGGTCTGTTAAAAACTCCCTTGTGGGTCATTTGAATCATACCTGAATTGAAACGCATCATGCTTATCCTAGCCAAATTCAAAGTGCAAAACTTAAGATCTAGGCAGGCTTCATAAAACACTTTGGAGTTTCTGACCTGAATTATAAGACTCTCTCCCACTTCCCTCCTCCTCTCCCCCACCCCTGCCAAAACATAAAACATGCTTGGTTCATGAAACCATGGCCCCCATTCCCCATATACACAGCCCCATAGCAAACTGGACAGCCCCATGAATTAGCAGGAAAGCAAACACAGTTTCTTGTAGACAAACAGGGAGGTCACACATTAATTTTGTACAATTAGGCAAGTCAGTAAAATGCATCAACTTACATCTCGAAATTGGACCATTCCAAGCTCTCCCAACTCACTGACACAACAGTAAGCAGCTTCTGACTGTAAGAAAAGCTGCGCCAGTGTCATCTCCTCACTCCGGAAGAGCTCCCCCATGATGAAGCACTGGAGTAGTCCAAACTGTTTTCAATAAATGATGTCTCTATTGATCTAAAAAAACAATGGAGGAAATGTTACCCACCTATATAGTATTGAATGACAATGTATGTTGTTTCAATGTTAGAAAAGAAAATGTTCAATTCCAAAACACATTTGTTTACAAAGATGGGGACCATTACAAACTAATGCATTTACTGACTAGATGTCTACATAATTGTAATGGAATAAGATCTTCTTAAATTTGGTATGCACTGAAGGTGAAGGAAGTTGGGAAAGGCAGGTGAAAAGCCAGGAGGAACAATGGGGAGGTATCACAACCTCTATGAACAAACATATAGCATCACGGATGCAACATTGCATTAAAATGAACATTTCCCCCCATTGGTATTTAAAACAAAATGTTATGACAGTCTAGCTTATGCCTATTACACATCTTAATAAGGTCAACACCAAAACTCTAACAAGATTAAATACAGATGCACTGTCAACACCATACTAGTTGCATTAGAAAATTGCCCTTTACCCCAGCAGAGATGGGACTTCAAGCTTTCTTTGATCAGCATTACTCAAACTGAAATTTGCGGACCACCAGAAAACCACAGCGAACTTCCGAAGGATCTGGAGCAGCTTACAGCTGGGCATCATGGTTAGCAGCAAGTGTGAGAGCAGCAGCTGAAAGCGTGCTCTGTTTCTCCAATGTTCCTGTTTTTTTACTTTCTCTCTCCAGGCATCTGCCCTTTCTGGACACCCTCCCAAGATTGATGAAATTAACCCAAGAAACAAACACATTTGTCTCACTAATATCCGGAAGTAAATGCCTGTCTTTGTAACACTTTATATTTAGATAGCACCTTTGATGTAACAATATCCCAATGAGCTTCACAGGAACAGTATAAAATAAGCGATGTATGGAGATATTAGACCAGATGACCAAAGGTTTGGTCAAGATGTAGGTTTTTAAAAAGGTCTTCAAGGAAGAAAGAGGGGTAAAGAAGGAGGACATTCCAGAGTTTTGGAATCTTGGCAGGTGAAGGTGCAGCTTATCAATAATGAAGCGATTAAAACCAGGAATGAAGTGGCCAGAATGGAGAAGGGATGAGGCCAGAATGGAGGAGAAGAGGAGATGAGGCCATGGAGGCATTTGGAAACAAGAATGAACATTTTAAAACCTAAACTTCACCTAATCAGGATCCAATGCAAGCCAGTGAGAACAGGTTCAATAGGTGACTGGAACCTGGGTGTGCATTAAGGTTTCTCACACTTAGAGAGTAGAATGTGGGAGAACAGTCAAGAGTACATTAAAATAGTCAATCTAGAGGTAACAAAGGCAGGAATGAGGGTTTCAACTTAAAAGCATTAAACCTGCAGCACCTTCACATTATGGGTATTTTACAGTATTGGAGTTTAGATGGAGGGACTTCAATTACTATTCCATTTGAAAGGGGGTCCTTCAACCAAAAGATGTTTGAAAAGGACTGTCCCTGACTTGGTTTTATTTTTGTGTTAAGTAATGCAAATACTACCGTGCAGCATATTCTGAGGAAATAATGGACTTGAGTTGGAAACAAGTACCAAAATAAGTAGATCTTCACCAATCCGTACCACTTACCTATCCTGCTATGACATAACTGATGCAAAAGTCAATTGTACTGAAGGTTTCAAGGTCCAGTACAGATACATGAGAATTTATGCAATATATTGATTAAAGTTTTCCGTACAATGCATGTACTGTGATTTTACTTTCAGAATCAGTCAAACACTAAAAGTTATGATACTTGTACATTTCAATCGACTCCATTATCACACTCAATTTTCATACAAAACTCAGTCGTACAAATAATTAGCAACAATATAGAACATAGAACATTACAGCGCAGTACAGGCCCTTCAGCCCTCAATGTTGCTCCGACCAGTGAAATCAATCTAAAGCCCCTCTAATCTACACTATTCCAATATCATCCATATGTTTATCCAATAACCATTTGAATGCTCTTAATGTTGACGAGTCCACTACTGCTGCAGGCAGGGCATTCCACGCCCTTACTCCTCTCTGAGTAAAGAACCTACCTCTAACATCTGTCCTATATCTATCACCCCTCAATTTAAAGCTATGTCCCCTCGTGTTAGCCATCACCATCCGAGGAAAAAGGCTCTCACTATCCACCCTATCTAATCCTCTGATCATCTTGTATGCCTCTATTAAGTCACCTCTTAACCTTCTTCTCTCTAACGAAAACAACCTCAAGTCCCTCAGCCTTTCCTCATACGATCTTCCCACCATACCAGGCAACATCCTGGTAAATCTCCTCTGCACCCTTTCCAACACTTCCACATCTTTCCTATAATGCAGCGACCAGAACTGTACGCAATACTCCAAATGCGGCCACACCAGAGTTTTGTACAGTTGCAGCATGACCTCATGGCTCCGAAACTCAATACCTCTACCAATAAAAGCTAACACACCGTACGCCTTCTTAACAACCGTATCAACCTGGGTGCCAACTTTCAGGGATCTATGCACATGGACACCCAGATCCCTCTGTTCATCCACACTACCAAGTATCTTACCATTAGCCCAGTACTCTGTATTCCTGTTACTCCTTCCAAAGTGAATCACCTCACACTTTTCCGCATTAAACTCCATTTTCCACCTCTCAGCCCAGCTCTGCAGCTTATCTATGTCCCTTTGTAGCCTGCCACTTCCCTCCGCACTGTCTACAACTCCACCGACTTTAGTGTCATCCGCAAATTTACTAATCCATCCTTCTGTGCCCTCATCCAGGTCATTTATAAAAATGACAAACAGCAGTGGCCCCAAAACAGATCCTTGCGGTACACCACTAGTAACTGAACTCCAGGATGAATATTTCCCATCAACCACCACCCTCTGTTTTCTTACAGCTAGCCAATTCCTGATCCAAACCACTAAATCACCCTCAATCCCATATGTCCGTATTTTCTGCAATAGCTTACCATGGGGAACCTTATCAAACGCTTTGCTGAAATCCATATACACCACATCAACCGCTTTACCCTCATCCACCTCTTTTGTCACCTTCTCAAAAGAACTCAATAAGGTTTGAGGCACGACCTACCCTTCACAAAACCATGCTGACTATCCCTAATCAAATTATTCTTTTCTAGATGATTATAAATCCTATCTCTTATAATCCTTTCCCACAACAGAAGTAAGGCTCACCGGTCTATAATTACCAGGGTTGTCCCTACTCCCCTTCTTGAACAAGGGGACAACATTTGCTATCCTCCAGTCTTCTGGCACTGTTCCTGTAGACAATGACGACACAAAGATCAAAGCCAAAGGCTCTGCAATCTCCTCTCTCGCCTCCCAGAGAATCCTAGGATAAATCCCATTTGGCCCAGGGAACTTATCTATTTTTACCCTTTCCAGAATTGCTAACACCTCCTCCTTATGAACCTCAATCCCGTCCAGTCCAACAGCCTGCCTCTCAGTACTCCCCTCGACAACACTGTCCCTCTCCAGTGTGAATACCGACGAAAAATATTCATTTAGTGCCTCTCCTATCTCTTCAGACTCCACGCACAACTTCCCACTACTGTCCTTGACTGGCCCTAATCTTACCCTCGTCGTTCTTTTACTCCTGACATACCTATAGAATGCTTTAGGGTTTACCTTGATCCTACCTGCCAAAGACTTCTCATGTCCCCTCCGGGCTCTTCTCAACTCTTTCTTTAGGTCCTTCCTGGCTAACTTGTAACTCTCAAGCGCCCTAACTGAGCCTTCACGTCTCATCTTAACGCAAGTCTCCTTCTTCCTCTTCACAAGAGATTCAACCTCTTTAGTAAACCACGGTTCCCTCACACGACTGCTTCCTCCCTGCCTGACAGGTACATATTTATCGAGGACGCGTAGTAGCTGTTCCTTGAACAAGCTCCACATTACAATTGTGCCCATCCCCTGCAGTTTCCTTCCCCAACCTATGCCACCTAAATCTCGCCTAATTGCATCATAATTTCCTTTCCCCCAGCTATAACTCTTGCCCTTCTGTATATACCTATTCCTTTCCATTGCTAAGGTAAACGTAATCGAATTGTGGTCACTATCACCAAAGTGCTCACCTACCTCCAAATCTAACACCTGGCCTGGTTCATTACCCAGTACCAAATCCAATGTGGCCTCGCCTCTTGTTGCTCAATCTACATAGTGAGTCAGGAAGCCTTCCTGCACACATTGGACAAAAACTGACCCCTCTAAAGTACTCGAACTATAGCTTTTCCAGTCAATATTTGTAAAGTTAAAGTCCCCCATAACAACTACCCTGTTACTTTCGCTCCTATCCAGAATCATCTTTGCAATCCTTTCCTCTACATCTCTGGAACTTTTCGGAGATCTATAAAAAACTCCCTACAGGGTGACCTCTCCTTTCCTGTTTCTAACCTCAGCCCAAACTACCTCAGTAGACGAGTCCTCATCAAATGTCCTTTCTGCCACCGTAATTCTGTCCTTGACTAACAATGCCACGCCTCCCCGTCTTTTACCACCTTCCCTGCACTTACTGAAACATCTAAACCCTGGAACCTGCAACAACCATTCCTGTCCCTGTTCTATCCATGTCTCCGAGATGGCCACAACATCGAAATCCCAGGTACCAACCCATGCTGCAAGCTCACCCACCTTATTCCGGATGCTCCTGGCGTTGAAGTATACACACTTCAAACTGCCTTCCTGCCTGCCAGTACACGGCTGTTCTCTCAACCTCCAGTACACCGGAGCTACAATTCAGGTACCCACCCCCCTGCTGAATTAGTTTAAACCCTCCCGAAGAGCATTAGCAAATTCCACCCCCCCCCCCCCCCAAAAGATATTGGTACCCCTCTGGTTCAGGTGCAGATCATCCTGTTTGTAGAGGTCCCACCTACCCCAGAAAGAGCCCCAATTGTCCAGGTATCTGAATCCCTCCCTCCTGCACCATCCCTGTAACCACGTGTTCAACTGCTCTCTCTCCCTATTCCTCTCCTCACTATCACGTGGCACGGGTAACAAACCAGAGATAACAACTTTGTTTGTTCTAGCCCTAAACTTCCACCCTAACTCCCCGAATTTCTGCCTTACATCCCCATCCCTTTTCCTACCTATGTCTTGAGTGCCTATGTGAACCACAACTTGGAGCTGGTCGCCCCTCCCCCTTAAGGATTTTGAAAACACGATCCGAGACATCGTGGACTCTGGCTCCTGGGAGGCAACACACCAACCGCGAGTCTCTCTCGTTCCCGCAGAATCTCCTATCCGTCCCTTTAACTACGGGGTCCCCAATGACTAATCCTCTACTCCTCTCCCCCCTTCCCTTCTGAGCAACAAGGACAGACTCTGAGCCAGTGACCTGTACACCATGGCTTACCCCTGCTAAGTCGTCGTCCCCCCCCCCCCCCCCCCCCCCCAAACAGCATCCAAAAGTGTACTGTCCCCAATTTCTACTACATTTATTTTTTCTCCCCCCACTTGAACGGCTCCCTGTACCATGGTGCTGTGGTCAGTTTGCTCATCCTCCCTTTCCCTACCCTTTTGAGCTGCCGGGTCGGACTCTGTGCCGGAGGCACAGCCACTGTTGCTGCCCCCAGGTAGGCTGCTCCCCCCAACAGCACTCAAACAGGAGTACTTATTTTTAAGGGGCACAGCCACTCTAGTACTTGACCTTTCCCCTTCCTGTGACCCACGTGTCTTCCTCCTGTGGCCCCGGTGTGACCACCTGCCTGTAACTCCTATTTATCAGCTCCTCATTTTCCCTGACCAGACGAAGGTCATCGAGCCGCAGCTCCAGTACCGTAACGCGGTCCCTTAGGAGCTGCAGTTCAATGCAACCGGTGCAGATATGGATGTCCGGGAGGCTAGTTGACTCCAGGAACGCCCACATTCGACACCGAGAACAACAAACTGGATTTTCACTCATAATTCCCCTTTCTTCAAGTACACTGGTAAAACTACGAGATGAACCTAACATGCCTCGCCCGTTTCCGACTAAGCCCGTTGAGCCAAAGCCCTTCAGCCCTCACTCTGCTACCTGCTCACTCCGCTGCCCGCTGGGTAGTGCGGCCTGCTCTTAACCCTCCCGCGCTGAAAAAAAAAACCTACACCCTTCCCACAAGACCCCACAGCTACTTCCCATTTGTACTTTAAAGTTTTAAAAAATAAAGCCCGCAAAAAAAAGTAATGTTAAAAATCGATCTCTTACCCCAGACTCCTGCAACAAATCACTCCTTTTTGCCTCGCTATGGATGAACAAATATGATACAAATATGTATTTGCTGTCTTATTTGCACGGAAACAGAAGTTAGTTAGCTGTCCTGGAGTGGAGCCCTCCACACAATTTTGCTAGCCACAATAGTTGTAATAATTTTAATACAAAATTCTACACCTTTTCTTCACATCACTTAATACCTTCTTCTCAACTCAGAACACTAACGTTCAGAAGTTTAATTTATTCGTAAAGTTCACAATTATTTTCAAGGTGCATAGACCTAGTGTCAAGTTTTTTTTTAATGCTTTGAAATAGTGAAACAGCAAACTGAAACAGACTTCAAAATGTCACCGTGTCATTCTGTTCAGTAACAAATGAATATTTCCATAGTTGCGGTTTATAGAACATAAAAGTATCACTATTTTCTCAAGCGTGACAATGGTGGAGCCTCCCCAGCTCCAATCAACATGCTCTGACAAGCATCTAAGACAGTAAGAATTTTAACAACACCAGGTTAAAGTCCAACAGGTTTATTTGGTAGCAAATGCCATTAGCTTTCGGAGCGCTACTCCTTCATCAGATGGAGTGGATATCTGCTCTCAAACAGGGCACACAGAGACACACAATCAAGTTACAGAATACTGATTAGACCTAGTGTCAAGTTTTTTTTTAATGCTTTGAAATCGTGAAACAGCAAACTGAAACAGACTTCAAAATGTCACCGTGTCATTCTGTTCAGTAGCACATGAATATTTCCATAGTTGCGGTTTACAGAACATAAAAATATCACTAGGTCTTAAAGATACAGACAATGTGAGTGGAGTGGTGTTGTTAAAACTCTTACTGTTTTTACCCCAGTCCAACACCGGCATCTCCACAGCATCGAAGACGACAGTATTAATCATTAATAACCATGCTTCCAAACTAAAGAACCATTAATATATGTGACATCTGTACTGCAGATATGAAAACAATTAGATGGTTCTATTATCTAAATCTGAAACTGTTTCACATGAATTAAAACCATCCCCACCACAACCACGTTCATACATTACAATAATTAGTATATTTAACAGAGCAAAGCATTCCAAGGCACCTCAGAACAGCATTATTAAGAAAGCACCGAGCCATAAAGATATCAGATGACCAATAACTTCGTCAAAAGGATCAGTTAAGGAGTGCCCTTTGAGTGTCTTAAAGGAAGAAAAAGGGAGTGATTCTGGAGCTCAGGCAGTTGAAAACACAGCTTCTAATGGTTGAGCAGTTAAAATCAAGGGTCAGAACTGGAGGAGCGCAAAAGATCTCAGAGACTTTCAAGAGGCTATAGAGATAGGGAAGAGCAAGGACAGGGAGGGATTGAGAAGATTTTTTTAAAAAATCAAGGCATTGATGGACCAGAAGTCAATGTAGGTCAATGTATACCACTACAGTAATTGATTTCATTCGAAAGTATGTGGAAGACTGTGTGCCAATAAAGCAAATCCATGCGTTTCCAACCGGAAACCATGGATGAACAGGGATAAGCACAGTAAGAAGTCTCACAACACCAGGTTAAAGTCCAACAGGTTTATTTGGTAGCAAATACCATTTGCCGGCATCTCCACATCATGAACAGGGATATCCACTGTCTGAAGTCCAGGTTTGAGGTGTTCAAGTCAGACGACGCTGACCTATACAAGAAAGCCAGATATGATCTAAGGAGATCCATCAAAGATGCCAAAAGACAGTACTGGACCAAGCTAGAATCCAGGCTAGCCACACCTGACCCCCGCCAACTATGGCAAGGTCGGCAAGATATAACAGGCTACAAAATGAAGGTAAAATCGCCTGCTTCAATGCATCCCTCCTCGATGAGCTCAACACATTCTATGCCCGTTTTGGGCAAGAGGTCAGCGAGAGCATGCCCTCCATCTCAGAAGCCTCAGACCAACCTGTATCCGAGGTCACCATTGCCGACGTCAGAACAGCTTATTCATTAATAACCATGCTTCCAAACTAAAGAACCATTAATATATGTGACATCTGTACTGCAGATATGAAAACAATTAGATGGTTCTATTATCTAAATCTGAAACTGTTTCACATGAATTAAAACCATCCCCACCACAACCACATTCATACATTACAATAATTAGTATATTTAACAGAGCAAAGCATTCCAAGGCACCTCAGAACAGCATTATTAAGAAAGCACCGAGCCATAAAGATATCAGATGACCAATAACTTCGTCAAAAGGATCAGTTAAGGAGTGCCCTTTGAGTGTCTTAAAGGAAGAAAAAGGGAGTGATTCTGGAGCTCAGGCAGTTGAAAACACAGCTTCTAATGGTTGAGCAGTTAAAATCAAGGGTCAGAACTGGAGGAGCGCAAAAGATCTCAGCGACTGACCCAGATGGGGTACCCAGACAAGCACTTAGGTTCTGCATGGACCAGCTGGCGGGGGTATTCACAAGCGTCTTCAACATCTCTTTACACCAACCTGGAGGTCCCTACCTGCTTCAAGACGACGACCATCATCCCAGTACCAAAGAAAAGTCAGGCAGCGTGCCTTAATGACTATTGTCTGGTGGCTCTGACATCCATCATTATAAAGTGCATCAAAAGGTTAGTCATGGCACAAATCAATTCCTGCCTCCCAGACTGCCCAGATCCACTACAGTTCACCTATCGCCACAACAGCTCCACAGCATTCCTGGCCCTACATTCAACCCTGGAACACCGAAATAACAAAGACAACTATGTCAGACTCCTATGCATAGACTACAGCTCAGCTTTTAACACCATTATTTTTGGAGATGAGTCTCGTAGACTTCATGGTCTGGGGCTCGGCTCCTCCCTCTGCAACTGATCCGAGACTTCGTAGCCCACAGACCACAGTTAGAAAAGATAGGCAACACCTCCTCCACGATCAACCTCAACACTTGTGCTCTGCAAGGCTGTGTCCTCAGCCCATACAATACTCCTTATACACCTCTGGCTGTGTGGCCAAATTCCCTCCAACTTTATTTTCAAGTTTGCTGATGACACCACCATTGTGGGTCGGATCTCAAACAATGATGAGACACAGTAGAGGAAAGAGAGAGAGAATCTGGTGAACTGGTGCGATGACAATCTCTCCCTCGGTCAACAAAACAAAGATGATAGTTATCGTCTGCAGGAAGCGTAGTGGAGGGCATGCCACGATCTACATCAATGGGGGCAAGTAGAAATGGTCGAGAGCTTCAAGTTTTTAGGTGTCCAGATCACCAACAACTTGTCCTGGTCCCTCCATGTGGACACTATAGTTAAGAAAGCCCACCAACGCCTCTACTTTCTCAGGAGACTAAGGAAATTTGGCATGTTTGCTCCAACCCTCATCCATGTCTACAGATGCACCACAGAAAGCATTCTTTCCAGTTGTATCACAGCTTGGTATGGCTCCTGCTCTGTCCAAGACTGCAAGAAACTACAAAGGGCCGCAAAGGAAGCCCAGTTCATCACTCAAACCATCCAGTGACGCTGTCTACATTTTCCACTGCCTCGGAAAAGCAGCCAGTATAATCAAGGACACCACACACCCCGGACATACTCTCTTGCACCTCCTACCGTCGGGAAAAAGATATAAAAGCCTGAGGACACATACCAACTGACTCAAAAACAGCTTCTTCCCTGCTGCCATCAGACTTTTGAATGGACCTACCCTGCATTAAGTTGATCTTTCTCTATACCCTAGCTATGACAATAACACCACATTCTGCACTCTCTCCTTTCCTTCCCTATGAACGGTATGCTTTGTCAGTATGGCGCACAAGAAACAGTGCTTTTCACTGTATACATGTGACAACAATAAATCAAATCAGAGGTCAGGGGTGATGAGTGAAATTGAACTTGGAGAGAGTTGTGGGACAAGCGGTAGAGCTCTGGACGAGTTCAAGTTTCTATCAGGTGAAAAGCAGGAAGCAGGCCAGGTGAAGTCAAGTCTAAGGAGAATAAAGGCACGGATAAGGGTTTTCAACTGAGGCAGGACAGACTGGAGCTATGTTACAGAGCTGGAAGTGGACAGACTTAATGATGGAGCAGATAGCCAGTCACAGCTCATCTGGGAGGTTATATGAGAAAGTTGCAAAAACAAAAGACTAAAATGTTCTAAATCAATACATTAAACATATTACATGACTATAGTATCCTGAAGCCAACACCACATACATCAGCAATGCTGCAAGACGATTAACTATTAATTGCTCAGCTAAAACCTATCCATTTAATTTACAAACAACATCTGACACTTCTTTAGAAAACATTTACAAAGGTAGCAGATTTAAGAAGTGGCTCCTTTCAGGTGTGTATCCGCATCTCAGTGGAAATTTTAATTTTAAAAAAACCCACAGGAACATGGAACCAGTCTAACATCAACCATGATGACAATAGCCAGATCAGCGGCACACCTAGATAATTCACATATGACACACGAAGGTCTTGATTCAAATAGAACCCTTGGCCCTTCTCGGTTTAAAAGCCTATTTTCAAAAAAAATAAAACCTTCCCCCTTCGGTCCATTTAAACAGGTGACCCTGCCACTCGGTCCATTTAAACAGGTGACCCTGCCACTCGGTCCATTTAAACAACTCGACCCTAATGAAAGGAAAGAAGGATCTAAAGACAACATTTTTTTTAACTGTCATCAATCTGCAAGGGAGGGGGAGAGGGAACGAGCAAGAGCCCGAGTGTGGGGAGGTGGGGGGACAGAGTGTCCAGGTAAATGGTCACTCCCCTCCCCCACCCCCACCACTGCAGTAGAGCGCCCCCCTCCCCGGGGTAATTTAAATCCCGTCGCAGGACACAAACAGCCGCAATCTCTTAACACCCGGCGTCTCCTTCGACCGACGAGGAGACGGACATTTTAAAACAAACAAAGATCCTTCACCGCCTCTGCCGCCGGTTTCTGCCGCTCACCACCGTCTTTGCTGCATCACCTGATCCCCGGGACCGACTGATGACGTCGCCGAGCCGCCGTCACGTGACACCTTCTCGTTCCCCCCCACCTGCGGGGAGAGAGAGAGAGGTACGCGCGCGTGCGCACTCCCCCAAGCCTGAATCCGACTTCCACAGCGGTGCGCCTGCGCGCCCTTCCCCCCCCCCTCACCCCAGGCTGGGCCTGCGAGAGTGGCGCGCCTGCGCGTCCTTTACTCACGCCCGCGCGCCCTTCCCTCACCCTACACTGGGTCTGTGAGAATGGTGCGCCTGCGTGCCCTTTCCTCACCACCCCGCCGCCCCCCCCCCCCCCCCCCCCATGGGTCTTCGGGAGTGGTGCGCCTGCAATTCTTCCTCTCCAGGGCACACTGGCATTGTAGAATGGAATCCACCCCCCCCCCCTCTTCCTGCACCCACTCCAACCCACCCTCAATGACTGGGGGAGTGATTTATCATTATGCATTGGGATTTTATTCATTGATGTTTTTTTCTTTTTGTTATTTTTGCAAAAACAGTTGAAATGAAATAAAATGGTCAAGCAAGCAGTTAGAAATTTCAACTGAATCACAGCTGTTACGGTGCAGAAGGAGGTCGTCGGGCGGCACGGTGACACAGTGGTTAGCACTGCTGCCTCACAGCGCCAGGGATCGGGGTTCAATTCCAGCCTTGGGTCACTGTCTGTGCGGAGTCTGCACATTCTCCCCGTGTCTGCGTGGGTTTCCTCCGAGTGCTGCAGTTTCCTCCCACAGTCTGAAAGACGTGCTGGTTAGGTGCATTGGCCATGCTAAATTCTCCCTCAGTGTACCTGAACAGGCGTCGGAGTGTGGCCACTAGGGGATTTTCACAGTAACTTGATCACAGTGTTAATGTAAGCCTATTTGTGACTAATAATAAATAAAATAAAGAATAAATAAACATTTGGCCCATCATGTCGGCACCGGCTCTCCAAACAAGCATTGTGACTTAGTGCCATTCTCCTGTCTTTTTCCCATCCCCCTGCACATTGTTCCCATTCAGGTAATCATCCAATTCCCTCTTAAACGCCTCGATTCAACCTGCTTCCACCACACTTCCAGGCAGAGCTTTCCAGACACGTCGCATGTAAAAGCTTTTCTCACAAGCTAACTTACACAAAATTCAGGAAGGAACTAAAGAAAATTAAGGAAAGCCCGCACCCTCCCAGAAAAAGTTAGTTTAATAAACAGCCTGCAGTTGAAACACAGCCTTAACATAGAATCGTAAATTCATAGAATCTCTACAGCACAGGAGGAGGCCATTCAGCCCATCGAGCCTGCATGGACAACAATCCCACCCAGGCCCTATCCCCGTAACCCCACGTATTTCATCTCCCTGACACTAAGGAGCAATTTAGCATGGCCAATCAACCTAAAACACACATCTTTGGAGTGTGGGAGGAAACTGGAGCACCCAGAGGAAACCCAAGCAGACACGGGGAGAATGTGCAAGCTCCACACAGATATCACCCAAGGCTGGAATTGAGGCAGCAGTGCTAACCACTATGCCACTGTGCAACCTATAGATCTATAATCAAGGTGACAAGGACATTTCCTCAGGACAAGTGAATAAGTAAACATTTTATTGGATTTACTGTTTTGGATCCATGCCTCCTTACCTGCATGGTCTAGCCTTTGTGTGACTCCAAATCCACAGTAACATGGTTAGCTCTTAACTCCCTTCTGAAATGTCCTAGATAGCCACTCATTTCAAAGGCAATTAGTGCAGGGTAACAAATGCTGACCTTGCTAGTGTCTGTCTGCAACGATGAAAGAATAAAAAAACACAGGCAAAGGTACACCTCAATAACCCAATCATTTTTCATCTCTGCATTGGCCCAAACTACAACTAAATGCACATCCACCAAAACATTTCATTAAATTATCCATTAAAAGTGTGAAAAAAAATGGATACCTTGACTCAGTTCTGTACATGGGCCAAACTTGCAAAAAAAAAAATTACATCTACATTAATTATCAACAAACTTGATACATTTTTGGATGTGTAGAAATTTGATCCTTTTCATTTCTTAACTTATAAACCAGGAAATGCTCTGCTTTTGTCGCAAACACATTCTTTGCAAATGTTCTCACGAGGCTTGCTGTGGCTTTTATTGTGGGGAAGTTCTAAGTTAATCGAATGTAATTTGCAATGTGATATTCTACTGTTTTCCTGATCTGAAATTATTCAAATTCAAAGAGATTCATGTCCATCTGGAATCCAATCTTCTCCATAAAAATTGGGGGCAGAAACGAAACCTCCCCCTTGCTAAGTCAATGGTGAAGAGGTTGAAGTAATTGCAGGACGTGAAGCTGTTCTCTGAATTGTGTAACTTCACAAGATGTGCATGTATGGCCTGTGCAGCCTTATCTCGTTCCGCCTGCTGCAAAATCCTGGGTGGAGCTTTTACAGAAACGATTGCACCATCTCAGTAGCCACTGGTCGTAATTTTAATGAGGCCACGGTTAATGGTGCACATTTCAGACTTCATCAGGAACAGTAAAGGTATTTATTAACAAGGAAAAACTGTACAGAGGCCCCCGATCCCTACATATCTTCTACATGCCTTCTTGATGTTGTAACTACCTCAACGAGGCCATTGAGGTTGGCCTCTTGGAGTATGAGCAAACAAAAAAATCCCTAATTGACGCAATGATTGCCTGTCTTACCTGTATATATTATGCGGAGTGTCAGGGCTACTGCCACTCTGGATTCTGACTTTGTACCTTTTTAAAAATTAATTTGTGGGACATGGGCATCGCTGGCTGGCCAGCATTTATTGCCCATCCCTAGTTGCCCTTGAGAAGATGGTGGTGAGCTGCCTTCTTGAATCGCTGCAGTCCATATTCTGTGGGTTGACCTGACCCACAATGCCATTAGGGAGGAAATTCCAGGATTTTGACCCAGCGACTGCGAAGGAATGGCGATATATTTCCAAGTCAGGATGGTGAGTGGCTTGGAGGGGAACTTGCAAGTGGTGGTGTTCCCATTTATCTGCTGCCATTGTCCTTCTAGTGGTTGTGAGCTTGGAAGGTGCTATCTAAGGATCTTTGGTAAATTTCTGCAGTGCATCTTGTAGATTGTACACACTGCTGTTACTGAGCGTCGGTGATGGAGGGAGTGGATGTTTGTAGATGTGGTGCCAATGAAGCAGGCTTCTTTGACCTGGATGGTGTCAAGCTTCTTGAGTGTTGTTGGAGCTGCACCCATCCAGGCAAGTGAGGAGTATTCCATCACACTCCTGACTTGTGCCTTGTAGATGGTGGACAGGCTTTGAGGAGTCAGGAGGTGAGTTACTTGCCACAGTATTCCTAGCCTCTGACCTGCTCTTGTAGCCACTGTGTTTTTATGTGGTGAGTCCAGTTGAGTTTCTGGTCAATGGTAACCCCAAGGATGTTGACAGTGGGGGATTCAGTGATGGTAACACCATTGAATGTCATGGGGCGGTGGTTAGAGTGTCACTTATTGGTGATGGTCATTGCCTGGCATTTGTGTGGCGTGAATGTTACTCGCCACTTGTCAGCCCAAGCCTGGATATTGTCCAGATCTTGTGCATTTGAACATGGACCACTTCAATATCTGAGGAGTCGCGAATGGTGTGCAATCATCGGCGAACATCCCCACTTCTGACCTTATGACGGAGGGAAGGTCATTGATGAAGTAGCTGAAGATTGTTGGGCCTAGGACACTACCATGAGGGACTCCTGCAGAGATGTCCTGGAGCTGAGATGACTGATCGTCCACAACCACAACCATCTTCCCATGTACCAGGTATGACTCTAACCAGCGAAGGATTTGCCCCCTGATACCCATTGATTTCAGTTTCGCTAGGGCTCCTTGATGCCACACTCGGCCCTTGACGTCAAGGGCTGTCACTCTCACCTCACCTCTGGAATTCAGCTCTTTTGTCCATGTTTGAACCAAGGCTATAATGAGGTCAGGAGCTGAGTGACCCTGGCAAAACCCAAACTGGGCATCACTGAACAGGTTATTGCTGAACAGGTGCTGCGTGATAGCACTGTTGATGACCCCTTCCATCACTTTACTGATAATCGAGAGTTGACTGATTGGGCGGTAATTGGCCGGATTGGATTTGTCCTGCTTTTTGTGTACAGGACATACCTGGGCAATTTTCCACATTTTGTTGAGTAGATGCCAGTGTTGTAACCGTCCTGGAAGAGCTTGGCTAGGGGAGCGGCAAGTTCTGGAGCACAAATCTTCAGTACTATTGCCAGAATGTTATCAGGGCCCATTGCCATTGCAGTATCCAGTGCCTCCAACCGTTTCTTGATATCACGTGGAGTGAATCGAATTGGCTGGAGACTGGCATCTGAGATGGAAGAGGCCAAGATGGATCATCCACTCAGCACTTCTGCTGAAGATTGCTGCGAATACTTCAGCCTTATCTTTTGCACTGATGTGCTGGGCTCCTCCATCATTGAGGATGGGGATATTAGTGGAGTCTCCTCCTCCAGAGAGTTGTTTAATTGTTCACCACCATTCTTGACTGGATGTGGAAGGATTGCAGAACTTCGATCTGATCCGTTGGTTGTGGGATCGCTTAGCTCTATCTATCACTTGCTGTTTTTGCCATTTAGCATGCAAGTAGTCCTATTTGGTAGCTTCACTAGCTTGACACCTCATTTTTAGATATGCCTGGTGTTGCTCCTGGCATGCCCTCCTGCACTCTCCCTTGAACCAGGGTTGATCTTCTGGCTTGATGGACTGATTAAGTGGGGAATATGGTGTGTGACCTCAGACTTTCCCAATGAAAAAAGGTGGAGGAGAGTATGCGTGGAGTCCTTGATTATGCTGGCTGCTTTTCCAAGGCAGTGGGAAGTGTAGACGGAGTCAATGGATGGGAGGCTGGTTTGTGTGATGGTCTGGGCTACATTAACGACACTTTGCAGTTTCTTACAGTCTTATCAGAGCAGGAGCCATACCAAGCTGTGATACATCTGGAAAGGATGCTTTCTATGGTGCATCTGTAAAAATCTGTGAGAGTCGTAATGGACATGCCGAATTTCCATAGCCTTCTGAGGAAGTAGAGGCATTGGTGAGCTTTGTTAACTAAAGCGTCAGCGTGGAGGGACCAGGACAGGTTGTTGGTGATCTGGGCACCTAGAAACTTGAAGCTCTCGACCATTTTCACTTCATCATCGTTGATGTAGACAGGGGCATGTCCTCCACTATGCTTCCTGAAGTTGATGACTATCTCCTTTGCTTTACTGGCATCGAGGGAGAGATTATTGTCATTGCACCATTTCACCAGATTCTTTATCTCTTTCCTATACTTTTCTACAAGATCTACACAGTAACAAACTAAAAAGCAACAACCTTTTGGAGAGGCAATTGTTCATCCTGGTTTACAGAAATTACCTTCAGTCCCATCCATGTTTAAGGCACAATGTCAGTATTTTGCCATCTGTGATGTAAAATGGAGCTATCTGCTGCAATAGCCCTTTATTTAATCTTCAACCAACAGACGGCAAAACAATAGCAGAGAAGCATGAGAGACAGACAGCCATGTAACTCAAACCGAGAAGGCAGACAGCTGTTATCATTTGACCGCCAATATTTCCTGTGCATTTTTAAATTATTTATTTTCCGGTGTTTAGATAATCCTATTCATGCATCTTTCAAATATGCAGCTCAATGGTCGCTGCCAATTGGTTAACTTTACACATTATTGGGAATGGAGCAATTTTTCCACACTTAGAATATTTCCTTATGTTTTTGCCTTCCTGAAAAAATTGTCAAGAGAGACTTTGTCATCGGCCAAAGTCCCATGTCTTTTTTTCATTTTGGGACTGTATAAAATTACTAAGTAAGAAGTCTCACAACACCAGGTTAAAGTCCAACAGTTTTATTTGGTAGCAAAAGCCACAAACTTTGTTTGCTACCAAATAAACCTGTTGGACTTTAACCTGGTGTTGTGAGACTTCTTACTGTGTTTACCCCAGTCCAACGCCGGCATCTCCACATCATGGCTTAAAATTACTAAACCACACAAAAAAAAATTATTCGGTTACAGAACTGTATCCATTGCAAAAATACTTGCGGTAAGCTGTCATACATTCAATGCACAGAGGTGCTTTTTATTCCTTCAGCGAGATGAGTTACTGTGAATCTCTCCAAGTGTCTCTGTGCCCTGTTTGAGAGCACATTTCCACTCCATCTGACGAAGGAGCAGCACTCCAAAAGCTAATGGTATTTGCTACCAAATAAACCTGTTGGACTTTAACCTGGCGTTGTTAAAACTCTTACTGCAATCTCTCCATGCACAGAAGCAAACATAATTGGAGCACAGAGGCACATCAAGTCCAAAATGCATGGAATATTTGCAAAGAGTGGATCCAGATGCAAACTTTTCTTGGAGTTAATTTAGAGGATTCACATTATGTTTAATTAAGCAATACTTTTTTTTCCATTCAGATTCACTACTTGGTACTGTTGGTTCTCATGCTAATGCCAGAGAATCATAGAATCCCTACAGTGCAGAAGGAGGCCCTTTGTCCCACTTATTCTGCACCGACTCTCCGATAGAACATCTTACACACAGCGCCCTTCCTCATAACCCCATGCATTTACCTCACGAGAGGCAATTTAGCATGGCCAATCCATGTAACCTGCACATCTTTTGGACTGTGGGAGGAAACCAGAGCAGACACGGGGAGAACATGCAAACTCCACACAGACAGTCACCCAAGGCTGGAATTGAACCTGGGCCCCTGGAGCTGTGAGGCAATCATTGTGCCACCATGTCGCCCTCATGAGAAGAAATGAGACTTACTTCCCCTGGCAGCATTTGTCTGTAAAATCATCATTATCATCAAACATGAAAGCTTTGCATTTTGTGCTGTTCCAATATTCTTGTTCCATAGTTTTAGTCCTTCCCATCCCTGAATTCACTCATTACCCTGCATCAGCCTCTCAGAAAGAGGCATTAAGGATCCCCAGCAAAGCTGAGACCAATTGGAAAGTTTTTCCATTGGCTGCAATTATACCTTACACACAGACACATGCCCTGATACTTCAACACCATGGCCAGAATTCTCTGACCTCGCCTGCGGCTGGGATTCTCCAGTCCCTCTTCTGTGAATGGAGATTTGACTGAGTGTTAAATTCTCCACTCTTGCTGGCAGCAGTAGCAGGGCATGTGAGACCAGACAACCCCCACCCAATTGTCAAAGCCCCTGAACATCACTGAAAGAATCTGCCTGGACAGCATCTTTAGCACATGTCATCCCCTCTCCAATGTCTACAAGGCAGAAGACAGGAATTTGAAGGACTATTCATCAATCGTTTTCTCTTCAACATAAGGTCAGAAGTGGGAATGTTCACTGATGATTCAACAGTGTTCAGTACCATTTGCAACTCCTCATGTACTGAAGCCATCCATGTCAGCAGGCAGCAAGACCTGGACATATTCCTGGTGGACTGGTAAGTGGGAAGTAACATTCACACCATAAGTACCAAACCATGGCCATCTTGAAAAAGAGAATCTAACCATTTCCCCTTGACATTCAGCTACCATCATTGAATCCCTCACTGACAATATCCTGGAGTTTACAGAAACTTATATAGACGAGCCATGTAAATTTTGTAGCTGTAACAGCAGGTCAGAGGGTGGGAAGTTTGTGGTAAGTAACTTAGCTCCTGACGCTCTAAAGACTGTCGACCACCTACAAGGCACAAGTCAGAGTGTGATGCATACTCTCCACTTGCCTGGATAACCATGGCTCCAACAATGTTCAAGAAGCTAGCACTGCTGCTTCACAGTGCGGTGACCTGAGTTTGATTCTGGCCTTGGGTCACTGTCTGTGGGGAGTTTGCACATTCTCCCTGTATGTGTGTGTGTGTGTGTTTCTTCCCACAGTCCAAAGATGTGCAGGTTTGGTGGATTGGCCATGCTAAATTGCCCCTTAGTGTCCAAAGATATGCAGGTCAAGTGGATCAGCCATGGTAAATGCGTGGGGTTACAGGGATGGGACAGGGGAGTGGTCTTTTGTAAGATGTACCTTTGGAGAGTAGGTGCAGACGCGATGGGCTGAATGGCCTCCTTCTGCACTGGAGGGATTCTATGATTCGATGATAAGCTCAATTCCATCCAGGATAAAACAGCTCGTTTAATCAGCATCCTATCCAGTACCTTAAACATTTCATCCCTCCACCAGCAATGTGTGCCATCTACAAGATGTACTGCAACAAATCATCAAGACTCCAAGTTACACATCATCCTGACTTGGAACTATATCACCACTCCATCACTGTTACTGAGTTAAAATCCTTGAATTCTTTTCATAACACCACCAGGGGTGTACCTACACCACAGCACCTCAAGAAGATGGCAATGGCCTAGTGGTATTATCACTAGACTATTAATCTAGAAACTCAGCTAATATTCTGTGGATCCGGGCTCGAATCTTGCCATGGCAGATGGTGATATTTGAATTCAATCAAAAATATCTGGGAATTAAGAATCTACTGCTGACCATGAAATCATTGTCGACTGTCGGAAAAAGCCATCTGGTTCACTAATGTCCCTTAGGGAAGGAAATCTGCCATCCTTACCTGGTCTGGCCTACATGTGACTCCAGAGCCACAGCAATGTGGTTGACTCTCAACTGACCTCCAAGAGCAACAAGCGGCAATAAAGGCTGGCCAGCCAGTGACGCCCATGTTCCATGAATGAATGTTTAAAAAATTACCACTTCCTGACAGCAATTAGAGATTTGCAATAAATGCAGCTCTCATATCCCATGAGCAGATTTTTAAAAACACCATTCTCTTGAGTGGGTATGGCATTGAAGGAACACAATAATATTGACAGAACAGTGTGTTTGACAGGTGCCTTTGTCACTGGAGTCAATATCCAACCCCTCCATCTCTTATGTACTGTGATTGCAATATGTACTAACTATGAGATTTAACGCAGCAACTCACCAAGCTTGCTTTAATAGTACCTCTCAGTCCCATAAAGTCTGTCACCGAGAAAGGCAAGATACACAACATTATAGGAACATTATCAAGATCACATTCCCCTCCTAACCACAAAGTAACCTGACGTGAACATATACTGCCACTCTTCTGTCAACATTGAGTTAAGTTCTTGGAATTCTCTGCTTTATGCCATTATTGGAGCATTATCAGCACAAGAAGTCCAGTGTTTCAAGGAGGTCCAGTGCTAATTTCTTGGAACAATTAAGGATGGATATCAAATACAGCCTCCCTATTATTGCCTACAAGAACTTTATAAAAATGAATTCTTTGATCAAAGTCCACTATCATTGCAAGTACGCTTCTGCGGTAGTGTGGACTCTTTAAGGGAGTGATCCCTGAGGGTCATGTGATTGAGCGATACCCGATGGAAGGTCAATGCAGAAAGCCATGTCCCTCAGGAGCGAGGACGCAGGTTAGAGGCCTGGGGAGGAACCTCAGTTGGGGCCAGGGAGCAAAGTGTGTGGTCATGCTATAGTTCTATCTGTCCATGGCTTGCAAATGCTTATTATTTGTTGGCAAATTTTACCTTGAAGTCACCCCGAGTCGCCCTCAAGTTATTACAGCTTCAAGTTCATATTTGCACCAGACTATTGAGTGTGACAGTAGCACATGTAGTTTTTGCAATGCAGAATGCCCTGGAGGATGGGATGATGTTTGCTCAAACACCACAATGAAGATCAGCCAAATGTGCTCAAACTGTTTCGGAAGCAAACTGATGCAAATATTCCACGGGAGATTGATTCATTGGCAACAAATAATGATTTTTTGGCTAAATTAAAGTGAGAAACCAATGAAATCAAACCTCTTGTCAAGGATTTGCCTTGCAGTAACAAACGTTTAAGAAGGCCTGGAAGGTAGAAATCTGCCTAGCAACAGTAACAACCAGCATTTCCAGGGGCGGGCAAGTCTCTAAGAGCAATTAGGGCATTCCAAAGGCATGAGAGCATCTAAAGTGTGTATTACTCCAGGAGTAGAGACAGATTACTTGGATGACTACTACAGAAATGTCAAGTTCCTCAAGTAGAAACAGTTTACCCAAATGACTGGGTGATTCAGGACTATAGAAATGCTAAGGTCCACAAAAGGAATGAATTTGAGATATGTAGACAGCCGACTCTAGAGTTTGAAATAGCAAAATGGGAAACTGTAACTGTTACCCACTTCAGCAGCAGACAGGCCAATCCACAGCTCACAGCCAGAAGCCAGTCCGCAACTCACAGCCAGGAGACGAGGACCCATTTCACAGCCATGGGGTCCTGTTACATCTTTTACTGTAAGAAGTCTAACAACACCAGGTTAAGGTCCAACAGGTTTATTTGGTAGCAAAAGCCACCAGCTTTCGGAACAGGCTGTTCCTTCGTCAGGTGGGTGGGAGTTCTCCCACCCACCTGACAAAGTGAGAACTCCCACCCACCTGAAGAAGGAACAGCCTGTTCCGAAAGCTGGTGGCTTTTGCTACCAAATAAACCTGTTGGACTTTAACCTGGTGTTGTGAGACCTCTTACTGTGTTTGCCCCAGTCCAACGCTGGCATCTCCACATCACATCTTTTCCTTCTCAGAGATGCTGTGGTGTTGCATCTAAGTCTTAGAGTCAAGACATTTCAGGAAACCTTCATAAAGGCAGTTTAAATATCTTCATTAGACCAAGAAAACTTGACCACCAGCCATGTATTGTGTGGTAGCTGTAAGCTGGATTTGACTTACAGATTTATTTCATTTGTATGGAGTGTAGAAGATTGAGGGGAGATTTGATAGAGGTGTATAAGATTTTGATGGGTATAGATAGAGTGAATGCAAGCAGGCTTTTTCCGCTGAGGCTAGGGGAGAAAAAAACCAGAGGGCATGGGTTAAGGGTGAAAGGAGAAAAGTTTAAAGGGAATATTAGGGGGGGGCTTCTTCACGCAGAGAGTGGTGGGAGTGTGGAATGAGCTGCCGGATAAAGTGGTAAATGCGGGGTCACTTTTAACATTTAAGAAAAACGTGGACGGGTTCATGGATGAGAGGGGTGTGGAGGGATATGGTCCAAGTGCAGGTCAGTGGGACTAGGCATAAAATGGTTCGGCACAGACAAGGGCCAAAAGGCCTGTTTCTGAGCTGTAATTTTCTATGGTTCTATGGTTTCTATGGTATGTTGTTTAGGAAGGGAAGTCTTAGTAAGTTCAGGGATTGTAGATACATTTTGGCACAAGAGGTAATTTCTACATAAACTGCGCGTGTGTTTAGTTATTCATGTACTAAAGCGTCTTAGAGCATTATAGTCCTTTTCATTGTGTATTTTTAAAAATTGTTTATACTTTGACTGGACTGGTTCCTCACTGGTGTTTTACGTGACTCCTCACAATATTCCAAAAAAACCATACATCACCCCAAACCAAGTTGAGCCACCCTCGCAGGTAACTTCAGCGTGGTTTGTGGCACTCCTTTTAATTTGTGTTAACCTACCTTAGGCGAATCATGGCTTGGCATATCAATTTTTCAGCCAGACCTCCTGAAGAAAATTGAAGTTTAATTCTTCAGAAATGTTATAGTGTCAAACAGTGATCTGCTCTCTGAATGCCAAACCACAAACATTGGCATGGTGGCACAGTGGTGAACACTGCAATCTCACAGCGCCAGGGATGCTAGTTCGATTCCGGCTCGGGTCACCGTCTGTCAGAGTTTGCATGTTCTCCTCGTGTCTGTGTGGGTTTCCTCTGGGTGCTCCGGTTTCCTCCCACAGTCTGAAAGACGTGCTGGTTAGGTACATTGGCCATGCTAAATTCTCCCTCAGTGTACCCAAACAGGTGCCGGAGTGTGGTGTCTAGGGGATTTTCACAGTAACTTCATTGCAGTGTTAATGTAAGCCTACTTGTGACACTAATAAATAAACCTTAAACTTTTTATCTGCACTATGGAAGTATATTTCTCCACCCAATAGATTGACACTGATGAACCTATGGAAATGTTGACGGATTGGATTGTCCAGCCTCCTGGTTGGAGAGCAATAAGAACCTGTAGAGCAAATGTACGGAGAAAAACCGTGAGAAGGAAAGTCAGTTGAATATTCTTCATCTAACATTTAACAAACAAAGTCTCTACTTTGACAATCTTCTTTTCATCAAAGCTAATGGAAACTGAACACCACTCTTATCTTTTACAAATACAATGGTAACACTGATGCTTGTTGTTCATTGTTATTTCTTATCTCCACCTACATTGTCTTTCAAACCAATAGATCTCAACTCGGTGTGATAACAACATGTTTAATTATTACCACTTCTCACCACCCATCGCTATTCAACAGCAATTTAATTGGAGAAGTGAATATACTGCACATTTGTGGAACAGAGTTAAACAACGATTTGAAGCATGCCCTCCCAGCATTTCGGAATATGCATTTTCTATAAGTGTAAATGTACACTGACATGCACAACAACAACTTATATTCGTAAAGCATCTTTAAGATAACAAAAATCTTGTTATTTTTGCCAGATTTTATGTAACAATTGGTTTTCTCAATAAGGGCAAAGCAAACTGGGTGGCACCGTGGCACAGTGGTTGGCACTGCTGCCTCACAGCGCCAGGGACCCCGCATTCGATTCCAGCCTCGGGTCACTGTCTGTGCAGAGTTTGCACATTCTCCCTGTGTCTGCGTGGGTTTCATCCGGGTGCTCCTTTTTGGAGTGTTATCAAACAAAGCAAAACACCAAGTCACAAAAAGGGCAGGATTTTCCAGCCCCAAAACTGGAAAATCCCGCCCGAGGTCAACGGACATTTCCAAGGTCCGCCCATTGCCCACTACAATTCCCATGGCGGGCACAAGGGGAAAATTCATCCCATTATGTCAGAAGCCCAAAAGCTTTGCCAAAGAGGTAGATTTTAATGAGTGGTTTAAAGGAGGAAAGGCGAGGTACAGAGGCAGAGTGGTGTAGGGAGGAAATTCTTGGGGCTCAAACAACTGAAGGCACGGCCACCAGTGTTTATTTTGTCCTTTCGCAGAAGATGGGCGTGCCTAAGCCAGCATTTTCTTATTGCCCATCCCTACTTGTCCTTGAGAAGGTTGTGGTGAGCTACGTTCTTGAACCACTGCAGACCATGTGGTGTAGGCACACCCACAGTGATGTTAGGGAGAGAGTTCCAAGATTTTCACCCAGCGGCAGTGAAGGATATATTTTCAAGTCAGGATGGTGCCGCTGTGTATACTCATCACAAATATGGCCTTTCAGGAAGCAACTCTCCAATTCATCACTAACGTTGGATTTGAAAATTGCAACATAATTGCACATTCCCTTTTGATGAACTTCAAGAGAAGACTTATGAACTGTTATATTTGTGTCAGCATTCACCACAGCTCCCCAGGCATTCAGGCATATGATAGGCACATTGAAAAAACTGATAGATAATCCATTGTTAGGGCATGATAACTCATGACTTGCTTCATGCCACAGACACACATTGATGTTTTGTGATTTGAAGTACTGGGGTCACTTTTTGAAGGTTATCAGACAGAGCGTGATAACCACCCAACGGTCAGCTGGATGAGGAGACTTGAGCCAATCTGAGTGGTTCAGGTCCCTTTTGAACTTTGGCGGCAAGCCACATGCTTCAAGCAGCCGTCTTACTGCAACTTATCCGCCCCAAGCTACTTGGACACTGCACCATCCTTTAGATCCTGTGAGGATGGGGTTGTAAATGCACGAGGGAATAACGACTAGAGGAGTAGCTCAGGCCAGTGGCCCACAGCATCTTTATGGACTTGGAGGAGGATTCTTGCTCTTTCCACCTCTGCAGAGATCTATCACTGAAAAACATGCACTTCGATAGCACTTTTCATGACACGGGATGTCTCAAAGTGCTTTACAGCAATGAAATATTTTTGAAGTATAACCTTTGTCATAATGTAGGAAATTCCAATTTCCAATTCTCTTCCCACACCTAAGGCAGATTTCCGTCTGTGTCCCTCGCTAGTTATTCCTCGAACAGTTCACTAGTCTGTTACCAGAGGCTTTTAACTTGAGAGGCGCCACCCCACATCAAGTTTGGCTGACCAGGAGTATCTCCAGCTCTGACTGCCAGCCATTTTCATGTTTGGAAGGATTTGCAGGTTGACACTCAACCTGTTTGACTGCATTATGAGCACACCTTCCTTGGCCGTTAAGTCCTGGGGTGGGACTCGAACCCAGAGCTTTTGGCTCAGAGACAGGGACACTACCCACTATGCCACAAGACCCCCAAATGTAGGAAATGTTGTAGCCAGTTTGTGCACAATGAGCTCCCATGAACAGCAATCTGGTAATAACCAAATAACCTGCTTTCATGATGTTGATTGAGGAATAAATATTGAGCTTTTTTTTGGCAGTCCCTCAGGGTTGAGGAAGACTTGTTTCCACTCCGGGGAGGTGGGTTCTGCGGTGGCTGAATAGTCCACTCCTGGAGCTGCAGACTCTGCCACAGGTTTTGCAGGTGGTGTTTGATGAGATGGGTGGGTGGGATGTTCTGGACTCTGCGCTCTCTTTCCGCTGTTTATGCTTTGCCTTCGCATGCTCCACCCGCTGATGCTCAAGGTGATTGGCGCCTTCGCAGATGCTACTTCTCCGGTTTGTGCGTTCGGAGGCAAGCGATTCCCACAAGTCGATGGATGCTGCATTTATTTAGGGAGGCTTTCAGACTATCCTTGTAGCATTTCCTCTGCCCGCCTAGTGATCGCTTTGAGTAGAGCACTTGTTTCGGGAGTCTTGTGTCGGGCATTTGATGATATGGCCCACCTATCGCAACTGATCGTGTGTGACCAGTGCCTCGATGCTGGAGATATCGGCCTGGGAAAGGACGCTCACATTGGTACGCCTATTCTGCCAGTGGATTTTCAGGATTTTGCGGAGGCAATGTTGGTGATATCTCTCCAGGGGTTTGAGGTGTCTGCTGTACATTGCCCATGTTTCTGATGCATACAGGAGGGCGGTGACATGTCTGCTCTGTAGACCATGAGCTTGGTGCTGGTTTTGAGCAGGAAACTCCCTGTATAATGGTGTAATATGATCTTTTACATCCACCTCATTAAGCAGGTGAAGCTTATGTCTTATCTGAAAGATAATGGACGGGATTTTACAACCTCACTCATCCCCAAACCATAAAATCCCACTCGAGGTCAAGACTTTGCATATTGCAAAGTCATTAAAGTTGTTTATTCTGAATTTTGGGGCGGCACGATGGCACAGTGGTTAGCACTGCTGCCTCACAGCATCAGGGACCTGGGTTCGATTCCAGCCTTGGGTCACTGTCTGTGTGGAGTTTGCATGTTCTCCCCGTGTCTGCGTGGGTTTCCTTCGGGTGCTCCGGTTTCCTCCCACAGTCCAAAGTTGTGCAGATTAGGTGGATTGACCATGCTAAATTGCCCCTTAGTTTGTCTGTGAGTGTGGCTATGTTTGATGTAGTGTGTCTCTCAAGCTATAAGCCCCTAATGACAGACAAGCAACCTGTTCCAAGAATAATTAGCTGCAGAAATAGACAAAAGTCTGACCTATGTACCGTCAGGTGCGGAAAGGTTGAGGGAGAGTTTCTGAGTGTTGTGCTAATCCCCACTGCAGGGTCTGATTAAAATCAAGTCAGCATTCTAATGGGTATAATCCTCTCAGACCAATAATTTAATACAGTAAACTGTTTGCTGAGGTCATGTATTATCAAACTTCTGCTTGTGAAGATAGTAAATAAACACAATTCTGCTCTCAGAATCGCTTTGTCCAATGCATACATATGGTGCCTTGAGGATAGGTATTGGATAGGGAATACATTCATCAAAATTCCTGATTTTCACTTGGGGCTTTCCAGAACTGCTGAAGAGAAGACCATTTGCTATTTAACCCACGACAAATGCTGGGCATCCACATAGTTCAACTGAAGACATAGTCAAGACAAAACATGCAGCATCAAAGTTAGATTCACGCAGCATGGAGCCAGTTTATAACCCATAGTTGTAACAAAGATGGTCATCATAGACATCATCATAGAAACCCTCCAATGCAGAAGGAGGCCATTCGGCCCATCGAGTCTGCACTGACTACAGTCCCACCCAGGCCCTACCCCCACATATTTACCCGCTAATCCCTCTAACCTACGCATCCCAGGACTCTAAGGGGCAATTTTTTTTTTAAACCTGGCCAATCAACCTAACCCGCACATCTTTGGACTGTGAATGATTTTCATTGAATTTATGGTATTAAATCTTAGATTCATAGAATCCCGACAGTGCAGAAGGAGGCCAATCAGCCCATTGAGCCTGCACTGACGACAACCCTACCCAGCCCCTAGCCCCATAACCCCACATATTTACCCTGCTAATCCCCATGATACCGAGGGTCAATTTAGCATGGCCAATCAACCTAACCAGCACATCTTTGGACTGTGGGAGGAAACCGGAGCACCCAGAGGAAACCCACGCAGACATGGGAGAATGTGAAAATTCCACACAGTGATCCGAGGCTGGAATTGAATCTGAGCCCCTGGCGCTGTGAGGCAGCAGTGTTAACCACTGTGCCACCATGCCACCCTGTGGCTACAAGGCATTTTTCAGTCCTTCGGAGGTTGTGCAGTTCTTGCATTCTCAGGTAGAGGTCTGGTTGACCTTCTATGATGTGGAGATGCTGGCGTTGGACTTGGGGTGAACAGTCAGAAGTCTCACAACACCAGGTTAAAGTCCAACAGGTTTATTTGGTAGCAAAAGCCACTAGCTTTTGAAGCGCTGCCCCTTCATCAGGTGAGTGGGATTTCAGTTCACAAACAGGGCATATAAAGACACAAACTCAATTTACAAAATAATGGTTGGAATGCAAGTTGAAATACAGGTAATCAAGTCTTAAAGATACAGACAATGTGAGTGGAGAGAGGGTTAAGCTAAACAGATACTTTGCAACAATTGTCACATCCGTATACAGTGCTGTGATCCCGGTAATACATAAGGTGGGTAGAGTTTCCACTGGATAAAAGCAAATTACTGCAGATGCTGGAATCTGAAACCAAAAGAGAAAATGCTGGAAAATCTCAGCAGGTCTGGCAGCATCTGTAAGGAGAGAAAAGAGCTGACGTTTCGAGTCCAGACGACCCTTTGTCAAAGCTGAAAGGCAAAGAAAGTGGGAGATATTTACACTGCAGGGCAAGGGAATGAAAGATGAGTCGTAGCCACAAAAACCAGGGGAAAGGTGGCTAATGGCAGCCCATAGAGAGAATAGAAGGTGTGGATGGCCAAACGGCAGAGAAACTGAAATCAGAGGGCAAACTGTGACAGATGAAGATGTGGGGGAAGGGGGGAGATGGGTGGGAGAGAGGTAAAATTGAGAAAAAGGGGGAAAGGGAAGCAAAGGTAAGGAAAAGGGGGGATAACATAGAGGGAAAGAGTGGGCGGGGGGAAAAATAAAGAAAGAGTTTTCACTTTGGATACAATCAAAGCAACAGATACCCAAAATGATGTCCGTTCAGTAAAAGGATGAATTTTCCCCCAGTCTCGAGTCAAGCTTATTTATGTTTCCCCAAATCCATGTAATTGAGCAACATTTAAGATGTAATTTTTAAAAAATTGTGTTTTAAAAAATTCCTTGACTTTTTAAGAGTGGTAACCAGGAGCAGTTTGAATAATACAACTGAAAATGGATTCCAAATCCATCTTTTCTAATTTCAGTCCTTTATCTGTGAATAATCCAATTTTAAATGGCTCAGTGTCAAAAACTGTTTGGTAATGCACCGATAAAGCACTGTGGGGTGTTTTACTACATTGAAGGCGCCATAAAAGCCAAGTCAGGAAGTAGTGCTTGGATAATACTAGGTTGTGCTTTAAAAAAAGATATAAGACCAGAAAGCGTAGGAGCAGAAGTTGACCATTCAGCCCATCAAGTCCATTCCACATTCATTGAGACCGTGGCAGATCCGATATAGAATCCCTACAGTGCAGAGAGGCCACTTGGCCCATCGACTCTCCAAAAGAGAATCAAACCTGGGTCCCTGGCACTGTGAGACAGCAGTGCTAACCACTGTGTCACCCATGATAAACATTTTTTATTCACTCATGGGACATGGGCGCTGATGGCTGGCCAGCGTTTATTGCCCATCTCTAGTTGCCCTTGTTTAGAGGGCATTTGAGAATCAGCCACATTGCTATGGCTCTGGAGTCACGTGTAGGCCAGACCAGATAATGACAGCAGATTTCCTTCCCTAAAGGCAATCAGTGAACCAAATGGGTTTTTCCAACAATCGACAATGGTTTCATGGTCATCAATAGATACTTAATTCCAGATATTTTTTATTAAATTCAAATTCCACCATCTGCCGTGGCGGGATTTGAACCCATGTCCCCAGAACATTAGCTGAGTTTCTGAGTTAATAGTTTAGCAATAATACCACTAAGCCATCACCTCCCCTCAACTTCACTTTCCCACCTTATCCTCATAACCCTTGATATCCTCTCTGGTTAAAAATCTGCATTTAGGCCTTGAACACACTTAACGAACAAGCCTCTACAGTCCTCTGCAGTGGAGAACTCCACAGATTCAATATTCTTTGAGAGAAGAAATTCCTCCTCATTGAATGGCACAGACTGAATGGGCTGAATGGCCGACTTTTGCTCCTATGTCTTATGATCAACCTAGTGAACTTTTTTTGGACTGCCTCCAGTGATCGTATATCTTTCCTGAGATAAGGGGACCCAAACACTTGTAAGTTAGGGGAGGCACACAGCTACACTATTTTAAGGGCCTTGAGGAATGTTGCAGAAAAGAAAACAGCGTGTTACGTCTTGATTTCAGCAGGCAAAATAAATATAAACATTGGAACTTCTCCCTTGCTTCATCTAGGGTGGCATGGTTGCACAGTTGTTAGCACTGCTGTCTTACAGCACCAGGGACCTGGGTACGGTTCCTGGCTTGGGTCACTGTCTGTGTGGAGTCTGCATGTATTCCCCGTGTCTACATGGGGTTGCTCTGGTTTCCTCCCACAGTCCAAAGGTGCGCAGGTTAGGTGGATTGACCATGTTAAGTTCTCCCTCAGTGTACCCGAACAGGCGCTGGAGTGTGGCGACTTGGGGATTTTCACAGTAACTTCATTGCAGTGTTAATGTAAGCCTACTTGTGACTAATAAATAAACTGTAATGTTACTTTACTCACCAGTTATGAATTGGACAAATGCACCATATTCATATGATCTGCCCTGTACATTGGAGGCACCTCGCCAGGATAGTACACCCCCTTCCTTCCTATCTACCTCCTCTGCAAAACCCACCAGACCCCCACCCACCCCGTGCTCCCACGCCACCCAAAGCTGGCCAAAACCTTCCGGCCCAAGATCCCAGATTTACCTCACTCTGGGACCCATTGGGCCTCCTTCTAGGGACTGGTTTCAGTCACGACAGTGCCCACTGCTGAGCTCTTGTCGTCAGGACGGCTGGAGCTACCGGGCAATCGGGCTGGCAAGCAGGTTCCCGAAGGTGGGACCTCCTCCCCAGTGAGGGGCAGGAGACCCGCTGTCAGCTATGCGCCCACGACCACCCCCCACCCACCCACCCCCGTAACATGCAGCCATAAGAGATGATGCAATGAGTCTTCATTTCACATTTGGGTTAACAAGTAAAGAAATAATATTTGGAAAGAGCATTAAGGATTGTATCATACAGATGTTATCATGCATCTGAGAAGATGTATCAGCGAACCTTCCCATCCATTCACAAGGTGGGGAATTCACCTTTCACCGTATCCTCGTCAACTCAAACCAGCAAGTGCTGACAGGGTGAAATTCAGGACCATGCTGGGGATGGTTGGCCAAAGGGCCAGTAAATGTTATTGCTTTGGATTTTTCACATCCATGCTGTTCTTTAGACTGAAGATGGTTGATTGTCGCTGGTGGTGATTCGCCAACCGAGGCACCAATGAAAACTGGGATACCTGAGAGCTGTAGGAATGAAGTTTCCTTCACTGAAGGAAGGAAGATGGCCGACTATCACCTCTCCATCCAGACCTGGATTTTTACAATTCTGCCCTGCAACATAGCTGTCGGCTAAGCTTTTCTGGAAGCCATATGTGGTGAGGTGATGGCCTAGTGGTATTATCGCCAGACTATTAATCCAGAAACTCAGCTCGTGTTCTGGGGACCCGAGATAGAATCCCACACATCAGATAGTGGAATTTGAATTTGACAAACATATCTGGAATTAAGAATCTACTGATGACCATGAAACCATTGTCTATTGTCGGAAAAACCCATCTGGTTCACTAATGTCTTTTAGGGAAGGAAATCTGTCATCCTTACCTGGTCTGGCCTACACATGACTCCAGAGCCACAGCAATGTGGTTGACTCTCAGTTGCACTTCAAGGGCAATTAGGGATGGGCAAAAAATGCTGGCCAGCCAGCGACGCCCATCTCACACGAATGAAAAACATATGTAAATGCCAGTGGGGACATTTGCAGAGCCTGTTCTCCACTCCTTCTGACAAGGTGATGTCCGCACAGCAGTGTTGACTTATTTTCCTCATTGTCAGTGACAAGTTCTCTTTTGATGGTGGGAATTCCATTGAGAGGCCAGTCAGGTTTTGTCAGGCTTTCCAACCTTGGGAAATAGGTTGGGGTTGGTGCAGTATTAATGAGGCAGGCAAAAGTCCCTATCTACAGGAAAACCACAATGATAAGGACATTTAGATCCACGGGGGAGAGCTCTCCCACCACCCAGAGCAGGCGAGGGGTGGTCAAATTATCAAATTAGTGAAACCCAACTCCAATTCAATCACACATGCACCTATTTCTCTTTGAACTGTAGTGGATGTTCGGAGCTTTTGAGTATTTTCAATTGAAAAGGCAGGTCCATAGTCATAAAGCTTTAAGTTTATTTATTAGTGTCACAAGTAGGCTTACATTAACACTATAATGAAGTTACTGTGAAAATCCTCTAGTTGCCAACCCTGGCGCCTGTTCGGGTACACTGAGGCTGAATTTAGCACGGCCAACGCATCTATTCAGCACGTCTTTTCAGACTTGTGGGAGGAAACCGGAGCACCCGGAGGAAACCCACGCAGACACGGGGAGAACGTGCAGACTCCACACAGACAGTGAACCAAGCTGGGAATCGAACCCGGATCCCGGGTGCTGTGAGGCAGCAGTGCTAACCACTGTGTCACCTTGCCACCCATAATGACAAGATTTAAATCAGATTCCAATAGTGTAGTTGGGATCTTGATTTGAATTTAATGGCTGCTACGCAAGTTTCCCAAGGCTCATGAAATCTGGCAGCTGAAGGGAGATGGGAACAGCCAGATAAAGTAGCCAAGGACCTTTTTATAGCACTGCTTGTGGGCCAGGAGAAGCAGAAGTACTCTCCTCGCCACCCCCCACTCCCCCCCCAACTCTGGTGCCTAAAGCAAATCTTCTATTGTGATTGGCAAACACCCCTTCCCCTTTTCTGCCGCACAATCTCTCTCAGCTTCCCCATTGCAACCTTCCCTTCCCACCTCGTGGCTCACCACCGTCCACCTTTCACAGTTGCCAAAACAGTCCTCAGCCATTGGCTTGTTGAACTGGCAGCCAGGCGGCCTCTCAGTAATTCAATTATATTTGAGCTCCTGCTGTTACATTTGGCAGCAACTTCACATTTTCAAAAATTCCCAGTTTGCCTCTGTCCCCCAGCTCACCAAAATGGAATCCTCCCTCTCCGCGATGAATATCGAGAGCATGTGGGAGGCACGGTGGCACAGTAGTTAGCATTGCTGCCTCACAGCGCCAGGGACCCAGTTCGATTCCGGCCTCGGGTCACAGTCTCTGTGGAGTTTGCACATTCTCCCCGTGTCTGCGTGGGTTTCCTTTGGGTGCTCTGGTTTCCTCCCACACTCCAAAGATGTGCGGGTGAGGTAGATTGGCCATGCTAAATTGCCCCTTAGTGTAAGGGAGATTAGCAGGATAAATATGTGGGGTTACAGGGAATAGGGTCTGGTTGGGATTGTGGTCAGTACAGGCTCGATGGGTCGAGTGGCCACTTTCTGCACTGTCGGGATTCTATGAATGTCTCCGTCTCTCTGGAGAGGCTGAGCCTCCTGCAGCGCTGGACCTCAGACATTTGCAGGTAGTTGACGCGCTGTCTGTATACTCTAGCCGCTGGGTGGGGACGTCTTTACTGCCCCTCCCACTTTGGCCTCCCTGCTGGCCCTGCACCAACTGGGCCTGAGCCCAAGCCTCTCCTCTTACAGCTCTCTGCCTGGGATGCTGCCTGCAATCACCTGGCCTCCTCACCCTCCCTCCTGCCTCTCTCTTCCTCTTCACAGGAAGTCCCACCAGCAGACTGGACGCTCCCCATTGGATCAGATGCAGAGGGCCAGTGTCTTGCAAATGAAGGAACTCTGTCCTCCAATCCTCAGGAAAACCTTCCAGTGAAGCCTTGAAATATTGAAAGTCACTTCAAATGTGAAACAGTAACTCGGAAACTCAAGCTAAACTCTCGCAGCTATGAATTCTATCCCAGAGAAACTGCTGCTGCTCCGGGCGTCTTTTATCTCACCCATGGATGAGGAAATGAAAAAGCCTAAATAGCGTCCATCTGTTTTGCCCTGTGCACTGAGCTAGAAATAGCACAGGCCGTGTAAATTCCCCGTCAACTGGACTTTTAATGTCCTTAATCGGCCCTTTGATTGTCAATGGGCGAGCATCCAATTTGTGCACATACTCACAACCTTAAAATTGCAAACATGTGTGATGACATCAGGAAATGCTCCCAATGTCTTCTCCCGCAATTTTACACACTTCCGGGCTGGGCGCGTGTCCCTCCCGGATCTATGGAATTCAGGCCACTCGCCGGGATTCTCTGGCCTCCCTCATGGAGTTTTTTTCGGTGGAGTGAACAGCGCACTGTCGGCCAGCGGTGGGATATTCTGGTCCCCACACTGCCGGGAAACACACAGAGAGGGGTGCGCCATCGGTGGGGCCAGAAGATCCCACTGGCGTGAAGAGCCGGAAGATTGTGCCCCATTGTCTTGATGAGTTCTATCAGGTTACTTCTCAACTCTTTAAAAAAAAAGCCCAAAATTTAGACAATATGTCACAGAAACATAGAATCCCTACAGTGCAGAAGAGGTCATTCGGCCCATCAGGTCTGCATCGACTCTCCGGCACAGCATACCCCCAGGCCCCATCCCCATTACCCCACTGACCCCCCTAACCTACACATCTTACCACTGTGCCACCCTTTGCAACTTGATAGGTCCTGAAATTGCTTCCGACTGCATATGGGGGGGGTCACCCCAAGCTGATGATATTGAAGGTCATTACCACAGATAGTAGTTGAGGCCAAAATGTTGTGTGATTTCAAGAAGAAATTAGATATAGCTCTTGGGCCTCAAGGGATCAAGCGATATGGTGGGGAAGGAGGGATAAGGATATTGAATTAGATGATCAGCCATGATCATAGTGAATGGCAGAGCAGGTTTGAAGAACTGAATGGCCCACTCCTGCTTCTCGCTTCTATGTTTCTATAAGGTCACGGTGACCCTCAACTTCTCCAGTTCATTTCAGGACTCAGTGGGGCACCTGTGTGGTATCTCACAATCAGCTGCACACAGCTGTGTCAAGCTAGTGATTGATACCCATCTTCTGACATGTCTGCTCTTTCATCAACCACCAGACAGACAAGGTCAGCTAATTTCATAGCCATGTTGTTCCCGTCCCTTTTACTTCACGAGCCATAACTTTGCTCATAGGTCTGTTGTGTGGCACTGCACCCAGCGCCTTTTGGAAGTCCACATACACCACATCAACTGCATTACCCTCATCGACCCTCTCCGTTACCTCTTCATGAAACTCCAGCAAGTATGTGAGAAATGATAGTTCCTGAACAAATCCATGCTGGCTTTCTTTAGCTAACCTGCATTTGTCCATGTGACCATTCATTTTGTCCCGAATTATCATTTCCCAATGTTTTCCCACCACCCAAGTGAAACTGTCTGCTCTGTTTGCTGGAGTTGGATTTAGAGACATCTCATTTGAGAGACAGCGCAACCGACAGTGCAGCACTCCCTCGATATTGCACTGGAAAGACAGCACAGGATATGTGCTCATGTTTCTGGAGGGGAGCATGGGACTCTGAGAGAGTGTTACCAACTGCACCTGTTATAAAGTTTATTTATTAGTGTCACAAATAGGCTTACATTAACACTGCAATGAAGTTACTATGAAAATTCCCTGGTCACCACACTCCGGCATCTGTTCGGGTACACTGAGGGAGAATTTAGCACGGCCAATGCACCTTAACCAGGACATCTTTCTGACTGTGGAAGAAATCCGGAGCTCCCGGAGGAAACCCATGCAGGTACGGGAAGAACGTGCAGACACCACACAGACAGTGACCCAAGCCGGGAATCGAACCCGGGTCCCTGGCGCCGTGAGGCAGCAGTGCCAACCACTCTGCCACCCACAGCTGACACTTAATGACACCTACTTGCAGGAAGCCAAAGATAAGAGTCAGCAGTGCCTGCGATCCTAGTGTAACTTAGCTGATGACTAGCATCAAGGCACAAGAGCGTCGCCCCCCTGCTACTTTTCCATTTGGTTAATTCCCTTTTAACTATTCTGCAGAGGGAGACCTGCGCAAAGAGATAGTGAGCCTTTCAGATAAACCACCTCAACAATCGGAAGAATCGGTTTTTCACATGTTGAAGTGAAGGTTTTCGATAGGGACAAACCTCTTTGCATTTATCTGATCTCTGCAACACGTGGCATGACTATCAGTGTACAGAATTTGACACTCGCACTATAATTAACTCCGTATATTTAGAAACAGCAACATTAATCGTGTGTCACGAAACGAGGTCATGGTGGACGTTGTTTTCCAAGGCATATGCAGTAAAATCTGTGCATTAATATAACGTACTCTGACCCTAACTATTAAATAACAAACTAACCGAATTAAGCAGACAATAATAAATTGCAGCAGCTAATAAAGGCCGGGGAGGGTGGGGGAGTGTGATATCTCCCCCGTGTGGTAATGAAGAGAACTGCAAGATAGAATTAATTGGCTGGCCGCTGTTCTTAGTGTTGACTAAGCATATCTTTCCTCATTCTCACCATGTACTGAATGTTTGAGTGGGTCTGGCCATTAGCGTGACCTTGCATCTGATTACATTTCCTGCAAAAATCAAGGGTCGGAAGTGCTTTTAATTCACGGTCCATTCGTCAACAGCGAAACGGGAAGTTAGGGAAATCAGTTTTTCAAAGGCTGTTGTGAGGGAATTTGAAAAGAAATTGTACCAAATTATTAGGCCAGGGTCAAAAGCATTGAAAACAGATTTGCGGTGAATTCGTTAATTCTGAGAGCAACCCTATGTCTTTCTGTCCAAAGGAAACAGCATTAAATGCAACATGGCATGGTGGCACAGTGGTTAGCACTGCTGCCTCACAGCTCCAGGGACCTGGGTTCAATTCTGGCCTTGGGTGACCGTCTGTGTGGAGTTTGTATGTTCTCCCTGTGTCTGCATGGATTTCCTCCAGGTGCTCCGGTTTCCTCTCACAATCCGAAAGATGTGCGGGTTAGATGGATTGGCCATGCTAAATTGCCCCTTAGTGTCCAAAGATGTGTAGTAGGTTAGATGGATTGGCCATGCTAACTTGCCCCTTAGTGTCCAAAGATGTGTAGTAGGTTAGATGGATTGGCCATGCTAAATTGCCCCTTAGTGTCCAAAGATGTGTAGGTTAGATGGATTGGACATGCTAAATTGCCCCTTAGTGTCCAAAGATGTGTAGTAGGTTAGATGGATTGGCCATGCTAAATTGCCCCTTAGTGTCCAAAGATGTGTAGGTTAGATGGATTGGACATGCTAAATTGCCCCTTAGTGTCCAAAGATGTGTAGGTTAGATGGATTGGACATGCTAAATTGCCCCTTAGTGTCCAAAGATGTGTAGGTTAGATGGATTGGTCATGGGAAATGTGTGGGGCTATGGGGATAGGGCAGGGGAGAGGGCCTGTGTAAGATAATGGGTGGGACTTTACAGCCTTTCTTGCCCCGAAACCGCAAAATCCTGCCCGAGGTCAACGGATCTTCCCAGGGTCTGCCCATCACCAGCTCTGATTCCTGTATCGGGCAGGACGGTAAAATTCTGGCCACTCTGTCAAAGAGTCCATGCAGACTCGATGGGCCGAATGGCCTCTTGTGCACTGTAGGGATTCCACGATAACAGCAAACGTTTGGATAGTCTATAGTTCCGCAGGGGTATTTAGGTCCCAGCACAATCTGAGAGAGTTAAGTTAGTGCAAATCCTAGCATCGTCTATACACCCAGGAAACAAACTCAAGTTGACCATTTTTTCCAAAGAATTCTGTCTTCTGTTATTTAAAATTGGATTCACGCCATGCTTGGGTGACCATCTGTGTGGTCCAGTCAACCACATTGCTGTGGTTCTGGAGTCATATGTAGGTCAGACCAGGTAAGGACAGGGACACTGGTGGTAGAGGTGGCGGGTTTAGCAAGTGCTGTCGGAGTAACTGGACAGTGACAGGAGTGTTCATGTGATGTGGGTTTTGATACAAGTGCAGTCTAAGAGCAGTCCGAATCAACAGTCAGAGCCTGACCTGACACTAGAACAATAGCTAAGTGATATCTCACTCCGCTCTAACTGACCAGCTTGTCATTCAGATGAATCTGTTATAATCATTTTTCAAGCGATTTACAGCCACTTCTGAGGCTTTAGATTTAGGAGTGCCAATCGCAATGCAATAAAATCTAACGATGTCCTCTTACTCAAATTCCCATTGTGAATTGGGGCGGCACAGTGGTTAGCACTGCTGCCTCACAGCACCAGGGACCTGGGTTCAATTCTGGTCTTGGATGATTGCCTGTGTGGAGTTTGCATGTTCTCCCTGTGTCTGCGTGGGTTTTCTCCGGGTGCTCTGGTTTCCTCCCACAGTCCAAAGATGTGCGGACTAGGTGGATTGGCCATGCTAAATTGCCCCTTAGTGTCAGGGGGACTAACAGTGTAGATATGTGGGGTTACAGGAATAGGGCCTGGGTGGGATTGTTGTCGGTGTAGTCTCGATGGGCCAAATGGCCTCCTTCTGCACTGCAGGGATTCTATGAAACTATCAATCCCATTATCATCCACTGTACAGATGTTATACAGCTGCAAACAGTTTTCTGTTCAAAGGCTAGCCCTCCATGGACAAGCTCTCATCTTGCTTTCAGAAGGTGAAAGTTCAATGTAATTTTATGCAATGCACTTTAATATCAGTTTGGGTTTGATATTTGATTACACTCGTGAGGTAAGGTGGCATTTTAACAAGACCATTTTAGCTGTATTCCCATGCAAAGTCTGTGGCGAGACGATGGTGTAATGGTATTTTCACTGGGCTAGTAATCCAGAGACTCAGGCCGGAATTCTCTGGCCATTCACGCCCTACTGCTGCTGCCAGAGAGGATGGAGAACTTGGCGCTCAGCCAAATCTGCATTCACTGCAGTGGGACTGGAGAATCCCGCTTGCATGAACGGCTGGAGAACCCCACCCATTGAATCATCATAGAGTTCCTACAGTACAAAAGGAGGCTATTTGGCCCATCGAGCCTGGAGCACCAACAACAGCCCCACCCAGGCCCTATCCCCATAAACCCCAAACCTCCGCCTGTATTTACCCTGATAATCCCCCTGACACTAAGGGTCAATTTAGCATGGCCAATCCACTTAACCTGCACATGTTTGGACTGTGGGAGGAAACCGGAGCACCCAGAGGGAACACACACAGACACGGGGAGGATGTGCAGACTCCGCATAGACAGTCACCCAAGGAATTGAACCCGGGTCCCTGATGCTGTGAGGCAGCAGTGCTGACCACTGTGCCACCAGGGTGTTGGAAGCAGAGACAATCAATGATTTCAAAAGGAAATTAGGGAACTAAACGTACCAAGCTATGGAGATACACAGGGGAATGGGGCTGGCTGAACTGCTCTACAGAGAGGCAGCATAGACTCATGAGCTGAATGGCCTTCTTTGATTCCGTTATGACTGTCATGACTCTAACTGAGGGCAGAGTGTCAGGATTGAAGCTGGAATACCCTTCAATACCTCAAGGAACAAAGATGAATAGTGTATCGGACCCAATACAGTGAATAATCTTTGGATTAAGTTGCAATTGGCTGTCTTACATGAGCTGATGTCATTATTTATATCAGGTACCAATGTGTGAAATAAGCCATGGCTTTAAACAACTCAAAATTGGAAGTCTGGAACAGATTATTCATTAGCACTTCCAATAATAACGTTGATGCAAATTTCCCACCTACAGGGGGCACTGTTGTCAGCTCCTTGACAGCTATTGGGAAAATTCCTTTAACAAATGTTGCAGCCTGGCAGCAGCCACAGACGCTTCGACCCCAGCTAACCTGTGCAAACCCACAGCAGACCTACCGTCCAAAACAAGAACGATATCCCCAACTTCTAATAAATCCTTCAGTTCATGGATTTAGAGGAAGAACTCTCCAAATTTCTCAACTCCCAAGACTTTGAGGACTGAGAAATTTGGAGAGTTCAAACATCCTTCATCTACGTCTAACATACTCATATAAATAACATGATTGACAGGGCTGAGTTTATGGGTGAGAATTTTTAAAATGCATTCATGGGACATGGGCATCGCTGGCTGACTGGCATTTATTGCCCATCCCTAGTTGTCCAAGGGCATTTGAGAGTCAACCACATTGCTGTGGTTCTGAAGTCATATGTAGGCCAGGCCAGGTGAGGACAGCAGATTTCCTTCCCTAAAGGACATGAGTGAACCAGCTGACAATCGACAATGGTTTCATGGTCATCAGTAGATTCTTAATTCCAGATTTTCTTTTTATTGAATTCAAATTCCACCATCTGTCGTGGCGGGATTCGAACCCGGGTCCCCAGAACATTAGCTGAGTTTCTGGATTAATAGTCTGGCGATAATACCACGAGGCAATCACCTCCCCGAGAATCATGAATCATAGAATCCCTACAGAGCAGAAAGTGGCCATTTGGCCCATCAAGTCTACACCAACCATAATCCCACCCAGGCCCTATTCCCGTAACCCCACATATTTACTCTGCGAATCCCCTGATACTAGGGTCAATTTACCATGGCCAATCAACCTAACTTGCACATCTTTGGAATGTGGGAGGAAACTGGAGCACCCGGAGGAGGAAACCCACGCGGACACAGGGAGAATGTGCAAATTCCACGCAGACAGTGACCCGAGGCCGGAATTGAACCCGGGTCCCTGGCGCCATGAGGCAGCAGTGCTAACCACTGTGATTCTCCATCCTGACAATCACCGTTGTTAAAAAACACACACAAAGCTAACAGACCTAACATAATGTGAGGTGACAATAGATATTTACAGTATTTTATCAGTGATCAATGTGTGATTATCAGTCAGTAAACCTACAGTGACTGAATAACTGTCACTAATCCTCTTCTCAGGTCTCAGTTGTTTAGCTCTTTATGTTGTTCTGGGATTTCTGGGCTCCAGCTCAGGACTCATCCCTGCGTTAGAGACAGGCCCAGCTTCGATATGGCAGCAAGGATCCATTTCCAGGACTTCACCTCGATTTCCTCTCCTCACACCTATTTAGTGGCTATGTTCATGTTCAGCTCAATACGCTGGTGGTGGACCGTGGGTCTTGAGCCCTCTCACGCCAAAGGATCTAAGCAGTGGGGCAGCAATTAAAAGAAAGCTGACAAATTAAGTTATCTCAACACTCTGAACATTATGGATGGAATCTTCAGAAAATATTCTAAGGGTGGGATTTTCCAGCCACGCTCACCCCAAAACCGGAAAATCCCGCCTGAGGTCAATGGACCTTTGCATGGTCCGCCTCCCTGCACACTATAATTCCCTGAGCGGTGGACAGGAAAATTCCCCCTTATGTATCGTAACAGTGTGAAAATGGGACTCCTCCATGCCAGTCTTTTGGGCGAGCTCAGCCCCCGCAATTGGCTTCAAGCCGACTTCAAAGCATTCAAGCGCCATTGCGCAGGGCATCCTGACCTCCTGCTGAATCGGGAGAATTCCTCCCCACCCCTATCATCTCTGACATTGTCACTGCAGCCACCCCCCCCCCCCCCCCCCCCCCCACACCAACACGCATCGCTGGCATCAGGGCCCTCCTGATAAGTCCCTTGGCAGACCGTCAACATGCAACCACATCACGACCCCCTCCAAGACACACCTTTGCACGACCATCCCACTTGCAGCGCTCCCCCCACATAAACCCTCCCATCATCATGAACACCCCTTCCCCCCCCCATCATACCCCCACTCCCACTTAATCCCACTCAATCCCCATCCCCACTTAGGCATTCAGGCCCTACCCCCTTGGCACTGCCCCGACATGCTTATATTGCCCAGATGCCAACCCGGCACTGCCAAAGTGCCAAGTGGGCACTGCCAGCATGCCAGGTGGGCACTGACCAGCCATGCCCCTGACCACCCAGGGGCTTCAATGGCCACTAATCCCTCTGGAATGGCCATGGCGCCTGGCCCCCAGTACTGCAGAGCAGTAGTGATTCTCGCCGCTGTGACGTACAGAATCATAGAATCTAAGACACAGAGAAAGGCCCTTCGGCCCAAACTGGTCCATGCCGACCAAAATGCCCATCTAAGCTAACCCCATTTGCCTGCATTTGGCCCATATCCCTCTAAACCTTTCCTATCCATGTATCTGTCCAAATGCCTTTTCAATGTTGTCAATGTCCCTGCCTCAACCACTTCCTCCAGCAGCTCATTTCACATACGTACCACCCTCTGTGTAAAAACGTTGCTCCTCAGGTTCCCATTAATTCTTTCCCCTCTTAACTGAAACCTATGCCCTCTAGTTCCCAATTCCCCAACCCTGGGAAAAAGACTGAGTGCATTCACCCTATCCATGCCTCTCATGATCTTATTCACTTCTGTAAGATCACCCCTCAGTCTCCTACGCTCCACAGAAAAAAGTCCTCGCCTGTCCAATCTCTCCCTATAACTCAGTCACTTGAGTCCTGACAACACCCTTGTAAATCTCTTTTGCACTCTCTCCAGTTTACTAACGTCCTTCCTAAAGCAAGGCGACCAAAACTGAACACAATACTCCAGTTGCGGCCTCACCAACATCTTGCTGGCAAGGGGGGGAAGCAGCCATGCAGGAGCAGGAAAGTCCTTTTAACTTACATTATTTTTATGTAAATAGGCCTTGCACCCTTTCGGGGCACGAATCGGTTTTCTACCCTCCCGTGCTATCTTCCCGGCTCGCCACGTTGATCGACCGGCTTGGCGAGCTCGTAAGATCGCGCCCTATTTGTTCTCCAGCAGCCAAAATGGCAGCTCCTGGCCTCTCAGACCTTCAACTGGGCTGTGTTTTCCATCCCCATTTCCCAATGGAAGGCCAAACGTCTGGACTGTGGTGGGAGTCTGGCTTGGCCATGTTAACGAACTGGACAACCAGAATCAGGCCCTCGCTAGGTCCTGCTCATTCTGAAACATATAAGAACCTGAGGAGAATTGACAGGATGGACTCGGGGACAGAGTATAAACACACGAGGGTTCCTTTCGGAGAGTTGTTGGTCTGTGGAATTCGCTTCCCAGTGGAGGCCGGATCATTGAATATTTTAATGGCAGAGTTTGTTTCTTGGTTGACAAGGGAATCAGACGATATAAGGAGACAGGCAGAAAAGTAGAGTTGACGGCACATTCGGAGCAGCCATGATCTTATCAAATGCGGTAGCAGGCTCGAGGGGCCGGGTGGCCTACTCCTGCTCTGAATTCCTCTGCTCACACGGAGGCACTGCAAGTGCCCAATCCCCAGCTAGACTGGCTCCAGTAAAAACTGACCCCAAAATTTTATCAAATAACTTAACTTGGAGTGGAAGATCAATTTGGGATATTCCCCCTTCTTGCACGCCCGCCACCATCTCCCCATCAACCTCTGCCTCCTCATCCCCACCATCCACCTCCCAATGAGGACAGGAACGGGCTTGATATTCATGATTAAATAGCATAAAAACGCTCCCTGATATCACTCCAAAACGGCAACTAGCCAAGGAAAGGTTGAGCCGTCGATCAGCCAAGAGTGAATCCCAAAAACGTTGAGGAGAAAAAGAGGAGAAAATTAGGGGGAAAATATAAATAAGCTTAATTGCGAGGCTCTTGAGTTGTGCTAGAAAAAAGGGGCAATCTTGTGATCATTGTAGCAAACTAAACACTATAGGGAGAAAACATTCTTCTTGTGGAGGCATGATGACACAGTGGTTAAAGCTGCTGCCTCACAGCGCCAGGGAGCCGGGTTCGATTCCCGGCTTGGGTCACTGTCTGTGCAGTCTGCACGTTCTCACCGTGTCTGTGTGGGTTTCCTCCGGGTGCCCCGGTTTCTTCCCACAGTCCAAAAGACGTGCTGGTTAGGTGCATTGGCCATGCCAAATTCTCCCTCAGTGTACCCAAACAGGCGCCAGAGTGTGGCGACTAGGGGATTTTCACAGTAACTTCATTGCATCAGCGTTAATGTAAGCCTACTTGTGACAGTAATAGATAAATCTTGTTGTTCCTTACTCCTTATCCATTATTCTGTCCAAATCCTTTACTGTCCAAAGTGTCTTCTCATAAAGTCTTACATGAGTTCCTCGCCCCAGTTTGTATGATCTTATTTCTGTTGTCTGACTTCAATCAAAAATAATCTTGGGAAAGTGTTTCCAGCTAATACACATCTGCTCCATTTGTAGAATGTTACCCAGATGTGAAGTTTTAGCAACTGCAGGGAAACACAAAGAACTGTGCGGGAAGCTAAATAGAGGGTTATGCCCATTCTGAGGGAAATTGGTTCAAGGTTGCTATAAAGTATGGATAGGATTTTAACGGTGGTCAGATTAAACAGTGGCTTGGACTCTGTACTAAAATCCAGCTTTCTTTACAAACACAAACCGCTTAGCCAAGTAAATTTTCGACAATGGAAATTCAGTCATCTCTTTGTGTGTGTGTGCGTATGCGTGGCTAGTTTGTGCAGCAATCTGTTTCATAGCTGGATTTATTTATCAGGAATTCCAAAATATCTCAAATACAAAGTGCAGAGCCCCGCTCTGTGTACATTCCTGTCTAAGATCTGGGATATTTTATGTTGGCAATGTGCATTCCTCATTAGATGTGCCTGTGCTTGCATTGAAAGTCTTCAACTCCTTCCCAACTATTCTAATAATTTAGGGAGGGGGCTGATATGTACTTTAGCAATCTTGTTCTACACAGCTAGGTGGAGTTAGCCCATGTCCTTTTAAGCTTGCAAACTTTTTTGGATGCTTCTTGAGCAGCTGTGTGACTGGAGTGAGAGCACACACATACGTTCCCCTCTCTCTCTCTCTCTCTCTCCACTCACTGGCTTAGATCCCAGCACAGTGAGCCTGAGTTCAGTTGGTATTTTTAATCCCAGTTTGACATTTCTAACCATGGCAGACTCCATGCAGACTGAAGAGCAGGAGAGTCCCGAGGTGGCTGAGCCACAGGAGCAGGATGAAACCCCGAAGCCGGAGGCCCAGTTCAATGGGGTGCTGGTGCTCACCCTCTTGGACAAGGTGATGGGGATGGTTGACAAGATCCAAACCAGCCAGCAGCAGCTGGAGCAGCGGCACCTGGAGATGGAAAATGCCGTCTTCAACATCCAGAATGAGCTCAGCAAGCTGACCAAGTCGCAAGCGAACACCAGCAACAGCGTTGACAAGATGCTGGAGAAGATTCGGAAAGTCAACGTCAACGTGAAGACCATCAAACACAACATGGAGAAGCAAGGCGCACAGATCAAGAAACTCGAGACAAATGAGGCCACACTATTGAAACGGAATAACTTCAAAGTCATGATTTACCAGGTAAGCCTTTCACTGAAGTTAATAATTAGTGTGTGTGTGTGCGTATGTATGTGTGTGCGTGTGTACGTGCAAGTGTGTCTCTGTGTATTGTGTGTGTGCTTATGTCTGTCTGTGTATTTGTGTGTATATTGTGTGTCTCTGTGCATGTGTTGTGTGCGTGTGTGTATTATGTTTGTGTGTGTCTGTGTGTGTATCTGTGTGTGTGTATTGTGTGTGTGTGTCTGTATCTGTGTGTCTGTACTGTGTGTGTCCGTGTGTGTGTACTGCGTATGTGTGTGTACTGTGTATGTGTGTGTGTATCTGTGTGTCTGTACTGTGTGTGTGATCAGACAGAGCTCAGTTTGATACCAATATCATTTTCTATACATTCTGAAATGATTTAGGGAACTTATACCATATCTCTCTGGTTCTATACATGCTGAAATGACTTTAGGGAAAAATTAACCCACCTGGTGCAGGAACCAGATTCGCTTTATCTGACACATAACTTCCTGACATTTATCAAAAGTGATGGTGATAAAACTTCACCCAGGAGTTGGGGTGGGGTTGCTTGTTTGCTGTGGTGAGATCTAACTGTATGTGTAGGGAGCTTAATCAACGGACTGTGTGAAATGACACTTACTCGAGCTATTTCACAGTGAACCTTTGGTGCGGGGCGAACAATGTGACTCCGATCCCCTGGTACAAAAGAAAACAACAAATCTTAATCGTGTGCATCAGACAATTCAGATCAAGGCAGTCTGAGCGCACTAAGCAGTGAGCAGATTATTAGCTGGATGATATTGTCTGGTTGCTATGTAGCAGAAATATTATTGCCAACACAGATCTCCATTCACAGATAATTTGAGTGGAACAGTAAAAATGTTACAAAACACAGCCAAAGTCAGAAAATGATCCCATTGCACTGTCACTAACAGTGCTCGAAGGGAATCTCCTTCAAGATGTCACAGCAACTTTATTGCACTGTGATTGTGTGCGTGTCTGTGTGCATGTTTGTGTTTGCGTGTATGGGCGCGTGTGGCTGTGTATGTTAGTGTGAGTGTGTGTGTATGTGTATGTGTATATGTGTCGGTGTATGTGTTGGTGTCTGTGTGTGTGGCACTGCATTAAGAAGACTATTAGCTGCAGGTATTCTTATGATATTCTTCCAATAAATCTATGCAGACTGGAAAGCATAGCTGATACAAGTGAATTATTGAAAAATAAAATTTCACAGTTTCTCCAGCAAGTTTTTGCTCCTGGGGTGAATGTTTGTCTGTACCATTTCCAACTTCTCGCATGCCACATAAAAGTCTATGGTGGATGCCTGACAGTATGTTGCAATCCAACCCCCACCCCCCTCCCTCCACTGGACGACACTGCATGGCCTGGGTAGGGCCCAATATAAAGGACAAAAATAACGGGGAATTCAGCAACAACGAAAGTCAATGGATGTTCAGATTTGGTTCTCAGAACACCCAGAGCTCCCATTCGAGGGGCAGTTTTAGCAAATGGAAATCCACTTCTAACACTTGTGGCAGCTGCGGATTTAAAATTAAAATGAATGGAAATAAATGTCATTAAAAAGGCAAGTGGGATTCTTGGTTTTGTTCACGGCGGGGGGGGGGCATTGAGTATGAAAGGAAAGAATTGTTACATTTGTGCGGGCATTAATTAGGTCAGAGTTGGGGGATTGTATGCGATTCCCACTGTCGGGGAGGTGATCAAGTTGTGGAAAGGATGCAGCGAAGATTCACTGCAGCAATGTCACAAGCAAAAGGTTTTAGACATAAAGACAGGCTTGAAAAACCCAGGCTGCTTTTCAGAAGGTTAAGGCTTCTGGTTTTCAAAGTGACTAAAGACTATGATAGGACACAAGTGAAAGAAAGGTGTGCATTTATATACCACCTTGCATGACCACCGCCATCTCAAAGCACTTTGCAACCAATGAAGTATTTTTCTGAAGTTTAGCCACTGCTGTAATGAAAATGAAACGCAACGAATAAAATCTTAATGTAACGATAGATTGTCTTCACTGATTGATGAATTGGTAACATGGGGATTGAATTCAAATTACCATGGGGACAAAGAGGGGGAAATTAGAAGACCCATTTTCACAGAGGTTTTTTTTTTCCAGATGGCTTTTAACATATTATTAAAAGGCAATTGGATGGGTGTTTAAAAAGTAAGAGTATATAAATATATACAGAAAGACAGAGGAATGGGATTATAAAAATCAGCGTCAGCTGACAATGAGCTGAATGGCCTCTGTCTGTGCCTTAACTTTGAAGATATGATTACAGCCATATCATTGATCTATAAAGATGATTTGAGATGCAACGGGGGGAATTTTCCTGTCCTGCTCGCCATGGGAATTGCAGTGGGCTGGGGGGAGGGGGTTGGGGGGAGGGGGGTGGACCATTGCAAAGGTCCGTTGACCTCGGGCAGGATTTTCCAGTTTTGGGGCGAGGGTGGCTGGAAAATCCCGCCCAGCTATCATCTTTCACATCTCACACCTTCTCCAAATTTCTGTGCCAGATTATATTGAAAAGTAGAAAAACAGTTATTTATCGTGAGGAGGAACCAGCAATGCATCGGCATCTGTCAATCAACAGACGGCACGGTGGCACCGTGGTTAGCAACTGCTGCCTCAGAGCACCAGGGACTCGGGTTCAACTCTGGCTTCGGGTCACTGTCCGTGTGGAGTTTGCACATTCTCCCCGTATCTGACTGGGTTTCCTCCAGGTGCTCCGGTTTCCTCCCACAATCCAAAAATGTGCGGGTTAGGTTGATTGGCCCCATGCTAAAGTGACCCGGTGTTAGGGGATTAGTAGGGTTAATATGTGGGGTTACGGGGATAGGGTGGGATTGTGGTCGGTGCAGACTCAATGGGCCGAATGCCCTCCTTCTGCACTTAGGGATTCTATGAGGAAATCTACCAGTAACTGAAAATACCTTTTAATTGATCTCGGCATGTTCTGACCAGTAGTTATCCTCTATCCAATTTAGGATCCTCTTGCGTACAGAAATTAGAGTAACCTAGAACACAATAATTTTGCGGTTTTGTAATTTAATGATAGATGTTTCCACCTTTAGCAGAGTCAGAAATTGTGATCCACAGGCATAAGATAATCATTAATAAATCCAGTAAGATATTTGGGAGGAACCTCAGGGAATGGTGAGAATGTTGAATTTGCAACTACATGAGGTGGTTGAGACAATTAGTACACATGGAGAGGAGAAGCTACATGGGGAGAAAGGGATGGACGGATATGTTAAAAGGGTGAGATTAAGTTATGTGGGAGGAAGATAAACAGCATAATTGGTCTGCTCGTCCAAATGGCCTGTTTCTGAGTTGTAATCACTCTTTAATGGGATGCTGGCGGTGGTGTCATGGTATTATTGCTGCACTAGCAATCCAGAGAACCAGGGTAATGCTCTGGGGACCCAGGTTCAAATCCCACCATGGCAGGTGGTGGAATTTGAATCTGGAATTAACAGTCCAACGGTGACCATGAGTTGATTGTCAAAAAAAAAGCCATCTGGTTCATTAATGCCCCTTTAAGGGAAGGAAATCTGCTGTCCTTACCTAGTCATGTAACTCCAGACTGACAGCAATGTGATTAACTCTTAAATGTCCTCTCAAGGGCGATTAGGGATGGGCAATAAATGTTGGTCAAAGCCAGCGGCACCCATGTTCTGTAAAATTAACTTTTTAAAAAAGGCATAGTTGCCCATTAACTGAGGCCATTTCGGGGGGTGAAGGGAGACGGGGGGGGGGGGGGGGGGGGGTAGGGGGGGGGAGCGGGGCAATTAAGAGTCAAGTACATTGCTTTGGTTTGGAATCACATGTAGGCCAGATCAGACAAGGATGGCCTTATGGGCAGTAGTGAACCAGATGAGTTTTTGCAACAGTCAATGATAGTTACGTGGGCCGGAATTTACTGGCCGTTCTCGCCGGCGGGATCTTCCTGTCCTGCCGACGGCAAACCCCTACTGTGGGATTCCCAGCGACCGGAGGAGGGGGTTGCATAGAAGGGGAAACCCCATTGACAGAGGCGGGATCAGAAGCTCCCTCTGCTGGGCAATGGCGGTAAAGCCTCCGCCACCATGAAACATGCCACGAGGGTACGGGGAAAATCTCGCTATGGTCACATTATGTTCCAGATTTATTATAATTCAAATTCCACCAACTGCCATGTTGGGATTTGAACCCATGCACGCAGAGAATTCTGCCTGAGCCTCTGGATTACCAGTACAGCGATATTATCACTGTTCCATCGTCTCCCACTTAATTCTACAAGCTGTCTTCAAACTTTTTTCAGGCCTTATGAAGTCTTGCACTGTCAGAGAGCAAAGCAACTTTCCTTTCAGCTTATTCTGGCAAAGCCAGTAAGCAAACTGTACATGCTTTGCTTGGTATATGCTCAAACCACTTAGAAATGTGAGAAAGAAAACATGAATAACCGCATAATCGTATAAGAACGCAGTTGAGAAAATAAAATGGTCAATAATACTCTTCTAATAAAATCAACGTTGATCATTCTTGCTTTTGACCTGACACCTTTCAAGTTTCTTCAGAGATGAAACAGTTCAAAGGAAATATTGGAACTTTGTCAGAAGTCCATGGAAAACATGTGTTGGACTCTTTTCTCCAAACTTGAGCACAGCCGATCCCCATTTCACTTATGGCTCTATATTGTTTTGAGGCTGTTAATGATGGGGCGGTACAGTGGCACAGTGGTTAGCACTGCTGCCTCACAGCGCCAGGGACCCGGGTTCAATTCCTGGCTTGGGTCACTGTCTGTGCAGAGTCTGCACGTTCTCCAAGTGTCTGCGTGGGTTTCCTCTGGGTGCTCCAGTTTCCTCGCACAGTCTGAAAGACGTGCTGGTTAGGTGCGTTGGCCGTGCTAAACTCGTCTTCCCGAACCGGCGCTTGAGTGCGGCGACTAGGAGATTTTCACAGTAACTTCATTGCTGTGTTAATGTAAGCCTACTTGTGACACTAATAAATAAACTTTAATCTACAATACCTTAAAACCTTTAGTATGCACAGCTGAAAACATGCTTGGCTCCAGAGAAAAATGACAGTCAGAGTTATTTTCACTCATTTTTGCTTCTGATTTATGAGGCTATCTTCAGATTTCTTGGGATATGAAAATGTTCAGTTCCCCTGCGTGACAATAGACACAAGGGATTAATATAATACTAGTGAGAAAAGAATGTGCTGGATGTGGAACTATCATCCGGGACTGAAGCCAACCATCAAAACAAGGACCTGTGCCAGACACCCACCTTCAAAAATATTCTCCCCTAAAGGTCAGCTTACTGAAGACATTCAGTGATCAATTCCTAAATTGAACTTATTCATTGTATTATACATTCCACCCCGAGTTAGCGGTAGAGAAAGACAACATGTCACTTTTACAGGAGGTTTTCTACATTTGTTGACTAAGTTAAAACTCGTTAAGTACTCATATAGCTAATGCTGGACACTGATAGGACCACAGGATATGTGAAAATGTGAAGTTGAGGTAGAAGATTATCTTATTGAATAATGGAGTGGATTCATGGGGTTGAATGGCCTCCCCTGCTCCATGTTATAATGTTTTTGTCAACACAATTCCCAATTACTGAAGCGTGCTGCCTATCGCTGCTTTAAATTGCACGGGGTGTGTTTTCTTTACCAAGTGTGCAGTGCTCCAGCTTAATCCAAATCTCAGAGCAGCACTGTATTTGCTCAAACATTTATGCACTAAAGGGCACTGCTGCCTCACAGCACAAGGCACCCGGGTTCGACTTGGATGACTATCTGTGTGGAGTTTACACATTCTTCCCGTGTCTGTGTGGAGTCTGCCTGTTCTCTCCTTGTCTGCGTGGGTTTCCTCTGGTGCTTTGGCTTCCTCCCATAATCCAAAGATGTGTAGGTTAGGTTGATTGGCCATGCTAAAATGCCCCTTAGTATCCAACGACATGTTGGGTAGGTGGATTAGGCATGGTATATGCATAGGGTTACAGGAAGGGAGAACCCGGGTGCGATGCTCTTTCAGAGAGTTGGTGCAGACCCGATGGGCCAAATGGCCTCCTTCTGCACTATAGGGATTCTATAGTTCTATCAATGGGATATCCTCTGATGGGAGATTGGAAGCTAGCCTGCAGTCTGTGGCAGAGCTGATAATCTGACTCAGACACATTCACATACTGGGGGTTCTGTAGATGATTGACCAACCCAACTGACCCATGATTGAGACTGGAGATGTAGACCTGTCACTGGAACAGGAATTCTTCCCACTTGGCCTTGGGTGTCTTTGAAAACCTCAGGCTCTGAAGGGTCAGATAGACCAAGGTGGAGAATCTTCACTGATAAAATACGTGGTTATCATTTGGTAAACTCTAGCCACTTCCAGTGGAATAGTGGAGTGTCGCCAAGCCGTGAACTTTGCAAACCTGTGCCTAAGTTCCCCGGACTTAGTCAGTGGGTGCGTTATTGAACAAAAACATGATGTGGAGGAGAATTATCTATAGCACAAATCTGCATGTGTTGGGCGGGCATTTTCCAGCCTTTCCCGTATGATCTTCCAGTCCCACAAAAGACAGCTCCTGTTGTGGATTCCCCCAACCATTGGGTGGGATTTTCCAGCCATGCTTGCCCCAAAACTGGAAAATCCTGCCCGAGGTCAACAGACCTTTGCATGGTCTGCCATCCACACAATACAATTCCCGTGGCGGGCAGAATGGGAAAATTCCGTTCATTATCTTTAGATATGGGCAGCATGGTGGCACAATGGTTAGCACTGCTGCCGCACAGCACCAGGGACCCAGGTTCAATTCCGGCCTCGGGTGACGGTCTGTGTGGAGTTTGCACATTCTCCCTGTGTCTGCGTGGGTTTCCTCCGGATGCTCCGGTTTCCTCCCACACTTCAAAGATGTGCAGGTTAGTTTGATTGGCCATGATAAATTAACACGAGTGTCAGGGGATTAGCAGGGTAAATATATGGGGTTACGGAGGTAGGGCCTGGGTGGGATTGTGGTCGGTGCAAACTCGATGGGCCGAATGGCCTCCTTCTGCATTGTAGGGATTCTATGATTCTTTGATTCTAATTCTGCATCGAAAGGAAATTTAGAAAACATTCAAGTGGCGTTTGCAGCATATTTTGATCCTTATGATAAAGGGGCATCCCTTCTAGAAAACTATGGGCGGCACGGTAGCACAGTGGTTAGCACTGCTGCTTCACAGCTCCAGGGTCCCGGGTTCGATTCCCGGCTCGGGTCACTGTCTGTGTGGAGTTTGCACATTCTCCTCGTGTCTGCGTGGGTTTCCTCCGGGTGCTCCGGTTTCCTCCCACAGTCCAAAGATGTGCGGGTTAGGTTGATTGGCCAGGTTAAAAATTGCCCCTTAGAGTCCTGAGATGCGTAGGTTAGAGGGATTAGTGGGTAAAGATGTGGGGGGTAGGGCCTGGGTGGGATTGTGGTTGGTGCAGACTCGATGGGCCGAATGGCCTCTTTCTGCACTGTAGGGTTTCTATGATTTCTTGGTTTCATTTCCCAACAATGGATTGACAATGAATTGCCCCCTGTGTAACTCTGAACTGAGGGTTGAAAGCAACGTGAGAGGGATACAGGCTCTTGATCCAACCTTTGGTTTCTCTCCCACCAGCGATGTGTTTCAGTTCTGCTCCGAGCTTCCCATAACCAATTCAAAAGAAATCAAAGCCCATGTCAGGACTCGTGCCCCACCAGCCAACAACACCCAGAGCTGTGCTAGGTTTTAAAATATTCGGGGAATGGCCGACGCACTGGGTCAACATGCAATACTTCACCTTGGTTTCAAACCCTGCCCAGATTAATTGGATGAAGATTTCTGCCCGTCAAATGCAAGAGTTAGTGATTTAGTGCGTAGTTGGTCTTCACAATCCAAGTAGTTCTCTGAGCTTGTCACTCTGAACTGTTGGCAATCTGCTACAAGTTAGTAATCACACTCAGTGAGGCCACGGATTAGCTGCTGCGGCAAATAGCAAAATGTCAGACTGATGTGGTGAAGGGTGCTTTTCTAAAGTTAGGTGAGGCACATTGTTGGGCTAGATTAGATCGATGTCTGGATCAAATTGTACTTTCACCTGCACGGGGGAGTGCTTGAGGCTAACACTGAATGCATAAAATTGAAAATGCTCCAATCTTCATAAGTTCATAAGATATAGGAGCAGAATTAGGCCATTCGGCCCAATGCGTCTGCTCTGCCATTCCATCATGGCTAATATGCTCCTCACCCCCATTCTCCTCATAACCCTTCAACCCATTACCAATTAAAAATCCATCTAAATCCTCCTTAAATTTATTCACTGTCCCAGCATCCATCATATTTTCGGATAGCGAATTCCACAGATTCACAATCCTTTGGGAGAAGTAGTTTCTCCTCAACTCTGTTTTAAATTTGCTACCCCTTATCCTAAAACTATGACCTCTCGTCCTAGAATGCCCTACCAGAGGAAGCATCCGCTCCAAGTCTACTTTATCCATACCTTTTGTCAGCTTGTATATCTCAGTTTGATCTTCCCTCATTCTTCTAAATTCCAGAGAGTGTCGGCCTAAACTGTTCAATCTCTCTTCATACAACAAACCCCTCATCTCTGGAATCAATCTAGTGAACCTCCTCTGAACTGCCTCCAATGCCACTACATCTTTCCTCAAATAAGGGGACCAAAACTGTGCACAATACTCCAGGTGCGGCCTCACCACAAGCACCCCTCAACATTCACATAAATGGCTCAATAATCAATACTAACTTGAAAACAACAGGACTGATTCTCCAATCGGCTGCTCCTTACGGAGTGGGACTAGTCTGGAGATCACAGGGCTTCCACGGTTTACATTATTGGAAAGAAAATGAGGCAATGCCAGGCTCACAATTTCCCGACTTGCATCTCCTCAACACGAGGTATCACTCCTAATATTAATGGACTACACTTAACTGGAATGAAAGCAGAAAATGCTGGATAAACTCAGCTGGTCTGGCAGCATCTGTGGAGAGAGAAACAGAGTTAACATTTCGAATCCATCTGGCTACAGAACTGAGGAGAGATAGAAATGGAATGAAATATATAGTTGGACAGGTGGGTGATAGCTGATAGTGAGTGGGAAAAGCAGCATTGAAGCCGTTGGCGCCAATAGTGGCTTCCTCCGTCATTTCGTACGGGACTTAGACTCAGAAATCTCAAAGGGCGGGTCACTTGATGCCATGCTGGCCGAGTGGGCGCTGATTGAACCCACCCTGCCAGCAACTTGGGCTTGCAAAGATCAGCATGCCATTTTTGAAGGCTGCCCCAGTGCACAGTAGTTCACACAGAACTCCCCACCCCCACAAGCACTCCCAGGCCGGGGTCAGTGCCAGTGGGCAGTGCCTGGGTAGTGCCTGGGCATGCCCCCCCATGAGTGATGCACTCACTTGAGCTCTTCTGGGAGGTCTGCCCAGTCGGTGCACCCAGTGGGAGACCAGTTGGGTTTCAGACCGGTCTGTCCTCACGATGTGAATGGGCTTTCTTACAGGGGAAGATAATCCAGGTGTCGAGGCCTAATAATTATATGCTAATGTATGGAAATAATTTTCCTAATGTTGAATGTTGGGAAACCCACTGGTGGGGGATGGGGTGGGGGGGGGGGGGGGGGGGGTTGATGGGGAGGGTCAGGGGGATAGTTGCATCAAGCTTTTACATTGGCGTGAATTTGGACAACTCGCAAGTCTTTCCACACCCATCACCAAACCCGCCTGACGAAAACAGGAGCGGAAAGTCGGGCCTATATGTTGTATAGAAAATGTTAGAAGCTAAAGAAAAATATAGGGCGGCACGGTGGCATAGTGGTTAGCACTGCTGTCTCACAGCGCCAGGGACCCAGGTTCGATTCTGGCCTCAGGTGACTGTCTGTGTGGAGTCTGTACATTCTCCTCGTGTCTGCGTGGGTTTCCTCCGGGTGCTCCGGTTTCCTCCCACACTCCAAAGGTGTGTGGGTTAGGTTGATTGGCCATGCTAAATTGCTCCTTAGTGTCAGGGGGATTAGTAGGGTAAATACGTGGGGTTACGGGGATAGGGTCTGGGTGGGATTGTTGTCAGTGCAGACTCGATGGGCCAAATGGCCTCCTTCTGTACTGTAGGGATTCTATGATTCTATTCCATCAGTGCAACAGGCTAAATGGAAGTGGTGCATCCTGGAAATTAGGCACACTGCACAATTCATATTCAGCCAACAGGATCGCAGCTTTGGGAAAGAACATCAAATCCAAGCTCAGCTTGTTGAGAAAAATTTGAGTCTTAAAGTTAAAAGTCGAATGAAGGCATCAAACAGAGAAAGGAAAGGCATTTGTATTCATATAGAGCTTTCCACATCCCTGGACCATCTGGAGTGGGACTTGAGCCCACAAGATTATTTCACTCTAAAGAGAGAGTGCTGAACAATGCCTGACACTAAAAAGGCACAGGAAAGTGTACCGAATAATTTTTATAAATATTATTGGAAATATACATTTATTTTCTGAGTCGGTGCAGACTCAATGGACCGACTGACCTCCTAAAGATTTTTTTAAAGTTAAAGTTTATTTATTAGTCACAAGTAAGGTTTCCATTAACACTCCAATGAAGTTACTGTGAAATTCCCCTAGTCGCCACACTCCGGCGCCTGTTCAGGTCAATGCACCTAATCAGACTGTAGGAGGAAACCAGAGCACCCGGAGGAAACCCACGCAGAGACGGGAAGAACGTGCAAACTCCACACAGACAGTGGCCCAAGCCGGGAGTCAAACCCAGGTCCCTGGCGCTTTGCGGCAGCAGTGCTAATACTGTAGGAATTCTATAATATCATAAAAGAAATTTGTGAGAATCCAGTGGCCAAATTGTGCAATCCAGGGTTCGATGTTCCTCCTGGAAAATAAAAGAAAAGCAACCATATTCATAATTTCATAAACTCACAACATTCCAAGAGTTTTGCAGTCGATGAAGTAATTTTGAAGTGTAGTCGCTGATGCGAGGGAAATGTGCTAAGTAACAGCCAATGCACATCACCAAGCCTGAGGGAGTGAAATTCAGCTTTGGCCGAGGTGCAGACTGGACGATAGTGGGTGAGGTATCCACTGTACACCCTACCCTGTCCTCTTTCCCCATTTGAGTCACTGGAAAGAGGGCTGGGTAGGGTCGACAGTGGATGCCTCATCCACTATCATATTGGGTGTGGAGCATAAAAGATGGCCTACACACCTCCCTCTTGCCAGAGTTGAATCACACCTCCCAAATGCCTTCAATACCGAAAATACCTACCACTGCATCCCACACAGGAAGCCAGCAGGGATTGAACTTGCAATCAAATGTTTCCCCCATGTACTTGAGTTAATTTGTAATAGATTTGGCAGTGTCGGGCTGATTATTACCACAACTTTCATGATCTCAAATGTGGACACCCGCTTTTAACTTTCTTTTTCTATTCAAATATATGTTGGTGCACATATTTGATGAAGCTATTGTGGTTTCAAGTGTAAATTAATTTACAAGTTGAATAAAACCATGGTGCATTTGATTGCTCAGTGCTTGCGGGAGGAATGTATTGATTGATACACCCACTTTTTAACTTCATATCAAACTAAACAGACTTTCTTTGTCTCGCAGCGTTGAATTCTTTTGTCACCCGCAACCGTTATATACAAATGTAATGTTGCTGCCAATAGTTAGTTTATAATGAAATAATGTTACTTGATATTGGATTTATTTCAGACGAGTTGGCTTCTCTGCCTCAGCCTGCTTCGTGCAGGAGTTGTCTGAACCTGATGCTCTCAGAGCGTGTCCATGCGTATCTGCAACAATTAACTGCTTTATGTTATTATCCAGATACTATTAATAAGTTACCAAGTTCTTCAGTTTAGTTGCCATGCATTTTTTTTTAGCAAAACTCTCAATTCTAACTTGAGAAACTAAATTACACGAGAATTCAACAACCATAACAGTAAGCTTTTCCTTCACTGGAAATATTAATATCCGTGTTAGAGTATATGTGTGCATTTATGTTGGTGTATGTAACACACACACACCACACACACACATACACCCCCCATACACACATAGATACACACCCATACACACAAGACACACACACAATATATACACCCCCCATACACAGACACACACACCACACACACACACACACAACATATACACCCCCCATACACACAGACACACACACCACACACACACACAGCACACACCACACACACACACACAAAGCACACACCACACACACTGCATCTATACAATCTCCTTCTTAACCATTGGATATTGCAAAGCATTTTACAATCAATTAAGTGCTTTTGAAGCGCAATTACTGTTGTAATGTAGAAAACAGGGCAATCAATTCGCTCGAAGCAAGATCCCATAAAATACAATGTGATAAAAAAAACAGATAATCGGCTTTTTTAAAGTTTAAAAGTTTAAAGTTTATTTATTAGTGTCACAAGTAGGTTTACATTAACGCTGCAATGAAGTTACTGTGAAAATCCCCTAGTCGCCACATTCCGGTGCCTGTTCGGGTACACTGAGGGAGAATTTAGCATGGCCAATGCACCTAACCAGCGCGTCTTTTGGATTGTGGGAGGAAACTGGAGCACCCGGAGGAAACCCACGCAGACACGGGGAGAACGTGCCGTTTGATGTTGACTGAGAGATAAATATTAGCCAGGACACTGGAGTTAACCTCGCTACTCAGCTTCAGAATAGTGCCATGGAATTTTTCCTATCCACCTCAGAGGACAGACGATGCATTGTTTTATTGTTTCACCTGACAGCGGGAACCTCTGGCAGTGCAGCATTCCCTCACTCTTGGACTGCAATATCAGTCTTGACTTTTGTGCTCAAGTCCAGATCCGGGATTTCCCGGCTCCATCACTGCAAGAGTCCATTGACTTTCAACGGGATTGAAGATCCTGGCGACAGGGGGGAGAAAATCCTGGAAAATCCCAGCCTTGGAGTGGGACTTGATGGATATTCGGTTAGATACTTTTGCCTACATAATAACAGTAACTACACGGCAAAAGAAATGAATTCTTTGACATGCATTGAGCTGTTACTAACATGATGAAACATTATAAAAAGCGTGATTAGAAAATGCCATATAAGGTAGAGATATGAAGAGTTAGGAATGTACTGCAGGAACTGAGTTAGTTTATTTCCATGATTTGAGCCTGTAAGTGTTGTGACTGGTTGGCTCAGGCAGCAGGTCTGAACAGTGACTATTGTCTTCAGCTCGGATAGAACGCAATGAATGGATTTGCTCTGTTACTCGTCAGTAGACGTTGATTTAAGAAAAAAATAAATGTCATGCCAAGCAGATTTATCATGAGTGGAGCTGCGTCTTGTGTGTTTCCAGCTATGGTCGGTGCAATTATAACCAGTGACTATGTCAAGATTGTTTCAAGATTATGACTGTAGCTGTAATGCAGCAAGTTTCTAGAAAAACATACCAACCCCAGTTTTGAAAAACTCACCAAAGGTTTGAGTGAACCTCTTATTACCAGACTCAGGTCCTGTTGATTCTGATGCTGTCATGGTTAAACTGCCTTCATCTCTGCAAGTCATTACACTTTAGGTTTCTTTTAACCAACTCACCTTGACCTCGTGTGCAGAAACTCTAGCACTTACCAATGCTTTCAAGAGAGCCATTGTTACAAATGTTCTTGCCAGTCACTGCCAAGTTAAGGGCAGCTTTGAGGGCAGGGGAAATGGGCATGTGGTCAGTTTTTTTGGACACGTTTTGCTGGTTGCTCTCAATGGTCTTCTTGAAGTTGTCAAATCACCACAACTGGAACTATGGTTTTCAATATGGACTCCGCCAGTGAGCATCTCAGACCCAAACTATAACCGTTACCCCAGGGGACAGCAAATCATGAAGGAACATACACATTTTGTTCTTTGATCTTTGCCGACATATCTTCAGCTAACAAGTGGTTGGGACATGTTGCACAGTGCTCCTTAGACATCAGAAAATCAAATTGTTGTTTGGCAGTGTGCTGTGCTATTAATAATCATTTTGGATTCACTTGAGAAATTATCTTCGCCCTTTTTGCAATTTCCATTTGTCCACTGTGGCATCTCACACACCAAGGGCGCAGGCTACACATGAACACCCATCAGTGAGGGAAATCTAGGATCAGTCAAAGTCCCGGTAAAAACAATCCAAGGTACACAATGCTGGAATTTTACACAGAAAGGTGCCAAGATCTCTACATTCCTCCAATTTTGACATCTTGCACCCCAGTGGTTTTCATTGCTCCACATTTGCGGGCAATCCCTTCAGCTGCTTAGTCCCAAAACTCTGGAATTCCCTCCTTAAACCTCTCCACCTCTCTGCTTCTCCAAAAAGCACTCCTCAAAATCTGCTTCTTTGACCAAGCTTTTGGTCACTTGCCATCTGCCATAGTGTCAAATTTTGTTTGTTAATGGTCCTGTGATGTGCTGTGGGATGCTTTTCTATGTTAAAAATGCTATTTAAAGGAAAGTTTAAAGTTTAGGTTGATTTGTTAGTGTCACAAGTAGACTTACATTCACACTGCAATGAAGTTACTGTGAAAATCCCCTGGTCACCACACTCAGGCACCTGTTCGGGTACACCGAGGGAGAATTTAACATGGCCAATGCACCTAACCAGCATGTCTTTCGGACTGTAGGAGGAAACCAGAGCACCTGGAGGAAACCCACACAGGGGGAACGTGTAGACTCTGCACAGACAGTGATCCAAGCCGGGAATCGAACTCTGGTCCCTGGCGCTGTGAGACAGCAGTGCTAATCACTGTGTCACCATGCCACCCAAGTTGTTGGTATGGCGCAATTAATGATATGATTGCATCATTGTGATTTGTTTAATTATTTCCTGAGATGTAGGCATCCGTGGCTAGGCCAACATTTGTTGCTTATCCCACATTTCCTTAAGAAGGTGGTGGTGAGCCACCTTCTTGAACCGCTGCAGTCCATGTACTCTAGGTGCACCCACAGTACTCTTGTGAAGGATTTTGACCCAGCGGCAATAAAGGAACAGCGATATTGTTCCAAGTCAGCTGTTTTTGGAGAGGAACTTGCACATGGTGGTGTTCCCATGTGTCTGCTTCTTTTGTCCTCCCAGATGGTAGAAGTCTCAGCTTTAAGACATATTGACTAAGGCTAGGTGAGTTGCCACAGTGTATTTGTAGGTGGTACACATTGCTGCCACTGTGGCTGAGAAGTTCCCGCCCGGAGTCAACTGACTTTTGTCTGGTCTGTCAAATTTCCCATCCATCCCGCAACAATTCCTGCATGGTCAGGACCAGAAAGTCCTGGCCTGTGTGTTGATGTTGGAGGGAATGGATGTTTGATGGATGGATACGTTTATAGTAACCATTTTGACCCAAAATCCCTAAAGGACAGAGCTTCTATCCTTGCTGGTACTAAAAATTATTTCAACCAAAGATTACAGAATTTGCGAAAGAAATAATCCATTTTGAGATAGCACTGTGGGCCCATTTCCACTGGGGTGATACCCGGTCAATTTAAGTATATCCCCACCTCCGCTGGAACTTCTTGTCATTCAAGAAAGGGATAAACATTGGAACAGGATCTTGCTCAAGTCCCACCCTTCATTCCCTTATTTATTTGGTCAGTAAGGAAATCAACAGATAGGGCGTAAAAATGGAATTGAGGTCGGAGGTCAGCCCTGATCTTATTGAATATTGGAGTGAACATCAAGAGTTCTCCTGCTCCTATTTCTGATATTGTTAAGTTCTTTTTACTGATCTGAAATGTTGGGTGGAATTTTCCTGTCCTACCTGCCATGGGAATCCTGGTGGACGGGACAGGACCATGCAAAGGTCCGTTGACCTTGGGTAGGATTTTCCACTCTTGGGTTGAGTGCAGCCAGAAAATCCCGCCCCTTGACTCTGTTTCTTTCTCCACAAATGCTGCCTGACCAGCTGAATATTCTCAGAATTTTCTGTATATGCTATGTTTTTAAAAAATCTTCCTTGCCAACTATTAAACCCATCAATGATGGTTGAGTGGTATTATCGCTAGAATATTAATCCAGAAAGTCAGCTAATGTTCTGGGGACACGGCCACAGCAGTGGTGGAATTTGAATTCAATAAAAATATCTGGAATTAAGAATCTACTGATGACCATGAAACCATTATCGATTGTTGGAAAGACCCATCTGGTTCACTAATATCCTTTAGGGAAGGAAATCTGCCCTCCTTACCTGGTCTGGTTCACATGTGACTCTAGAACCACAGCAATATGGTTGACTCTGAACTGCCCTTGGGCAACTAGGGATGGACAATAAATGCTGGCCAGCCAGCGACGCCCATGTCCTGCGAATAAATAATCAACTGCCTTGACATGATACTAATTTGCATATCTGAATCTTGACTTTTGTCCGTTGTTCGCTCTTCCCATCTTTGCTTTGTTCAGTTCAATAAAAAGGATTTTGGTTTGATTCTAGTTTTCAGTTCCGACAAAGCTTCTGGCCTTGGAACCACAGCCAGTCTTATCACTCCGGACGTTGATGGACCTGCTGTGTACTTGCAGCACTTCTGTTTATCTTACAGATTTCCAACACTCATAACTTGGTTCATTTTATCAGAGTTTCTGGAGCTGAATGTTCCAGGAACCAACCCCATCAGCACACACCCCCTTTAAGTGTTTTTTTTGGCTTTCTCGAGCTTCTTTTGTATTGTAGATCAAATTAGTGCATTTCTCAAATAGACATGAGTATGGGCGTTGGGAACTGGTACAAGCTAGTCCAGATAAAAATGCCAGCATAAACCAGACATAGCACTGATTCACATTTTAAATTCCAGTGTACCATTCTCACTCACCCTGTACACAGATCCCCATCCAAGCATAATAGGTCGCGGCGAATTATGTAAACATTTACCAGATTTCAGCTGCAATCTGACCTCTTGAGTTCGAGCTGCAATGTAGGGTGGAGCCTGGTGTTTTTCTATTGCAGCAATATACATTCTTTATAAAGAAAGCCTCTCTATAATTGTGACCTGCTTGTTCTGTAATCTCTACCTGCTTCGGGTGCTATTCTCAGGCAATCACTGCTTGCAGGTTGGCAGCTTACGAAACATGCGAACAAGGAGCAAGAGTAGGCCATTCAGCCCCTCATGCCTGCTCTGCCATTTAACAGGAGCATGGCTGATCATGGCTTGCAATTGGGGGCAAGGTGACACAGTGGTTAGCGCTGCTGCCTCACAGTGCCAGGGACCCAGGTTCAATTTTGGCCAAAGATGTACAGGTTAGGCGGATTGGCCATGCTGAATTGCTGCTTAATTTCCAAAGATGTGTAGTTTAGGGGGATTAGTGGGGTAAATGTGTGGGGCTATGGGTGGGCCTGGGTAAGATGCTCTTTCAGAGAGTCAGTGCAGATTTGATGGGCTGAATGGCCTTCTTCTACACTGTAGGATTCCATGATTGCTCATATGTCATTCGCCACAGGTCTTACAACCTTTGCATGTTCTGCTTCAGAATTCGACATTCCAGCTTGGTTTCCTTGTATGTGGGCAAAGTAATGAGAACCAGTTGACAGGACTGATGGTGCAACTTGTGTTTTTGATCACCTGAAAGTATACCTCATGTTTCCTACTTCTGCGGGTCAGTGCTTCTTCAAGTCCCACCTCCTGTCAGTTGAGCACATGACGCAGTGCTATGGCGACGGAGCACTGGACTGTTTGAGATGCCATAATCAGGTGCGATGCTAAACCAAGGTGACTCCTTGATGGACGTAAAAGATCTCACAACTCGAAGAAGAGTGAGGGGGTTCTCCAGGTGTCCTGGTCAATCATTATCTCTCAAACAACACCAAACAACTGGTGTGAACCACAGCGACAATTACGACACAATAATTGGCTTCACTGTACTTAGGGAAAGGAAAGTCAGCCAAGGTTCCCACTTCTGAAGATTATCCAGTGCCTCTTGCTGGAACACAGATGTTGGGAATTTCCTCAGAATTTTACTGGAAGTAGAAGCAAAATTCTTTTAAATTCAGAGACCGCGAAGATCCCAGATTGGATCTCCAGCCTGTGCTAGGTCCAAAGATGTGCGGGTTAAGTTGATTGGCCATGCTAAATTGCCCTTTGGTGTCCTGGGATGCCTAGGTTAGAGGGAATAGTGGGGCAAATATGTGGGGTTACGGGGATAGGCCCTGGGTGGGATTGTTGTCAGTGCAGACTCGATGGGCTGAATGACCTCCTTCTGCACTGTAGGGATTCTGAATGATTCTGTGATTCGAACTAATTGACATTTGGGGTGCTGCCAATGTCCTCTGGACATATGGGGCAGGATTTTCCGTATGCTGCCCGCAGCATGTTAGGTGATGTCGGAGGCAGCCTCACCATTGGCTGCCGGTGGGATCTTTCAATCCCACCCCTGTCAATTGGTTTTCCAGCTGTTTGCACTCTCTACCGCCGGGGATCCAGCAGCAGGATTTGCATTTTGTGGAACTGGAAGATCCTGCCAACGGAAATGGCCGTAAAATCCTGCCCATGGCCTAGTGAGTGGGGATAAGATTAGAATCATAGAATCATACAGCGCAGAAGAGGCCCTTCAGCCCATCGAGTCTGCACCGACACATTAGAAACACCTTAACTCCCACCTAATCCCATCTGCCTGTACTTGGCCCATTGCCCTGAATATTATGACGTGCCAAGTGCTCATCCAGGTACTTTTTAAAGGATGTGAGGCATCCCGCCTCCACCACCCTCCCAGGCAGCGCATTCCAGCCCGTCACCACCCTCTGGGTAAAAAGGTTTTTCCTCACATCCCCCCTAAACCTCCTGCCCCTCACCTTGAACCAATGTCCCCTCATGACTGACCCTTCAACTAAGGGGAACAGCTGTTCCCTATCTGCCCTGTCCATGTCCCTCATAATCTTGGACACTTCAATCAGGTCGCCCCTCAGTCTTCTCTGCTCCAACAAAAACAAGCCAAGCCTACCCAACCTCTCTTCATAACTTAAATGTTCCATCCCAGGCAACATCCTGGTGAATCTCCTCTGCGCCCCCTCCAGTGCAATCACATCCTTCCAATAATGTGGTGACCAGAACATTGACTACTGTTCCCACATCTTATTACAATACATTTCCGGAAAGTGCACTTGTGTGGACATTTGATGAGGAGACGATTGGGAGTATTCCAACAATCAAGTAGTTTTATCATCAAATATCAAACGTGTAGATTACAAATACACTTTTCAAGATGAGAAACCCATTGCACAGGATTTATTGGACCCGTCGCCAGCTGGCATCGCCATGGGCAGAACAGGGAAATTTGAAGAACATTTTGACTCTTCAACTTTTCACATCCCACCCACGACGATGCCAGCTGGTGTAGGAGCCAGAAAACCCCATTCATTGAGTCAAGTTAAGAGGCTCTGTAAAGAATTTGAATTTATATAGCACCTTTCGCAATCTTTGCGCATCTAAAAAGCACTTCATGGCCGATTAAGCATTTTTGAAGGGTGGTCACTTTGTAGCCTGGGAAACGCAGCAGCCAATTTGTGCACAACAAGCTCCCACAAGCAGCAATGTTTAGATAATCTCTTTCAGTGATGTTGCTTGAAGGAAAAATATCGGCCAGGACACTGGGAGAACTCACCTGCTTTTTCTACAAATAGCAGGGTGGCACGGTGGCACGGTGGTTAGCACTGCTGCCTCACAACGCCAGGGACCTGGGTTCAATTCCTAGCTTGGGTCACTGTCTGTGTAGAGTTTGCATGTTCTCCTCGTGTCTGCGTGGGTTTCCTCCAGTGCTCCGGTCTCCTCCCACACTCCAAAGATGCACAGGTTAGATTGATTGGCCATGCTAAATTGCCACTGAGTGTCAGGAGGACTGGCAGGGTGAATGTGTGGGGTTGGGGATGGGGCCTGGGTGGGATTGTGTTCAGTGCAGCCTTGATGGGCTGAATGGCCTCCTGCACTGTAGGGATTCTATGAGCTTTTGCACTCACCTGAGAGGGCAGATGGACCTTAGTTTAAAATTTAATCTGCAGGATGTGGTGTGTCCAACATTGCAGAAAGCCCCTCAGTTTCTGTTGGTTCAGAGAGACCTCAGATTATTGTTGGCAAACACATTTGTAACCCCTACACTGAGCTCCAAGGAAGGACCAAGGCTGCTGTCAACTGAATCCTTGGGCAGTCAAACCGATTTGTTGAATGGTTATTTTTATGCCTTTTAAAGCAAAAGAGAGCTTACTTTGAGACTGTTGACAAATGAATAGTGTTACTCATCTGTTACATGATGTTATACCAATTTGTGTCTCCAAAGTGATGGTCCTATTGGTACAGCAGCACCTACCTAGGGGAAGCATGGTGACACAATGGTTAGCACTGCTGCCTCACAGCGCCAGGGACCCGGGTTCGATTCCCGGCTTGGGTCACTGTCTGTGTGGAGTTTGCACATTCTCCCCGTGTCTGCGTGGGATTCCTCCGGGTGCTCCAATTTCCTCCCACAGTCCAAAGGTGTGCGGATTAGGTTGATTGGACATGCTAAATTCATCCGAGTGTCAAGGGGTTAGTAAAGTTTTGGGGATAGGGCCTGGGCGGGATTGTGGTCGGTGTAGACTCGATGGGCCGAATGGCCTCTTTCTGCACTGTATGGATTCTATGATTCTACCTGAGATCTGTCTCTCAGCTGACAATCATATTTTTCCTGTTTCTCAAACACCAGAACCCCCTTTTGCACTCTCCAACTCCCCCCCATCCCTCCCCCAGCTCCCCCAACTGCCACCCACCCCATTCCCACCCACCCCCCCCACACTCACCCTCCCCGCCACCCCACTTTCCCGCACCCTCCAGTTCCCCTGAGCTTCTTCCTGGCCCAGCCTGAATTCACCATGGTACCATTCTTTCTTTCCCCACCCTTGACTGAATCTAAACTCGGAAACAAAATCCCCAACAATTCACGCCATGTCCTCAGAGCTGGCTTCAAGCTTTCTAAGAGTAAATAACACTTCAAGAGTCAGTCTGTCCCTGTTACTGAGCCTCGGTTGAGAATATGGTGATAGACTTTTTCTCATGGGTACCTATTTACACCATTCCCAGCTTTCCTGGCACTGGGTCAGAAACTTTGGTTATTTAATGCATACTTAAAACTGTAACTATTAATGCATCATTGTTAACTATGGTTGAGGCATGTTAAGGGCCTTAAATAACTAAAACTGGATTTGTGGCTCAAGGCTTTGGAACTACGCTTCCTAAACATTCAGGGGTGGAGGAATTCAGGCAGGTACAAATCAGGGTAGATAGTGGTTATAGCGGCAATATCACCTGACTAGAGGTACAGGCTAATGTTCTGGGGACATGGGTTTTAAATCCAGCCACAGCACCCGGTAATGTTTAAATTCAATTAATTAAAACATTTGGGGTGGCACACTGGTTAGCACTGCTGCCTCACAGCTCCCGGGACCCGGGTTCGATTCCTGGCTTGGGTCACTGCCTGTGTGGGGTTTGCACATTCTCCCCGTGTCTGCGTGGGTTTACTCCGGGTGCCCCGGTTTCCTCCCACAGTCCAACAATATGCAGGTTAGGTTGATTGGCCGTGCTAAATTGATCCTAGTGTCAGAGGGATTTAGCAAGGTAAGTATGTGGGGTTACGGGAAAAGGGCCTGGGTGGGATTGTGGTCAGTGCAGACTCGATGGGCCGAATGGCCTCCTTCTGCACTGTAGGGATTCTTTGGATTCTATGATTTGATTGAATAAAAAAGATCTGGGTTTTAAAAGTTAATCTCAGCAATAGGGAGCATGAAACTATCATTGCCTGTGGTAAAAACTGGTTCACTAATGTCCTTTAGGGAAGGGAATCTGCTGTCCTTACTGGGTCAGGCTGACATGTGACTCCAGAGCCACAGCAATGTGGTTGGCTCTTAACTGCTCTCAAGAGCATTCAGGGATGAGTAACAAGTACTGGGTTTGCCAGTGAGATGCACATCCCATGGAGAAATACAGTTTAAAAAATTTGGTCCATGGCCAAATCAGCCCTTAAGTATCCCATAGGAACGCAAAATCACGAGAAATCGAAGTAGGAGTTGGCCACTCGGCCCTTCAAGCCTGCCCCGCCATTCAATACGAACATGGCTGACCTATGATCATGGTCACAGATCACAGCACGCCTCTCAGTCATCTCACAGGCACCCATACCATTTCCTAATGTCCATTGACACAATCATTCCTATTCCCCTTGCTTGCTAACCGGCATGGTGGCACAGTGGTTAGCCCTGCTACCTCACAGCGCCAGGGACCTGGGTTCGATTCCCGGTTTGTGTCACTGTCTGTGCAGAGTCTGCACATTCTCCCTATGTCTGCGTGGGTTTCCTCCAGATGCTCCAGTTTCCTCCCACAGTCCAAAGATGTGTAGGTTAGGTGAATTGGCCATGCTAAATTCTCCCTCAGTGTACCCGAACAGACGCGGGGTGTGGCGACTTGGGGATTTTCACAGTTACTTCATTGCAGTGTTAATGTAAGCCTATTTGTGACTAATAAATAAACTTTAACCTTCTGTCCTCATCATCCCCATGCATTTTCCCGCCAATACATTTTTCCCATAATTTTCTAACAGTGGTTGGAAGAAATCAATCTTGATCTGTCTTTTGTACGGCGTCAGAGAATGCTAATTCTCTCTTTTCAGTCATGGGACAGCAGAGTATTAACTTTCCCCTTCGCAGAGATGCACTAAGCATCGCAGCAAGCATTTTGACTTGGCACTCGACAGAGCTTTCTTGGGGTAATGCCTGAGAAAACTAGAAAATCCTCGTCGCGTATTTTCTTTGGACGGGGTGCAGAAATCCTTTAAAGGATTCCATTTCCAACAACTGTTGCCTCTGGTCCGATAAGCAAAGCCCACAGTTCAGCTCTTGTTTTCCAACGCTGCGCCTCTATCATTCATCAAGCCCTCCCTCCTCAGTGGAAATGTGCATGACTAATAAATCCCAGAGCCAAGCCCATTGCGTGGACTCACTTACAGCTGCAGATCTCATCCAACAGCAGTCTATTTGTGGCCTGGCTCAACTTCAAGTGATTCATTGGGGTCTGACAGATGGTATTTGCTGCTCATGTGAAAATTAATATCAACAGGAATTCGGGTCTTGCTTATTTCTGCAGGGATGGATCTAAGTATTTGGGGAAAAGTGACTTTGAAAACAAATATGTAAATATAAGAGTGCAAGATATCGTCGCACATTACACTACATGTTTTCAAAAGGAAGTACATTGGATCACACCCAAGTTGCATTGTCTAATTGAAAACAATGGGCAAAAGGGGACCTCACAGGCCTGTCAGCAAACTGACCTATACGTGCGGGGTGATTTCCTATTCTGAGACAGTTTACTTCTGGTCTCCATAACACTGTGGCAAAGCTCATGTTCCAAGCTGTGGAAAAACCACACTGATTAAAAGCTAAACAATCAATTCCTCTGTGGAGCAAATTGAATTTTCCAGCAGAACACTTGCTTGTTCCTGACATTGTTCTTTTCAGGAATGTACCTTTTCCACCCCTGCTAATGGAGACAACTGCTCTGCATTTTGAAAGGGGGACACTTCCCTTCAGCTCGTTAGCTTAGCAGTTGAAACACCAGATGATATGTAAACCAAAGGCAAATATTATGAAAGAGATGTTTAAACCTTGCCTGAGAAAGAGCTTCCATCTGCAGGCACAATAAACTATGTCAGTTTATTCCTCTCACATATAAATAGGCCGTGAAATATAGAGCTATGTGCCCAGTTATATTAACCAGAATGCTTTGTGCTTCCAAAATGTGTGTCTTCTGCTTAGATACAAAATGGAGTCTTGGTTCAGCCCTGGTGAAGAAATTGTTTCATTGTCAGGTCAGCATTAGCCCTAAGGCAGTAGAACCATGGCCTCTTTAAGAGGGACGCCAAACCTGATGGGTTAGGCAGTTCAAGGCTTCTTTTATTGGTCTAGGTAAATTAAGTCAAGAGTCAAAAAAATGCCATAATTTGTCCAAAACTAAAACACACATTCTGCAAGGATACTTACCACATATGGTGGTGTGATATACACATAGTGGGCAGGATTTTATGGCCTCGCTCACCCCGAAACTTAAAGATCCCGCCTGAGGTCAACGGACCTTCTCATGGTCCGCCCCTCGCCCGCTCTGATTCCCGTGGCAGGCGGGACGGTAAAATTCCGGCAAGTCTGAGTTGCTTTGGCAACATGCACTTATTATAAACATGTATAGCCTGGAGCTATGGGTAGTGCTGGTCAAGGTTCCAATGTTCTTTCCATCACTTCAGTGACCAGGAAACCCTCCCACTCTCACTATTTGTCACTAATGTTATGGTGAAAGGATTTTCAGGTTGGTACTTAAGTTGTTTGACCACATCAAGGGGTGGCACGGTGGCACAATGGTTAGCACTGCTGCCTCACAGTGCCAGGGACCTAGGTTCGATTCCCGGCTTGGGTCACTGTCTGTGTGGAGTCTGCACGTTCTACCTGTGTCTGTGTGGATTTCCTCCGGGTGCTCCAGTTTCCTCCCACAGTCTGAAAGACATGCTGGTTAGGTGCATTGACCTGAACAGGTGCCGGAGTGTGGCAACTAGGGGAATTTCACAGTAACTTCATTGCAGTGTTAATGTAAGTCTTACTTGTGACTAATAAATAAACTTTAACTAAGAACTGAAGTGGGGCTTGAACCCAGAACGTCTGGCTTAGAGGGACACTAGCTGATGCACCGCAAGGCCTCCTCATCCCCACATATAGAGAATCATGGAATCATAGAAACCCTACAGTGCAGAAGGAGGCCATTCGGCCCATCGAGTCTGCACCGACCACAATCCCACCCAGGCCCTACCCCCACATATTTTACCCGCTAATCCCTCTAACGTATGCATCCCAGGACTCTAAGGGGCAATTTTTTAAACCTGGCCAATCAACCTAACCCGCACATCTTTGGACTGTGGGAGGAAACCGGAGCACCCGGAGGAAACCCACGCAGACAATGTGCAAACTCCACACAGACAGTGACCCGAGCCGGGAATCGAACCCGGGACCCTTGAGCTGTGAAGCAGCAGTGCTAACCACTGTGCTACTGTGCCGCCCCTTTAAATTGGTTTTTGAGCTTTTAAATTGGTGTTTGAATTGGTTGCGAAATGAAGTCTGACTTTTACATGGTGTTCTGTACTCCTTCCTCCCCATTGTAAAATCCAATGTATCAGTAAATACGAATGGGGGGGGAATTTTCCCGTCCTGCCCACCATGGGAATGGTAGCAGGCAGGGAGGAGAACACACAAAGGTCCGTTGATCTTGGGTGGGGTTTTCCGGTTTTGGGGGGAGCACGGCTCCCAAGAGCGCGCTCATAAATACATGCACTGGAGTTTAATATACATGTGGCTCCTGTGCCAATACCTCACAGGACCCTGCACAGGATATACCCATGATGTGGAGATACCCAGGATATACCCAGTCAGCTTATGCAGTTAACATCATACATTGCAAACACCAAGCTTATCAGGATTCTTGTGAAACAGACCAGTAAATAAGGGGAAGTAAAACTTTTGAATGGATATTGTATGTTGCGGTCATGTGACAATCAAAATGCACAAGGGCCCTCGAGTGTTCCAAGATACCAAGGGAATAATGTTAAGCAAACCTTTTAATATCTGGGAGAGGACGAATGCTCACTATTGATCCATTTCTTAGATAATGTACCCATAAAGTAATAGAATGGATACCAGGGGAGATGAAACGAGTTTCACCGTCTCTTTTAACATCTATTTGTGATCAGTTTGGGTTTTAAATGTCAAGTTCAGAAGAAGTATTGTTATTTCAGGCACAAACTGCAGAAAGTGGATAATTTGGAAATTCTTATTATTCTGATCCAATGAGAATTCTGAAAGGCACTCAAAGCTGCAGCTAAAACTGATCCTCAACTCCTTTTTCTTTCATTTCTCTCAAGCCCGATTTGTAGGATTTTACATTTTCAGGTTAGTTTGTTGTTCATAATTTGAACATTAATTTTCCATTCTGACCAATGCATGCTTTCGTTCAGTTTTGTAGCTTAAAAGCAATTCGTAGCATCATCGATAACATCAATAACGTCTCCCAGTTATTTTACTTCACGTTATTCAGTGGGGGAGAGAGATCGGCACGAATTCTGAATTTGGAGCGCCAAATTTTCCATTCTCGCTGGCAGCAGTGGCGAGGCAAACAACATCTTAGAGTTCCAGCCATAAATCACAGAAATACGGGGTGGAATTCTCCAATCTTGTCCCACGGCCAGTGAGAACGGAGAATTTGGCACTCAGCCAGAACTCCATTCACTGCAGCGGCATCGGAGAATCCCACAAGGTCAGAGGTTTTCAATGACAGTGTCTATCCAGCAGACTAGGTCATCTGCGTGTATTCATGTTGGGCTTCCAGCAAGATCGCTACTTGCAAGGTGGCCCCAGGAGGTAGGGTCACCACTGAGGCAGTGCAAGAAGTGTGAAGAAAACTTAATGGGGCCACAGGTGGACAAAAATAAAATCTTTTACTGGTGAATGTGGATAAGGCCAGTGATTCTCAATAGGTAAAGAATCAAGGCATGTGGATCTCTACCAGATCTTTTCCATTTACAGCTTTTGGGGCCATTTGGAGCAATATCCAAGTACCACCACCTTTCACCTGGCAGTTCCAGGACAATACTGGGAGTCATTGGCATTACTCTACCTATAAGAGATGGTGGACATGCAGTAAACAATCCATTTCAGATGGGGTGCCTTCATATTGTGATTGCTGATAAGTTGTTGTTCTGAGCATTGCCACCTGTTACCAAGCTGCTGTAGCCATTGTTCATTGTGGTGGTGCATGCCAGCCCACAAGAGGTGTTGCTATTTTCCTCGGTCTTCCCAGGTGTGATAGTTAATGTCTAGGACCTTTGTCTCACGCTTGCACGCATCCTTGAAAAGGAGCTTTGGGTGTCATTGAGGTTTACAGCATGGAAACAGGCCCTTCAGCCCAACTTGTCCACACCGCCCAGTTTTTACCATTAAGCTAGTCCCAATTGCCTGCATTTGGCCCATATCCCTCTATACCCATCTTACCCATGTAACAGTCTAAATGCTTTTTAAAAGACAAAATTGTACCCACCTCTACTACTGCCTCTGGCAGCTCGTTCCAGATGCTCACCACCCTCTGTGTGAAAAAATTGCTCCTCTGGACCCTTTTGTATCTCTTACCTCTCATCTTAAACCTATGCCCTCTAATTTTAGACTCCCCTACCTTTGGGAAAAGATATTGACTATCTACCTTAACATGCCCCTCATTATTTTATAGACCTCTATTAGATCACCCCAAGCCTCCTACGCTCCAGGGAAAAAAGTCGCAGTCTATCCAGTTTTTCCTTATAACTCAAACCATCAAGTCCCGGCAGCATCCAAGAAAGTCTTTTCTGCACTCTTTCTCGTTTAATAATATCTTTTCTATAATAGGGTGACCAGAACTGTACACAGTATTCCACAGACACTGAAGGTGGAAATTGTCAATCTCCTTTTCTTGTTAAGTGTAAGTTGTCCAAGTTCCACAGCAGTACAGGAAGGTGCTGGGAACACAGGCCTTGTAAATCATCAGCTTGATCCCAAGGGTCAGCTTGATGTTATTCCATGAACATTTCGTGAGTCAGCCAAAGAGGCTGCTTTCCTTATGTACATTCTGAGTTCTGCATCAAGAGACAGCTCATCTATCAACATGGACTCGAGGTTGTCAAATTTAAAGTTTTTAATTTATTTGTCAGTGTCACAAGTCGGCTTACATTCACACTGCAATGAAGTTACTGTGAAAATCCCCTAGTCGCCACACTCCGGCACCTGTTTGGGTACACTGAGGGAGAATTTAGCATGGTCAATGCACCTAACCAGCACATCTTTCGGACTGTGGGAGGAAACCAGGGCATCCAGAGGAAGCCGATGCAGACATGGGGAGAACGTGCAGACTCCGCACAAACAGTGACCCATGCCGGGAATCAAACTTAGGCTCCTGGTACTGTGAGGCAGCAGTGCTAACCACAGTGCCACCACGCTGCCCCTTCTTTGCCACTTCAGTCAGGGTGTATATTTAGTGTGATCGGAAGTGAAGATGTAACACCTTGTCCCTTGACAACAGTTTTCTTGATGATTATAATCAGAGACATAAGTTACAGGCATGAGGGAGACAGTCCATGAGTCAATGTTGAGTTTCCACGTGAGCAATTAGTGCAGCATCATCAGTGCACAGGAGTGTTTTTGTCCTCGCTTTCAGCCTTGAGAGATTGTAGAGCTTGCTGTCTGACCTAGCGTGCATGTAGACTCCTCTAAGGCCAGGAGCGTAGAGAAGGTGCCAAAGAGAGTGGGGATGTGGACACAGCTCTGTTTCACTCCATTCTTCACTCTGAAATTGTTGGACGTGGAACCATCAAACTGTACAGTGCAGCGCATGATGCCATGGCAAAAGTAGATGAGACTGAGGAGCTTTGGCGGACAGCCGATTTTGTTTGATGGTGTCAAATTAGTGACGTCCACAAAAGGAAGGTACAGATGTAGACCCTGTTTCCTATAGTTCCCCATGTAGCTGGTGTATGGAGAAGATCATATCCATAGATCTGTCGGCAAAGAAATTACACTGCGCTTCAGGGTACACTCGGTCTGAATGTACACTGAGATTAATAAAGACCCTAGCAAAGGCTTTCCCCCTGATACTAAACAGTGAAATGCCTCAGTACCTGTCACAGTCTCTTCTGTTGCCTCTGGTTTTGTGCAGTGTGATGATTTTTGCATCTCCTGTGGCACAGAGCCGATCTGAGAAGGACAAATAGATAAAGATTTGGCAACAGATGTGACTTTCTGTATTTGAGCAGTTTGTCTCGGATTCCATCCTTGCTGGGGGATTTTTTGTTTGTGAAGCAGTCTATGGCCTCTTTGAGCAATGTGATGAGGGTTCTTCACCTAACTCACCAATGACCAGCAGCTATGAGAGAGCACCAATTGAGGACTGGGAGATATAAACTCATTAGGCCCAGCGGGACATCTTTTTACCTCTGTCAGTCAGTACTTCACCACCTGCCAACTCAAGGGGGAAATTTTGGTGGTGATAGGTCCATTGCACCCTCTTGATCCTTTCAACTCATAGATTTCCATTGTCCCAGACAGTTTGGCTTTCTTGACATTAGCTGTTCCAGTGCTTATTTGCACATTATCTCCTTACCATCTGCCCAACTGTCTTGGCTAATTCCAGGTGGTGCAGTGCTATAGTTCTTAGGTCTTATGTTGTGCATGATGTAGGCATTGCTTTTTGCATCAATGATTGTTGTCATCTCCACTGAGTCGGTTCAAACCTGTCCTTGGTGTGAGATTCCACCGTTACCGAATGGTGCTTCTGTTTTTTCATAGATAATTCGACTTAGTGAATTCCAGACTTCATCAGTACCAACGTTGGTGCTTCCTGCTCTCCCAGGTAGTGCTGGTATTTAGCACCATCAGTTGTGCAAGAGATGCTGATGCGTGCTGGGCTGCCCTATCTGGGGATGTACCTTAACTCTGTTGCTGACAGTAGAGTGGTCAGTGTCACAATCTGCGCCCTGGCCAGTGTGGGTTTGGAGAACACTGGGCAGATCTTGCCTTATTGCGATACTAGGTCAGGTAGGTGCCCATGTTCAGATCTTAGCCTTTAGCCCATGTCCAGATCTTGGCCGTGTTGATGTCTGCTCTGAAGGAAAGTCTTAGTGACGTAAAGTTCATTCAGGGTGAAAAGCTCAAGGTATTGTCCATTATCATTGATCTTACCCACCCCATGATGACAGAAGCACATATTCACCATGAAATACTGTCTGCCCCAACACATGCATTGAAGAATTGGATGATTAGAATTATAGAATCTCTACAGCGCAGAAGGAAGCCATTTGGCCCATCGAGCCTGCACCGACAACAATCCCACCCAGGCCCTATCCTCTTAACACCATGTATTTACTCTGCTAGCCCCCCCGACACTAAGGGACAGTTTAGCATGGCCAATTATCTTTGGAGTGTGGGAGGAAACCGCAGCACCCGGAGGAAACCCACGCAGACAGGAGGAGAGTGTGCAAACTCCAAACAGACAGTCACCCAAGGTCAGAATTGAACCCGGGTCCCTGGAGCTGTGAGGCAGCAGTGCTAACCACTGTGCCACCGTGCCACCCACTGAGTTCTCTCCATTTGAAATGTTCCCCAGAATGTCACCTAGTGAGTCATAGAAATGCCCTTTGTATGAGATGCTGGTGTAGAGAGTTAGCACGTAGCTCCGCATATTGACTGCATCTCCATTCGATGATAGCTGCAGGGAGGTGAGGTTGTTACTGGCGACTCAGTTAGCTGTTAGCCAGTTGCTCATTGTGAAACCTACATGGTGTCTTCAGTACTCTTTTCCATGCCGATAGAAGGTGCAATTAGCCTCTCAGGTAGAGCCTGCGTCAACCAATCTGGTTTCTTGTACAGCAGCAATGTCAACATCAGGCTTGTGTCGCGCACAGTCAGACAGAACTGTTGTGCAGACACTTGCCGTGGAATGTGGATTGGTGGTCATGCTAGGGCACATAGAACTCTCATTCCAGCTTTCAAGCCAAAAGGTTATTTCTGTCTGTTATGCAGCCTGACTTTAGGAGATGCAGACTTGCCGAGCATCTGTAACCTCCTGTGTTAATCTTGTAGGTTGGTAGCCAAGAGGAAAGTCAGAAGCGTATACCTTTCAAGCCGAGTTGATTGCAGGAGTTGCCAGAGGAGTGTTAACTTAGAATCATAAAATTATAGAATCCTTCAGTATAGAAGGAGGCCATTCAGCCCATTGAGTCTGTACTGACCACAATCCCACCCAGGCCCTATCCCCATAGCCCCATGCATTTACCCTGCTGCTCCCCTTGACACTAAGGGGCAACTTAGCACGGCCAATCCACGTAACCTGCACATCTTTGGACTTGAGAGAAGCACCAATCACCTAGGATTCCACTCCAGATTTTGTGTTGTGTATCCTTCCTTAATCATTAGCTCATGTAGTTAATGCTGAAAAGGTATTAGTCAAAAGGGCCAAGATCTCCACCGAAAATAGATGTGATCTTGTCTCCCGAAAGGCCATTCCCTGGCCTCTCTCAAGGCAATAAGAAGTTTAACAACACCAGGTTAAAGTCCAACAGGTTTATTTGGTAGCAAAAGCCACAAGCTTTCGGAGCCTTAAGCCCCTTCTTCAGGTGAGTGGGAATTCTGTTCACAAACAGGGCATATAAAGACACAAACTCAATTTACAGAATAATGGTTGGAATGCGAATACTTACAGCTAATCAAGTCTTTAAGGTCCAAACAATGTGAGTGGAGAGAGCGTTAAGACAGGTTAAAGAGATGTGTATTGTCTCCAGACAGGACAGCCAGTGAGATTCTGCAGAGCCTGTGTCTGCACAACATCCCTTTAGCCTGTCTTAATGCTCTCTCCACTCTCATTGTTTGGACCTTAAAGACTTGATTAGCTGTAAGTATTCGCATTCCAACCATTATTCTGTAAATTGAGTTTGTGTCTTTATATGCCCTGTTTGTGAACAGAATTCCCACTCACCTGAAGAAGGGGCTTAAGGCTCCGAAAGCTTGTGGCTTTTGCTACCAAATAAACCTGTTGGACTTTAACCTGGTGTTGTTAAACTTCTTACTGTGTTTACCCCAGTCCAACGCCGGCAACTCCACATCTCTCTCAAGGCAGCATACAGGGTGTGTGCAGGGGCAAAATAAGATGCCATCCACTCTGCCAGAACTTGAAAGTCAGAAAGTATCCAGAATCAATTCAACCAGGGACAAAGGGAGGAAAAGGAAGTGGCAGCATAGGTCTCAACGCTGAAGTTTTCCTGCCATTGTGACCATTTTATTCTGTGATCCGTCATGTGGGAACAGCAGAAAGTAGGTGCAGTGGAACCTGAAGCAAGGAGTGGTAGGCAGGTTAGCTGACAAGTCTGTGGGCCAAAAACTTGGACAGGAAGGGCTCAAAGGATTTAGAGGTGAAGCCTGTCTCTCCAGTTCAGGAGCAAAAGAGAGGGTAGCACAGTGGCACAGTGGTGAGCACTGCTGCCTCACAGTGCCAGGGACCCGGGTTCAATTCCAGCCTCAGGTCTGTGTGGAGTTTGCACATTCTCCCCGTGTCTGCGTGGGTTTCCTCCGGGTGCTCCGGTTTCCTCCCACAGATGTGCGAGTTAGGTTAATTGGCTGTGCAATATTGGTTCCAGTGTCAGGGGGATTGGCAGGGTAAGTATGTGGGCTTACGGGAAGAGGGCCTGGGTGGGATTGTGGTCGGTGTAGACTTGATGGGCCGAATGGCCTCTTTCTGCACTGTAGGGATTCTATGAGAGAAGCAGGCAGCCTACGGCCAATACAGATAGCTTGAGAAGGTTCTCTCACCTTGAGTTCAAAGCTCATCAGCCAGGTTCAGAGCTGTGATTGACCAGGAAAATACCTTTATTCTTTTTCTCCTTTAACTTGTGGCTGAATTAAGTTGAAGTAAATAGAGCTTTACTCTAAGTGTTTCCCCACACATTCATTGCTGTGAAATAAAGCCCGATGGTTCATAACTCAGCTCATCTTACTGAAGTGCTTGTTGTTTAACTTTTCTGAAAATCAGAGCAGAACGCATGTGCGTTTACACCATTCAATTTGTATAACAAAGGTCTAATTGTTATAATCCCCTTGGGTCCCACTAACATACCGGGCAGTGAATGTAAACTGCAGTGGAAATGATACTTTATCTTCTTCAAGGAGAACAGTGAAGGTCTGAAATATACAACAGTAATTCATAGAAAAAAAATCAATTGTACTATTCTAAAGAATGGTTGAACATATCAAAATAGCCAAAACATTTGCCTGAAAGAAATCCACTTACCTACAACAGTTCCATGTCCCAGGCAAATTAATGAACACAATACTATTTGTGAATGTAATACCTTCTTGTTTAGTTGCCTCAGATAGTTTTCCCACCTTGCGTCATATCCAAGGGTGGAGTAGGGTCAGGGCAGAATAGTTGGATTGTGGCTTGAGTTCTGATACTTGTTTTGTTGATGACGAAAATTAATTGAATTCCACAACAACATTGACTGTTAATCACAAGATACAGAAGCAATTTTGGAAAATGTTATGTGTCCGGTTTAAAAGTTTTAGCCATTTCTGGTTTGTCCACTCGAATGTCAGTCAGCTGCTCAGTTTTGGCTGGCATGGTGGCACAGTGGCAAGCACTGCTGCCTCACAGCGCCAGAGACCTGGGTTTGATTCCCGGCTTAGGTCACTGTCTGTGCAGAGTCTGCACCTTCTCCCCATGTCTGCATGGGTTTTCTCTGGGTGCTCCTGTTTCCTCTCTCAGTCTAAAAGATGTGCTTTGGCCATGCTAAATTCTCCCTCAGTGTACTCGAACAGGTACCGGAGTGAGGCAACTAGGGGACCTTCACAGTAACTTCATTGCAGTGTGAATGTAAGCCTACTTGTGACACTAAGCCTACTCGTTGCACTCCCTCCACCACTGATGCTCAGTAGCAGCAGTGTGTACTATCCACTAGATATATTGCAGCAATTCACCAAAGATCCTTAGACAGCACCTTCCAAACCCACAACCACTTCCATCTCGAAGGACAAGGGCAGCAGATACATGGGAACGCCACCACCTGCAAGTTCCCCTCCAAGCCACTCACCATCCTAACTTGGAAATTTACCGTCGTTCCTTTGCAGTCGCTGGGTCAAAATCCTGGAATTCCCTCCCTAACTGCATTGTGGGTCAACACACAGAAAACGGACTGCAGCGATTCAAAATGGCAGCTCACCACCACCTTCTCAAGGGCCAATTAGGGATGGGCAATAAATGCTGGCCAGCCAGCGACGCCCATGTCCCACGAATGAATAAAAAATAAATAAACTGAAAGTTTTAGAGCCAAGAATAACTATTTTCAGAGGCTTTTTGGATGGTTTAAGCCATTTCATTCAGAGTAGGAATGGAAACAAGTTGACACAAGATCAAATGTTCAACAGGAGGTTATGAGTCATCAAGATTAAACTGAAGCAAAGCAAAATTCTTTGCAAAATAATATTGTGAATTAAGATCTATGCTTTGATGAGTACCTGTGCAAAGGCACGTAAACCAATTCTTTTTCCATTATTGACTTAAAAATAGATCTTGTTTCTTGTAATACAATATTATTCTTATATTTGCATCATTAAAAAAATCTTTTGAAGGGAGGAAATTATTCCATCAATTATATGCATCTTTTTTTAAAAATCAAATATAAAGACACTTGGGAGAGGATTCTTGCAGTTACATTTATTGTAAATATACTTAACATTATTACTTATCAGATATGAGTCATTCCATATAATCACCATTGATTTTCCTAAACAGGTTATTGCAAGCTTACCAGACACTGGTGAGTGGCCAATATTTTGGCTTAAATGGTTTCTGCTAGATGTGAAAGTGTTTAATGCACTGACAGAGAATACTGTTTGCCTGATAGCTTACTGGAATGCTTCAAGTTTATTTTTGTGCCGTCGTGTCATGAGTACAGATTTAAAGGATGGCGTACGGTAAGTCACTGAGGTTCTTTCTCACAATAAAAGGGATGACTAGAGTTTACTGTCATTCATAAGATGTTCTGTTATTCTGTCAGCATCCAATTTATCCGGGAAAAATCTCAGCTGCTGCTTGCTGGGAAGAAGGGCTTTCTGTGCTACTGCCTTCCAATTCAATTAATTTATCACAAGAATATTAGATTACTATTCACCGTGCCTGAGATACCTGAACCCAAACCCACGTACGTCACACTGACAGGGTTGTCAGGCTCAGAGATAGCATGGCAAATGGAGAAAGCGCTTGTGAGATTGGCAGAGGCCATGGTCATGTATGGGCAAGTCAGACGACCCTATCTATGCCTCAGTTGGTATGTGAAATGCCAGTGTGGAGCTGAAGCATTTAAATCAGGAAGGTCCCAAGTTGGGTTCCTTGAAATTCAGTCATGCAGCGTCTGTTTTACGGTTGCCTACCTGCCTCCATATGGCAGGCATTAGGCGCAGACTCAGTACATGCCACCTGCCATGTTGACAAAGGCAAAACAATTAACATGCCGTGCCCATGCCTGAAATAGGCATCAATCACTTTGCGTATTTCTTTGCCGCAGAAGGTTGTGGAGGCCAAGTCATTGAGTGTCTTTAAGCCAGAGATAGATAGGTTCTTGATTGATAAGGGGGTTATGGGGAAAAGGCAGGAGAATGGGGATGAGAAAAATATCAGCCATGATTGAATGGCGGAGCAGACTTGATGGGCCAAGTGGTCTAATTCTGCTCCTGTGTCTTATGGTCTTATATGCATATATTGGGCTTGTCAGTGTTTTATTAATTCAATCACAGGATGTGGGCATCTTTGGCTAAGCCAGCACTTATTTCCCATCCCTAATTGATTTGATTTGATTTATTGTCACATGTACTGGAATACAGTGAAAAGTATTGTTTCTTGCGCGTACACAGGCAAAACATGCCATTCATAAAATATATACGGGAGAAGGAAAAGGATAGTGTGCGGAATATAGTGTTGCAGTTACAGATAGGGTGAATTGTCCTTCAGAAGATGATGGTGAGCTGTCCTCTTGAACTGCTGAGGTACCTGAGATATAGGTTCACCCACAGTGCTGTTAGGAAGGAGTTCCAGGATTTTGACCCAGTAACAGTGAAGGAATGGCAAAATATTTCCAATTCAGGAAGATGAGTGACTCGGAGGGGTGTCCCCAGGTATCTGCTGCACTTATCCTTCTAGATGGTAGTGGTCATGAGTTTGGAAAGTGCTGCCCAAAGAACCTTGGTAAGTTCCTACAGTGCATTTTATCGATGGTACACACAGCTGCCACTGTTCATCAGTGGTGGAGGGATTGAATGTTTGTGGAAAGGATAGCAATCAAATGGGCTGCTTTGTCTTGGATGGTGTGGAACTTCTTGAGTGTTGTTGGAGCTGCACTCATCCAGGCAAGTGGAGAGTATTCTGTCACATTCTTGACTTGTGCCTTGTAGATGGTAGACAGGAGGAGTCGGGAGGTGAGTTATTCGCTGCAGGATTCCTAGCCTTTGATCTATTTCTGTAGCTATGGTATTTATATGGTTAGTCCAGTTTGGTTTCTGGTGAATGAAATCCCCAGGAAGTTGACATTGGGGGTTTTAGCAATGAAATGCCATTGAATGTCAAGGGGTGATGGTTAGATCCTTGCTTGTTGGAGATGGTCCTTGTCTGGCACCTGTGTGGCACAAATGCTACTTGCCACTTATCAGCCCAAACCAGGATATTGTCATGGACTTGCTGCATTTGGACTTTTCTGCTTCAGTATCTGAGGATTGGAAATGGTGAATATTGGGCAGCCATCAACAAACATCCCCATTTCTGACTTTATGATGGAGGAAGCGGCTGAAGATGGTTGGGTCTCACACATTATCTTGAGGAACTCCTGCTGCGATGTCCCGGAGCTGAGATGATTGACCTCCAACCATTCCTTCTGTGGTTAATTAGCCTGCCAACACTCTGGACAAGATTCTCTGGCGTCCCCACGATGTCTTTCTCATGGCGGGAGGCACCATTGACTGGCAGTGGCATCTTCTGGTCTCGCCGCTGTGAATGAGATTTCCCAATGTTCACACCCAAATGCCGCCGGAAAACCCATGGCTGGGCCACGCCGTTGGTGGAACCAAAAGATCCTGCTGACGTGAACAGCCGGAAAGTTCCGGCCTCTATTTCGGTAGACAAACTCCATCTTGAACATCTGACTGGAGCAGCTGAAAAGAAATTATTTGCAGCTGTACTAATGAGGAGCCTTCTCATCCAGCAGGTTAACACAGTGGGGCTGGTTAAAAAGGTAAGTCCTTTGAAGTTGTTCTTCCTGAAGTAGAAGCAGGCTGTTTCCTCAGCCACTTACCGCAAACGCAGAAGTACAACTTCAGAAATAGGCAATAAAAGGTACAATTTTAAATTAAATAGCTTCTGTATGAAAGATGAAAGGACCTTCCATTTCAAGAGCAAAGTGCTGGAAATCCGAAATAAGAACAAAATAAAACAATGGAAAAACTCAACAGGTCGGGAAACATCTGTGGAGCAAAACAGATTTTGTTTCAGGCCCCACATTACAGAAGAGGAGGTGCTGAAAGTCTTAAAACACATAAAAGTAGATAAATCCCTGGGGCCTGGTCAAATGTATCCCAGAACATTGTGGAAAGCGAGGGAAAAAATTATGCAGACCTCTATCAGAGATATTTGTATCATCGACAGCCATGGATGAGGTGCCGGCTGACTGGAAGGAGGCAAATGTGTTGTTATTTAGGAAGGGCGGCAGGGAAAAGCTAGGGAACTGCAAACCGGTGAGCCTAACGTCAGTGGTGGCTAAGATCTACATGCATTTGGAAAGGCAAGAACTGATTAGGGATAGTCAGCACGGCTTTATGTGTGGGAAGTTGTGTCTTATAAATTTGCACAAGCTTTTTGAAGGGGTTATCAAGAAAATCTCCATGACCTTTCATCAGAACTTTCGGATGAAAAGGTCATCGACCTGAAATGTTCGTTCTGTTTCTCTCCATAGATGCTTCCTGAACCTGCCGAGTTTTTTCAGATTTTATTGTTCTTGTTCCATTTCAAGAGGTTGGGACAGACCTTTCTGGTGGCCAGTTATAGCTTCGGGACAGAATACTCCACTTCCATACCTCCACCATTACTGCTTTAGGAAGGATTTAGATCTGTAGAGCTGGTGATAAGTCAGCAAATCCTAGTTCTATGAATCATTTAATTACTTCTTGTCTTTCCAGTCCTCTCCCTCCCACTCCTGAAACACTCACTATGGGGTACAGGCATTCTTTGGATATAAACTCAGGCAGAGACTATTCTTCAGAAAGGCATTCCAGCTGAACCTAATCTTCAGTCGACATCCAGGAAAGATCTCTGAACCATCTGTGGACACAGCAGTTATGCCTAATCATAGAATCCCTACAGTGCCCAAGAAGCCATTCGGCCCATCAAGTCTGCACCTGTTCCCTGACAGATTATTTTACTCAAGCCCTCTCAACACGCTCTATCCCCGTAACCCTACACATTTTCCATGGCTAATCCATTTTACCGACACATCATGGGACACTTAGGGGCAATTTACCATGGCCAATCCACCTAACCTGCACATCTTTGGGTAGAAAGCGGAGCACCCAGAGGAAACCCACGCAGACACGGGGAGGACATGCAAACTCCAAACAGTCACCCAAGCCAGGAATCAAACCGGGTCCCTGGTGTTGTGAGGCAGCAGTGCTAAGCACTGTGCTATCGTGATGCCCCATGTCTCCCTAAGCCCTCGTCCAGGGGTGTTAATTAATGATCGGTGACCCTGTGACACCCTGGTAAAAATAAATCTTCAAGCACACAAAGTGCAGACCAAACTTGGGATCTCCATGGTCTGTGACTCTATTTTATACAAAGCAGTACATTTACCAAAGAAGAAAGAAAATTACAGCACAGGAACACGCCATTCGGCCCTCCAAGCCTGCACCGACCATGCTGCCTGACTGAACTAAAACCCCCACCCTTCCGTGGATCATATCCCTCTATTCCTATCTTATTTATGTATTTGTCAAGATGCCCCTTAAAAGTCACTATCGTATCAGTTCCACTACCTCCCCTGGTAGCGAGTTCCAGGCACCCACCACCCTCTGTGTAAAAAACTTGCCTCGTACATCTCCTTGAAACATTGCCCCTCACATCTTAAACCAATGCCCCCTAGTAATTGACTCTTCCACCCTGGGAAAGAACTTCTGACTAACCACTCTGTCTATGCCTCTCATAATCTTGTAGACTTCTATCAGGTCACCCCCTCAACCTCCCTCATTCCAGTGAGAACAAACCAAGTTTCTCCAACCTCTCCTCATAGCTAATGCCCTCCATACCAGGCAACATCCTGGTAAATATTTTCTGCACCCTCTCCAAAGCCTCCACATCCTTCTGGTAACTGAACAGATATTTACAGGTCCTGAAATCATGCTCTGTACTATGGCTATATAAAGACCCCTTTTCCCCTGTCAGGTCTCTTAATACTATTTCAAAGAAGAATAGAAGAGTTGTCCCTGGTGCCCAAATCAGTATTTATCCCTCAACCAATACCACCAAAGTGGATGATCTGGTCATTCTCACATTGCTATTAGCTCACTAAGTACAAGTTGGTTGTGTTTCCTACCGTAATATTGCTTCAAAGTCCTTAATTAGTTGTAAAACATTGTGGATCGTGCTGCAGTTAAAGATGTTGTATAAACGTAAGTTTATTTGTGTACAAATGTGTAATGCATTCAGCTCAGATTTCTCTCTTTCCCATTTTATTACTCATTTATTTTAAGCTTTAATAAACCAGCATCCATCAGTAAAAGTTCAAATCTGTAGACCGGAATCTTATCACCATTCACGCCAGTGGGATTTTCCTATCCCGCTGCAGTGAACGGAGATTCGGCAGGCTGCCAAATTCTCCGACCTTGCTGCAGCGGGAGCGTGGCGTGAATGTCAGGTCGGATCGAGCCCATAGTGTTCGGTAAAGGAAAGTAAATGGAATATTTAGCTTTGCACTGTCGCATTTCCCTGTGTTTACAGCGATGTCACAGTGGATAGAATGAAAGGCTGAAGGTTGAATATCTTTGCGCGTTTCTTTAAAGATTGTGGCCGGAATTCTTCGGCTGTTCACGCCAGCAGGATTCTCCTGTCCCGCTGCAGTGAATGGAGATTTGGGCAGGGCGCCAAATTCCCCGTGCTTGCTGGCAGCGGTGGCGGGATGTGATCAGCCATGATCTTATTGAATGGCGGGGCAGGCTCGAGGGGCTAGATGGCCTACTCCTGCTCCTATTTCTTATGTTCTTATGTGAACGGCCGGAGAATTCCGGCCTAGATTCTGGATTTCTGTCTCACTTTAAACACAAGTCCTTGTAAGCCTCTCCTTAAAAAGCAAAGGAATTTTTGAGAGTTTTTGTCTTTTTTGCTTGCACTTCTTCATGTGAAAAGGTATCAGTTGCCCTTGTGGACTTTTACTGCAATGTTCTTGCACCAAACTATTAGCGCGATTACATCAGGGGTCATTAATCAATGAAGCCAATTCTGTGACATCTATGAGATTAATTTCAACTGCATCGCTCCGGCTAAATACACAAATGCACAAATGTTGGATGCCAGCTTCACAGTGCAGATACTTAAAAGAAAAGTGACAGGGACTTCTCACTTCTGTGCTTAGTGGTTACGGGCAGACTATCCCAACCTGGCAGACTCAGTAGCTCATGGCCGTAGTGTTTAGAAATAAGCATTGACACAATGACACTGGCAAATGCAATAGATTTAAAATGTTGCTACCAAATATTGGAACTTATAAAGCAATTTACCCGGATTCTGCCTTCACTTACTTCATCAATATATTTGTCTTGAAATCATGATGGGAATAATTTTGATTTTGTGTCAGTATAAGAATTGCTGATGTCGATTCAGTCACCTGTTACATATCTTCCCCAATTTTCATTGAACTCAATAGAAATAAAAATCAGCTAAAGTCAAGATTAATGTGTGAACAGTGACATGCATCCTCATTAAGAATTTCAATGCCAATATTCGCAGTGTATTATTTATTCATTTTTACGGGATGTGGGCGTTGCTGGCATTTATTGCCTATCCCCAATTGCCCTCCATTTCAGAGGGCATTTGAGAGTCAATCACATTGCAGTGGGTCTGGAATCACGTATAGACCAGTTCGTGTAAGGACGCAGATTTCCTTTCCTAAAGGATATTAGTGAACCAGATGGGTTTTTACGACAATGGTTTCATGGCCACCATTGTTGGGAATTTGTTAACTGCAACCTTCCACTTTAGACCTAATTTGTATGTTAATTGTTTAATAGTACTCTCCGGGGTGTATAAAGGGGTTGCAGGTGGCACTGGGTGTTGGGTGCATGTATGTGGAGTTATAAAAGAGAATAAAGTGAGTTTGCGAAGAAGCTGGACTTGCATCATCTTTTATTACTGGACTGCAACTTAGAGGCTTATCAATCATTAGACTTTTAATTCCATATTTTTATTGAATTCCAATTTCACTATCTGTGGTGGTGGGATTCGACCCCGGATCCATGGAGCATTACTCTGGGTCTCTGGATTTTAGTCCAGTGGCAATACCACTATGCCACTGCCTCCCCTCCAAAAGTCCAAAAAGGAGAAATGTTTAAAACATTTACTGCAGAAAAAATCTCTCTGAGGAGGTCAGTACCTTCCAAGGTAATTTAAATCTAAAACATATTTATGCAAGAGGCAAAAGGTAGGGATGGAAATAGCTAATGAGGGCCTTATGGATTGACCTTGAAATGGGGGAATGATTATCACCAGGAACAGTCATGGCGAATAGCACAGATGAGCTTAAGGAGAAGCTAGATAAACACGTAAATGATAAGGAAAAAGAAGGTTATGCTGATAGGGTGAGTTGAAAAGGGGTGGGAGGAGGCTCTTGTAGAGCAGAAACACTGGCAGCAGCCAGTTGGGCCCAATATCCTGTTTCTATGATGTACATTCAACGCATGTGATACATTAAAGTGCAGTAACTATTTTGCAGAACAATTGAAAGATGGGCTGCCAGATGTTTGACTGGATATTGTCATCATTGGATGGCACGGTGGCACAGTGGTTAGCACTGCTGCCTCACAGTGCCAGGGACCCGGGTTCAATTCCAGCCTTGGGTCACTGTCTGTGTGGAGATTGCACATTCTCCCCGTGTCTGCGTGGGTTTCCTCTGGGTGCTCCGGTTTCCTCCCACACTCCAAAGGTGTGGCGGTTAGGTGGATTGGCCAGGGTAAATTGACTTTTAGGGTGGGATTTTAGTGCCTCGCTTGTCCCGAAACCATAAAATCTTACCCGAGGTCAACGGACCTTTCCATTGTCTGCCCCTCGCCTGCTCCAATTCTTGTGATGGGCGGGGCGGTAAAATTCTGGCCCTAGTGTCCAAAGATGTGTAGGTTAGATGGATTAGCCATGGGAAATGTGTGGAGTTACGGGGAGAGACCTTGGGTAAGATACTCTGCCAGAGTTGGTGCAGACTCGATGGGCTGAATGGCCTCTTCTGCACTGTAGGGGTTCTATGATTCTATAATCTTATCGTGATTACCATAATGCAAACTTTGAACTCTCTATAAATAGATTATTTACATCTAATAGAGCATCAGTGTTAAGCATGGGAGTAACGAGGTGAATGATTTATTGAATAAAACCAAAGATTCTGGAATACTGTACACAAAATGCTCTCCATTCATTTTGTTTGGTGGACAATGAAAGATATTTATACACTTAATTTTTCACCTGTGAGTATTTTTCTGTTGGTGTCAATCTGAGGTACAGAGTGAATCTCAAGATTGTCAGATGCTTAAGAACATGAGCAATAAGAGCATTAGAAGGACACACAGCCCCTCCGGACAGTTCCAGCATTCAATAAAATCATGGCTGAACCTCTACATTAACTCCACTGTCCCACCCTATCCCAATATTCCTTGATTCCGCAGTGTCCAAAAAAATCTATCTCTTGAGTTTACTGATCGATTAAGCATTTGCATAGCCCACTGAAGTAGAGAATCTCAAAGATTCCCAACCCTCTCAGTGAGGCAACTTCTCCTCATTTTAGTCCCAAATTGTAGAACCCTCATCATGAGGCCCTGCTTTCTAAACCTAGCCTCTGTACGGGACACAACCTCTCAGCATCTACCCTGTCTAGTTGTCTTGGAATTTTATACGTTTTAATGAGAGCATCTTGCATTCTTCCAAATTCCAGAGAATACAGAACAATTCTACAAATCTAGGAATCCATCGAGCAATTTTTTTTTTGGTTGCAGCCCCTTTAAGGTGTTCATCTTGAGTTTCTTCAATGGACAACAGGGTGGCACAATAGTTAGCACTGCTGCCTCACAGCACCAGGGACCTGGGTTCAATTCCAGCCTTGGGTGACTGTCTGTGTGGAATTTGCACATTCTCCCCGTGTCTGTGTGGGGTTCCTCCCATAGTCCAAAGATGTGCAGGTTAGGTTGATTGGCCATGCTAAATTGTCCCTTAGTGTCAGGGGGAGTAGCAGGGTAAATATGTGATGGCACAGGGATAGGGCCTGGGTGGGATTGTTGTTGGTGCAGGCTTGATAGGCTGAATGGCCCACTTCTGCCCTGTACAGATTCTATTGCTGGAATTCTACTGCCTTGCCAGCCACGGAATCGGAGCGGGCAAGGGGCGGAGAACCGAAATGTCCATTGAACTCGGGTGGGAATTCCGGTCTTGTTCGAGCAAGGCTGTAAAATCCCACCCTATGACTCTATGAATCACTGCTATGTTCACACTTGTGTATCGAAGTGAGCCATACCGACCAGCAGTGATCCAATATCCAATCTCCAACTAAAGAATTGAACTCAGCTTCAGTGATAGTAGTGCTGACATAGCTCTGGAATAAGTTGGATGGGTGGGGGGGCGTGGGGAGGGTGAGGTGATCAACATTCTTGTTCAGTGGTCCAATACTGGAAAGCCTTTGCCCTTGAGGAGCAGATTGGACTTTACTGTGATCTATTTCATGGTCACCTAACCAGCAACATTCTATATTCATGCACAAAGAACAACAATTAGAGGGTGGACCCAGGAAGAGTCTCTACTTCCATAAGAAGAGGACAGAAGAAACAGAAAATGCCTTCAAGACAAGTAAAATTGCTTTGCAATCAGGGCAAAAGTAAATTTACGAAAGAGTATTAAATGCTGCGCACCATAAGTTGATTTTTTTTTGTCGAGGAAAGAAAGGTGTGTAAATTTTTCCTTGTGACTTGTCCTGCCAGCAGCTCGCTCTTTGTATAAAGAGACCTAGCGATGCTCTCTTGTGCCAAATCATTTCACTGTTTCCAGTACTGTACCACAGCTTTAAAGAAAAATACACATACTCTGCGAGCCGGCTGTGAGTTCTATTTCCATCAGACTATCAAAGAGGCCCAGGGGATGCAAGAGCAGTAATTTTTTCCATGCTGTGAGCGAGACTGTTTGGTTTATGGGCCGAATTCAGCTGCCAAAAATCAGCACGAATACTCCCTTAAAGGGACATTTTCAGTGACTCGCTGGAGCAGTGCTGAGGATCATAAACAAAGAGCGAGGCCTGAATGTTGAAGTTAACTCTGGTCAAAGAATTGTGCAGCTGTAGAAGTCAGTTGCTATTTTATTTATAAACCATTAAATACATCATTGCAGTGAAGAGCCCTCAGTGACATTGTGTGGGTTTATGTTAATGGACCTTCGGAAGGATGGGAGTTGGGTTTATTCTTTCTCTCGAAGTAATTTTGGTCAGACCATGTGATCTTGTGTATTGTGTTACTGCAGCTTAATTTATCTCAAACAAAATGTACTTAAGGCTGTAACTGAACATCTTTGGGTAGATTAATGAACAACAATCCCTCTTGCACCCCCAGTAAGATCACATATCTGTTTCTCGTATTTCCCTCAAATTTTTATGTAATATCAGTTAGACTAATTAGGTAATTAGCTTGTCATTGAGTCGCTGGTCCTTCTCTATAACTGACCTTTCTCAATCACAAATTTCTCCTCTCCTCGCATTGTCATCGTTCCTCCAAACGTCCCTCTCTAGTTGCTTTGAGTTTCAAATGCATCACTTATGTGTTTATTCTGCTGCACGCATCCGCAGGTATTTCAAAATTCCTGGCAGAGTCGTCGACTACAAAGAACGAAGAACAGTACAGCACAGGAACAGGCTCTTTGGCCCTCCAAGCCCATGCCGATCATGATGCCCTAACTAAACTTTAAAAAAAATCCTACTGCCCTTACTCGGTCCATTCTCCCTCTATTCCATCCCTATTCATCTACCCATCCGGATGCCTCTTAAATGTTGCTCATGTGCCAGCTTCCACCACCTCCACTGGCAGTGCGTTCCAGGCACCCCACCACTCTCTGCATGAAAAACATTCCCTTAAACCTTCCCCCTCTGACCTTGAACCTGTGCCCCCTTGTAATTGACACTTCCACCCTGGGAAGAAGCCTCTGACTATCCACCCTGTCTATGCCTCCCATAATTTTTTAGACCTTTATCAGGTCTCCCTTCAGCCTCCATCTTTCCAGTTAAAAAATACTGTAAGCCTCTCTTTTTCGCAACCTCCAAAACGACCTAACCTATCCGAACAGTCTAACCTATTCATCTCACCTTCCCTCTTGTCCTTTTTCATCTTGATGATGAAATTGGGTCTTTGAACTAAGGATTATGATTAAAAACATATGCAATCCAGCCTTTGATAGTTCTTAAGTTTATTTATTAGTGTCACAGATAGGCTTACATTAACACTGCAATGAAGTTACTGTGAAAATCCCCTGGTCGTCGCACTCCAGCGCCTGTTCGGCTACACCAAGGGAGAATTTAGCATGGCCAGTGCACCTAACCAGCACGTCTTTCGGACAGTGGGAGGAAACCGTAACACCTGGAGGAAACCCATGCAGACACAATCCTTTTAGGATTGAGGTGAGGAGAAATTTCTTCACCCAGAGAGTGGTGAATATGTGGAATTCACGACCACAGAAAGTAGTTGAGGCCAAAACATTGTGTGGTTTCAAAAAGGAAAAGAAACTCTTGGGGCTAAAGGGATCAGGGGATATGGGGAGGAAGGCGGGATCAGTGTACTAAATTTGATGATCATAATGAATGGCGGAGCAGGCTCGAAGGGCCAAATGGCCTATTCCTACTTCTATTTTCTAAATATATTTCTATGTATGATTAGGTACTTGAATGAAATGTTTGTTTTCACAGAGGATTAAGTAGTTGAAGGAATTTAAATGTACTGAATGTGTTTTTTATCAATGAGCGCATTCTTTTTTAACAGTGAAGTCATCAGTAGACACTCAGAACTTAATTTTACTTAAAATCAGCGTGGCTCCTGAGATCTGTTCATTGTGGATACTGGGCGAGCTGGCATGGGGGGTATAAGTGAAAAGGGTGGTGGGTGGGGACCATGTGTTGACATGAGTTGACACTGAGTTGGCATGAAGGGCAATGAGAATGGATAGAGGGGCTTAGCTTGGTATGAAGGGTATAAGGGGCCATGTGGTGTGTTAAAGGGGCAGAGCTTGGCATGGAGGGTATAAGGGGGCATGAGGGCATGGATAGATGGGCACATGGAGCCATGGACCTTGGTTGGGGGATATGATATAGCATGAGTTGGCATGGATGGGGAATGGAGAGTGTGTGGGGAGTGAAGGCTATATGGCTGTTTTTGGTTTTATTGTTTCTTTTTAACCAGCCTTTTAACCAACCTGCTTCAGGACCTTGTTGTTGCCTCTGAACTCTGTCCGGGGCAGTGGGTTCATCTTTGCAGATTTGCTTATCGGAATCAATATTTTTCGATTGAATTTCAAATCTTTTCAGAATCAATCGGTAGATGGATAAATAATTAGCCATTGTCCACATGGGACTGTAGACATCTCTCTATTAGAAAGAAAGAGAGAGAGGTTATATAGCCTGAGGAGTCACCACTCTACAAGCAGAAGGCAGGCAAAGAGGCAGATCCCAAGTCTACCTTAGCCAGAATAGAAATTAAATTTGTGCTGTTGACATTGTTCTGAACCATACACTAGCCATCTGGACAACTGAGCCAACCAGCCCTTCTCAGAAGCAATTTAAACCCATTGAAAACTATTAACTTTGGAATGGCGAATTTACCCACTGGGGTTTCCAGCCAGATTTGGCAAACTGTAATTTTAAATTGCAGACGCAAAGGATACTCCTCACCCTAAGACACGCGGGGCACTTTTAAATATGTAGATCAAGCTCCAATTACATAATTGCGACCTATCTGTTTTTACCAGCGGCCTGAGTCGGGTAGTATAACTCAGGAAGCCCAACTGGAAAGGAATGGTGTTTATTGTTAAATTTATTGTTAAACACAAAATAAAGCCACTACTCCCTGGTCCCAACTTTCTTTTCATTTAAACAATTCATCCAAATACATTACAATCCAAATAAATTATAATTTCACAATGATAAATTATTAAAACAACAAGCTGATATAAACACAATGTCAACTGCAAATATACCTTTCTTAATACAGCAGCAAACAACCTCCCTTCCAATGAAAATGGAGTCCATTGTAAGTTAGCTGTCATCTTCCGGGGTTATGCCTTCTGGGGTTTCGCCTTCTGGGGTTTCACCGTCTGGGGCTTTGATCCGGGGTTTCGCCATCCAGGGTTTCACCTTCTAGGACGCATGAGTCCCAATTGGAACAACATTTCTCACTCAAGTCCCAGCCAGAACAAGAGTTCTGCAGACTTTTCCCGGTGTCTGCCTTATAAAGGGCCCAGGTGATAAGTTCTACCTGATGAGGCCATTGCCTGTTACCAAGGGCACTCGTATTTGACAAGCCCCACAGGGAGATCAATTAGAGATTCCCTATGGAAGTCATCCGGGTTATCACAGGCAGGAATGTCGACATCCCTGCCATTGCCAAACTTGCTCAGAATAGGAGCCAGGTTCATACAATGCACCGTATTGTAGGTTTTTATATTTATTTTGAAGGATTCCTTATGGGTCATGGGAATTGCCCCGCCAAGCCCCACAAGAAAAGCTTTGGCCTCCGACATCCTAAGCTTTCCTCCTGTCCTCTACCAGCTTTTACCTCCTTGAGCTCTTACAACCACTTATCTTGAGCCAGGGACAACATTGGTGAGGGAAGTTTGTGAAAGGCATGTCAATGCCTCATTGGCTAAATTAACCACGTTTAAAATTAGCCAAGACTTCATTCAGTATCCCCCAGATGGGTCAAACTGATGGCAAGGCTGTTTTCCTGCGTGGGGGATTAAAAGCAATTCCAAATCAGAATGTTAATTTTCAGTATTGAAAGAGTTAAGTCAGCAAGATTCAGTAATTGTGCAGGACGGGAATTTCAAAGCTGACACTAGTGAGATGGAAATGTCAGCTGATGAATGGAGTCACTAAAGCTCTCGCTTTATCAGCTGCTTTGGATATCTTTCAAATGACAGATACTGGACTCTATTCCAGCAAAGCCAAGCCCAGAGCACTGTGTTTTCCAGTATGTACTATACGATTTGGAACATTCCTTTCAGCCTGTATCCTCCCCCTCCCAATGACTTTAGTGTCAATTCCATTGGTTAGGTTAGCTTGGTGATCACTTCAATTAAACTTACCAAACATTATAATATAACATGATTAATACCGTGTTGAAAAAGTACTTTCCTTTGTTCATTTGCACGATGTGGGTGTCACTAGAAGGGACAAAGTTTACTGGCCATCCTTAATTTCTCTCGAGAATGTGGTGGTGTTCTGCCTTTTTGAGCCATTGCAACTGTGTGATACAGAACTTAATGAAACAGAGTGACTTGTTGTGACATTGAAGAGGACAATTAAGAGTTAACTACATTGCTGTTCGTCCAGAGCTATGTATAGATAAGGCAGATTTCCATTCCTAAACAACATTGGGTTTCTATGGCAATCTGGTAGCTTCATAGTTAACATGCTGATCTTGATTCTAAATTTACTGAATTAGGTAAATGTAAGTTGCCAAAATGACATGGAGGGATTTGAAACTGTGCACCGGATTTTACAGGACACCATGATCCTTGTGCTTCCCTGGCTAAAAGGTCAAAGAGGGGGCCGGAGTGTGTAGCCCACCCATGTGAAGAACGGCTACCTGTTCAAAAGGGATTCCCCCCTATCCATCACCAGTCTGCCCAGGGAAATCTGTCTCTTGGCATGGGCTTTTCCTGCCACCAGTTCAATCCTGATGGCAGCAGGATGAGGTCCTTAAGCAAACATTGATTGTCCAGTTAAGGGCCTCAATTAGTCGATTGGTGGGGTGGCGGCACCACCACCAGGGTCTTCATATATCTTATATTACTGGACTAGTAATCCCGGGCACCTGGATTAATAATCTGGAGACATGGGTCTAGATTTTACACTGGCCTGCTGTGACGGGTGAGGGGTGGGGGTGGGGTGGGGGAGGGGGGGGGGGGTGCGGTGGGGGGGTACATAATTCCCAGCAGAAGGCCTTCCCATCACCTACCTGCCAATGGTAAAATTGCAGTGGAGGCAGGTAGGTGATGGGAAGGCCTTCTGCTGGGAATTATGTGCCCCCCGCCCGCCCCCCCCCCCCCCACCCGTCACAGAAGGCCAGTGTAAAATCTAGACCCATGTCTCCAGATTATTAATCCAGGTGCCCGGGAATACTAGTCCAGTAATATAAGATAATATGAAGACCCTGGAAATCCCTAACAGCATTGTGGGTGTACCTTAACTGCTCACTGACACTGCTCATTGATGCTCAGTTTGAGTTCTGCCAGGCCCACTCAGCTCCTGACCTCATCACAGCTTTGGTCCAAACATGGACAGAAGAGCTGAACTAAAGAGGCGAGGTGAAAGTAACTGCCCTTGGCATCAAAGCAGTATTTGACTGAGTGTGGCATCAAGGAGCCCAATGGAGTCAATGGGAATCAGGGGAAATTTTGCCATTAATTGGAGTCACACCTAACACAAAAAAAGATGGTTGTGGTTACTGGAGCTCAATCATCTCAGTCTCAGGAGATCCTCAGGGTAATGTCCTAAGCCCAATCTGCTTCAAATGCTTTATTAATGTCCTTCCTTCCATTATAAAGTCAAAGTGCTGACATTCGCTGCTGATTGCACTATGCTGAGGACCATTCACAACTCCTCAGATACGGAACCAGCCTTTGTCCTGGACAACATTCAGTCTTGGGCTGATAATTGGCAACTAACGTTTCTGCAACACAAGTGTGAGGATTGATCATCTCCAATTACTGAGAATCTAACCATTCCCCCTTGACATTCAATGGCATTATCATCATTGAGTCCCTTTCTATCAAAATCCGGTGTTAGCACCGACCAGAAACTGAACTGGGCTAATCATATCAATACTGTAGCTACAATAGCGGGTCAGAGGCTGGGGATTCTGCAGCGGGTAACTCAATTCCTGATGCCCCAAAGCCTGTCCACCATCTACAAGGCACAAGTCAGGAATACTCTCCACTTGCCAGATGAGTGCAGCTCCAAAAACACTCAACAAGTTTGACACCATCCAGAACAAACAATCTGCTTGATTGGCACCCCATCCATCACCTTAAACATTCACTCCCTCCACCACCAACGCTCAGTGGTAGTGGCATGCACCATCGACAAGATGCACTGCAGCATCTTGCCAAGGCTGCTTCGACAGCACCTTCCAAACCCATGCCCTCTGCCTTCTAAAAGGACAAGAACAGCAGATGCACAGGAATATGACCATCCAGAAATTCTCCTCCAAGCTACACACCATCCCGACTTGGAACTATATTGCTGTTCCTGCACTGTCGCTGGGTCAAAATCCTGGAACTCTCTTCCTAACAGCACTGTGGGTGTACCTACAATATATGGGCTGGAGCAGTTCAAGAAGACAGCTCACCACCACCTTCTTAAGGGCAATTAGAGATGGGCAATAAAAGCTGGCGTAGCCAACGATGCCCATTTCCAGTGAAAGAATAAATAAAATAAACCACATGGACAGCAGCGTTCAAGAAGGCGACTAACCACCACCTCCTCAGGGGAAATTCAGGATAGGCAGTGAATTCTATCTAGCCTTGCCAGCGATGTTCACATCCCATGAATGAATAATAACCTCTCTGCTTCTGCATCCTGCAGATCATTTCAAGTCACTTGCTTGCTTCCTTTAAATAACCTGAGCCCTTTCTTTGGTTTAATGAAAGTTGTCCCCTCAAAAATATAACTCTGTGGCTCTTAAATGATGTTTGATGTACCGCGGGGAAGAACTCAGGATATTTATTATGCTAAAGACGCTGGATAGTGTTTTGTGCCGAACTTCCACCTCTAGAAGAAGATAATAGTGATCAGGACCACTGGGTACAACTTAAAAAGTGACATTTCTCATTTGATAATGTGTTGGGAGAATACCTGTTTCTTGGTCTTCATTATTAATGAGCTGCTGACGAAATTGCAAGATCGTATGTCTTTGAAATGCATGGTGTAAAATTTTTACTTCTCGTCGCTGGGGACAAGATTCAGCAGAGTGGAAGGAGGAGAGGAAAACTGTGTGATAACGACTGTGCTCCTGCAACACAGCACATTCCACATATCCCACATTTTGGGTCCCATATCTAAGGAAGGACGTGCTGGGTTTCGGGAGAATCCAGAGGAGGTTCACAAGAATGATCCCGGGAATGAAAGGCTTGATGTATGAGGAGCGTTTGAGGACCCTGGCTGGAATTTTACCGGCACACCCGCCTGAGGCTCGTAGGATCCCACCCAAAGCCAACGGAGATTGCCGCTCTGTGAGCCTTGCGGGCGTGCCGGTAAAATTCCAGCCACTGTATCTGTGCTGGATGGAGTTTAGAAGGATGAGAGTGGATTTCATTGAAACTTACAGAAGATTGAAAGGCCTGGATAGAGAGGACATGGGGAAGATGTTTCCACTAGTAGGAGAGATTCGATTCCGAGGGCACAGCCTCAGAGTAAAGGAACGACTCTTTAGAACCGAGATGAGGAGGAATCTCTTCAGCTACAGGGTAGTGAATCTGCGGAACTCATTGCCACAGAAGGCTGTGGAGGCCAGGTCATTGTATTTAAGACAGAGATGGATAGGTTCTTGATTGGTAAGGGGATCAAAGGTTATGGGGAAAAAGCAGGAGAATGGGATTGAGAAACATATCAGCCATGATCGAATAGCAGAGCAGACTCGATGGGCCGAATGGCCTAATTCTGCTCTTATATCTTGTGGTCTTATTCCATTTGCCTTCCAATTAAACTGATTGATGGAAGCTTGTGGGCACTTCCCCCCTCTGAATTCCCTCTCATCTCCCCTTGGATGATACTGAACACACATCGAGCCATAGAGGTTTGCAGCATGGAAACAGGCCTTTTGGCCCAACTTGTCCATGGCGCCCACCAGGAAGGATAAAAAATCTACCCCACAATTTCTCAACATGTAATTTTGCTGCTAGGTCATTCATTGTGGAGATAAACTGGAATCCCCTTCAAAGGGGAATGTCACTACCCTGTGAGCTTGCTTAGAACAGTGACAGCACTGCCCAGGTTGGCACAGTGGTTAGCACTGCTGCCTCACAGCTTCAGCGACCTGTATCCGATTCCCAGCTTGGGTCACTGTCTGTGTGGAGTTTGCACATTCTCCTCGTGTCTGTGTGGGTTTCCTCCGGGTGTTCCAGTTTCCTTCCAACAGTCCAAAGATGTGCGGATTAGGTGCATTGGCCATGCTAAATTGTCCCTTAGTGTCCCGGGATGCGTAGGTTAGTGGGATTAGTGGGGTAAATATATGGGGTTACAGGGATAGGGCCTGGGTGGGATTGTTGTCGGCGCAGACTCGATGGGCCGAATGGCCTCCTTCTGCACTGTAGGGTTTCTATTCTATTCAACCAAGCAGTTAACCTGGGCAGTTGGGCATGCAGTAACAGAGGGCACAAACTGCGACCCCAACCTGTGAGACACAAAGGAGAGAATGTTTTAAAGCAATTTCTCATTTGTGGCTCTTGGCCGCTTCAAAAAAATCAATGCATTTTTAAAAATCTTTGAACCTACAGCCTTGAATATTCCTTTCCAGACTGTCAGAATTTCTTGATTTCCAAATGAAGTACACAGATTTTGTTAACCCAGTGGTTCTGGGGGTTCATAGAAACCCTACAGTGCAGAAGGAGGCCATTCGGCCCATCAAGTCTGCACCGACCACAATCCCACCTAGGCCTGACCCCCACATATTTTACCCACTAATCCCCGTAACCTACACATCCCAGGACTCTAAGGGGCAATTTTTTAAACCTGGCCAATCAACCTAACCCGCACATCTTTGGACTGTGGGAGGAATGATGTGGAGATGCCGGCGTTGGACTGGGGTAAACACAGTAAGAAGTTTAACAACACCAGGTTAAAGTCCAACAGGTTTATTTGGTAGCAAAAGCCACACAAGCTTTCGAGGCTCTGAGCCCCTTCTTCAGGTGAGTGGGAATTCTGTTCACAAACAGAACTTATAAGACACAGACTCAATTTACATGAATAATGGTTGGAATGCGAATACTTACAACTAATCCAGTCTTTAAGAAACAAAACAATGGGAGTGGAGAGAGCATCAAGACAGGCTAAAAAGATGTGTATTGTCTCCAGACAAGACAGCCAGTGAAACTCTGCAGGTCCACGCAACTGTGGGAGTTACAAATAGTGTGACATAAATTCTGATTCTAGGATCGCATGATAAAGACTCAGGAGGAAAAAAGCAGAAATATTTATGTGAAATAGTGTGACATAAACCCAATATCCCGGTTGAGGCCGTCCTTGTGTGTGCGGAACCTGGCTATCAGTTTCTGCTCCGCGACTCTGCGCTGTCGTGTGTCGCGAAGGCCGCCTTGGAGAACGCTTACCCGAATATCAGAGGCCGAATGCCCGTGACCGCTGAAGTGCTCCCCAACAGGAAGAGAACAGTCTTGCCTGGTGATTGTCGAGCGGTGTTCATTCATCCGTTGTCGCAGCGTCTGCATAGTTTCCCCAATGTACCATGCCTCGGGACATCCTTTCTTGCATCATCTCACGTGAGAACACCATCCACCAGGTACACGGTACATACTCTTGCAACTCGGCCAACGTTGTCTACCTGATACGCTGCAAGAAAGGATGTCCCGAGGCATGGTACATTGGGGAAACTATGCAGACGCTGCGACAACGGATGAATGAACACCGCTCGACAATCACCAGGCAAGACTGTTCTCTTCCTGTTGGGGAGCACTTCAGCGGTCACGGGCATTCGGCCTCTGATATTCGGGTAAGCGTTCTCCAAGGCGGCCTTCGCGACACACGACAGCGCAGAGTCGCGGAGCAGAAACTGATAGCCAGGTTCCGCACACACAAGGACGGCCTCAACCGGGATATTGGGTTTATGTCACACTATTTCACATAAATATTTCTGCTTTTTTCCTCCTGAGTCTTTATCATGCGATCCTAGAATCAGAATTTATGTCACACTATTTGTAACTCCCACAGTTGCGTGGACCTGCAGAGTTTCACTGGCTGTCTTGTCTGGAGACAATACACATCTTTTTAGCCTGTCTTGATGCTCTCTCCACTCCCATTGTTTTGTTTCTTAAAGACTGGATTAGTTGTAAGTATTCGCATTCCAACCATTATTCATGTAAATTGAGTCTGTGTCTTATAAGTTCTGTTTGTGAACAGAATTCCCACTCACCTGAAGAAGGGGCTCAGAGCCTCGAAAGCTTGTGTGGCTTTTGCTACCAAATAAACCTGTTGGACTTTAACCTGGTGTTGTTAAACTTCTTACTGTGGGAGGAAACCAGAGCACCCGGAGGAAACCCACGCAGACACGAGGAGAATGTGCAAATTCCACACAGACAGTGACCCGAGCTGGGAATCGAACCCAGGACCCTGGAGCTGTGAAGCAGCAGTGCTAACCACTGTGCTACCGTGCCGGGTTGAAAGAAAGAAGTAAAAAAATAAAAGATTAACATCTGAATCGAGAAGGAAATCAGCAAAGTGAACCACAAGTGTGCAAGGATCTGAAACAGAACAGATTAATGTTTAGGATGCGACTCTTAATCAGTCATCAAGAACCTTCCCAACCTTTTCTTTTAGAATGTTGACCAAATATTCCTTGCATCTTGAGCATTTGCTGTTTTCTGTTTTTTCTCCCTCTCAGAACCAAGCCCCAGTCTGCTTATCTGATTCACCTGGGCGGATTCCAGTTTTTAAATCTTTTGGAGGCACCACTTGTGGTTACAGAGGTGGGCCTTCCTCCGAGATTGACTGCACCCACAGGAGCAGCCCTAAGCATTCCACCTGTCCATTAAATCACAGAATTGTCTCATAGAATCATAGAATTCCTACAGTGCAGAAGGAGGCCATTCGGCCGATCGAGCCTGCACCGACAACAATCCCACCTCAGCCCTATCCCATAAAACCATGTATTTATCCTGCCAGTCCCCCGACACTAAGGGACAATTCAGCATGGCAATCCATCTAACCCACACATCTTTGGACTGTGGGAGGAAACCGGAGCACCCGGAGGAAACCCACGCAGACACGAGGAGAATATGCAAACTCCACACAGACACCCAAGGCTGTAATTGAACCGAAGGCCCTGGCGCTGTTAGGCAGCAGTGCTAACCACTGTGCCACCCTGTCTGTTGACAACAGTTTCCAAGGTGGATCTGTTGGAGAACGTGCTGGAGCGAACATGGTGAAGGGCATCAGCTAAGAACCTGGTGCATCAAAAAAAAATCTAAGATAAAGGTATGAATACAGAAAAAAAAACACTGCTTCCTGGTTAAAGCATGCTGAACATTCTTGTGGTCAACTGCTGAGGCACATGAATTCCCATCACTCCAGATGCACTTTTGATCAGGTTGCAGCTGTCTCACTGGGTGGGATTTTCTGCTGTTGAGAGGGTGTTGCCATACCACTGAGAGATCAACTGTCTCTAACATTGTACAGAACAAGTGCACCTGCTTCATCAGTCGTCCAAACACTGAATAAAGCTTGATTATATTGCAGTTGGGTGCAAAATGATGGATTCAAGAAGTGGCAGGTCTGTCGTATGAGGAGAGAGTAAGAAGTCTAACAACACCAGGTTAAAGTCCAACAGGTTTATCTTTAACCTGGTGTTGTTAGACTTCTTACTGTATTTACCCCAGCCCAACACTGGCATCTCCACATTATGAGGAGAGACTCAGTCGGTTAGGATTGTATTCACTGGAGTTTAGAAGAGAGGACGTCTCACAAAAACTTATAAAATTCTACCCTGGGTTCTAACAGGGTTACACAGGGTAGCTTCAGAAAGAATGTTCCCAATGGTGGGGGAGTCCAGAACTAGGGGACATCGTTTGAGGATAAGGGGTAAAACTTTTAGGACTGAGGTGAGGAGAAATTTCTTCACCGAGAGGGTGGTGAATGTGTGGAATTTACTACCACAGAAAGTAGTTGAGGCCAAAACATTGTGTGATTTCAAGAAGAAACTAGATATAGTTCTTGGGGCTAAAGGGATCAAAGGATATGGGGGGAAGAGGGGATCAGGATATTGAATTTGATGATCAGGCAGGATCTAAATGAATGGTGGAGCAGGCTCGAAGGGCTGAATGGCCTACTCCTGCTTCTAGTTTCTATGTTTCTATGTTTGAATTGAATAGTCATGATGTGGAGATCAGTATTCTGCAACTTGATTTTGTGTCTGTGCCCTGTTTGAGAGCACATTTCCACTCCATCTGATGAAGGAGCACTGCTCCGAAAGCTTATGGTATTTGCTACCAAATAAACCTGTTGGACTTTAACCTGGTGTTGTGAGACTTCTTACTGTGAATTGAATAGTACAGTAGAAAAGCCACTCTGCAAATATCTCCCGCTTTCCTCAACATTTGGCTACTTCTTATGTTCTCCTGATTTTGCACCATTGTTTTAACACATGGGATTCCCACATATAACATGGAGGGATAGGTTTTGCCTCTCTGCCTTTTAGGTCCATGAATTGCATTAATTAATACAAAAGAGTTGTTGAAATCGTGAATGCTAGCAATGCTGCAGAAGACATTAGCAAAACTAGTTTCCACATCATAGTGTAATTGGTCAAAAAGTTTTTGGTCAACAACGATTGGTCAACAGAGGTCAAAAAATTATCAGATGCTTTAGTAAATCTTGAGTATCTTCATCTAGTGCTCCCAGAAGGTAGGAACTTTGTTCTATCAAAGGGAATTTTAACTCTCCTGAATTGTTAGGAGAATTAGTGAAAGTATTGGTGTTTCTCTGTAATGACTTCAATCAGGCCATTGAAGTTGGCCTATTGGAATGTGAACTCCCTGATTAAGTAGTCAGTTGTTGGGTCAATTAGGGAGTCTTTTCCTTGTATTTAACTGAGAGTGTCAGTTCCTCTGGCACTCCCGAAGGTAGACTGCTGACTGATAGCACTCTGTGTACTGCTCTTGGAATTGTAAATAAAGGGATTTTGGTGAAGGGACTTCTGCCTCCGAAGACTTATTACAGGTCGGATAGAGATAGAGCTCCAACCTTGAGTGGTCTCCTTTGGACAATGATCTACACCTTGCTCAAGCCAGAAAAACAGTGAAAGCAGACAGACAACCTAGAAAGTGTATTGCAGGTGGATAATGATGTAAGGATTTGAAAGTGTTCAGTACTTAAAAGTATGGATAAAAGAGCACCTTCCAAATCCACAATCTCTACCACTTAGAACAACAAGGACAGCAGGCACATGGGAATACCACTACCTGCAAGTTCCCCTCTAAGTCATACACCATCCTGACTTGGAAATATATTTCCGTCCTTTCATTGTGGCAGGGTCAAAATCTGGAACTCCCAATGTAGTTGCACTCAAGAAGTATCTTCACCACATGAACTGCAGTGGTTCAAGAAGGCAGCTCACCCAAGGGCAATTAGTAACGGGCAATAAATACGAGCCTTGCTAGGAATGTTGAGACAGACTAGTGATCTGTCCCAGGAATAACTAGCTATGGAAACAGACGCAAGTCTGCCTTGTGAACCACTAGGTGCAGGCAGAGAACTGGAATTGCCAGTGATGCCCAAATCCAATAAACAAATAAAAACAGAATATTTTTAAGTCCAAAATAAATGCCTACTAGTCTTTTCATTGAAAAAAAACTACAGAGTTTACAGGTAACTCTTAGTATTGTATGGGATTGAACATTGAAGTAAATCCAGCATGTTTCCAATTGCTTTAACTGTTTATTCATTAAATGAAATAGTGGGGGATGAGGGCTTTATGAAGTCATGGTGTAAATAGGCTTGGAAAGGTTTCCACCAGTTTATATCTTTCAACAGTGCGAGCTCCCACAGACCAACGGAAATCTTCCTGAACCCATTTACAATGTTAAACAAAGCAATTTCTTCCCACTGTGTTCACAGCCTGTTACCGTTAGACATTGGCCACACACACATCCTAATCATCAATTTATTAGTTTATTTATTAGTCACAAGTAGGCTTGCATTAACACTGCAATGAAGCTAGGTGAAAATCCCCTAGTCGCCATACTCCGGTGCCTGTTCGGGTACACTGAGGGAGAATTTAGCATGACCAATCCACCTAACCAGCACGTCTTTCGAAGGAAACCGGAGCACCCGGAGGAAACCCATGCAGACACGGGGAGAACGTGCAGACTCCACACAGACAGTGACCCAAGCCGGGAATCAAACCCAGGTCCCTGGCACTGTGAGGCAGCAATGCTAACCACTGTGCTACCATGCTGTGGGGGGAATGGGAGAAAGGTGGAGAGTTTTCGGAAGGGAATTCCAGAGCTTAGACAGCTGAAGGCATGGTCCGAAGATATGCGGGTTAGGTTGATTGGCCATGCTAAAATTGCCCCTTAGTGTCCTGAGATGCGTAGGTTAGAGGGATTAGCGGGTAAATATGTAGGGATATGGGGGTAGGGCCTGGGTGGGGTTGTGGTCGGTGCAGACCCGATGGGCCAAATGGCCTCTTTCTGCACTGTAGGGTTTCTATGATTCTATGATTCTGTGGTCACCAATGGTGGAGTGAAGGAAATTGGGGATGCCCTTGAGGCCAGGATTGGAGAAGCACGGATGTCTCGAAGGGTTGTCGGGTGGATGATCTTTATAGAGATAAGGTGGGGTGAAACCCTGGAGAGATTTGGGCACAAGCATGAGAATTTATTCGTTGAGTCACATGTTGGGCAAGCAAACAGTGGCATAAACTTTACTCACTCAAAATGTGCAGTTCACTGTTGGACAGTTGGTGAATCTTAACTGAGATTATAGAAAAGTGCGTGCATTTTCAAAACAGCAAAGGGTGCATTGAACAATCAGAAAGTTCTGTGGAATGGTACTGGCACTTTACACTGGCCCGATAACATGTTTCCAGATACTTCATTGCACTTTTGTTTTTAGTCTCATGACTCATCCCCAGATAAAATCGTGTGGGGGAGGGGAGACTAACATATTTTGTTGCTAAGGCAACAGCTAAAATAATCTGTCAATAGGGTGGAAATGAATGGAATATTTGAACAGAGTAAGCATTTGTACATTATACTGTAATTAGCAGAATCTGTTTGCCCGGATCTTCTCAGATATTTCTTTTGTTTTTAGTAAAATGTTACATTCAGCTCATTACGAAGTGGCAACGGGCCCAGGACAGCTCCAATGAAACAAGCAAAAAGATATTGGGATAGAAAGTGACTTTTGATGTTTCAGAACTCAGCGGTAGTAAACTACATGACATTTGACCTCAGTGTCACAGTGCTGGGTGGGTGGAAATCGGGATCCCAGTTCTCCATCACTCTCCATGACTTACTCTTTGTGGTTGCCAAACAAGGTCAGAATCAGAAGATAAAACATTTTCAGGAATGTATTGTTTAAAAAAATCAGCATCAGCACTCAAGAGGAGATGTCTGCAGGCCACACCTCAGAAAAGTCACCATGTTGGCCACAGTGTAAATTCACCCAATGGTAGATACGATATCTGCTATCGGAGTCCCTCGCTTCATCATCTGATGAAAGTGTCGGCCTTTGGCTAAGATCAAGTGTAGTATGGTCGGCAGCCCATGGTTGAGGTCATTAGGTTACACTGAAGCTTCATATGTTTCATATGAAGCAATTTTTTAAAGCGGCATCTCGGCCTTTTGGCTAAGATGCAAATGAGCTCAAGTCTTGGAGGAGGAACCTCCCCCTTCTCCAATCAGCTTGGCTCATGTAGATCAGGCCCAGGACAGGGTGGTTTGGTCGCTCGCCCTGTCTTGTCAGCCTGGATCTGAAATGTCTCAACTTGTTGAGACTCTGAATTGGATTTGATTTGATTGAATTGGAAAAATATTTTAAAAAATTAAAAAAAAAATCTGCTCAGAGAACTGACTTTGACTTTACAGGCTTTGCAGGGGTGCTGCAGGCTGTCATAGAATCACAGAATCGCTGCAGTGCAGAAGAGGCCATTCAGTCCATCGAGTCTGTGCCGACTCTCTGACAGAGTTTCTTCCCTACCCTGTAATCTCACGCATTTCCCCTGGCTATTCTATCTAATCTACACATCTTGTAACAGATAACTTTTTCTCTGTGGCAATGCAGTGGGTGAGGTGGATGATACCATTCCATTGTGGTTAATGATCCCTCTCTGCATGTAAACAATCACGAGGAATGTTTGGCAAATACTGTCGAGTTGGAAGAGTGCCCCCACTGTTAATAGATATAAATCTGTTTCAAATAATTAACCTTTCCTTTCTGTCCTTTATCTTTCCATGCATATTTTTGTTGAAGGGCTGGAATTTCCCTGCTTGTGAATCCGGTTGTCAGGCTCAATGTGGAGCCCACATTCTGTGGCTGGATAGTCATTCAGAGTGAGCCTTTTTCCTGGAATAGTCAATTCATGGCCTGAGGGTGGGCTTCCCATCCAATTATAGACCACGGGTGGGATCTCAAAGCTGGAGAGGCAGTTCGGGACCTTCCAGCAATTAGCAGCATTGGAAGGTAAGTAAAAGAGATGGTGCCACAAAATGGGGGTGCCCTGTCTCCGGGGACCTTTCTGCTGGGTGGTCTGTGGCTCCTGCAGCCAATTGGGCGGGCAGTGAGTGCCTCTAAGCCTGCCTGGAGTACTGGACACCTGGGGGGGTGGGGGGGGGGGGGGGGGGGGGTGCGAGGGGGGTGGGGTGCAATCTTACTGTCCGTTCATGTCCTGCTCCTGCTGCAGCGAGGTCAGAGAATTTGGCGCCCAGCCAAATCTCCGTTCACTGCGGCAAGATGGGAAAATCCCGTCGGCGTGAATGGCTATAACATTTGAGCTCCAGTCTGTTGCTGGACAGCCACCTACCTCTGTGCAGCTAAACGGATCCTTGCCACCTGTAAGAACCTGGAGGCCAACCACGACATCCCAGTCAGCCTCCTTAAATTGGGTTAAAGTGGTGATTAACAAAATGGATCGGCCACATGCAGATCGACAGCCTGCTGCTGCCCCATCTATGCAAAAATAGCCTCTGCAGGGGCTGAAAAACAAGCCATAGGTAGCGAACTGGTTCCATTATGGAATGAACTTAGCTCAAGCTTAACAGTGCAGTGTGACCCAGTTAACAGCAACAGCGGTATCGCCATATCAACTTATCAGTACTGAGTTTCACTCGAACAGATGGTCATTGTAAACTTAAGCTAACTTGAAATCAATAGAAAGTAAATCTGGGCAATGCACGATGAATCTAATTCTATCAGTTTCCTGTCCAGTGGATTTGATTAAAGTGACCCCAAATGTTGGAACATTCAGTCCCACTCTTGCTGACAGGGTTGCTCTTTACCTCTGATGGACTGTGATGAACTTTGCTATCTATTAATTCCTTTATGTGCGTAGGGCTGAAACTTTAATTGCTTAATTCCAAAAGCATGAGTAGAAGCTTGCGGAAAAATGCAGCAAAATCGAATTATCAGAAATTGGGGCTATAGCACACAGGCCCTCTGTTTCTTCAAAAGGGTTCCATTCTGGACACTCCCTCTATTCCTCACTGTCCAACATTCCATGCTGTAACTTTTGAAATGATGTTGAAAGTTTATTTCATTTCTTTTACATTTCTCCTGCACATTCTGTGCAGCTCATGCCCTGGGATGGATAGATGGCACCATAAATGTGGCCAATCCCTCACCCTGGTTTGACGGGGGAAGTATTGGATGCTCTCCAAAATCTTCTTGTCCATGGGGTGGGACACTGATGGCTGTGCTGACCTAGCTGAGAGTAAAACCCTTGAAAACAAGGCTAAAGATTCAGTCTGAATTACCCCTCTGACCTTCAAATATACTCTGACTGGGCAGAAATTTGGATTGCATTCCACAATTCTTGAAGGTGTGGTACCCTCACTTGTTACCAGGTGTCCTGGCTCAGTGGTCGCGCTCTCACCTGACTCAGAAGTTCATGGGTTTAAGCCACATTCCTGAGACTTAACACAAATCACGCTATATAAGTCGATCCAAAAAATAAGACAACCCCATCCATTTTCCTGGCCCCCAAAATCATGCTTTTGCATGCATTCAGTATATATGTTGACCTCCGTTTTAGCCATGTCCATTTATACTCACATTAGAAGTCAGCAAGTTGGAATCCTACACACTCATAGGAGCTCGATTGCAATTTTGCAATACAAATCAGCAAAAAATATGGTCCATTGTCGGCCTATGCACGTGGCCCCTCCTGGAATGGGTTTCGCCCCCTGACCACCCCAGGCCCACCCTCTCTACTGACTCAGAACAGGAGCTAGTTGCTTCCTATGCCCAACATCTGCAGAGATCCAGCAGAGGCCCCTCTGCTTGCCAGCTGCATTCAAGTGGGCACCAATGCCTTTCCTTTTTCCTGCCTACTCTTTTTGTCTCCAATTCTAAAAGCAGCACTTGAGGAGTCTGGAGAGCTGTTTATGTTTTGAATTAACTTTTATCTGACAGTTTCCTTTGAAATGGCTGGCTAGTGAACACAAGGCAGCTCAATGCCGAAGCAATTCTCTAATCCTTCCTCCAAATCTCAAGGCTAGGTTGACAGTCAGTTGGTGGGGGAGTGGAAACATGATGCCTTTGGCTACTGTTGTTCATTTTTAGTTCTCAGGGATCGAATTTTCGCCTCTGAACAACGCCCAGGTATTTGTAGTCACAGCTGGTTGATTGAAGGCCAGATTTGCCATCTGTCTCACTGAAGAAAAGGTGAAAGGGCCTTGTCATTATACATCAAAAGTATAACTTTTTTACGGCAGTTAGGAAGGCAAATGCAATATTAGCATTCATGTCGAGAGAGCTAAAATACAAGAGTGGGGATTTACTTTTGAGGCTGTATAAGGCTCTGATCAGACCCCATTTGGAGTATTGTGAGCAGTTTTGGGCCCTGTATTTAAGGAAGGATGTGCTGGCCTTGGAAAGGATCGAGAGGAGGTTCGCAAGAATGATCCCTGGAATGGAGAGCTTGTCGTATGAGGAACAGTTGAGGACTCAGGATCTGTACTCGTTGGAGTTTAGAAGAATGAGGGGGGATCTTATTGAAACTTACAGGATACTGCGAGGCCTGGAGAGGATGCTTCCACTAGTAGGAAAGACTAGAACCAGAGGGCACAACCTCAGACTAAAGGGACGATCCTTTAAAACAGAGATGAGGAGGAATTTCTTCAGCCAGAGAGTGGTAAATCTGTGGAACTCTTTGCTGCAGAAGGCTGTGGATGCCAGGTCATTGAGTGTTTTAAGACAGAGATAGATCGGTTCTTGATTAATAAGGGGGATCAGGCGTTATGGGGAAAAGGCAGGAGAATGGGGATGAGAAAAATATCAGCCCATGATTGAATGGGCGGAGCAGACTCGATGGGCCAAGTGGCCTAATTCTGCTCCTATGTCTTATGGTCTTATAACTGCATGGGCGGAATTTTCCCAAAATTTGTCAAGAGTGTCAGGTTCAGACTGAAAACCAGTGTGTAGCTCTCCAACTCCACAGCTGAGTTTTCACTCCAGGTTTTCTGGCACAGAGAATCTGGGGGCATGGTTTATGCCATCACTCTGGTGCGGTGGGGCCTGATAGAGCTGGCAAGGCTGGCTCCACAGAGGTATGGGTGCCCTCTTTAAAGGGTGCCCCAATCTGCCGTGAAAATAAACTACCCTACTGCCATGAACATGGAAGACCCCCCACCCCAAGTATCAGGGCAACTCTCCCCACCAAAACAAGCCTCAGGGTGACACTACTCAGGCATTGGTGCACTCCCCCTGCCACAGGCATCGGGGTACTCACCCCTACCTCACAGGCTTTGGGGCACACCCCTCCTACTGCACATAGAGCTCTCCAGAGTGCCCACCAAGCCCAGCAGTGCCAACCTAGCACTGCCAGGGTGGCACAGCCTAAGTATGTCCCTCCCCACCCAGGGGCTATACTTACTCATGCACCCCAGCATGGTCAACATGACTGGTTGTAATTTTTGAAAACCAGTAGTGATTCATGCTGGCATGATGTCACACCGGGTGAATGGGACGATACCTTGAGAGCAGAAGTGGAGGTGTGAAACCAGTGGACAAACATTAAAGAACCAGACTTTCATTCAGTAGGTTGTTAAAATCCGGAATTTGTTTTATTTTGTTCATGCGCGTCACTGGCTGGCCGGCATTTATTGTTGATCCCCTAGTTGCCCTTGATTTATACAACTGAGCAGCTTGCTAGGTTATTTCAGAGGGCAGTTGAGGGACAACCACATTGCTGTGGCTTTGGAGTCACATGTAGCCATGATGTGGAGATGCTGGCGTTGGACTGGGGTAAGCACAGTAAGAAGTCTCACAACATCATAAGAACATAAGAACATAAGAAATAGGAGCAGGAGTAGGCCATCTAGCCCCTCGAGCCTGCCCCGCCATTCAATAAGATCATGGCTGATCTGACGTGGATCAGTACCACTTACCCGCCTGATCCCCATAACCCTTAATTCCCTTACCGATCAGGAATCCATCCATCCGCGTTTTAAACATATTCAGCGAGGTAGCCTCCACCACCTCAGTGGGCAGAGAATTCCAGAGATTCACCACCCTCTGGGAGAAGAAGTTCCTCCTCAACTCTGTCTTAAACCGACCCCCCTTTATTTTGAGGCTGTGTCCTCTAGTTTTAACTTCCTTACTAAGTGGAAAGAATCTCTCCGCCTCCACCCTATCCAGCCCCCGCATTATCTTATAAGTCTCCATAAGATCCCCCCTCATCCTTCTAAACTCCAACGAGTACAAACCCAATCTCCTCAGCCTCTCCTCATAATCCAAACCCCTCATCTCCGGTATCAACCTGGTGAACCTTCTCTGCACTCCCTCCAATGCCAATATATCCTTCCTCATATAAGGGGACCAATACTGCACACAGTATTCCAGCTGCGGCCTCACCAATGCCCTGTACAGGTGCATCAAGACATCCCTGCTTTTATATTCTATCCCCCTCGCAATATAGGCCAACATCCCATTTGCCTTCTTGATCACCTGTTGTACCTGCAGACTGGGCTTTTGCGTCTCATGCACAAGGACCCCCAGGTCCCTTTGCACGGTAGCATGTTTTAATTTGTTTCCATTGAGATAGTAATCCCATTTGTTATTATTTCCTCCAAAGTGTATAACCTCGCATTTCTCAACGTTATACTCCATTTGCCATATCCTCGCCCACTCACTCAGCCTGTCCAAATCTCTCTGCAGATCTTCTCCGTCCTCCACACGATTCACTTTTCCACTTATCTTTGTGTCGTCTGCAAACTTCGTTACCCTACACTCCGTCCCCTCCTCCAGATCATCTATATAAATGGTAAACAGTTGCGGCCCGAGTACCGATCCCTGCGGCACGCCACTAGTTACCTTCCTCCAACCGGAAAAACACCCATTTATTCCGACTCTTTGCTTCCTGTCGGATAGCCAGTCCCCAATCCACTTTAACACACTACCCCCAACTCCGTGTGCCCTAATCTTCTTCAGCAGCCTTTTATGGGGCACCTTATCAAACGCCTTTTGGAAATCCAAAAACACCGCATCCACCGGTTCTCCTCCATCAACCGCCCTAGTCACATCTTCATAAAAATCCAACATGTTCGTCAAGCACGACTTTCCCCTCATGAATCCATGCTGCGTCTGATTGATCGAACCATTTCTATCCAGATGCCCTGCTATCTCCTCTTTAATAATGGATTCCAGCATTTTCCCTACTACAGACGTTAAGCTGACCGGCCTATAGTTACCCGCCTTTTGTCTCCTTCCTTTTTTAAACAGCGGCGTAACATTAGCCGTTTTCCAATCAACCGGCACTACCCCAGAATGCAACGAGTTTTGATAAATAATCACTAACGCATCCACTATTACCTCTGACATTTCTTTCAATACCCTGGGATGCATTCCATCCGGACCCGGGGACTTGTCCACCTTCAGTCCCATTAGTCTACCCAGCACTGCCTCTCTGGTAACATTAATCGTATTAAGTATTTCTCCTGCTGCCAACCCTCTATCGTTAATATTTGGCAAACTATTTGTGTCCTCCACCGTGAAGACCGACACAAAAAACTTATTTAAAGACTCAGCCATATCCTCATTTCCCACTATTAACTCCCCCCTCTCGTCCTCCAAGGGTCCAACATTCACTCTAGCCACTCTATTCCTTTTTATATATTTATAAAAACTTTTACTATCATTTTTTATATTAATTGCTAGCCTAGCTTCATAGTCTATCCTTCCTTTCTTTATCGCTTTCTTAGTCTCTCTTTGTTGTTTCTTAAATTTTTCCCAATCACTTGTTTCTCCACTATTTTTGGCCACTCTGTACGCAGCTGTTTTTATTTTAATACTCTCCTTTATTTCCTTCGTTATCCACGGCTGGTTCTCCCTTTTCTTACAATCCTTGTTTTTTGCTGGAATATATTTTTGCTGAGAACTGAAAAGGATCTCCTTAAAAATCCTCCACTGTTCCTCAGCTATCCTACCTGCCAGCCTGCTCTCCCAGTCTACCTTAGCCAATTCATCCCTCATCCTATCATATTTCCCTCTGTTCAAACAGAGGACACTGGTTTGAGACCAAACTTTATCCTCTTCCATCTGAATCAGAAATTCGACCATATTGTGGTCACTAGACCCAAGAGGGTCCTTCACAATAAGATCCTTAATTCTACCTACCTCGTTACACAATACCAGATCCAAAATAGCTCGTTCCCTCGTCGGTTCCGTAACATGCTGTTCAAGGAAACTATCCCGACAGCATTCTAAGAACTCTTCCTCCATTCCACCCTTACCGACTTGAGTCTGCCAGTCAATGTGCATGTTGAAGTCCCCCATGATTATTGCCGTTCCGTTTTTACACGCATCCCTTATCTGCTTGTTTATAGCCCTCCCTACCTCAACATTATTATTTGGGTCATATGGATCAGTGGTCATATGTAGGCCAGACCAAATAAAGACGATTGATTTCCTTCCCCAAAGGACATTAGTGAACCAGATGGGTGTTTTCACAACAATCAATGAGAGTTTCATGGTCAACACTACTGAGACTAGCTTCATATTCCAGAGCTATTAATTTACCAAATGCCTAGGAGGGATTAGAACCCATGTCCACAGATATTATCATAGAATCATAGAAACCCTACAGTGCAGGGAGAGGCCATTTGGCCCATCGAGTCTGCACCGACCACAATCCTACCCAGGCCCTACCCCATATCCACCCACTAATCCCTCTAACCTACGGATCTCAGGACACTAAGGGGCAATTTTTTAGCATGGCCAATCAACCTAACCAGCACATCTTTGGACTGTGGGAGGAAACCGGAGCACCCGGAGGAAACCTACGCAGACACGAGGAGAATGTGCAAACTCCACACAGACAGCGACCCAAACCGGGAATCGAACCCAGGTCCCTGGAGCTGTGAAGTGCTAACCACTGTGCTACCATGCCGCCCGTATCCTGAACCTTTGGATTACTAGCCTAGTGGCATTACCTATACACCATCTCGCCACATCATTGTCTTTTTCAAGAAATAAATTCAATCAGCAATGAACCATAGAACAACAGCCCAATCCAGTAAGGAACTCATAGAATCCCGACAGTACAGAAAGAGGCCATTCAGCCCATCAAGCCTGCACTGACAACAATCTCACCCAGGCCCTATCCCTGTAACCCCACGTGTTTACCCTGCTAATCCACCTGACACTAAGGGGCAATTTAGCATGGCCAATCCATCTAACCCACACATCTTTGGACTGTGGGAGAAAACAGGAGCACCCAGAGGAAACCGACGCAGACACGGCGAGAACATGCAAACTCCACACAGCCAGTCAACCGAGGCTGGAATTGAACCAGGGTCCCTGGCACTATGAGGCAGCAGTGCTAACCACTTTGAGAAACTTCTTCACATAGAGAGTGCTTAGAATGTGGAACCTGCTACTCAGAATGGGTAGTTGAGGTAAATAGCATAGAAGCATTCAGGACACGCTAATTAAGTACATGGGGAAGGACAAAACAGAAGCATATACTGATCGAGTGAGATGAACCAAGATACGAAAAGGTTCTTGTGGTCTAGAAACTCCTGGAAAGACTTGTTGGGCTGAGTATGCTGCAAATTCCATGCAATTCTATGTAAAATGCCAAGTTTCACTGCTGTGTTCATTGTAAGTACAGTAACAGGACAATTCAAGTTAATTCAATTTTAGTTAATTCAATTCAGACCTGGAAAATTACCTTCATCAACTAGCCTGCGAGCTTGGCAAGGCTGCAAAAGAAAACTCAAATCTCATTACTTCCAAGTAAAATCATGGTGTACTCCTCCTCTCCATTGCTGTTTATTTTGACATTCTGTTGTTTCTGTACATCCCAATGACGAGATCCCCAAACTCATAGAATCATAGAATTCCTACAGTGCAGCAGGAGATAATTCAGTCCATCGAGTCTGCACCGACTCTCTGACAGAGCATCCCACTCAGACCCTATCCCCATAACACCATATATTTACCCCGCTAATCCTCCTAACCTACACATCGTGGGACACGAAGGGGCAATGTATCATGGGCAATCCACCTAACCTACAGCTTCTTTGGACATTAAGGGGCAATTTATCATTGGCAATCCGCCTAACCTGCACATCTTTGGACTATGGGAGGAAACTGGAGCACTCGGAGAAAACCCACGCAGACACGAGGAGAACATGCAAACATATTCTGTAACTTATAGGGCGGCACAGTGGCAGAGTAATTAGCAATGCTGCCTCACAGCACCAGAGACCTGGGTTCAATTCTGGCCTCGGGTGGCTGTTTGGAGTTTGCATGTTCTTCCCGTGTCTGCGTGGGTTTCTTCCGGGGTGCTCCGGTTTCCTCCCACAGTCCAAAGATCATCATAGAAATCATAGAAACCCTACAGTGCAGAAAGAGGCCATTTGGCCCATCGGGTCTGCACCAACCACAATCCCACCCAGGCCCTACCCCCTTATCCCTACATATTTACCCGCTAATCCCTCTAACCTACGCATCTCAGGACACTAAGGGGCAATTTTAGCATGGCCAATCAACCTAACCCGCACATCTTTGGACTGTGTGGGTGAGGTTGATTGGCCATGCAAAATTGCCCCTTAATGTCAGTGGGATTAGCAACGTAAATACATGGGGTTATGGGGATAGGAACTGGGTTGCGGTTGTTGTCTGTGCAGGCTCGATGGGCCGATGGGCCTCCTTCTGCACTGTAGGGATTCTATGATTCCATAGAATATAAGATCAATGTGCTTGGGTTAATGTTCAAAGAATAGCTTTTGTGTGAGTTTTAAGTTTAATTAATAAATTTAAAATAGCCATTGTCAACAGTGTGAGCATTGATTTTTGATTTTGGCCTTTTGAGAATAAACTAAAATGTATATTTTTCACCTTCTCCGCCGCTGATACCTTACAACCAGGAAAAAGAAGATATTAGAAAGCAATTTTAGCTCGTTCAAAACCCAGCCACTTGCACAGAGTGAAAATCGAGCATATTTGTGCTTGTTTGTGCCTCACACGGAGAAATCTTCAAAATCCACCTGAGGGTAAAGGTTGCAAAGGTTCACCTTTATCACTTGGCGTTAATGACACTGGCCGCTATTTTTTAACCTCGCTCGGGCTCGTAAAGTCCCACCCGAAGCCAGCGGAGAATTCCGTTCTGCGACCCTCGCCCGCCCCGATTTCGGGACGGGTGAGGCGCTAAAATTCCGGCCACTGACTCTAAAGTAGACTGAACTAACACACTCTATTTGTATATTTAAGTGTCCATGCCCTCTGCAGATTGCCAATTTTACATCCAGAATGGGGAAAAAAGATGTCACAACTTTCTTAAAATAAAAGTCTTGCAATTACATCATGCTTCTCACCAACACGGTGATTCACAGCGGAGATTCACACGGATGATCCCAGGAATGGTAGGCCTGACATACGATGAACGTCTGAGGATCGTGGGATTATATTCATTGGAGTTTAGGAGGTTGAGGGGAGATCTAATAGAAACTTACAAGATAATGAACGGCTTAGATAGGATGGACGTAGGAAAGTTGTTTCCATTAGCAGGGGAGACTAGGACGCGGGGGCACAGCTTTAGAATAAAAGGGAGTCACTTTAGAACAGAGATGAGGAGAAATTTCTTCAGCCAGAGAGTGGTAGGTCTGTGGAATTCATTGCCACAGAGGGCTGTGGAGGCCGAGACGTTGAGCGTCTTCAAGACAGAAATTGATAAATTCTTGATTTCTCGAGGAATTAAGGGCTATGGGGAGAGAGCGGGTAAATGGAGTTGAAATCAACCATGATTGAATGGTGGAGTGGACTCGATGGGCCGAATGGCCTTACTTCCGCTCCTATGTCTTATGGTCTTAACACTGGGCTTCTCATAGTGGTTTGCAGCCAATGAAGTAATTTTTGAAATATTGTAATGCAACAGCCAATTTGCACACAGGAAACTCCCACAAACAGCACTCTGATAATCTGTTTCGATTGAGGAATACATTTCAGTGGTATTGACCTGCTCTTTTTTGAGGTAGCGCTGTGAGATTTATTACATTCACCTGAGCCGGCAGCTGGGCTTCTGAAAGACAGCACCGCAAACAGTGCAGCGCTCCTTCAGTGCTGCGCTGGAATGTCAGCCTTGATTTTTGTGCTCCAGACCTGGGGCTGAGTAGTTTGATGGGTGGGGGTTGGGGGTGGCGGATGTCACCCCCCCCCCCCCTACCCACCACCCGAAAACCACGGCAGCCATAAAGCGCTGCAGGGTGGACTACTAAGGGCCAATTGAGACTTCCGCTCTAAATCCAATTGGCCGGCAGTCCCATCATTCTTGGCAGCGCGAGGTTGGCATCAATGGCCACTGCCGGGAATGCTGGAGAAGAAAGAACTCCAATGCCTGGTAAACCTGGAGCCTTGGGCTGGGAGAGTTTTGGTATGTTAGGGAGAGGGGCAGTGGGTGGGGGGGGGGGGGGGGGGGGGAGGGTCTGGATTTCAGGGTGAAAACAGGTAGGAGGAAAGGGGGGTCCTCAACTGTAGGGGGTGGGGGGCGGTGAGGATTGGCAAAATGTGCCCTTGAAGAGCGGCACTGCCTTTCTCCCCACCCTTTAAACATTCAGCATACAAAATCTGATTTCCTGTCCCCCCCTATAATGTTTTCTGGCTTGAGCAGCATATTATCAGGTCCATTGACTTGATAGAGAGCCTAATTGACACTTAATCATTTAAATATGGTGGGCATGATGCCTATTAGGGTGCCCATCCACAACCCCCCCTCCCCAACGCTCTTCCCCCCCTCCCCCCAACCATATTATGGAGATGAGCTCAGGCGTGGGTGGGGAGGTGGTGGGATAGGTGCTCACCCCATTTTTAGTGCCTCCTGAGGGAACCATATCTGCCGAGGGCGCGTAATCTTCAACCCCGAGAGCAGGACTTTAACTCTGAAGCAAAAGTGAAAAGCAACTGAGCCACGGCACCATAAAATGCCAATATCACTCAATGTCAACATCGCACAACGCCTATAAATGTTCTTTGCTCCATTATAATGATTAAAACAATGGCATCAAAACAAAGCATTCAAAACCCTCTTACTGCAATCTTTCTCATCTTAAAATGCTGCCATGATACAAATGAAATTGACTATACAGACAGGGAAACATCACAACATACAAGGGATTAAAATATTGAGACTTTAGATCAGTAATACTTCAGCCTATGAAAAGACCCAAAAGTTTTTTTGCTGCGTGTTCCCCAACATTTTCTGTTGGGATGTTTTCTGTATTTTCTCTCAGAATGAGGACTACATTACAATACTCTATGACTGACACCAGAGGGCATGCGTAAGCTATGTAAATTTACTTGTAAATGTTGCGACTGTGTGGACCAGCACTGCAGTTCAGGCTGGAATTCTCTGCAATTGTACAGATATAAAACTCTTGAATTATTGCAATTTAAACCTCTTTATCTTGTTTTTATTCACCTTCAAAAATAATTCTGCAAGCACAAGTAAAAACATGTGAAAACTGCTTTCAGGAGGTTATCTCACTGGCTGTAGTATAACTATGCTGGTGGAAAGTAGGCATTGCATCTCCTGGACGCATGGCTTTTCAATGCTTTTTATTGTTAAGTGCAAACTATATAATCCCAACATTAGAAATTAACGGCGCAGGCATGCAAGGAGCTGCTTCGTGGCTGGCTGACACGTGACCCATAGCATTGACGAGCTGGCTGCGTATCTTCAGCCTGTTGCCTTCTCATCAGATTCCACACATAGTTGCCAGAGACAATTGACTTTAGTTTATCTGCAGACTTTATCGGGTTAAAAATTACAGGAAAGGTAAAAACAAGCCAGACTGTAGCACAGTGATTAGCGCTGCCTCACAGCGCCAGGGGCCCGGGTTTGATTCCCGGCTTGGGTCACTGTCTGCGTGGAGTTTACACATTCTGCCCTTGTCTGCATGAGTTCCCTCCGGGTGCTCCGGTTTCCTCCCACAGTCCAATGATGTACAGATAAGGTGGATTGGCCATGCTAAATTGTCCCTTAGTGTCCAAAGATGCATAGGTTTGGGGGATTAGCACGGTAAATGCGTGGGGTTACAGGGATGGGGGGATGAGCCTGGGAAGGATGCCCTGTCGGAGAATCGGTGCAGAGTTGCTGTGCCAAATGGTCTCCTTCTGCACTGTAGGGATTCTATATCAAATGGTTGAATTCTGCATGAAAAATCTATGGCCTTAAAAAGGTAAGTCCATTACTTAGTAAAACCGATGTGAATGCTTCATGCCTACATTTGGCCAACGGTTTGGCTCCTGCCTGATCTCTGGAAACCAAAGCAAATTTCACCACCTGTTGGGGATTTGCCAGCCTCGGTGATCAATTTGCCATCACCCCACCCTCCCCACCCACCCCCCCATCCACACCCCCAACAACACCCCCGACATAATGGGAAATCAGTGTGTGGGAAGGTACCATCAACTTTAGGTTCCATGTAAATCCTCACAAACTTGACAAAGGTTAGTCGAATGGGTTGCCAATCCACCAAAGGATGAACAGAGTCATATCTGCCTTGTCCACGTGTCACCTAATGGCCCAAATCAAGAAGAGTATGCCTGGATATCTGATAGAGGCAACTGGTCAATGGACAACAAGGAGGTGTAGGGCAGGCTAAGGGGATAGAAAAGGCACATAATAATCCTCTTTATGTAAGCCACAGGTTAACTCAGTTAAATTAGGAAAGATAATAAAATTTTATCATTTATTGTAAGGAAAATGTCATTTATTGTGATTACAAAAGTAGGGGGTGTTATGCTTCAATTGTACAGGATGCAGGTGATACCATGTCTGATGTACTGTGTGCAGTATTGGTCTCCCTATTTAAGAAAGGATGTAAATTAGTTGGAAGCAATTCAAAGGTTTACTGAACTAATACCTGGAATTGGCAGGTTGTCTTATGAGGAAAGGTCAGACAGATTAGAGAGTTGTAGAGTTTGGAAGAGGCAACTTGATTGAAAGCTTTAAGATCCTCAGGAGTCTTGACAGGATGGATGTGGAGAGGATGTTTCCTCTTGTGGGAGAATTTAAAACCAGAAGTCGCTGTTTAAAAATAACAGGTCACTCATTTAAGTAAGGGATGAGGAGAGTTTTTTTCTTTCAGAACACCATGCATCTCTGGAACACATTTCCTCAAAGACAGTGGAAGCAGATTCTTTGAATATTTTCAAGGCAGAGCTGGATGGATTCCTGATTAATAAGGGGTGAAAGGTTAACGGGGTAGGCAGATATGTGTGGTTGAGGTACAATCAAATGAATTGCGGAGCTGGCATGAAGGGCTGAATGGCCTACTCCTAATTCGTATGTTCGTGTGCCCACCCAGTCGATCTGCAGCATTTCTATTCTCACACTGAGGAGAACCCATACCTTTTCTCTACTTATTATTCACTGATACCAACATCAAAGACATTGGCAGATCCTGAGATCCCAGTGGCAAGCCCCCTTACTTGGCTGATTTTAGGAAGACCGCTGAACAAGCGTCCCCTCCCTCCATAATCCCCTCTCCACATTTCAGGACTCAGCTCATTCCTTAAGTGAAAAATGTTTGCTGAATTCTTCTGAGTGCTTCTACCCTCTTTAAATAGACTCTGCCCTTTAATGCTCTGTGTGCCCCCTTCAATAGCAGTGTGTCGCCTCTTGGTGATGGAGGTCAGTGTGTACATCTTGGCAAGTATAAATAATGACGCTCAGAGTAAAAACTAAGTTGACATCACTGTGAGTGGAAGCCCCACTCTGACTTCCTCCACCCCCACAGTGCAATTCGGTTTCAGTTTATTTATTAGTGTCACAAGTCGGCTTACGTTAACACTGCAATGAAGTTACTGTGAAAATCCCCTAGTTGCCACACTGCGGCATTTGTTCAGGTACACCAGAGGGTTTTCACAGTAATTTCATTGCAGTGTTAATGTAAGTCTACTTGTTACACTAATAAATAAATTTAAACTTAAAACTGAGAGAGAATTTAGCATAGCACCTAACCAGCATGTCCTTCAGACTGTGGGAGGAAACCAGAGCACCCAGAGAAAACCCACAAAGACACGGGGAGAGTTGTGCAAACTCCGCACAGACAGTGACGCAAATCAGGTATTGAACCCGGCGACAGGCAACAGTGTTAACCCCAGACCACCCAGTCCTTAGTTTAATCAGGATGCAGGAAGGTGACAGATTGCCTGATAACAAAATGAGACATTTGATAACCCCTACAGATAGCTTTCTCAGGAGGGATTGTGGGTTTCCTTCTCTGAAGGTGCATATTAAAAAAGACCATTTTAATCATGTGCAGCGTATGTGCCGTATGTGCGGTATAACCAGAAAATCCAGCTCTTCTGTCATCAAGTTAGTTGATAGGGCACAGAAAATTACACAGCTACGTACAGCAGCTTCTCGCTGTATATTGATGCTCTGAAACATTTTGATTGTTCACTGATAGGGGAAGGATTTTCCCCTCAGCAGTAATGTTGTCACTGGCCGTAAATCTGTTCCCGCCTACTCGGGGGAAAATCCCACCACCCAAAATGTGTGGAAATTTCTTTGTAAACGTCCTTCGATAAGTTTTCATCGTGGGATTTATTTGAAAGATCAGGCGGTTGTTTAATTTTGCAAGACGGGCGTAGGAGTGACAGGCAACTGAAATGTCCGTCAATAACAAATCATTTTGTACCATGAAAAGAATTGCCACATCATCTTGAAAGGGAGATATCTGTACATACCAGTCTTTTCCTGGACTCCTTTGTTCTCATAGTTTATACAGTCTCAATTTATACAGGTTGGAAACAGCCTAACAACAGAGAGTTTGGTTGAAGATCTTAACTTCTGCAGTATCATGAAAGAAAGGACAAATTTGCATGTATAACCTGGGCCTTTAGGATTACAGAATGAGCCCAAGCTGTTTCGCAGCTATTGAAAAGCATTTCAGTACAGCAAGATAGGGAAACCAGGAGAGACCGGATTCTTCCCATGTCATTGGAGGCGAGTTTGGGAGAGAGGGTAGGGGTGTGAAAATCTCCCTCCCGATTATATATCAAGGGTAGTTTCATGGTCACATTACAGACACTAGCTTTATAATTCCAGATTTATTTAAACTAACTATATTTAGATTTCTCAGCTGCTGTGGTGGGATTTGAACTCGTGTCACTGAATTAGTTGTCCATGTCTCTGGATTACTAGTCCAATGATTATTAGTCCAAGGGGTGGTACTGTGGTTAGCACTGCTGCCTCACAGTGCTGGAGACCTGGGTTCTATTCCGGCTTTGGGTGACTGTGTGGAGTTTGCATGTTCTCGCCGTGTCTGCGTGGGTTTCCTCCAAGTGCTCCGGTTTCCTCCCACAGTCCAAAGATGTGCAGGTTAGGCAGATTGGCCATGCTTAAATTGGCCCCTTAGTGTCCCAAGATGTGTAGGTTAGATGGATTAACTGTGGTAAATGTGTGGGGGTTACAGGGGTTGGACAGGGGAGAGGGCCTAGGTAAGGCACTCTGTCAGACAGTCAGTGCAGGCTCACATTTCTATTCTATATAAACCCTATCCTACTGTTTCCACTGTTGAATGTCAGAGATTGGATGCGCAAAGGTTGTTTCACCTTTTCTGGTCCTGTTGTTGGGTTGACCTTAAGGGACAGTGACAACATGCTACCAGTTTCTGTCTGGCCACTGTCAGCCTTTCCCTGTTCACGGTTGTGGTGCGCACCTGGTGAGATGGGACTTTTGTAAGTCTCTCAGCATAGCATCCAAACTGCTTGGGACTTTTCCATTCTGAGGTGGAGGCCCAGGCATGGGCAATGTGCCCTGAATTTCTGAGAAACTGAGTTGTACTGTTTTACTTTAATAGAGAAGTTCACCTTTGCGCCACTCACAGTCATGCTACATTTTACATCATTGGATACAAGTTCAACCAACAGGAGAAAATGCTGAATATGTCATGGGAGTGGTGGGGTAGATCTTTCTTACACTAGACTGAAATTATTGGGGTCATTGTAACACCACCTTGGTGAGACACTCTCGAATTGGAACTGGAACTGAACTCTCATCACTTCTACAGTATGAGTGGTTACAGCCTCTCACCCTCTCTATCTCCAAATAGAAACCAGGTACCCTTCCTGTTCACCCCCTCCTCTTTGTCATGGCTTCAAGAACAAACAATCATGTGTTGCTATGAAAATATGTTTCATGATTTATATGTTTTACTAGATAACTTTTAGTTTTAGGAATTAAAACTTTAACCGTAGAAAATGGAAGCATCTGACTGAGAAGCTGATAAGCAAACTTGAAATAAATGCAATTGAAACAAGCTTAACATTAATTACGACAACAAAAACAGAAAAATGCTGGAAAATCCCAGCAGGTCTGACAGCATCTGTGGAGAGAGAGAGCCAACATTTCAAGTCTAGATGACCCTTCCTCAGAACTCATGAGCTCTGACGAAGAGTCATCCTGACTTGAAACGTTGGCTCTCCTCTCTCTCCACAGATGCTGTCAGAGCTGCTGAGATTTTCCAGCATTTTTCTGTTTTTGTTTCAAATTCCAGCATCTGCAGTATTTTGCTTTGAACATTAATTACATCCAAATTAACTTATGTTTATCTTCAAGGTCAGAGTTAGAAGTGTAAACACTGAAAATGAGATGACTCATTTTTGCATATCTTGGCAGAGCCAGGATGTCAAAGGAAACTCATAAAACTCAATTAGCTATATAAATTATTCACATGGATTGCAGAATAAAAGAGTTGTGTTGAAGGTAAAACAATTTGTTTGCATTTCTGCTTGAATCATCCCAAATCATGCCACATTACCATAGAGATAGTGATTCAGGATGGAGCCATGATTAGAATTTGTTTAATTTGTTTTACGTATCCATATGTGTGTGTTTGCTGACAGCAGTCAAAGCCGTTTGGGTTTTGAGAGGGAAAATCAGTTGAAAGATTTGCTCTAGCTTGGAGCTAGCAGAAGTGGTCCTCATAGAGTCTTGTGGTAGAAAGTAATCAGCTTAAATCGTTAGCTTAGAAAAAGCTGTACAAAGAACAGTACAGCACAGGAAACAGGCCCTTCGGCCCTCTGTACAGAAGCTATGGAAACAAACTAGGGAAAACTGGGGAAAAATCTTTGTTTGTCTAAAGCCAGGACCAGGATCCGAAGAGTCCATAGTCACAAGGTGTTTAAAGTAAATATAGGGTCACTTAGCCAAATGCTAATGGCAGGATCTCCATGAAAATTGTACCTTGAGGAATAGCTGAAATACGAAGGGGAATTAAAGTAAATTCTGAAGGACTGTGGCTTATCTTTGGCTTAATCCCAGAAAAAGTGAATAAACCTTCAAGATTCCATAAGGTAACAGAACTCTTGGAACAAGTAAAAAGCCAACATTTCATAGCATAAATATTTATAAGCTATAGACTTAAGCTAAACATGCTTACTTTGCTTAATTCTTTTTTTATATTAAACAAAATTTGTTTTTCTTTAAAAATGTGAAATCTTGTGATGTAGTTCTGTCAATTAATTACGGGATGTTTGGATTTCTCTTTAAATGTTAATGATGTCTAACAGGATTGTAACAGTGTGCAGACAGGAAAGGTAGAACACAAAACATCACAATTCATCAGGCTACATCTTATTGATAAATATGATGTGGAGATGCCGGCGTTGGACTGGGGTCGGGCACAGTAAGAAGTCTCACAGCACCAGGTTAAAGTCCAACAGGTTTATTTGGTATTATGAGCTTCCAGAACACTGCTCCTTCAGTGAGTGATGAAGGAGCAGTGCTCCGAAAGCTCGTGATACCAAATAAACCTGTTGGACCTTAACCTGGTGTTGTGAGACTTCTTATTGTTGATAAATAGTAGGATTCCACCTATCAGTGAAAACCTTTGAGCTAACCTGGGCAATATATCATCAAACACTAAAACTGAATGGCTTTTAGAGGATTTTTTGTCAAAGAAACTTCCTTTCTATAATATTGTATTTTTTATCTTTCAGGATGAAACACCAATGCCCGCAAAACTGAGCCTTAGCAAATCCGTAAAAGAGCACATGAAAGCACCGGAGGAAACTGCCGAAGGAAAAGAACTTGAGACCAATGAGAACCACCCTGAAGGCGAAACAATCTCACTCTCCTCTGATGAAGAGGTGGAACTTGAAGTCATTGAAGAAGAAACAACAGCAGTCCGCCTGAAAAGAAGTAGCATGAAGCGTATGGATGACTTCAAGAAAGCATTCTCTAAGGTGTCAGTCGAAAAGGCTAGGCAACAGACAAGAGAAAATCTGCAGAAGACCCGGCTGAGAACAAAGGAGAGCATGGAGAAGACCAGACAAGTGACAAGGGAAAACCTGCAAAAGACAAAGCACACATTTGAAAAGAAAATAAACAAGCTCGGCAACAAGATAGTGACGCAAGAAAGGAGAGAGAAGATGAAGGACTCAAGAGCAAGGCTGAAGAAGTCCTTCACACCAGATCATCAGAAAACAGCGAGGTGTCGGACAACCGTCTACAAAATTCCGCCGTTTACGTTTTGGGTTAAGAAAATGAGAGATGGGGATGTGGTGGTGCAGGAGGTGGAGATGATGGAAGGTCAAGGGGAGGACCACATGATAGAAGATGAAGACAACACTGAGCTTCTCATCGAAGAGATCCCTGAGGAATCACTAGAGGAAGATAGAGATTCAGAGGAGACCGAGCTCCTGCTGCTTCAGAAAAGAGGAATTGAGTAATGACTTTGTTTAGTGGAAGTGACGTCATGTGACTTGCTAGTTGGCTAAAGCAAACAAACCGGAATGGAGGAGTGAAAAGTTTAGGGAATAGATGATTGTAAAGTATGAATAAATTACGAAAAGAGTGTTTGGCAGCATGGTAATCCCCTGGTCTCAGTTATTCCAATGACTTGTTACCAGTAAGCATTGCTTTGATCCGTTAAAACAAGTCCTGTATCACCACCCCCGCTAAAGTACTAAACAGAATTCCATTTCCAAGTCATTTCAGTTTGAAGAAACAGCTGTCTAAAAGTATACTTACGGCTTTTAAATCAAAATTATGATCGCATTAAATGATACTCCCAACATGAGATGGATCAATCTTGTTCTCAGAAATGAGAAATAAATCAGCAAAGTTAATGCTTGCTTTCCAAACGAGACGGAAGTTGTAATCATGAGGATTCTGACAACTTGTACTTTTATTTTTGTGGAGCAACTTGTGTATTATGAAAGATTTTAAAGGCAGTGGCTGGAATTTTCCAGCACCCCCACCCCAGCAGTGGGCGGAGGCAACTCGCCAGTGGCTACCGGCAGCATCTTCCAGTCCCACCAAAGTCTACGGTATTTACCAGGACTCACCCACCATGAACCCGCAGCAGGGGTCAACTTCGGTGGGACTGGAAGATCCCACCGGCGAGAAGGGCTGGAAATGTCCAGCCCAAAGAGATTTTTTTCTCATTATTACGAAGCTTAACACAGATGACTATCAACCACATTTTCTTTCCTTTTGGAATTCATAATCTTATTTTACTGATTAATTTTCCCAAGAAACACAAGACGTGACCTTGTGCTGGCCAGCTTCATCAAACAATAACAAGCTCACAAATATTAGTGAACATGTGTGCAAAGTGAGAAGTTATTTGCTTTGTTTTCTAGTTGGCAACCGATATTGGGATGAGGTCTAGTGAAACATTGCCATCAAGAACTAAATCATCAAGCAGCAATGCAGGATTTAATGTAGCTTCATAGCCTTTCTCACCTGAGATTAGATTATACTAGCTGATGGTAACATTTGAAAATATGGACAAAGTGTTGTCTGATACAACACAGGCCAAGGCAAAGGCTAAATTAACTTTGTTAGAGGCCAGGAGTAGACTTGATGCTTCAGGATGTGAAAGGAAGGCTAGAGAATGGGGAATGATTCAGAAGATTGCTGTGCATCATGTTGCTATGGCAATGGAATTTGTTAAAAGTAGGACAGAATATTGCTCTTGCCAACACGCGAAAATGAGAAACCTTGCATGGCGTCAATGCTTTTGTCTATATAGAATGAAACATGTTCTGCATTCATCACATAGCTGGCATATCAATTACATGGCACATCGTACCTTTGCAGTTTTGTTTAATTTGCTTTTATACACAGTAACCATAGTAATAGGCAGAGATGTAATGCCTTGCATGTTACAGGCATTAAAACCGCATCACTACTGTATAATAATTCATTTTAAGAATTTATATATATAATTACACAAATTTCCTGTAGCAGCTACTTATAAATCATAGAAATTAGTTGATGATATGTCGAAGTAACCTTTTGATTTCTGCAAAGGAGATATTGCACCATATCAAAATACTTCTTCAATCTATAATTTTACAGACAAATGTCCTGCACTACAGTTTTTTAATTACACTCAGTATTATGCAATGTTATTTTTGCATCTATCTAGAATATATTAAAGATCTTGTATCTGCGCACACTGTTATCTTTTTGCTATGAAAAATTCTTCTCTGTTCTCATTTATAATGGTTTCTGTAAATGTGTCCTGCTGCAATGATAGCTCCCTGCCAGTAGAAGTTATGTGGCATCACCTCTGGCAGGAAAGTCTAATCACAGCATGACAGGTTTACATTGGCAATGGCCATTATAAATGTGGACAGAGGAATTTATAATGAAAATATAAAAATAAAGAAGCACCCCTACAGTCATAGAGATATAGTGCACAGAAACAGCCCCTTCGGCCCAATTTGTCCATGCCGACCAGGTTTCCTAAACTGAACTGGTCCCATTTGTCTGCATAAGGCCCATATCCCTCTAACCCTTTCCTATTCATGTATCTGTCCAAATGTATTTTAAATGCTGTAATTTTACCCGCCTCTACCATCTCTTCTGGCAGCTCATTCCACACACACACCACCCTCTGTGTCAAAAGGTTGTGCCTCAGGTCCCTTTTAAATCTTTCCCCTCTCAGCTTAAACCCTTTCGTTTTGGATTCCCCTACCCTGGGGAAAAGACCTGGCTATTCACCTTATCTATGCCCCTCCTGATTTTATAAAGCATTATAAGGTCACCTCTTATCCTCCGATGCTCGAGGGAAAAAAGACCCAGTCTACCCAGCCTCTCCTTATAATCAAACCTACCAGTGCCGGTAACATCCTTGTAAATCTTTTTTGTACCTTTTCTGGTTTAATGACATCCTCCCTATAACAGGGGAACCAGAATTGTACGCAGTAATCCAAATACCTAATTAGCTATTTGTCACATTTATACCATGTGTTTCAGTGGTCTTTACCTTTCCAGTATATGTTCCTATGCCCATTTTTCAGTCAATGCACCACACTAATTTGCAGTAGTCCAACGTGCTTTGATACCTTTGCATCACACAGATTCCTGTTTAAAATTAGATTAGCTTTAATGTTATGATTTTATTTCAATGCAGTCATGTATGAATGAAAAACAAGTGTTGCAAAGTTCTGTTCCATATTTGTATTTTTCAGCAAAATCTAAATTTCCAAAATGTACATTTCCACCAATTGTCAATTTGAGTCTGAACGCAAATCAGTAAATGGATAACATGTATATGGTAAAGTATATCACTGTATCCTGGAGATCAGCAGGAAATAAAGCAGATATACAATATCTGTATGTAATAAACATAGAAAAACAGAATTGCTTTTTGGCTTACGATTTTTCAATACAATAACAGTGTTTATTCACAGGAGACTTTAACTCATTGCCTTCTATATATTGTATTTTTAATGTTGGCAAATGCTTAACAATTCATAATAAAAAACAATCTAATATACAAGAGGTCATTGTTTGTGGGCTTGTATTATTCCTTTGTGTTAAGGTATCTAAGGTAATACGATCACCACTTTCTCACAGCATGCAATAGAAGAGCTACAATGTAAAATGGATTTAATATGGTAACTCTGCAGAATCATAGAATCCCTACAGTGCAGAAGGACGCCATTCGACCCATCGAGTCTGTACCAACCACAATCCCACTCAGGCCCTATTCCCGTAACCCCACACATTTACCCTGCTAATCCCCTTGACACTAGGGTCAATTTAGCAATGCCAATCAACCCAACCCGCACATCTTTGAAGTGTGGGAGGAAACCGGAGCACCCAGAGGAAACCCACGCAGACACAGGGAGAAAGTGCAAACTCCACACAGACAGTGATCCAAGGCCAGAATTGAGTCTGGGCCCCTGGCGCTGTGAGGCAGCAGTGCTAACCACTGTGCCACTGCAAGGTGACCCTTTTCTTATTTTCTAAAATTGATGACTTTTCACTCAATAAAATTCTCCCATTTTGTCTCCTTCACTCCCACTCAATTAATACTGGGGTGCAATTCAATAGGCACTTTCCATTTTCTAACCCTATTACACAAAGCAGTCACAATTTCCTGCATCCACCTAGAAATTCATAAAATATTCAAGCTCATTCAAATGTCACTTGAAGCACGCACTGATGGAATCTGAACAATCTAAACAACAGACGATCGTTTGTTGCGAAATTGTTGTCAGAGAACTTAACCGTTCGGTACCATGTTGCCCAATTCTAAAAATAACTATGTGGTCAAATTATCACTGAACCGCCGAAATGGTTTATATGTTCCCCAACTGGCCCCACATTGGAAAGAATAAACAGGTGCAGGTTAGTCAATGTGGACAATGTTTATAATGGCAAACAATATTCTACATTATCACATATCTACTTTCACAATCTGGCAAATAAACCCCACTACTATATGAATCTTCATTCTAAAGGACTTTGTTAGGACAATTCTGGTAGAAGTAAAGGTTGTATTACCTGGTGACAAGTTCAAGTTTGTTGGAGAAAGCACCAATCAGCACACTGTAAGGTGAGACACAGATTAGACCGCCATCCTGCTGAGATCTTGATCTGCTGTTAACAGTGACTGATGAAAAACCAGGGGAGGAATTTTCCTGTCCTTCCTGTCACGGGAATCATAGCGGGTGGGGGCAGATCATGCAAAGGTCCATTGACATTGGACAGGATTTTCCAGTTTTGGGGTGAGTGTGGTCGGAAAATCCCGCCCCAGGTATGTAAAAGACCATAAGACAAAGGAGCAGAAGTAGGCTATTCGGCCCACCGAGTCTGCTCCACCATTCAAAGCGATCATGACTGATCTGATGTGATAATCCTCAACTCCACTTTCCCACCTTACCCCATCGCCCTTGATCCCCTTACTGATTAAAAATCTATCTTCCAGCAAGTTAGAGGAGAAATGAGAGAAAACATTATGACCGGGCCAGTTTCTCATGCCTCACATTATGCTGAAGAGCATTATTGGCGGATACCTTGAAGCAGATCAACAAACACAAGATGGACCCAGAAAAAATGGACAAAATGAGGGAAAGTAGTAGAAACTGAAACTCTCAATAAATGGTCAGTCCAAACGGGAAAAAAGTGCACAACATGTAGTCCAGTGAAAATGATCAATAACGCTGAGGTCTCTTTTTAATTGAAAACTTGAAGTTATTGTCCTTTATTTCAAGCAGTTCTGTGCACTATATCCCAGCATAAAAACAGTTGAACATCATAATACAATAACATTAAATGCACTGACCATAGCAGTCTCAAACTAAAGAAAATATATATTCAACATCTTACCATTTGCCTTGTTAAGGTTTGTTAATGTCACTTACATTGCTAAAGTGAAGAGAAACAGTTGATGTGTATTAATTGTCTTTCAGCATAAAAAATAGGGGATAAATGGGTCTCTGGGTTGAGTGGGAGGAAGGCTGAATGACATGATCAGGCAGGGCACGAGGCTAGCCCATTGCACTGGGGGTGTGCTGTTGCCTGCAATTGTAGTTTGCCTAGGGTAAAGTAAAGGGTCAGGATAGCCAATGAGGTTAAACTGAGACTTTACCTGATGCAATTTTTCAAAGTCATCTCAGCCTTTTGGCATTAGACCAAGCCCGAGAGGGGGTGCAGTGCCTCATCCTGTCAGCTTGGATCTTGTTTGATTGAGCCTAAGATGAGATGTAAAGCCTTGTCTTGTCAGCTTGGACCTAGTTTGTCCCTCATGTGGGGATCATGACTGGACTTAATTCGAATTGGCTTTTTTGATTAGAAATAAAGTACTGAAAGGTACCAAAAAAAAGACCGGACACTAATGAGAAGCTCTGTGTCTTGGTTTCTGCATCACTAGCCAGCTTGGACCCTGTTAACATATGTGACTCCAAGTATCACATTATTCCATTGAATGGTACCAAGGCCTTTTAGTCAATTGGTCCAATGTAATACTTCTGTGGACCAAAATGTTCCACGTTAATAGACAATACCCATTTAAAATAAATAATGGATTCCATCTAACAGCTGCATGATCCTAGACCATTTACTCCTCTCAGGAGAAGAGCATATTACAGTGAACATATGGTTCTAAAATGTGAAGAGTAAATATCAACAGAATAACTGAGCTCAAAGAAACAATCGAACGACACATGAATGCCTTTTTGATGGGAGACACAACTGCCAAAAACAGGGGGAAAAAATCATCAGTTTTTATGGTTTCTACTGCATCAGACAAATATATCACTGAGTTTAGATTCCTCTGTCTTCAGCTTAGCAGAGACCCTCGATGGAGAAAATGTAACTCCCTTGATTAGCAGCAAATCGTTCTGATCTATTTGTAGAACCACACTGAAGAAGAATACAGCTACAGGTATGTCATGTACAAGTACAGAATGAAAGATGAGCAAGGCAGGGTTGAAGGACAGTAAGTCAATTCAAATAGAATTATTCCTATATCATAGAAACACAGGAACAGAATGAGGCCATCGGTCGTCAAGCCTGTTTTTCCATTCATCCAAATCATGGCTGATCTGTGACCGAACTCCATATGCGCGCTTTTGCTGCAGATCCCTTAATACTTTTAGATAACAAAAATCTTTGAATCTCAGATTTAAAATGAGCATTTTAAAATTAAAATTTTAAAATTAAAATTAACATCCAAAGATGTGCAGGTTAGGTGGATTGGCCATGCTAAATTGCCCCTTAGTGTCAGGGGGATTAGCTAGGGTAAATGCATGAGGGTTGTGGGGATAGGGCCTGGGTGGGATTGTGGTTGGTGCAGACTCGATGGGCCGAATGGCCTCCTTCTGCACTGTATGATTCTATGATTCTTATGAAAATTAGCAGTTGATTAGCATCAATCCCATTTGTGGAAGAGAGTTCCAAGTTTCAACTATCCTGTGTGACGGCGTAGTCTCTACTTGCCTGAATGAGTCCACCTCCAACAACACTTAAAAAACTCAACACCATGCAGTCCGCTTGATCGACATCCCACCCACTAACCTAAACATTCACTGCCTCCACCACCGAGACGCAGTACACGCAATGTGTACTATATACTTGGTGCACTGCAGCAAGTAACCAAGGCTCCTTTGACAGCACCTTCCAAAACCCATAACCTCTACCCGCAAAAAGAACAAGGGTAGCAGACACATGGGAATACCATCACCTGGACGTTCCCCTCCAAAACATTCAGCATCCTGACTTGGAACTTTATTGTTGTTCCTTCACTGTCGCTGGATCAGAACCCTGGAACTCCCTTCCCAACAGCACCATGAGTGTACCTACACCACAGAAACAGCCACAGTTCAAGATGGCGACTCCCAACACTTTTCAAGGGTAATTAGTGATGGATAACAAATGCTGGCTTTCGCCAGTGATGCTCATATCCCATGAAAGAAGAAAAAAAATTTTACATGAAGAAATGTTCTGAAAGATCTGGCTCTAATTTTCAGACTATGTCTCCTGGTCTTAGACTCTTCAAAAAGCAGAAATGGTTGCCTCAATTTTAGCTATCTGTTTCTCATAATATCTTTAAAATATTGATCAATTCACCCCGAAACTTGCTAAATTCCAGAAAACAACTTTAGTTTGTGTAAATCTCTCCTTATTTAACCCTTGGGGTTCAGGTACCATTCAGGTAAATATGCACGGCGCTCCTTCAAAGGTCAATATATCCTTCCCAAGGTGTGGTGCCCAGAACTGCTCACAGTAATTCTCGGAGTGGATTCTCCGTCCGCACGCACCCCAAGAATGGAAATTCACTGCCGGGCTCAATGGACCTTGAAATGATGGGTCAAATTTTCTGTTTCGCTCGCTACAATTCCTGCAGTGGGCAAGACAGGAGATTTGCGGCCCTTGTAACCAGGGTTTTATACTGCTGAAGTATGGCTATATCCTTTAGTATTCTATTTCTCTAGGTATAAAGGTTAGCATTCCAGCTTCCTTTTTCAGTATTCTCTGTACTTCTCCATGACATTTGAATGATCCATGTATCTATACCTCCAAATCTCTTTGGATCACCACTGTTTCCATCTTCTCCCTATAAAGAAAGTATCTTGTTCTATTTTACCTTTGCGTATATTGAAAGTTGCCACACTTTTGACCATAGACTGGAACCCATCATTGTCTCTTTGCAATTTTATGCTTCTGCCTGCACTGCTTGCAATGTTGCCTGCCTTTGTGTCATCAGCAAATGTAGATCTGTCGCTTTCAAGCCCTCCATGTAAGTTATTAATAAATATAGTGGAAGGTTAAGGCTCCAAAGCAGATCCTTGCAGGAAGTACACATTGCGAGTCACATACAGTCAGTTAGCTTACTGCCATAACAGCATTCTAAATAACAAACCTTTTGCAACATCTTTTCTCAGAATAGATGTTTTACTTCCTTGTTCTGTCAAGTAACGTTACAGTCAGTTACCATTCCCAGAAGGTTGTCACGATGAAATAGAGATTTTCAGGCTCTTCGCCAAGGCAGATCATCTGTCAACGTAGTAACTCAACAATGATCAAGGCGGAATAATTGAATTCTGATCACATCTTGGGAAATTCACATCTAGGTGGCCAGTAATGTGATTCCAGCAATACCAGGGACAGCTGCTGCTGAAATCCTGGTTGCACTAGCACCTAAAGTGTTAACAGTGCCTCATCATGTAGGTCCAGTCCAGTTCATTTTATTACCAGTCTGTGTCTGCAACACATGATGTATCAAGAGGTCAAGGCCAGAATACCAGCTGCCAGCAGTTAGTAAAAAGCTGCTGAATGAAAACATAAGGGGCAAGATTTTCCCTGTGGGCTTTAGCACCCTACCCCATGATCAGAAGACAGCAATGTGTGGGGAACAGTCGCTCATCTGTGATTTTCCACAAATCGATCCATTAGTGATTAGCTGGTTGGCTCACTGTCCAAATGCACTCTCGAAGCTGAAAGGCAAATAGGAGGACCTCCAGCTCAGCAGCAGGGTGCCATGGCAGGTAAGCGAGGGAGAGGCACTCTAAGATGCAGGTACCCTTTCAATCTGAATCTGGTGAACTGGTGCAGTAACAATAATCTCTCTCTCAATGTCAACAAAACGAAGGAGATTGTCATGAACTTCAGGAAGCGTAAAGGAGAATGTGCCCCTGTCTACATCAATGGGGACAAAATAGAAATGGTCAAAAGCTTCAAGTTTTTAGGTGTCCAAATCATCAACAACTTGTCCTAATAAGAATATAAGAGCAGGAGTAGGCCATCTGGCCCTGCGAGCCTGCTCCACCATTCAATAAGATCATGGCTGATCTTTTTGTGGACTCAGCTCCACTTACCCGCCCGCTCACCATAACCCTTAATTCCTTTACTGTTCAAAAATTTATCTATCCTTGCCTTAAAAACATTCAATGAGGTAGCCTCAACTGCTTCACTGGGCAGGGAATTCCACAGATTCACAACCCTTTTTGTGAAGAAGTTCCTCCTCAACTCAGTCCTAAATCTGCTTCCCCTTATTTTGAGGCTATGCCTCCTAATTCTAGTTTCACCCGCCAGTGGAAACAACTTCCCTGCTTCTATCTTATCTATTCCCTTCATAATCTTATATGTTTCTATAAGATCTCCCCTCATTCTTCTGAATTCCAATGAGTATAGCCCCAGTCCACTAGTCTCTCCTCATAAGCCAAGCCTCTCAACTCCGGAATCAACCTAGTGAATCTCCTCTGCACCCTCTCCAGTGCCAGTATATCCTTTCTCAAGTAAGGAGACCAAAACTGTGCACAGTACTCCAGGTGTGGCCTCACCAGCACCTTATACAGCTGCAACATAATCTCGCTGTTTTTAAACTCCATTCCTCTAGCAATGAAGGGCAAAATTCCATTTGCCTTCTTAATTACCTGCTGCACCTGCAAACCAACTCCTTGAGATTCCTGCACAAGGACACCCAGGTCCCTCTACACAGCAGCATGCTGCAATTTTTTACCATTTAAATAATAGTCCATTTTGCTGTTATTTCTCCCAAAATGGATGACCTCACATTTACCAACATTGTACTCCATCTGCCAGACCCTCGCCCACTCACTTAGATTTATCTATATCCCTTTGCAGACTTTCAGCGTCCTCTGCACACTTTGCTCTTCCACCCATCTTAGTGTCATCTGCGAATTTTGACACACTACACTTGGTCCCCAACTCCAATTCATCTCTGTAAATCATAAACAATTGCAGTCCCAACACTGATCCCTGAGGCACACCACTAGTCACTGATCACCAACCAGAAAAACACCCATTTACCCCCACTCTTTGCTTTCTGTTAGTTAACCAATCTTCTATCCATGCTAGTACATTACCTGTAACACTGTGCATCTTTATCTTATGTAGCAGTCTTTGGTGCGGCACCTTGTCAAATGCCTTCTGGAAATCCAGATACACCACATCCACAGGTTCCCCATTGTCCACTGCACATGTAATGTTCTCAAAGAATTCCACCAAATTAGTCAAACATGACCTGCTCTTCATGAACCCATGCTGCATCTTACCAATGGGACAATTTATATCCAGATGTCTCGCTATTTCTTCCTTGATGATACATTCAAGCATTTTCCCTACTACAGAAGTTAAGCTAACCGGCCTATAGTTACCTGCCTTTTGTCTACCTCCTTTTTTAAACAGTGGCGTCACATTTGCTGTTTTCCAATCTGCAGAAACAACCCAGAGTCCAGCGAATTTTGGTAAATTACCACTAGTGCATTTGCTATTTCTCCCGTCATCTCTTTTAGTACCCTGGGATGCATTCCATCTGGACCAGGAGACTTGTCTACCTTTAGCCCCATTAACTTGCCCAACACTACCTCTTTCGTGATAATGATAGTTTCTAGGTTCTCACCTGCCATAGCCTTGCTGTCATCAATTTTTGGCATGTCATTTGTGTCTTCCACTGTGAAGACCAACACAAAATACCTGTTCAATGCCTCAGCCATTTTCTCATTTCCAGTTATTACATCTCCCTTCTCGTCCTCTAAAGGACTAATGTTTACTTTCGTCACTCTTTTTCGTTTTATATATTTGTCGAAACTTTTGCTATCTGTTTTTATATTCTGAGCTAGTTTACTCTCATAATCCATCTTACCTTTCTGTATAGCCTCTTTTGTGGCTTTCTGCTGACCTTTAAAGATTTCCCAATCCTCTATGTTCCCACTAATCTTTGCCACTTTGTATGCATTTTCTTTCAATTTGATACCCTTCTTTATTTCCTTCAATATCCATGGCTGATTATCTCTTTTTCTCTGGTCCTTCCTTATCCCTGGTCCCCCGATGCTGACACTTTTGTTAAGAAAGTCCACCAAAGCCTCTACTTTCTCAGAAGATTAAGGAAATTTGGAATGTCAGCTACGACTCTCACCAACTTTTACAAATGCACCATAGAAAGCATTCTTTCTGGTTGGATCACAGCTTGGTGTGGTTCCTGCTCTGCCCAAGACCACAAGGAACTACAAAAGGTCGTGAATGTAGCCCAATCCATCACGCAAACCAGCCTCCCATCCGTTGACTCTGTCTACAGTTCCCGCTGCCTCGGCAAAGCAGCCAGCATAATTAAGGACCCCAGTATCCTGGACATTCTCTCTTCCACCTTCTTCCTTCGGGAAAAAGATATAAAAGTCTGAGGTCACGTACCAACCGACGCAAGAACAGCTTCTTCCCTGCTGCTGTCAGACTTTTGAATGGACTTACCTCGCATTAAGTTGATCTTTCTCCACACCCTAGCTATGACTGTAACACTACATTCTGCACTGTCTCGTTTCCTTCTCTATGAACAGTATGTTTTGTCTGTGTAGCACGCAAGAAACAATACTTTTCACTATATGTTAATACATGTGACAATAATAAATCAAATCAAATCAAAATAAAAATTTAAAATAAAAAAGATCTTCAGCAGCCAGGTTACCAGAGTGTTGAGTGTTGGGTGGTGGGTTGCGAGGTGGGGAGGTGGTGGAGCTGACAGTGTTGGGGTCGGGGGGAGCATGCAATTCTTCCCAAGAGTAGCCTGTGGTCCTAGCTGAAGCCAGGCTGGCAGAGAGTGGCAGCTATAGAGCACTGGCTCCCTGTTGTACCACTCGAAGGCCACCTCCAGGCATGTGCCCTTTCCTCTGCTGCCTTTGGGGACCTGGCAGCCGACTGGAACTTTTCACTCAGCCTCTAATAATGGATCACTAATTAATAGAATTGGCTACCTGCCACGTTTGGGCAGGAAGTCATGCTGCCAACTTGACATGACTCCCGTGGTCACATTTGGCATTGTGTTATAAGCCAGCAAAAAGCTGGCAATACGTAAGGGTAGAGGTCTATTGACTGGTTTCTTCATTGAAACCTTAAACGTTCGCACAGCCTGTTCTGCGAACCCATTTGATGCTGGGTGGTAGGGCGCTGATCTAACTTGAGGAATGCCATTTGATTTTATAAATGTCTGAAACTCTTCCACTCTGAAGGTTGTGCCATTATCTGATACTAAGTCCTCCAGGATACCATGAATGACAAAGACTTTTCTCAATTTATAAATGGTGGGAGAGCTGCCATCGTGGGCTTCATCACCTGGACATCCAGCCACTTTGAGTGTTCTTCCACTAATATAAGAAACATATGGCCCATGAATAGTCCTGCAAAGTCGATATGTATTCTTGCCTAGGGTCTACCTGGCCACTCCCAAATTAGCCGGAGGAGGCAAAGTCTGTTGAGCTTGACAATTGGGGCATTGACTAACCATCCTCTCTATTTCTCGATCCAGACCTGACCACCACACATAATTTCTGGTTAGTGCTTTCATTCTGCTTTGACCCGGATATGAGTGGTGCGGCTCTTGCAACAATAGCCATCTTCCTTGGGACTGGACTATAACCCTAGCCCCCACAACAACACCCACCTTCACAATTTATCTCCATCCTCCATTGTTGGTAAGGCTTAAACAGCTCAGACTTTTCATATTTCCACCATTGTATGACCATTTTCTTCACCTTTGACAATACTGGTCTCTTTCTGTCCACATTCTGATGTGTTTCGCTGAGACTGGCAGAGACTCTATCATGTGCAGTGCCAACACCATTTTTTGTAGAACTGGCAGCGATGCCACTGTCTGTGGCAGGGGCAATCTGCTGAGTGCATCGCATTTGATATCTGTGTCACTGGGCGATGCTGAAAAGTGTAATGGTTAATTAGAGGGCCCACCTCTGCACTCCTGCCAAAGCTATTGGTGACAATGGCTTATCTTCTCTGAATAAGCCCAGCAGTGACTTGTGATCCAGAAACTATTGTAAAATGCCAACCATAAATGTACTGATGAAACTTCTGACTGCATATATGAGAGTAGTAAGAAGTCTCACAACACCAGGTTAAAGTCCAACAGATTTATTTGGTAGCACAAGCCACAAGCTTTCGGTGCACTGCCCCTTCAGCAGGTGAGTGGGAGTTCTGTTCACAATCAGGGCATATAAAGACACAAACTCAATTTACAAGATAATGGTTGGAAAGCGAGTCTTTACAGGTAATCAAGTCTTAAAGGTACAGACAATGTGAGTGGAGAGAGGGTTAAGCACAGGTTAAAGAGATGTGTCTTGTCTCCAGCCAGGACAGTTGGTGAGATTTTGCAAGCCCAGGCAAGTTGTGGGGGTTACAGGTAGTATAACATGAACTCAAGATCCCGGTTGAGGCAATTTAAGGAATGGGGTATCTGTCTATTTGAGCTCCTCTATTGACTGTCAATTTATAGTCCCCACAAATTCTTACGGTCTAATCCGGTTTTAGGATAGGGACTATGGATGCTGCCTATTCTGAGAATTGTACAGGCTTTATGATATCTACATTTTCCAGGCTGTTGAGCTTAACTTGAGCCCTGAAAAATGTAGGTGTTGCCTCCAAATTCAGATACATTTTATCTTTAGCTCCCGCTACACATTCATTTTGGAAGACCTCTCAATATATTTCCCCCAGTTTTCTACTTCAGGTTGAATTATTCTAATTTCCCAATCAAAGGCATTTTAACATGTGCTTGTACCTTACTTCTTCTTATTTTCAAGGCTCCAGTCTCTTCCCCCTCTATCTGTGCATTGCGATCTCTAAAGACTTGGAAAGTTGTTCCTCATCGCCAGTATAATAAATCAAAGGTGAATCAATGAGGATAAAGAACAAAAGGTTGTATTGCCAATGAACAAATAACTATATTTACATGAGCCAGGCAGAATAACTATGTGACTATACACAAATCCTTCTTGGCTCCAATTGTGGATCTCCCACGGCCCAGGATTTGCGCTCTTGCACTCAATTGGCTCAGCTTCCCACCCTAATACTCCATCGAGTCTGGCACGACCACGTGGCCCTGAGGGAATGCCCATTAAAGGAATAACGCTACCACAGGGACATAAGTCTCATTGCTCAATGTGGCTTTTGAAGGCCTAAGATAGCAGCAACAAAGAAGTGACACATACCCCACCGTCCAATGGGCCTCTGTTGATGTCCAAATAGATTCCTAGCACCTGAAGCACAGCTCGGATGTTCCAGTGGCTGTTTGGGGATCTCTTTACTTTAAAGGACAAAAGGCCTTCATGAGCTTTGCATGCCCGGTACATTTTATGCATAGGTCTCATCAACGGAAACCTGCACTAGCCTTAGTCAGCAAATTGCTGCAAATGAAAACAATGGTATGCAGGCTCTACCATTTTCTTCTTTGCTGAAGACATGATAGCCACTTATCACTTCAGATCTTAAAAATCATGGATTTATGAATGACAAAGAAAGACATATCTAGATAGCACTTTGCACAATCACCAGACGTCTCAAAACACTTTCCATTCAATGAAGATTTTTTTGAAACTGAGTTATTGTTGTAATGTATGAAATGTGGCAGCCCAAAATTGCATAAAGTAAACTCCAATAACAGTAATCTGAAAATGTTCAGATAATCTGTTTCTATGATTGTGATTGAGGGGTAAATGTTGGCCTGCTGAGTAAATAAAAGAATTGAAGATTCATAGGGTATAATCCTGTAGTGTTAGTAATTCTACTACTACATTTTCCAATAATGTGAAAAAAATAACATTACAAACTTGCACATCAATGTTCCTTTATTTCCTTTTCTGCCATTAAGTCCCAAACATCAGCCCTGACCTTGCTGAATGGTGAAGCAGGCTTGAGGGGCCGAATGGCCGGCTCCTAATTCATATGTTCGTTCGTATGTTCGTAACACATAAATTGAAGAGGTTGGAAAGGATTGGAAAGGATTGCAAAGGAGAAAACATGTTACAATTGCACCATGCAATTAAGCATCATGGCAGTCCCCACCATCAACTGTGTAACTTGGACAGTTCAAATGATTGAAAGAGAAACAAAACTAGATCAATGAATCCCAATAATCAGTAATTATTTTCAGATGAATATAATTTATAGACGTCAATCAAAAAATCAAAAAGGCTGGGAATTTAACGACTAACAGACTACTGCTTACAAAATCACGTCATATTGTGCACTCTCCAGCTATGAGACAAGGTTGTTGGTCTACAGAAATGTCTCAAACAGATAATTAAGGAGGTAAGTGGTCTTGAATGAATCATCCTCAGGGTTGCCAACAAAACAAGTGCTAACTTTCAGGCCATTTATCAGCACAATGCATTTTTTACTGAATCGTGATATCAAACTGGCACCCACAGATCTTCAATAGCAGTTATTAATCTCACTGAAGTCACCTGGAGGTGATGTAGGGTAGAAGTAAGCTTAAAAGAAGGTTGAAAGAGCCTTCGAAAGAGAATTGGATACTTGTCTGAAGAGGAAACATTTTCAGGGTACAGGCAGGAGGTGTGGGGCTAGGTGAATTGCTCTTCTAGTGATCAGACATAGGCGCAACATTGCCAAATGGCCTCTATCTGTGTGGTAACCATTCTATGATTTTTAACTCTACCCAGCTCACAGAAACCAAGCGGGCGGAGAGTTAAAATACCCTGGGTGATTTATCCACTGATTTCAAATCAGCAATCCGGTTGATGAAGGAAGGGCCGTGGATGTCGTCTATATGGATTTCAGTAAGGCATTTGACAAAGTCCCACATGGCAGGTTGGTTAAGAAGGTTAAGGCTCATGGGATACAAGGGGAAGTGGCTAGATGGGTGGAGAACTGGCTTGGCCATAGGAGACAGAGGGTAGTGGTCGAAGGGTCTTTTTCCGGCTGGAGGTCTGTGACCAGTGGTGTTCCGCAGGGCTCTGTACTGGGACCTCTGCTATTTGTGATATATATAAATGATTTGGAAGAAGGTGTAACTGGTGTAATCAGCAAGTTTGCGGATGACACGAAGATGGCTGGAATTGCGGATAGCGAAGAGCATTGTCGGGCAATACAGCAGGATATAGATAGGCTGGAAAATTGGGCGGAGAGGTGGCAGATGGAGTTTAATCCGGATAAATGCGAAGTGATGCATTTTGGAAGAAATAATGTAGGGAGGAGTTATACAATAAATGGCAGAGTCATCAGGAGTATAGAAACACAGAGGGACCTAGGTGTGCAAGTCCACAAATCCTTGAAGGTGGCAACACAGGTGGAGAAGGTGGTGAAGAAGGCATATGGTATGCTTGCCTTTATAGGACGGGGTATAGAGTATAAAAGCTGGAGTCTGATGTTGCAGCTGTATAGAACGCTGGTTAGGCCACATTTGGAGTACTGCGTCCAGTTCTGGTCGCCGCACTACCAGAAGGACGTGGAGGCATTGGAGAGAGTGCAGAGAAGGTTTACCAGGATGTTTCCTGGTATGGAGGGTCTTAGCTATGAGGAGAGATTGGGTAGACTGGGGTTGTTCTCCTTGGAAAGACGGAGAATGAGGGGAGATCTAATAGAGGTATACAAGATTATGAAGGGTATAGATAGGGTGAACAGTGGGAAGCTTTTTCCCAGGTCGGAGGTGACGATCACGAGGGGTCACGGGCTCAAGCTGAGAGGGGCAAAGTATAACTCAGACATCAGAGGGACGTTTTTTACACAGAGGGTGGTGGGGGCCTGGAATGCGCTGCCAAGTAAGGTGGTGGAGGCAGGCACGCTGACATCGTGTAAGACTTACCTGGATAGTCACATGAGCAGCCTGGGAATGGAGGGATACAAACGATTGGTCTAGTTGGACCAAGGAGCGGCACAGGCTTGGAGGGCCGAAGGGCCTGTTTCCTGTGCTGTACTGTTCTTTGTTCTTTGTTCTTTGATACTATCTTGGAGTGGTTCTTCTTTCAATATGCAGCTTGGCATTCAATCATTTCTTTTGGGCCCTGAATGATTTGCGCAAAGCTGCATCCTCTATTCACTATAGAAACTCTTACCAAATGAGATGAAGAAGCTGAGATATAATCATTGCCCCTGCACAACAATTAACAGTAATTTTTGCAGAGTGTGAGTGTTAATGACATACTGGGGAAATGGTAACCAGAACAAAAAGTATAGCACATTCAGAAAATTGAACTTCGAATCCTTCCTTAAAATTTCTCTCCAGCATTCTCCCTTCCTCTTCTTAATGACTCATTCATTAGGCACGGTTCCATGAGTTTCCAGTATCTTGGTAATGACAATTATTTACATGTGAACCTTGATACGAAGAGGACATTACAGTCAACCCCAATGTTTCCACACACACACACCTCCTTACAGTAAAGATCTGGACAGTGATTAGGTGCAGGAGCAATGGCTGGGTTTCCCTTTTTTGGCTGTAGCTGCCTCAGGCTGACCCAAGCTAATTAACAAATCGGGACAGAGTTCTTCCAAGCCCCTGCCGGCTAGTTCAAGGTGGGGCTGGGAGGAATTCAGTGGGAGGCCCAGAAATTGACTTTTCGCCTGCGTGGGTTTACAGCAGGATCTTCCACTGGTGCCCACAATGGCAGATTGGAAGACCCACTGGAGGCTGGAGTGAACTTCATTTGCATCTCACTGATGGAATGCAGATAAAACCACCTACGACCACCTTCGTCTAATTCTGCATGGTGCCAGCAGGAAAATATACCAGCGCAAAACACATTTGGTACAATGTGGCGTGCAGATGTGAGGAGTTAGGATGAAGGTCAGCTGTAACCCTGCAAAACTACAGCAGTGGGTTGGGGGGCATATGCAGTGGCACCTTCCAGATTAAGTATCCTGGAGTGGCTCCACCTTCCAGCCTCATAACGTTCCTAGAGATCCATCTTCTTTTCAGGAGGTCCACCTTTCTTCAATAATGGCTCAGCGATGTTGAGCACCTTTTCAATATGGCACCTGGATAGGATGGTGGACTACATGCCAACAGGCCTGCCCTTGCCATGGAATACGGCTCAAAACACCTGGTTGCATAATTAATGAGGCTGAGGCCGGAAGCTTTGACATGTTTCCCTGCCAGCCTTCATAGCGGGCAATACTCCACATTCCCGCCTCTGCCTCTGCAACTTAGTCCTCAGATGGGAGAATTCTGGCCCAGAATGCTAATTTGGCCTCTTCCTGGGATGTACATTTCTGAACAATCTAGATCGTTTCTAGCCTCGGACTCCTTAGAATAAAATCATACAGTTGAGACCATTTAACAGAAAAATTGTGAATTTTCATCCAATCAGAATTTTATTTGTAATGTTGGACTTATATCAGGGTCCACATGCCGCTGTCCTGCTCTAAAGCTATCAGAGAGGCTTGACTGACTGCTGAATGACAAGAGATTTGCTAGGGTTTGGAATTATTTGCAGTTAAACACAGTTAGGGATAAATCAGGAGCTTGGGGCAATCTTCAGATGAGTTTTATAACTATACTCACCATCATTGATCATCTGGACAGCATTGAATCAGTATTACGGCTGCCTGAATGAAGTAGACTTTGGGGATTAGATTGAAAGCATTAATTGAAAGTAATTACTCAATAGCAATGCATCTCATAATTATGGTTTCGAACATTTTAGAAATGGGGCTGGTGAGGTTTTGTCTTCATTCCATGATTATTCCCTGAATAACAAGGACGCATGTCAGACTCCTATTTATTGACTACAGCTCAGCCTTCAGCACCATTATCGCAACAAAGCTCATTTCCAAATTCCGTGGCCTAGGGCTTGGCTTCTCCCTCTGCGACTGGATCCGAGACTTCTTAACCCACAGACCTCAATCAGTAAGGATAGGCAATGAGAGCTCCTCCACGATTATCCTCAACACCAGTGCCCCGCGAGGCCGTGTCCTAAACCCCTTACTATGCTCTTTATACACTTACGGCTGTGTGGCCAAATTCCATTCCAACTCCACTTTCAAGTTTGCTGATGACACCACTGTAGTGGGTTGGATCTAAAACAATGATGAGATGGAGTACAGGAAATAAAGAATCTGGTGAAATGGTGCAACGACAATAATCTCTCCCTCAATGCCAGTAAAATGAAGGAGATAATCGTCGATTTCAGGAAGCATAATGGAGGACATGCCCCTGTCTACATCAAAGGTGATGAAGTAGAAATGGTTGAGAGCTTCAAGTTTCTAGGTGTCCAGACCACCAACAAGCAGTCCTGGTCCCTCCATCCTTAAAAAAGTCCACCATCTTTCTCAGGATGCTAAGGAAATGTCTGCTACGACTCTCACCAATTTTTACAGACGCTACAATCTGGAAAAGCAGCAGATGCATGGGATGTCCTCGACTATGCTTCCTGAAATTGATGATTATCTCCTTCATTTTACTGGCATTGAGGGAGAGATTATTGTCGTTGCACCATTTCACCAGATTCTTTATTTCCTGTACTCCATCTCATCATTGTTTTAGATCCAACCCACTACAGTGGTGTCATCAGCAAACTTGAAAGTGGAGTTGGAATGGAATTTGGCCACACAGCCGTAAGTGTATAAAGAGCATAGTAAGGGGTTTAGGACACGGCCTCGCGGGGCACTGGTGTTGAGGATAATCGTGGAGGAGCTCTCATTGCCTATCCTTACTGATTGAGGTCTGTGGGTTAAGAAGTCTCGGATCCAGTCGCAGAGGGAGAAGCCAAGCCCTAGGCCACGGAATTTGGAAATGAGCTTTGTTGCGATAATGGTGCTGAAGGCTGAGCTGTAGTCAATAAATAGGAGTCTGACATGCGTCCTTGTTATTCAGGGAATAATCATGGAATGAAGACAAAACCTCACCAGCCCCATTTCTAAAATGTTCGAAATCATAATTATGAGATGCATTGCTATTGAGTAATTACTTTCAATTAATGCTTTCAATCTAATCCCCAAAGTCTACTTCATTCAGGCAGCAGTAATACTGATTCAATGCTGTCCAGATGATCAATGATGGTGAGTATAGTTATAAAACTCATCTGAAGATTGCCCCAAGCTCCTGATTTATCCCTAACTGTGTTTAACTGCAAATAATTCCAAACCCTAGCAAATCTCTTGTCATTCAGCAGTCAGTCAAGCCTCTCTGATAGCTTTAGAGCAGGACAGCGGCATGTGGACCCTGATATAAGTCCAACATTACAAATAAAATTCTGATTGGATGAAAATTCACAATTTTTCTGTTAAATGGTCTCAACTGTATGATTTTATTCTAAGGAGTCCGAGGCTAGAAACGATCTAGATTGTTCAGAAATGTACATCCCAGGAAGAGGCCAAATTAGCATTCTGGGCCAGAATTCTCCCATCTGAGGACTAAGTTGCAGAGGCAGAGGCGGGAATGTGGAGTATTGCCCGCTATGAAGGCTGGCAGGGAAACATGTCAAAGCTTCCGGCCTCAGCCTTATTAATTATGCAACCAGGTGTTTTGAGCTGTATTCCACGGCAAGGGCAGGCCTGTTGGCATGTAGTCCACCATCCTATCCAGGTGCCATATTGAAAAGGTGCTCAACATCGCTGAGCCATTATTGAAGAAAGGTGGACCTCCTGAAAAGAAGATGGATCTCTAGGAATGTTATGAGGCTGGTAGGTGGAAGGTGGAGCCACTCCAGGACACTTAATCTGGAAGGTGCAACTACATATGCCCCCCAACCCACTGCTGTAGTTTTGCAGGGTTACTGCTGACCTTCATCCTGACTCCTCACACCAAAAGGACTGTTGGGTATCAAGGAGGTAGCTCACCACCACCTTCTCCGGAGCAATTAGGGATGGGTAGTAAATGTTGGCCTTCCTGGCAATGACTACAACTAACTTAAAAAAGACTATTTTGTCTGTTGTAATTAATTTATGAAACTATTGAGATTCACTGCATGTAAGGGAAGCTGAGAGACAGCTCTTTTTTAAATGAAGCAATTCAATCATTCTCACTGAAAAGCATATTTCCTACATCAGGAAATCAGGTTGGCAACTGATTAAACCTTTCCTCTGGAAAGCTACCATTTCTGGTATCTGCTTACCATTGAAGCTGTTCAAATGGCGCACCCTGGAGTAACTCTGTTCACTTGCAAATATCAACCAGTCAAAAGCTATCCAAGCTGAACTTGTGTGCTGAGCTAGCATTCTTGGGTTTATTATGCAATAACAAATTACTACTTGTTCATACAATGTCTGAACTCTAAAAGACTATGTCCAGGTATCTTCATAGTTAACACTATAAATGATGTGCAAGAATTACTAATCTCATTAACCTTTGCTTCCCTGATCAGTGCATTTACATTTGGCATAATGCCAACAAACCTCACTGCCTTTTGCCAAGAAGTTTTATGAATCTGAATCACTGTGCCCAACCCAATATGATACAGCAATAAATAGAGAGAACTGAATCCTAAAGTATATCTTTAAGGGCTGAGTGGAGAGCCTCAGATGTCACACTTATAGTGTTCTGGCTCAGATATATCCAAAGTACTGGACACAGTACTGAAGTGGTGCAGAGGAGAGATGAAAAAAAAATCTCATCAACCTCTAGAGAAATTTCTTAAAGTGCTCCTCATTGTGATGGTACTTAATGGGGATAAAGTAAATTAGGATGAATACTTTAAAGGATAATAAGATTATCCATGGTTTCAAACCTGACTCTTACCCCGACAAGTGTGTATACTTAACCAACCTTTCAGAGAATCACATGGAGGCATATTATGCAAACCAGCAGTTGATAAACAAATTCAATGTCATCTGATCTGACGCCTGAGTCTAGCTATTGATAACCAACATGTCAAGCAGGGAAAGGTTCACTAGGATAATTGGGGAATTTAGGTCCTTTAATGTGAACATTGGTGGCACTGAACCACAGATCTTTTAATTTATTATTTCATGGGATGCATCGTCACTGGCAAGGCCAGAAATTGTTATCCACTTTAATTGCCTTTGAGAAAGTGGTGGTGAGCTGCCTTCCTCAACTGTTGCAGTCCATCTTGTGCAGGTGCTCCCACAATGCTGTTAGAAAGGGTGTTTCAGGGTTTCTATTTAGCACCGTGAAGGAGCAGTGGTATAATTCCAAGTCAGGATGGTGTGTGGCTTGGAAGGGAACTTGCAGGTGGTGATGTTGTCATGATCTTCTCCTTCTAGATAGGAGAGGCCATGAGTTTGGAAGGTGCTATCGAAGAGGATTGGCAAGTTGCTGCAGTGTATCATATAGATGGTACATACTGCTGCCACTGTGCATTGCTGGTGGTGAGTGTGAATGTTTTAGTTTATGGATGGGGTGCAATTGTGGTGAATGTCACTAGACTAGTAATCCAGAGGTCCAAGCTAATGTTTGGGACATGGGTTCAAATCTCACCACAGCAGCGAGTACAAAAATTCAATTCAATTAATTAATAAAACTGGCGTTGAAAATTTGTCCCAATCATGGTGCCATGAAACTATTATTCCTTGTTGTAAAAATGCACCTGGTTCACCTGGCCCTTTACTTGGTCTGACCTAGAGGTGACTCCAGACCCACAGTAACATGATTGACTTTCAACTGTCCTCTAGACGTGCCAAGCAAGCTACTCAGTTGTACAAAACTGCTACGGAAGATACATAATGCAGTATAAAGACTCAAAAAGTGGCACTTTGGGACCATATCCCAGTCAGTATGAGTCAGTTCTATCAGGAAAGGAGAGCTATACAGTCTGTAATAATGCTGCTTAAAAATATATTGAGAAACCTGCCAAATGTCAATGGGCATACTACATTTGACAGACACAGCACTGGTAAGTAAGTGAGTTCTACAACAGTGATTATTTATTGTAATCTCTGTACATTTTACGTTACAATGCCATTAATTGTCTCCTGATACAGATCATCTAAACCAAAACATGTGTTTATTGCAAAATGGGTAGGCAATGCCCATGTCTGTATATATGTGGCTGCTAAATTCTGCTGGAGAGTAATGAACCTGGTTTGCACTTCAAGGCTGCAACTGGATCTGCAATTCCAAGAAATTCAGGGATCACAGCCAACTCTATTTACTAGCAAACATAGCAACAATAAAAACAATTTGCATTTATGTACTGCTTCTAGCATACTAAAACGTCCCAAGGTATTTCACATAAGCATAACCAAAAGAAAATTTGACACTGAAACACATAAGGCAGAGGAAGTGCTATTGGATCAGAGTTGATTTCATTTTACCGACCAAATCCTGGAGGGTCGGAAAACATGGCTATCATCAAATGGGGTCTGAATAAGGGTCTCCTGTTAATTTGTCTCATTTCCTTCAGATGTTGACGAGCCTACTGTGTATTTCTGGCATTTTCTGTTTTTATTTGCAATACAGTTATTACTTGTGAGGAAATATTGCTGTATGTGGGGAATCTTTGGGTAGGTTAAGGTCCTGGAATAATCTGCCTTAAGAACCCAATGCACATGTTGCCACATTGACTGCTGCTGTAGATTTAAATAATGCATAATCATGTAGGTTACAACAACCTATTATTTTACATTCTTAATCATACTAATGCTACAAATTATAATCCCAGTAAAACACCCTTCCAGTAAAGCAGACTATAAATGCATTTAATATGCCTGAGTATTGAAAGTAATGAAAGGTTTAGAAGAGAAAAATACATTTTAAAATTAAATTTAGCCTGAGGAAACAAGAAAATTGGCATTAATATTGCTGATTGATTGGCAGCTTGGCTTGTCTTTTAGAAATGAGAATTAAGTGGGGGGAATGGGGCTGCATAAAAGGTTTTTGCATGGTGAAAAGTTTCTGAAACATTAACTCCGCTGATCTCTCCAACAAATATTGCCCGACTTACTGAGTATTCCGGACATTTTTCTATTCTTGTGATTTCAGTTTTCCAGCATTTGGAAGTATTTTCCTTTTGTATAAAATGTTCATTTCACATGGAACCCCTTACTGGAAGAGCATGGGTGAAAACACAGAAATAGACTTAGCTGCAGATTCTGTTCTATCTGTTAAGCAATCACAAGATAAAGCAAATAAGTGAGAATCTGTAACTTTCATGTGCTGAGTCCTAACTTAACCATGCAATAATTCTCTACACACAAAGAAAATAGACATTGCACTGAGGTGGGTTAAAAAGTTATCTTCATCTTCTCCTTTTTGTTAATTATTGTAATTCTATTTAACCACAATTTACTGACCTCCTGCCACTGAAAATTAGTTTCTTCTTAATGTCTGTATCAAAACCCTTCATAATTTTCAACACAAAGAAAGAAAATAGAGAAAGGAATAAAAGGATATGCTGACAGGGTGAACATATGAATTAGGGCCATAAATCAGCCTTTCAAGCCTTTTCCACCATTTCATATATCATGGTTGATCTGATTGGAGACTCAATTCCACATTCCCACCTATCCCTGAATTTTTCACTCCCTTGCTTATCAAGAATCCATCTACCTCTGCCTTAAAAATATTCATAACTCTTCGTCTACTGCCTTTTGAGGAAGAGCATTCCAAAGACTCACAATCCTCTGGCAGAAAAAAATTCTCATCTCTATCCTAAATGGGTGACCCCTTATTTTTAAACAGTGGCCCCTAGTACTAGATTCTCCCACTAGAGGAAACATCCTCTCCATATCGATCCTGTCAAGACCCCTCAGCACCATATTTGTCTCAATCAAGTCATCCTTTACATTTCTAAACTCCAGCGGATATAATCTTGTCTAACCTTTCCACATAAGACAACCTGCCCATAGCTTGGTAAACCTTCTCTGAACTGCTTCCTTAGTTTACATCCTTAGACCAATACTGTTCACAGTACTCCAAATATTCCCCTGTATAACTGATGCATAACCTCTCTACTTTTATATTCAATTACCCTCACAATAAATGGTAACATTCTATTAGCTTCCCTACTTGCTGTATCTGCATACTATTTTGCGATTCATGCACAAGATCCCCAAGATCCCTCTGCATCTTGACTTGATTTATTATTGTCACATGTATTAGTACACAGTGAAAAGTATTGTTTCTTGCGCACTATACAGACAAAGCTTACCGAACATAGAGGAGACAATGCAGAATGTAGCGTTACAGTCATAACTAGAGAAAGATCAACTTAATATAAGGTAGTCCATTCAAAAGTCTGATGGCAACAGGGAAGAAGCTGTTCTTGAGTCGGTTGGTACGTGTCCTCAGACTTTTGTATCTTTTTCCCGACAGAAAAAGGTGGAAGAGGGAATGTCCGGGGTGCGTAGGGTCTGTAATTATACTGGCTGCTTTTCTGAAGCAGTGTAGACAGTGTCAATGGATGGGAGGCTGATTTGAGTGATGGGCTAGGCTTCGTTCACGACCCTTGGTAGTTTCTTGCGGTCTTGGACAGAACAGGAGCCATACCAAGCTGTAATACAACCAGAAAGAATGCTTTTTATGGTGCATCTGTAAAGGTTGGTGAGGGTTGTAGCAGACATGCTGAATTTCCTTAGTCTTCTGAGAAATGTTTCACCGTTTAGATAATATGCTTCTTTTTCTATTTTTCCTGTCAAATAGACAATTTAAATTTCCCACATATTCTCCAATTGCCACTTCCTTAAACAATCTATATCCCTTTGTAACCTCCTTGTGTCCCCTTCACATCTTACATCTCACCCAGCTTTGCGTCATCAGCAAATTTAGCAACCATACTTTTGTCCCTTCATCCAAGTCATTTCTATCAATGGTAAAAACTTGAAGCCCCAGCCCTGATCCCTGTGGCACACCACTCATTACATCTTGCCAACCAGAAAAATACCTATGCCCACCCACTGTTTCCTGTTAGTCAGCCAATCATCTATCCAAGACAATATGTGAAATGCAGGGGGGTTGGTGGGAGGACACTTACGTTGAACATAAACTCTAGCATGGACAGGTTGGGCCGAATGGCCTGTTTATATGCTGTAAAATTCTATGGACAGGATTTTTGACGAAGGAGCAGGGCTCCGAAAGCTAATGGCACTGTGTTTACCCCAGTCCAACACCGGGTGCATCTTCACATCATGACTACCGTAGAGTACCGTCAGGACGAAGGAGCAGGGCTCCGAAAGCTAATGGCACTTGCTACCAAATAAACCTGTTGGACTTTAACCTGGTGTTGTTAAAACTCTTACTGATCTCACTCTACAGCAGACACATGCTTAATTCCATTAGTTCTCTCTCCACATTTGCCGGCTGATCTGCTGAGTTTCTCCAGCATTTGCTTCAGATTCCAGCATCCGCAGTATTTTAAAGTTTATTTATCAGTGTCACCAGGTAGGTTTACATTAACACTGCAATGGAGTTGCTGTGAAAAAAAAGAGGTTGGTTTTAGTTTCAAGAGCAAAACATTGAAAATCAGCAACTGCAAGTCCAGCTTTTCTGAATGAGGGTAAATATGCTGCTTTAAAACCATAAGCAATTGCCTGTTTCCTTCTTGCCTTGAGGGAATATAGCAAGGCGGTTAGTCATCTCATTGACAGCAAAACTCCCCCCTATCCAATTTGCTCTCTGGAGCTGGCTCTCAGAGGCCAAGACGTCATCGCTGCCAGGAACTCAGATGATTTCGCAGCGGCGGCTGTTCCGGCCACCTGCCGCCCCTCCCCCCCGCCCGCCGCTGCTGCTGAGCTTCCCAACGGTCGCGGCGCGTGCGGGGGCCCGGCAGGAGGGAGGGAGGCCACTCAGCGCAGCAGCCTGTCAGCGTTGCTCGTGGGGGGGGGGGGGGGGGTGGGCGGGAGCACATGGCGCACCGCCCCCACCTTGCCCCGCGCCGATTGGCGGAAGCCCCCTGGGGTTTGGTAGCTGGAGCGGCCTCCGATTGGTTGGCGGAGGGCGGGATGGGCTGTCAATCACCCCGGCGGCCAAACCCCGTCTCCGATTGGTGGGGTGGGCTGTCGATCAATCAGTAGTCCCCGCCTACTTCCCCTCCCACTCACCCCTCCCCCTCCCCTCACCCCGGGCTCGGGTTGTCGGCTGAGGGGAATTTTTTATCTGTCTCTGTTGATGTCGTTGGCCGGGGCAAAGCCGAAGTGCGTCAAATATACATCGATATTAAACACAAAAAAATAATCTCCGAGACTCGTGAATCGACAGGGAATTATTTTGTGACGCGGAAAAAGCTGGGATAAAATATAACGCGAAACGTTGATGGAGTTAAGCATGTGTTTGCCGTAGAGCGAGGCGTCAGAAAGTTGGGGGGTGACAGGCTGGAAAGTTTTCTTGCTGCAGAGGTATGTGTTATATTCCTTCTCACAGTTGGCCTGATAACTCCTTGTTAGCTTCATGCAAAACCCAGTCTGGAACTTTTTTAAGCAAATCTGGTTTACCTGCTGAGAATGTGATTTGTGCAATGAAAAATTTTAAAAGAAACCCCACAACAGGATTAATTAATGGGGTTTAAAAAGCCCAGTTACAATAGAAACCCATTGAGTTAATTCATCAGGAGCCACCACATCCCCTTGACTTCTCAATCTTTTTGGTCCACAGTCAGTGCTGAGACAAAAATATGGCAATTGCTGATTTCCAAACATCCTGTGTGGAATACAGCATCTCCCAGTTTGTTTAAGGTGATGCAGGAGCAGCCTCTTCCAGGTTAATGCACTTCTAATACTTTATTGGCTTTTTAAAATATTAACAATGAAAAATGCATGTAATGCAGGAGGTAACTTTATTAAGAACATTTTTTTAAAACTCAATTCTTAAAGTTACAAAGTCAGTGTTCAGAGTGGACAGGGCAAACCCAAATCCATCTCCTTGGTTTACTCCAAAAAGCAAATTCAAACTGAATCCAATTCATGGTCCCCACAAGAGTGACCGACAAGATCCAAGATAAGGCACTGCACCCCATCTTGGGCCTGAGCCAACGCTTGGTCTTAACCAAAAGGCCAAGAAACATTTTACTAACTGAAGTGTTTCCCTTCAGCCACTGCGAACAGGAAGTTTTGTAACTGTGTTTTAAAGAGAAGAAAGTTTTTTTGGGCACATGGCAAGTATATTTATCAGCTCCTGTTGAAGTATTAGTTCTTAATAACATTTTGTCACAAAAAGTATGTAGTGACTGCATGCAAATATAAAACTGTGTAGAAGGGTGCAGCAATATTTGTAAATATTTAATATATGCTGTTGGTTGCTGCTCTTCCAACAAAGCAGTATTTGTTAAATAACATGTTGTGTCATGTTTTAAATCAAAACTGCTTACACTCCTATTCAGTAGCCCATTCTTAATTATGTAATTGGGTTTCAGTTTGTTGAATGAAATTTTTATAACTTTTATGTATTTTTGATTTGCTTCATAAATTTACATCAAATATTAACTCGATTTGAACACAAGGAAAGTGATTGTTACTGAAAAGTTTTATATGTATGAAATAAGCCAGAGGATCCCTGGAGGTACTGTTCGTTACAACAAGGATGGTAACTAACTACATGACAAATGATTTCCAATTATAGAGGTTGAAAGGACTACGAATGACGCTGTTGTCATCCTGTTTATTGTTTAATCTTCATCTTTGTTTCACTCTGCTTTAACCTTTTGCATATGTATTTCCCATTAATTATGTGTGTATTCAGAACAATACTGAAATTATTGGATGACTTTTGTATCTCGATGGTGTCCTCATGATGTGCCCAACAGCTATTTTGACTTTAGGTATCAGTTCAGTATTTCAGTGTCAAACTAACTTTGTCACTTGTGGTTGTAATTTATGATTGGTGGTGTTTTATGTCAAAATCATCACACCTGAAATGACGCTACTAGGACTCATGTTTCGGTACTCAACAAATTCACAATATTACTCACAAATCCATAAAAAAGCTTCAGTTTCTACTTGTGCCTTCTTTTGTGACATGTAAAATACAACATGACTCTGCATTATGACTAGCTGACATGTACATTTTATGCTGTACTTGACATCAAGATTTTAAAATTCCTAGAATGCTAGGTGAAATTAAAGAGAGGATGTATGAAAAACTGATCAAATTTGACACTGTGCTGACTTTAGATTGGACTTTGGTTGAATACAGCATTATTGCTGATCCTGACTTCTGCTTGGTTGATGAAACACAGCATATTGCACATGATTCAATTTGTTTAGGAGCCCTTTTTCGATATGCACAAAAGAACTTGTTAAAAAATCTGGAACACTTTTTCTCACCTGTTTAACCTCGATGATTTTCTACTGTCAGCTACCGTTGAAAAACATTTTTTTCTATTTCCTCTGCAATTGACAACTTTTTTAGTCTGATAACTTTGTGACTTTCAATCAGTTATTCTATTTATTGATCTCAGCCATTTTCTTTCCTCTGTATGTTCACATAACTTTATCATAGTTATTTCTATTTTTCAGTATTGAACTGCAGAAAGGAGTCCTATCTTGAAAAATCCTCGAAAAGAAGCGTTCTACACAAAACAGCTGAGGAGACCAGGTAAAGTAATGTACCATTTAGTGTCTATCAGTGAATAATTCCTTCTCAACCCAGGATGTTTCTCTCAGTCTCTAATGTTAATTATTATGACTAGCCCCAAAGTATTGTCTTTTTAAATACAGAGGTGGTATGTTTTTGTGCTATGTGTCTCCATCAAAATGATCACTAACAATAGGATGAGCAATGTTATATATTTTGTTTCAGGAAACCATTTTGGAAAATACAGTATTTTTTTCTTAAAAGGAAGTAAAATTTTAAATTCTGTGACCTTGAAGCAACTTATGCGGGTAACGCTGGCTGAATGTAACTTCAGTTTCCCATGCTTAAAGCTGAATCTTTAAAATAATTTTGAAACTAGAACTAGCACGTGTAATATTTTGGTTTGGTTTACAAGAATGAGGAAGGATACTGTGTTTTAGCAGTCACATACTGATAGTGGCTTAGAAGGCTAAATTTGACACAGAGCACCTTGTGAGTAGGAATATTGTAATATTTTCAGTTCTTCAGAAATGGGGAAAATGCTAGCATTTTATATACATCAGATGTTTCTTTCTTAGAATCTTAGAAACCCTACAGCACAGAAAGAGGCCATTCGGCCCATCGAGTCTGCACCGACCACAATCCCACCCAGGCCCTACCCCCACATCTCTAGATATTTACCCACTAATCCCTCTAACCTACGCATCCCAGGACATTAAGGGCAATTTTTTAGCATGGCCAATCAACCTAACCCGCACATCTTTGGACTGTGGGAGGAAACTGGAGCACCCGGAGGAAACCCACGCAGACACGAGGAGAATGTGCAAACTCCACACAGACAGTGACCCAAACCAGGAATCGAACCCAGGTCCCTGGAGCTGTGAAGCAGCAGTGCTAACCACTGTGCTACCGTGCCGCCCTATTTTCCTTGTTAATGTTTGCAGTAGTGAGATATATCTTCAGAAAATGATATTAAAAACGATAACCATTTTAAAACATCAAAAATATTGAATATGTACAGTCTTGGTATATTTTTCTCAACAGTGTAACATTATCAAAATTGCACTTTTATAATGTCTGCATCCTCCACAGCCACCACCTCCCTCTGACATTCCATCTGTGTTTGGGATATCTCAAAGCAGACTTAATTTGCTCTTGATGGTTGCTAGAGTAACATGTTATGCCACTGTACTGCCTCAGTCACTTTAACATGTTGCTACTATGACAGTATACTCTTAATAGTTGAAGATAATTGTTTCTGTTGTTTGCCCTAAGTGTTGTACACCACTTCCACTCTTCTTCCTAATTACTGTTCATTTTAGAGTCTCTTTTTGAGCCAAAATATGATTAATGGGATATAAATTAATGAGTAGAGTGCAACCCTGTCCAACTAAATTGATGCAAGCTGAAATCTATTCCACCAGCTAAGAATTTAATAGTGCTAGAGACCACCCAACTAAGAGTCCCCCCCGCTTCTCCAGAGTGAGGATATAAACCACACCCCCTCACTTTCTTTTCATTGAAGAGGCTCAAAATCTGAAGAGGAAAAACTGGTCTATGGAGTAGTAACATGCCAATTTTCTGACTGTACCTGACATTTGACAAATTCTGTTAAGATCGCCCCCAGAATATCAGTGCTGTAAAGCAAATTAATGATTTGAAATTGAAGTAGTGCAAAGCTCCATTGTTTATGTTTCGTTTTGCTTCATGGTGTATTAATTTTGGAGTATTTTTGTTGTACTAGAATCTAAAATAATTTCTAACCTGTTAAAAGTGTGAAAATTGCAAGCTGGTTTATTCAGCGTTTTATGCTCACGGTTACTAGTTGAATGATTTTGTATAATACTTGGTGATTTCATGACATGTTTTATAATTTCCCAAAGTATAGTGTTCCCTTCATCATAAAACTAGTTTATTAGTTGTAAGTGTGTAGAGATGTATTGAGATCTTAGGAGACACTATATAAATAAAGTTGTCAACCCTCTAGGATTATCCTGCAGTTTCTAAACAAAAAACAAATAAATATTAATCGACTGGCCATTGCAAGCACAAACCAGGAGAAAAAACAAGCCAGTATTAAAAATTGTGCATTTTTATTTTTTTTCTTTCAGTTCTTTTGTTTATTTGTTATAAAAGCATTGAACATAAGAGGGGAAAATTGCTATAGTTTACTGGGTGGAGTGGTTACAGGCAGATGCAACTGTCAGGAATCTGTCCAGGCAGTTACCAACCCTATCTATGTTTAATACAATTTTTTATTTAACCAGAGAAGCCTTCGGGCTATTTAGGTCCTCCCTACCTGCCTGCAAAGGTCAGAATTGTTGAAAGGCAATATGTTAACCGCAGTGGAGTTGTGTAAGAAAAGTAAAACCGGAAGCAGAGCACTATTTCAAAGCAGAAACATAGCTTTGCAGTCTTCTGCTTAATGATTAAAAACATTGCGCTATGAAGGCACTGTTTGTTATCTGTGTTGTGAGATCACAGTCGGATATATGGGATTTGGATTTTGGATACAAAGAAGTATTACTTTAATTTACCGGTTAGTCTATGAATGCTTTTAAGCTACATGTTTATTGATCATGACTGAATATTTGATTTTGCTTCATAGCATCTTAAATTCGCAATGTTTTCCTTTTTCGTACTTATGATGGTGGGAGAAGGGAGAGTACTGTTGTTTTTCTAGTTATGTTGTTTTATAAACTCTGAAGTAAAATTAACTTTGAAATTGTTTCAGCCTTCACTGTAGCAACAGTCACAGTTGCAAGAGGGAAATTGAAATGAAATAAAGTTTCGATAACAGAAAATGAACACATAGCAACCATTCAGTTTTTGTATTTGCTTTAATTGTTTTTGAATTTAATTTTGGTTGCAAAAGTAAATAATTTCAATGTTTTTGTTTTCGTGCAAGGAATTGAAGGAAAGAGATGGGATTTTCCATCCCCGCTGTGGTGGGACCTAGCATGGGTGCAGGGCCAGCCAAAAGTCCATTGACTTTCAGTGGCACTGGAAGATCCCAGTGGTGGACAGAGCTGGAAAATCCAGGCATATCTATTTTAATATGTGCATTGAGCCTTAGTGAACATCTCAGTGTTCTCTGGTTTCATATGCCCTTATGGTGGTGTTTCAGTGAATTTTTGACAAGGTACCATTTACTGCAGCCAATTTTCTAGGCACCGGAATAAGATGCTTCATGAAGTTACCTTTTACACCTTTCAGCCAATCACTAAGCATCTGAATAATTTCCTTGGACATGACTGACCTGATCCTATTTGTGATTCTTCATGTATAAAGTTCCAATCCAGTTAAAAATCAATTTAAAATGATGGGATCAAAAGTCTCTTTCTATCTGAGAAATACATGAATGATACCAATCTGTGAATCCTAATGAGGTGGATTTGGCAGGGTGGGGGTAACACTCTGGTTTCTTATGGGAAAAATCAGCTAAGCTAGAGTTATACATTAGTTAATTATAAAGTCACACCCTTAACTATCTATCATGGTAAAGGGGTAAGTCACTGATGGGCAACCTAGGCTAGTAAGTGGGCCGCATGATTGGCCCTCCTTTATCTCAGTGGGCCACAAGATTGAAATCAAGCCCGGTGAATAAGATTAAATATGTTTAATACATGCCAAATATTTCATAATGAACTATACAAAATGCTTAATCAGTTATACATCAATAGAACTGTCATCAGCTTTAAATGGTTAAAAACAAAATAAATGTTTACACTTTGGGCACAGAGGGAGCGCACGGCTCTCCTGGTCAATGCTGTGTGTCATCAGCATACACCTCATTTCACTTGCCTTTGCTTTACATGTGTATATCGTCAGTCATATTGGTAGGAAAAAAAACTACACAGATGAAAATCAGTGGAATCTGGCAACACTGAGTTTGGGCAACAGTCAACCAAATGTCTCATGGGTCACCTGTGGCCACCGAGCCGCAGGTTACCCACCACTCGGGTAATCCCTTATCCCGGTTGGATGAGCGAGTGTGTTTGGACTGGATTGCTAATTGGTACTCTAACTTCCTTTGTGAATCCTTTTCCTTCACTGAGCTGCTAATTTCAGCCCTTCCAACAATTCTATTTCTGCCAATAACAAACAACTATTTCTGCTAATAGAGCAGCTGCTACAACATATTCATAATCCTTGAGGTTGATCACAGCTTCTGCCTGTAATTCTGACACACACACACATACACCTGCTGAGGGAGCTCCCTTGACACAAGTTACAAATCCAGGGGTGAGCACTAAAAGCAATTTTGCTGTCAGTAGTCACGCTGACAAGTCCACAGATTAACAATGTGTTGGTTTCTGTGACATCGCTAAGGTGAACGTTGCTAAGGTTCATAGCTATGTGTTACCCAAATGTTGCTTCAAACAGTTTCCATAAAATCCTGACTACTAGTGTCGTTTATGGCTTCAACTGGATTGTGCTACTAGATTTCAGTCACCTTTTTTGTTCAGGGGATGTGAGTGTCACTGACATTTGAGTTTTTATTGCCCTTGAATGGAATGGCTTGCTCAGCCATTTCAGAGGACATTTAAGAGTCAACCATATTGCTGTGGGTCTGGAGTCACATATAAGTCAGACCAGTTAAGATTTCCTTCCCTAAAGGACATTAGTGAACCAGGTAAGTTTTTTTGACAATCCAACAATGGTTTCATGATTGTCATTAGACTTTTAATTCCAGATCATAATTGAATTCAAATTTTACCATCTGCCGTGGTGGGATTTGAACCTGGGTCCCCAGAGCATTACCCTGGGTTTCTGGATTACTAATCCAGTGACAATATTATGCCACCACCTCCCCATAATTACTATTATTTGATTTATAATTTAATGAAGTATTATGATATATAGATGAAATTTTGCATCCAAACCATGAAAGATACTGGTAGATTCTGTCCTTTAAACGATGGATTATGTCTGGAGAGAGGATTGTTAAATATTGTACAGGAGGAAGTACAGATTTTGAGGTGAAGAATTTGAAATATCTCAAAGTTGTGAGCACATTCAATTGAATGTGATTTTTATTTTATTACCTAGGGTATGGGTGTCAATATCACTGACTTAGTGATGACACGTTTGCATTTATTAGTCTGTATGTCATGACACATGAAATGGGTTATAATGCTGGAAGGAATTACAGTGTGCTGGATGGTGTCAGGTTTTTTGAGTTTTGTTGGAGCTACACTCGCCAGGCATGTGGGGAGTATTCCATCACATACCTCAGGTCAGGAGCATAATGGAATATCTCCATTTAACCTTGAGTGTAGCCCCAACAACACTTGAGAAGCTTGGCAACATCCAGGACATATCCACACTCTTGATTGACACCCCATCTACCACCTTAAACATTTACGCCATCTGCCACTGACATACAGTGACAACAGTGTGTTACATCTGCAAGATGCACTGCAGCAACTCACCAAAGCTCCTTTGTCAGCACCTTCCAAACCCACAACCTCTATCTCTTCAAAGGACAAGGGCAACAGATATATGGGAACGCTGCCACCTGCAAGTTCCCCTCCAGGCCGCTCACTATCCTGACTTGGAAATATATTGCCATTCCCTCCTTCACTGTCACTGGGTCAAAATCCTGGCATTTATTGCCCAATCCTAATTGCTTTGAGATGATGATGGTAAGCTGCCTTCTTGAACCGCTGCAGTCCATCTGAGGGAGGTAGACCCACAGTGCTGTTAGAGATGGAGTTCCAGTATTTTGACCCAACAACAATGAAGGGAGGGTGATATATTTTGTCATCGGAAAGGTGAGTGACTTGGAGGGGAATTTCCTTATCCATCTCGATGGTAGTGGTCGTGAGTTTGGAAGGTGCTGTCAAAGGAGCTTTGGTGAGTTCCTGGAGTGCATCCTGTAGGTGGCACACACTGCTGCCACTGTGAGTCATTGGTGGAGGGAGAGAATGTTTGGAGATGTTGTGCCAGTCAAGCTGGCAGTTTTACCCTGGATGATATGTCCTGCTTTTTGTTTACAAATTACAGCTGCAAATTCCGAGAATGCAAAGTATAGAACCTTGCATCCTAATCGCGTATTTTCTTTTTGTGCGCATAATCTATATTTCCGCCATTGTTGGGTTTAACATTTTAATTGGTGGCTTGGACAAGAGCTTGACCAACATCTGTGAATTTATTATCTTAAATTTGTCAGTGATGGAGCAGACTTTCCCAATCAGTCATTTCCACCAAGCTTTTAAAAAAGCCACTGTATTGATGCAGTGCATGCGAGTAATGAACCAGATGATCATCATTGTAGATGGGAATTATATTTCCTGTAACAAGTACGAGATACTACTTTTTTGTTAGTGTTTTTATCTTATGATAACCGACTGCTTTAGTTTAATTTTCACTCCACTTCACTGTGGAGAGAAAAACAGTCAATGCAAATTTGACTAGTAATCATAATGCAATATTTTAATTGACTATAACACAAAAATCTGGACATAGCAAGTGATTTATTTTGTCTGTAATTTTAGAACCATTGTAATTAGATGAAATGCAAAAAGGTGTTTTACTAGATCAGAATAAGTGGTTGATTTTTTTTAAAAAAAACTTTATTTACACATTTAAAAGTAACTTTAGTCGTCATGACACGATGTGGAACCAGTGTTTGCATCTTAAGGATTTCAATATTCTTAAATTTGAAGTTTGCTTCATTGGTACAAGAAGGGAAATTGTTGCTTCGTACATCTGCTGTACTGAATGAATATGGTTGCAAAATTAAAGAATCATTGTTGGAAGAAGATTCTCAGAAAATTATTTATGACTGATATTTGATGGTATACATTTGGAATTCATTATTGTAGCAGTAAATGGGTGCAGACTGATTGGAATTGATTGCAAAGAGGATGACAGTGAGAATCTTAATTACCATTGCAGATCTTTTCTAAGAGTCAAATATTAACATGGGTTAGTAAGGTCAAATTGATTGAACTGTACCTTTGAAAGGAAGATGCGTTATGCTACCAAAAGTCTCTTGTGTGAAAGAATATATGGTCACACAGAACACTGGTTTCACATCGTGTCATGATGACTAAAGTTACTTTTAAATGTGTAAATAAAGTTTTTTTTAAAAAAACAACCACTTATTCTGATCTAGTAAAACACCATTTTGCACTTCATCTAATTACAATGGTTCTAAAATTACAGACAAAATAAACCACTTGCTATGTCCAGATTTTTGTGTTATAGTCAATTAAAATATTGCATTATGATTACTAATCAAATTTGCATTGACTTTGCCTCACATCACAGTTAATTTCACTGGAGAATTTGCATTTTTCCTGTCCTCTATAATGCATTACAATTTAGTCAATTTATCATTTTGTTTTGGATTAAGGGCTGAGGTAATAAACAAGGCCTGAGCACAGAGATCACTAGTTTTTGGGGTCATTTGTATTTTGTGCATCGTCATTTCCTCAACTGTCGCATTCTGGTTTAATACAGACTGGCAAATATGTAGTCCTCAGTGGCCTTATTGAAAGTGCCTAAGCTAATATGAGCCTCTACAGAAATAGGCCTACTGTTTATGTTTTATAAAGGCAAAAAGCTATAAATTTTATGGCTAAGTCAAATTTGTTGTGCCGGGTACTTGTTCCATTAAGCACAACAGATTGGTTTCACTATGAGCAGCTGTAGTGGAATAACTTGAGAATCGTTGGCGGCACGGTAGCACAGTGGTTAGCACTGCTGCTTCACAGCTCCAGGGACCTGGGTTCGATTCCCGGCTTGGGTCACTGTCTGTGTGGAGTCTGCACATTCTCCTCGTGTCTGCGTGGGTTTCCTCCGGGTGCTCCGGTTTCCTCCCACAGTCCAAAGATGTGCGGGTTAGGTTGATTGGCCATGCTAAAAAAAAATTGCCCCTTAGTGTCCTGAGATGCGTAGGGTACAGGGATTAGTGGATGGATATGGGGTGGGATTGTGGTCGGTGCAGACTCGATGGGCCGAATGGCCTCTTTATGTACTGTAGGGTTTCTATGAGATTCTATGAGATCACCATTATGTTTCATTGATGGAATGATGGTTGTTTACAAAACATGGACATACACTTTTTTATTTTGTGCACTTCTTTAGTTTCTTTCAACAAATCATTAAAACAATCTAAATCTGTATAAGTGAGGAATGAATTTGAAAGGAATTTCTAGTTCTTGCAGGCAGGAAATCAACAATAAAGTGAAACTAAACACATACTTAGCCTTTATAATGTTAAATATGTAAACTTGCTTCACTTGTGTCACGGGGGGGGTTATGAGTTCATCTGGGCAAACCTTCCTACTCCCCCTCAATTTAAGGTGGTATTCTCATTCCTGAAAATTCCCCTATTTTAACTAGCTTAAAACAGAATAATTGAAGGGTTTGTGATAACCCAAGGCTTCTCAGGGTTAAAGCAAACCTGTAAGCTGTAGCAAATTTGCCTTCACCTTTGGGCTTCTTTTTCCCAAATGTTTTTTAGCCAGAATAATTTCAACTAATAATTTGTGTTTTCTCTCTTGATTAAACCTCCATTCAGTGTCTTGACATGCTTTCCCACCTTGGTCTTGTTAATGTCTCACCTTACATTATATTTCCTATTTCCATACATCAAAACAAAATTTTTGCCTGATATTGCATCTGATGCTAAATGCTTTTATGAATAAAGCATTTATGAGCACCTCTTTTTTTTAATCCTTCCCCTCTCTTGCAGTTGATTGCAGTTACTCCATTGGAGGGAACATTTTTTGCCAAGTAAAGCTGCAAACAGTGAACCTCCACAACTTAGTTGCAAATCTCAAACAATGCTAAATATTTGTGCAATATTTAGTTTTTCAATGCGATCTTTTTAGATACATGCTGCATAAGGTGTGTGCTGGTGGAAATATTCAGTAAAAGATTTTCGTGAAATAATATAGATATATGATTCGATATTTAACAAAGTCATAACTTCAGCAGTATAACATTGTAACATGTGATATTTTATACTTGAGATCAAATTAAACCTGACACTTGTATATCACATGTGGCTAACCTATTCTTGCTGTTCAATTGAACTAATTTTATATCTTTTGTATTGCATAAACATCTAGTATTAGTTGAAATCTACAGTTGCTAATGGCATTCTGCTGATAAATTTGCATAAGTTTTGCTCTGTGGCCTGTCACTTGATTCAAACCCATTGATTAAAATTTGACTTTTATGGGGTTTTAGTTAATTCAAATTACCTTTTTAAAACGAAGTCCTGTTTTGTTGATGTGCAAATTCCCTCACTTAATGTACAAATCTTGAGATAATTTAATCAGTGCAGGTCATTTGTGAGATTCCTCGGGGAAAAATATAAAGTCCGCAACTTTTTGCATCTTAAAGTTGGAAAAGCAGCTACTATAATTCTTACCCAATATGAATTGTCCCGGGTCAAATGGATGAGTTAGTGTTAATAGTATTAAATTAGTTGTGGAAGTATAACACTACAGAAAGAATTATAATGTTGAATAAGTTGAGCCAACGAGATGAAGTCTGCACCATATTATATTTTAGCTAGTCATAATACAAGAAATATTATTCAACTGTTCATCTTTCAGTGCAATTTATGTGGAATATCTCTCTTTAACAAAACTTGCATACAAAAAGTAATTTCCTGTGTGGTTACCATTTGGTTTGTTATATTTCAATCTTGAGTATCATGCCAGCTAAAGTAATATATAGAAACTTTTTGATGGTTGCTACACAACACTTTCATTTAACTTACTAAGAAGTCTCATCTTGTTTTGTACCAATCTTAAAAATGAAAAGTTATCTTACAAATGTTTGTAACTACGATGCAAGTATGGTTAGATATAGATTTATCTGCCTAATATGTACAACCGGGTGACCATCCATTTAATTTCAACCAGACAATCCAGTTTTGGACTATCTGCTCAGTTCAGTAATAGGTTTATTTTAGAAAGCAATAATTGGGGACTAATTTTAGCCTCTACCATCATTAGTGGGAGAGGATCTTGCAAGAGTTAAATTGTTTAAAAAGATGAAACCCACTGCAAACATGCCTACTTGTGGTTTAAACTATGTGGGTTTGGGGCTGGCCAAGTCATCTCTGAAGAAACAGGTCTGCTGATTATCTGCTGATAATTAAATGAGGCTCTGTTCATCAGATTCTGTGATCCATTTAAGTGGCTAATAGTTGTGTGCAGGACTTGGGAAACCAAGCAGTTGAAGGGAGATGAGAGCAGTCAGGTCTAACAGATGAGCACTTTTCCTGCACTTTTGTGGAGCAGGAATGCTTCCACATCCTGACCCTTCAAACAAACTTGCCTCCCTTCTATCTCTCCTTTCAGGTTGCTGCCTTCCGAACCACTACCAATCCCAAACTCCGATAGGCAGGGATTGTCCCTCGTTGTCCCCGATTGCTATCTTCTACTTGGAAACTATAGGCCAGTGAGCCTCACATCTGTGGTGGGTAAATAGTTGGAAGGTATTTTGAGAGACAGGATCTACAGGCATTTAGAGATGCAAGGACTGATTAGGGACAATCAGCATGGCTTTGTGAGTGGAAAATCATGTCTCACAAATTTGATTGAGTTTTTTGAAGGGGTAACCAAGAAGGTAGATGAGGGCAGTACAGTTGATGTTATCTACATGGACTTTAGCAAGGCCTTTGACAAGGTACGGCATGGTAGGTTGTTGCATAAGGTTAAATCTCATGGGATCCAGGGTGAGGTATCTAAATGGATACAAAATTGGCTTCTTGACAGAAGCTAGAGGGTGCTTGTAGAGAGTTGTTTTTCAAACTGGAGGCCTGCGACCAGCGGTGTGCCTGAGGGATCAGTGCTGGGTCCACTGTTATTTGTCATTTATATTAATGATTTGGATGAGAATATAGGAGGCATGGTTAGTAAGTTTGCAGATGACACTAAGATTGGTGGCATAGTGGACAGTGAAGAAAGTTATCTCCAATTGCAACGGGATCTTGATCAATTGGGCCAGTGGGCTGACGAATGGCAGGTGGAGTTTAATTTAGACAAATGCAAGGTGATGCATTTTGGTAGATTGAACCAGGGTAGGACTTACTCAGTTAATGGTAGGGCGTTGGGGAGAGTTACAGAACGATCTAGGGGTACATGTTCATAGCTCCTTGAAAGTGGAGCCACAGGTGGACAGAGTGGTGAAGAAAGCATTCGTCATGCTTGGTTTCATCGGTCAGAACATTGAATACAGGAGTTGGAATGTCTTGTTGAAGTTGTACAAGACATTGGTACGGCCACACTTGGAATACTGTGTGCAATTCTGGTTACCCTATTATAGAAAGGATATTATTAAACTAGAAAGAGTGCAGAAAAGATTTACGAGGATGCTACCGGGACTTGATGGTTTGAGTTATAAGGAGAGGCTGAATAGACTGGGACTTGGCGGCACAGATAAGTTGGGCCGAAGGGCCTGTTTCCATGCTTTAAACCTCTATGACTCTACCACAGGTTTTGCAAGTCTGGCAGTTAGCTAGCCTTCAGTCTGGATGACTGTCAGGTGGAAAATAGTGTTTATAAAATTCAGATGAAGTCTTTTCGTTAGATTTGGCAGGACCTCCATGTTTCAGGTTTCCTGGCCCCTGCAATGTGCCCCGCTCCCTCCACTTCGGTATCAGGGTCCAAGTGTACAGTTTTCTGCATGAGAGGCACTCTGAGATGGAGGGGTGGGTGGGAACTGTAGGAGCATGTAAGGACATGACCCCAAGCTAATTCAGAATACTTGGCTCCTACTGAACAACAAATAGCAGGAACAGCAAATTTTTTGAGGAGAAATTGCTTCATTCGAAGGATCATAAATCTGTGGAACTCTCTATCCCAGAGTGCAGTGGATGCCGGAACACTAAGTAGATTTAAAGAGGAGATAGATAGGTGTTTAAGTAGCAGTGGGATGAAGGCGTATGGGGAGTAGGCAGGATGAGGCCAAGGTGAGATCAGCCATGATCGTATTGAATGATGGAGTAAGCTCGAGGGCTGAATTGCCTACTCCTGCTCCTTGTTCTTGTGTTTCTCTGTCAAGCTTCCACATGTTATTGGCAGAAGCATTAATCTGTTTGTTCAGTGATCAGCTGTGCTATTAAATCAGACTTTCACATGTTGTTGATGCCTGTCATCTTTAGCTCTGCATACTGTACTTAAAATGATTTCTCCAATAGATTACTCATTCTGCAGATCCTAAATCCATTCACAGAAGTATTTTTCCCCTGTGGAAACTCTATTCTATGTTATAACATGAAAGGCTTTCTAAACAAAGTGTTCATTTGAAATCTTTCATTTCTCAATTTCAATGTTTAGCATCTGTGAAAGTAGCAACAGTCAAAATGTAAATTAGTTTGCATTTCTGTTGTAAAGCTTGTAGAAATGCACCTTTTGAATTGTGCAACAGGGTTGAAAACGTGCTGAGAGTTGGGTTGGTAGTTCAATGTGGGGAAGGAAGGGGCAAGGGAGTAATAACAAGCAATTGTAGTAGTAGTTGAGGTACTTTGAGGTATTGTGACCAAATCCTACTAAGGAAACTTGTGAAATTTGAATATATTAATTTGTCCAAATACCCAACTGGTTCATTCATTTTTTTTCAGGGAAGGGGAATCTGCCACTGCAATCTGGTCCAGCCATGTGACTCTTAATGTTCTCTGAAGTGGCTTAATAAGCAACTCCAAATGGGCAATAAATATCATCTATCTTGTTTCAAAGACTATTTACTCGGATGGATGGAGCTATTACAAGGGGGCATAACTATAGGGTTCGTGGTGGGAGATACAGGAAGGATATCAGAGGTAGGTTCTTTACGCAGAGAGTGGTTGGGGTGTGGAATGGACTGCCTGCAGTGATAGTGGAGTCCGACACTTTAGGAACATTTAAGCGGTTATTGGATAGACACATGGAGCACACCAGGATGATAGGGAGTGGGATAGCTTGATCTTGGTTTCAGATAAAGCTCGGCACAACATCATGGGCCGAAGGGCCTGTTCTGTGCTGTACTGTTCTATGTTCTATGTTTCATCTGTGCCCTGAGATTTATTTTAACAAATTTGCTCATGTCTGGTAATCCCAACTTCCTTATTCTCTCTTGTGAGGAAACAGCAGGCATTTTGTACTTGACTAAGTGTAATGCAGCCAAGACAGAATGACCTCGAGAACTCATGGTAATTATTTAGAAACATAGAAAAACTACAGCACAAAACAGGCCCTTCGGCCCCACAAGTTGTGCCGAACATATCCCTACCTTCTAGGCCTACCTATAACCCTCCATCCTATTAAGTCCCATGTACTCATCCAGGAGTCTCTTAAAAGACCCTATTGAATTTGCCTCCACCACCACTGACGGCAGCCGATTCCACTCGCCCACCACCCTCTGTGTGAAAAACTTCCCTCTAACATCTCCCCTGTACCTACTCCCCAGCACCTTAAACCTGTGTCCTTTCGTAGCAGCCATTTCCACCCTGGGAAAAAGCCTCTGAGAGTCCACCCGATCTACGCCTCTCAACATCTTATATACCTCTATTAGGTCTCCTCTCATCCTACGTCTCTCCAAGGAGAAAAGACCGAGCTCCCTCAGCCTATCCTCATAAGGCATGCCACTCAATCCAGGCAACATCCTTGTAAATCTCCTCTGCACCCTTTCATCTTTTCCACATCCTTCCTGTAATGAGGCGACCAGAACTGAGCACAGTTCGTAAATATCACTTAGTAAATTTAGTCCTGACTGTTAGGCTTTTGGAGGAAACATCGAGAGAGGAAGATGTATGAAGCAGTGGTCTTCCATTGCTGGAACACACTGCAACACAGGCCTTGTACTGTTGATGTGTTGAAATGAGGATGTCTAGAATTTAGGATACAATATGGAAGTAGTCCTGTTTTGAAAAATATCTTTTGTGTGTGTGTACCAGAAAATGTCAAATGGGTTTAATCAAATAGGTTTCCCATTTTTGATGCAATAATGTTAAAACAGATAGCAATTTCATCATGTAAAATTATCTTAAAACCTGTTTTTTTTCTTTATAGTGAAATAGCTGCTCCCTGGTTTTGCTCTGTAACACTTCAACTGTATTGCATATGTTATTTAAAACTTAAGCTCTGTAAAGGAGGAATTTGTTTTACTGTTTGTATTTTTGAGCGTTGTGATTTATTGTTGCTTCTGTTGAGTATGCTCCTGTCTATTGAGGTTGGATGGTTTTGGCGTGTGAATAATCAACCTTTTGATCTCCAAAATGATCATGTCGTTTTTGAACGTAATTTGGAATTTCCTTTGTTTCGTCTTGCCTTCGACCACACACGAATCACTTTGATTTCTAAACCACAGGGTGTCTTCGTCATAGCATCGTAGTGAATCACAGCTGAGTAATTCTAAAGAAATAATTTTCTTCAATAAGTAAAAAGTAGATGTTGCACTTACTGAATTGCAAGTTTTACATTTCAAAGATGGAACTAGATTTTCAGCATAATTTGAAGTGGAAGGTTGGAATTTTGATCTTGAGATACAAAGGAGGATGGGAATAGTGGGAAACTCTCAAATGATTCATGTTATACTTTTTAAAGTGTGATGCTTGGCAGTTGGCCAGTGAACTTATCTGAATCTGTGTATATTTTAATATTTTTACCTCTACTCACTCATTGGAAGTTTGGAAACTATACATTTACTGGGCTTGGGTATTTCCCAGGGGTATACACCTCTTGTTACCCGGAAGTCATAGAAACATAGAAAATTGGAGCAGGAAGAGACCATTTGAACCTTCGAGCCTGCACTACCATTCATTATGATCATGGCTGACCATCCAACTGAATAGCCTGATCCTGCCTACCCCCCCCCCCCTCCCCCCCCCCCCCCCCCCCCCCCCATATCCTTTGGTCCCCTTTACCTCAAGTGCTATATCTAACTGTTTCATGAAAACATACAATGTTTTGGCCTCAACTACTTTCTGTGGTAGTGAATTCCACAGGCTGACCACTCTGGGTGAAAACATTTCTCTTCATCTCTATTCTACCCTGTATTCTCAGACTGTGATCCTTGTGACCCCACCATTAGGAACCCCACCATCAGGAAAGTCAATATATGATTAAGTGTTTATCATGTCACCCGCTGGGAAAACATGTCTGCCCTTTATTCCTCTGGCATTGATGGGATTCTGCCCATTTCTGTGGAAACTGCATCATATCTTGGATAAGATACCAATTCCAAGAAATTCCACTTCAAAAACATGCTTCTCGCTGATTTGGGGATTTTAATTAATTTTAAGTGTAGGCATTTTTCAAAAAGACTGTAATGTTAAGGGGAACTTTACATCATTCTGAGTAGGTAAATCTAAACATCATGGAAATAGTCTGAACATGCGTTAGCTGGGGAATTTACCTTTCTGACTTCTGAGGAGGTTGCTATTGATTCTGACCTACTAAACTTATTTTCACTTCTGATCCAAAACAGTTGTAGCTACTTTTAACTGGTGTTTGGTAATCTTTGATTCTCATGTTTTATTTTATTGCTTTAATTTGACTTTTGTTTTGGTCCTTTGCTGCTGAAATTGCACGTGGGGCTGTTCTGGTGCATTGTATGTTTGTGTTTGAAGTTGATATTATTTAGTTATGTGAGCAGCAAATTTTTTTATAAAATCTGAACCTTGTCCCAAATAAACCAGTAGTGGAAAAGAAACACTGCCGAGAACACAATATCAACTATGTTCAGTGCAATTTGGGGAGCTTTAGCTCGATGAGTTTGCATCTGAAATCTGCTAGTGCAATCTAAATGAATTCCCATTCTGATAATGAAATTGCCTTTGTGCATGTGTCATATCAGATATTCAGAAGCACGTTCTTGACTTGTACTGCAAGTTCTGCATCTCTGCATTTCCAATTGCAATTTCACTATAATCATAGAATCCCTACAATGCAGAAGGAGACCATTCGGCCCATTGAGTCTGTACCGACCACAATCCCAACCAAGTCCTATTCCCGTAACACCACATATTTACCCTGCTAATCCCCCTGACACTAGGGTCAATTTAGCATGGCCAGTAAACCTAGAGCACATCTTTGGACTGTGGGAGGAAACCGGAGCACCTGGGATCCACGCAGACACAAGGAGAATGTGAAAACTCCACACAGACAGTGATCCAAGGCCGGAATTGAAACTGGGTCCCTGGTGCTGTGAAGCAGCAGTGCTAACCACTGTGCCACCCCTATAATTATTATATAATCAAAGTATTATATAAAATAAACATGATTTGATTTTAAAATTAGAACATAATTGCACTAGTGTCCTGTTCCAGTTTCCCCCTGTTCTTTATCCCAGCTCAATCTAAAATCCACAGTTGGTTGTGTCTCTGACCAGAGCCACAGGAGACCAATTAGCGAATCACAAAAAGTAGTGATGTCTGATTAAAATCATGGGTGGAAATTTGTGTCAGACAGTGGCGCAAAACAGATAATATCATATCAACCATTCACTAAATCCAACACCTGATACTTCGGATGTATTTTTTCGCTCCCATGTCAGGATTGCAGAGTCGGGACATTTCCTAGCTCTACAAACCCAACCAGGAGAAAGTGTCCCAAAAGTTACGATTTTCATTCAGGGATGGCAGGGCTCTCTGGTTGTTGGGCCAGGTGACCCGAGAATGGGTAGGGAGGCTGCAGGCTGGGAAATGCACCAGCATTTTGTCAAAGATTTTAAAAAAATATTAAAATGAAAAATAGTCCTCCCCACACGCCCCTTGCCACCTCATGTCCTTGACCCACCCCCATGACCACTCATACCCTCCATGCCAACCTGTATGCTCTACTCATCCCCATGGTCCTCACCCACCACCCTTTGCACCTACACCTACCATCCCATCCACCATGGGCAGACCTCAAGAGCTATGCTGAAATTACATAAAGTTTAAAAGTGTCTATTGCAGCCTTTCTTTTTCTGAGAAAATAGTCAGTAAAAACCCATTTACATTCCTTCAACTACATAATCAGTTTTAAGAATGGACATTTCATTCACATGCTCAATCCCTTATAAAAACAAGCATTGAAATCCATAGTCTCACATCAAGAAGTCTGTAATCACTCGGAGCTGTCCATCCATCTGTGAAATGTAAGGCATTCAACTGTGCGAAGGGAAAGTTGTGAAATCAGTCATGCAGCACAAATCCAGTTATGATAGCCCTCAGGCTTATATCAACAGAATGCAATAGCATGCAATAATTTATTTTCATATGCCACACAGATTCAGCTTAAAGGGCAGGCAGTTTAAATGCCTTGACAGCTTGACAGTTCTTCTTGCCAGTTCTAAGTTTACGCATTTTTTGCACACATTTGTGTGCACTTTTAACAATCCCAAAGGGCACCTAACTCTCAAAAAGGGAACCTGACCTCTCCAAAAAGTGTCCCAGGACTATATCCATAGGGTTGCCCTACTCCTGCAAAGGGGTATCTCACCTTTTGAAAGGACTGCCCAAAATTTTGACCTGCTCCTGCGAGTGTAATCTGCATATGTTGTGTTACCCAATCCTGGTAAACAAAAATCATGATGTGGAAATGCCAGCGTTGGACTGGGGTAAACACAGACAAAGCAGACAGACAAAAATCAAACATGACTTCTGTTTTATACGGGCAGCTGACTTCACGAAATGTGCATGTAAAAATCCCCAACTGGCCTCATGCCGCCTCTGAAAATGGGGCAGGACTTCCATAATTCAGCTTCTACGGGGTGGCATGGTGGCACAGTGGTTAGCACTGCTGCCTCACAGCGCCAGGGACCCGGGTTCGATTCTCAGCTTGGGTCACTGTCTGTGTGAAGTTTGCATGTTCTCTCCGTGTCTGCGTGAGTTTCCTCCAGGTGCTCCAGTTTCCTCCCATATTCTGAAAAGCGTGCTGGTTAGGTGCGTTGACCTGAACAGGCGCCGGAGTGTGGTGACTCGGGGAATTTCACAATAACTTCATTGCAGTGTTAATGTAAGCCTTACTTGTGACTAATAAATAAACTTTACTTTTACTTTACTTCTGCCATTTTTACAATGAAGTTATGAAAATTCCGGCTTTTGTTCTACTGCACTTCATGGAACTAAACATCAGATGCTGCGTCTAACAGGCAGCTGATCCAATATTGACTGTTTTGCATCACCTTCCTGGAAAAAAAATTCAACTCTCAAAAGTACTCCATGCTGATCTAGAATCATCAACTTTGTACCTTGTGCAAACACAGTTTTCAACTTGAAGCAAGCATATTCTCTTTTTTCACCAGATGGATTGGATACACTTTTTTAAATTCAGTAAAATATTAAATCTTTTGAAGAAAGCACACATGTAACTTATCTTCTGCCTGAGGAATTTTGTCACTAACGTATCAGACTTGAAATGAAAAGCTCTCACAGCAAAACAAGGTAGAGTAAGTGGTGACATCTCTGCTGGACCAAAGCAAAAATGAATAAATACCCCACTGCTGAGGCAGTTTCCTTCTAGGTTAAAATGCAAGATTAAAAACTAAAGTTGACAGACCTCAATGCATTTGAATGGATTCCACTCTTTCAGTGGAATCATGCAATTTCTGTATTTTTATGTTGTGCTGGTAATTTAATAAAATGGTATTTCTGATCATTTCATTACATTCCACTTAACCTACAGAATTATTTGAATATTGATATTTGTGATTCATGCATTTAAAAGAAGTGACATTTGTTTTCATGTTTGTTAATTGTCATACGTGGCAGTAATTCGGTCTTTTTGATTTAAAGATAGAAAAAAAATTGACCAAGTATATAATTCCCTCAAATAACAGTTGTGTGGAAATACAGTGTGCGGTTCACAATACTGTTTTCAAAAGTTGCATCATATCCTGGTTTCCGCAATATTTCTGTAGTGACTAGTCCCCGACTTTGTAATTTTAAAATCTGACTGATCTCTTTTGGAAATTTTGGTGCTTTGGACTAATATGTTTTGGAAGGAGATGATTTCACCACTTAGTTTCAGGGAAATTTTTAAAAATGGTCAGTATATAGTGCTCAATCTGTAGCTTTGGTAATGCTGCCTTTAACAAGAGATATTTGTGTATAGATGTTCTCTTCAAGAAGTTGCAAACATTATGTAATCTGTATGTACTGAAAGGCAGCTTCTTTTGTGACTGGCTTGATTTGTGAGAAAATCTGTTCGGCATATATGACAGATGGCAACTTATCAGATAACTTTGCTTTTCAGCTTTCTATAATTTCCTCACGCAATGGCACAGTGGAATCAGTTACAGCAGTTGGATACCAGATATCTGGAACAACTGCACCAACTTTACAGTGACAGCTTTCCCATGGAGCTGAGGCAGTTTCTGGCAGCTTGGATTGAAACGCAGGATTGGTACGTATGACAATTATTCAGAATTTAAGAGGTGTGTAAGATGTCGTTTTGGGAGTGGTAGGTGAATGAGGGAAACATTTCTTCCCAGTGTTTAAAACACTTATTTTGATTTTTAAAACTTGGAAACTTTAAGTCAGGTCATTCTTGTCTTAGTTGGGGCACTAATATAGCCATCAGATCTGTATCCTTGGGCTCTACAGGGAAAGAAAATCATTATCAAATCTTGGTCCATGACCTGTCTTCCATTCTAAGTGCATGTTCAAACATGAGCGAGCACTAGATTGGCCAATTACATGAAAGGTGCTCCGCGACTTTCAACCTACATATTGGGGGTGACTCCTTCAGACGGCTGGTAGGAATCCCAATGCCCTGGTGAATGGGGCATCAGCTGAAAATCAACGGGCGTGAGGGCTTTCAGGATTCACCCGATCAGACCCATGGGCCCTGATCAGGTTCCTGCTTAGAGCAGGCAACCAGCTGATAATTATGCAAACCCACTAATTTTAATTTCATTAGCTGGTTTGACAGGCCATTCACAAGCCATTCACTGGTACCTTGGACCCCGAGGGGACTCGAGGAGGTAGGTCTGATGGCCATTTTCCCCTCTGCTCCGGCCAGGCTGCTGGTCCCTCAAGGTTGGATGGGCTCAGCCAGGGCAAGGGATTGACCTCTCCACTCTCTGCTGGGATGGGGGTGTTGTGGCTGGACTGCCTCTTGTAGCCCTGGCAGACCTGAAGTTCACCCTTGGCATGGTGATTTCAGTAAGAAGTTTAACAACACCAAGTTAAAGTCCAACAGGTTTATTTGGTAGCAAAAGCCACACAAGCTTTCGGAGCTCCAAGCCCCTTCCCTCACCTGAAGAAGGGGCTTGGGGCTCCGAAAGCTTGTGTGGCTTTTGCTACCAAATAAACCTGTTGGACTTTAACCTGGTGTTGTTAAACTTCTTACTGTGTTTACCCCAGTCCAATGCCGGCATCTCCACATCATGGTGATTTCAGGCAGCCCTGTGATAAATATCTACATTCTTGATGTCAGCTGTGAAAATTCTGAAGTGGCCAGCTCACTTTAATCTCCATGCCCTCTGGTTACCTGGCATGATTTTAAATCACTGCAGCACTCCATTTGGCAGCGGAGCCTTCCCTAGCTCCCGGTTGGAAGCCGAACTGCCCCTTGGAGCCCTAGCAGACCAAAGATCATCCCTGGCATGGTGATGTCAGGCGACCCTGTGATCAACATCTTGCCTGTCAGCTGTGAAAATTCTGAAGTGGCCCGGTCACTTTAATTTTCATGCCCCCAGTCACCTGGCAGAAGAGAAATGGAAAGAAACACATGTGGCTGGAGGACAGGGAGAAAGGAAAATCTCTGCTGCAGAATGGAGACCGGGGGCATGAAAGTTAAAGTGACCAGGCCACTTCAGAATTTTCACACTTGACAAGCAAGGTGTTGATCACAGGGTTGCCTGAATCACCATGCCAGGGATGATCTTCAGGTCTGCTAGGGCTACAAAGTAAGAGTTTTAATACCAGGTTAAAGTCCAGCAGGTTTATTTGGTAGCAAATGCCATTAGCTTTCGGAGCGCTGCTACTTCTTGCTGAAGGAGCAGCGCTTCGAAAGCTAATGGCATTTGCTACCAAATAAACCTTTTGGACTTTAACCTGGTGTTGTTAAAACTCTTACTGTGTTTACCCCAGTCCAATGCCGGCCATCTCCACATCAGGGCTACAAAGGGCAGTTCAGCCTTGACACCCCAATCCTGGGAGTATTTTCAGGCTGAAATAAAAACAGAAAATGCTGGAAAACCTCAAGTCTGGCAGCATCTATGGGGAGAGAAACGGCGTTAATGTTGTGAGTCCCTATGATTCCTCTTCAGACTGTGGTAAACCAATGTATATAAAGTACAAAGGCAATAACCAAATTGGCTAATTGTTCATGTACTTGTAGAGTAAGTCACAAAATATATTCTGACTTGTTTTATGTGCCCCCCTTTTAATCAATACATTTGTTTTGATTTCTTTGACATTTTGTTTGCAATTATCTATAGTGATCTTTTTTATAATGAAACTACAAATGTGGCGACTGAAGTACAGATTCTGACACAGAAATGACTCTTTAACCTTCTAGGGCATATGCTGCCAGCAAGGAATCACATGCTACGCTAGTGTTCCATAATCTGTTGGGTGAGATTGATCAACAGTACAGCAGATTTCTACAGGAATCCAATGTCCTATATCAACACAATCTGCGGAAGATTAAACAGTACTTGCAGGTATTCTTCTTTGGCAGTCCCTCAGGGTTGAGGAAGATTTGCTTCCATTCCGGGGAGGTGGGTTCTGCGGTGGCTGAATAGTCCACTCCTGGAGCTGCAGACTTTGCCATACGTTTTGCAGGTGGTGTTTGATGAGATGGGTGGGTGGGATGCTCTGGACTCTGCGCTCTCTTTCCGCTGTTTATGCTTTGTCTTCGCGTGCTCCACCCGCTGATGCTCAAGGTGATTGGTGCCTTCGCAGATGCTACTTCTCCGGTTTGTGCGTTCGGAGGCAAGTGATTCCCCCACGTCGATGGGGATGCTGCATTTATTTGGGGAGGCTTTCAGACTATCCTTGTAGCATTTTCTCTGCCCACCTGGCGATTGCTAGCCATTGCGGAACTCGGAGTGGAGCACTTATTTTGGGAATCGTGTTGGGCATGCGGACATTGTGGCCCGCCCATCATAGCTGGTCAAGTGTGACCCGTGCCTAGATGCTGGTTGTAGGTGTATAGTTTAACATTGATGTGAGCCTTGGTGATTAAAAATGGAAAATCAATAATCCTGGAGGCCAGGTACTTCCATTGATTTTGGGAAAAAAAGCAATTGTATTTTAATTTTACCAGTGCCTTCCTGCAGGTTTATTTGTTGACGTGCAGTAGGTCCACATTTTAAATTTTGGGGGGTCTGTTATAAAAAATAGAACTCAAAAACTTTAGACATGCGCCTGTGTTAAAATATTTGAGACCGTTGAGCACATTCTCAAAGAACATTGGAGAATTTTATAAGTGCTGACTTTGCATAATTTTATTTGAAATGGGTGCTCAGAAGTTAACCGTGTATAATATGGGATTTCTGCAATTTAAATACCTGTCCTGAGCACGCACTTGCTTTAACACCGGGCACGCTATCTTTTAGTGGCTTTATACGTTCATGTTTATAGATTGCCTGCAGATGGCTTCCGGCTGCTGCTGCTGTTTACTGCTGATAGTATCATCCCTTGGTGTGGCAGGTTTTTATATAAGTGAAACTCACTACTTTCAAACTTAGTCAGATATCCATCATGACTACCAGGTCCAAAAATGTGATCACACGAATGAACAGCAATTTTGCAAAATTGAGACCATCTGGTTGCTGCCAATCACATGATATTAGGAGTTAGACACACAAATAGGCATAAATGGCATTAAAAAAACCTGGAGCTGGACTAAAGACCTACAGAGTGGGAACTGGAGGAGAGACTAAAACTATCACGAAGGATGGAATTTAATAATATCACTTTTTTACAGATTAAATAAAAAACACAACTTTGGACTGTGACTTTTATGGAAAGTTAATTATTCTTTTTCTGAGGGATTTGTCGTCACTTTATTTCTTCCTACCATTTTGTTTTTACAGAACAGATATTTAGAGAGGCCTATGGAGATTGCACGCATTATAGCTCGATGCTTATGGGAAGAAGCTCGTCTTCTTCAAGTTGCTACATCCGTGTCACAGGTGAATGAAGCGTAATTGGAATGTTTTATCAACCAAACTAACAAATTAAACTCCATGCATATATTCTGTCTGAATAAATTAACTATTATGCTCACTTCCTCTGGATGTAATTCGATTCAATTTTAAGTAAAAGTATTTTCTTTAGAAACACAGCATAGGGAGTATATATTAGAATGTGCATTGAATGATAAAAGTAAAATTTAAGCACAGCTGTACAGAAGGCATCAGAAATTTATTAACACAGTCAGGATGTGAAACATGTCAATGTATGATTCATTATTAATTATAAAGCACTGATTTTTTTTTAAAGATGTGTTTGTATGTCATTATATCTTTCTTCTAAGAGAGTAAGTGAATTAGGCTTTAGAGTGCATAGTCACATTCAATCTCACCAAGTCACCATCACCTGCACCAGTGTGCCAATCTTTGCAGTCAAATGTTTGTCTAAGACAGGGTGATCTGTCACTGGAAGTAGAATATCACTACCCCAGATAAGAATTATTGAATTTCCTGTAACCATTGATAGGTTTGAGTAACCTTCTCTTCTCTATCTCAAACTAGAGGCCAAAAGTATCTCAGACTGACACCAGTTTAACATGTGGTATTAATGTAGCGTAGAAAGTCAGTGGGTGGAATTTTCCCAAAACTATCTCCACCCGCCCTGCCAATACTGGAAGTACAAGATGTAGGTGCATCCAAAGATCCCCACCCATCAACAATTGAGCAGGGGACACCCCCAGTGTGGCATGAGGGACAAGATGCCTCATGGGAGACTGCTGAGTAAAATAAGGGCCCATGGTATTCGAGGCAAGGTACTAACATGGATTGACGATTGGCTGTCAGACAGAAGGCAGAGAGTTGGGATAAAAGGTTCTTTCTCAGAATGGCAACCGGTGACAAGTGGTGTCCCGCAGGGTTCAGTGTTGGGGCCACAGCTGTTCTCTTTATATATTAACGATCTAGATGACGGGACTGGGGGCATTCTGGCCAAGTTTGCCGATGATATAAAGATAGGTGGAGGGGCAGGTAGTATTGAGGAGGTGGGGAGGCTGCAGAAAGATTTAGACAGTTTAGGAGAGTGGTCCAAGAAGTGGCTGATGAAATTCAACGTGGGCAAGTGCGAGGTCTTGCACTTTGGAAAAAAGAATAGAGGCATGGACTATTTTCTAAACGGTGACAAAATTCATAATGCTAAAGTGCAAAGGGACTTGGGAGTCCTAGACCAGGATTCTCTAAAGGTAAACTTGCAGGTTGAGTCCGTAATTAAGAAAGCAAATGTAATGTTGTCATTTATCTCAAGAGGCTTGGAATACAAAAGCAGGGATGTACTTCTGAGGCTTTATAAAGCACTGGTTAGGCCCCATTTGGAGTACTGTGAGCAATTTTGGGCCCCACACCTCAGGAAGGACATACTGGCACTGGAGCGGGTCCAGCGGAGATTCACACGGATGATCCCAGGAATGGTAGGCCTGACATACGATGAACGTCTGAGGATCGTGGGATTATATTCATTGGAGTTTAGGAGGTTGAGGGGAGATCTAATAGAAACTTACAAGATAATGAACGGCTTAGATAGGATGGACGTAGGGAAGTTGTTTCCATTAGCAGGGGAGACTAGGACGCGGGGGCACAGCCTTAGAATAAAAGGGAGTCACTTTAGAACAGAGATGAGGAGAAATTTCTTCAGCCAGAGAGTGGTAGGTCTGTGGAATTCATTGCCAGAGAGGGCTGTGGAGGCCGAGACGTTGAGCGTCTTCAAGACAGAAATTGATAAATTCTTGATTTCTCGAGGAATTAAGGGCTATGGGGAGAGAGCGGGTAAATGGAGTTGAAATCAACCATGATTGAATGGTGGAGTGGACTCGATGGGCCGAATGGCCTTACTTCCGCTCCTATGTCTTATGGTCTTATCTGATAAGCCATCAGAAACCCCAATACTTTAGTTTGCAGGGAGTACAGTGGCAGCTTTTTCATGATACCTTAAAAGTCTGGACCACTTTCTCTGCCAAACAGTTGGAAGCCGGATGGTAAGGTGCTGTTTTAACATCCCAAACCCCATTTGGTGGTTTAAAAAAAACCATGAAACCCCTCACTGGTGAAAGTCGAGTCGTTAATCTGACACCAGGACCTCCAGTAACCTGTGGTTGGCAAACATCTGCTGCAACCTCTCTATTGCTGCCATTGATGCTGTGAAGCATATCCATGCATTTTGAAAGGGCATCCATTTCAGCCAGCAGCTTTTTCTGTGTGGTCAAATGGTTCACACCACAGACTAGTCTGTCTCTGAGCATATCTTGGAGCCTGGTTCCAAAATCGCACTGTGCAGCCAGCTATCTCTATCTGGCCACAAACTCTGCAATAGACTCACCAGTTCCTGTTAGTTGATTTAAATTACACCGCTGCATGATTATAGATAGTTTGGGATGAAGGTGCTCCTTTATTAACGTCACAAGGTTTAGGATCAGGAACCTCCAGAGAAGTGAAACATACAACTTGATCCAGAGCTGAAGTTCCTCATACTGACAACTGGGTAATCCACTGTTTTTCTCTCTCTCTCTCTCTCTCTCTCTCTCCATACATTCTCTCTCCTCCTCCTCCTCCCCCCCTCTAATGAATAATTTTGGGCGCTCAACGTATTAAACCCCAGTGCTCCACACTGGGATCAAAAGCTTCGGATTTCCCAATCAAAGGCATGCTTAACTCACATTTTGCTGTTGTGGCCTATGTCCAGTCAAAGCTTGGTCTTGAATTACAACTGGCCACAGAGGTTTTCCAGTTTACCCTTGTCACCAATGTAGTGTAGCAGGATAAGACTTGAACTCTGGTCAGTGAACTAACAAAGGTTTATTAACAGAACAATTATACAAGTTACAGGGCAATGAAAAAGGTCTTAAACTCACCATGCCCAAAACTCTGACTGCTAAAAGAAGCCCAGTAAAATCTGAATGAGTCCCTAACTCGGCTCCCGATTGGATCTGCGGGTCATATGACCCATTCAGGGAAACATCCCTTAAAGTGCTCGACACACCACACACACCTACCTACAAAGCCTTCGATCTGTCCTTAAATGTTTTTCCCCTTTCATCTATAAATCTGTTGTTTTACATCCCTTTGGAAGCCCCCTTTCCCAGAAAATACAAATCTTTCAAGTTATTTTATGGCTACTATTGTAGGGTAAAAAATAAACTTAATACTTTGATTTATTCATTTACGATTTTTGCCAATTGGACTTGTTAACGATAGTTTTCCTTTAAGTCATTCCCCGCCTTATCTTCCTAATGCTAATCTCTATTCATGCTGCTCACTCGTGTCCTATCTTAGCCCCGCTGATCTCCACTTCAAAATAATTACTTTCATGCCGAACTCATTTGTGATGTTTTTAACCTTGCAGTTTAACCGTCTTCATTTCAATTAAATTAATCCACACACACACACACACGCACAGACACCAAAAGCCTGTTTCACAGTATACCATAGTGATATTGGAACAGATTGAAATATCTGATATATTCATTACCCTTTAGAAAGATAATATTGAATCTGCTTCCAGCACCTTTTTAAGTCGTATATTCCTGACCACAACTCATCGCTTCTTAATCAAAAATAATTTAATTTCCCTCCTAGTTTTTTTGACTATTATCTATTACTTTATTAAAGATATTTCAGATATGTTCATATTAGTCTGGTGCTGAAATGGGCGTGTTGTAAATTTGCCATTCCGACTTTTCTTAGCTTAAATTAAATATTTAAAATGTTATCTTTTCAGCAAGCTGGACAGTCGCCACATCACAGCTCTGTGGTAACTGAGAAACAGCAGATTCTTGAACATAATTTGCAGGATGTACGGAAGAGGGTACAGGTGAGTCCATTTGAGTTACAGAAAAAATACAGATGTAATTACATGCATCGATTTGAACTGTTGCAATGGTAAACGGGAAATAGTATAACTCTACAATGCCAAGTAAACTGAAAACCGTGGAGTATCACAACTGCTATTTAGAAATCTAGGGTCTACAAAGATGAAGGATCATCAACCAAAAAATGATATTTTACGATGTTGCAAGTCAGGCCTTGCTCAGCATAGAAATTTTCAAACTACTTTAACTGTTTAGACAAGGGTACTCGGTCCATGGTGTTAATGAAGATCGTTGCCTGTGCAGAGTTTTATTAAAATCTGATAATTCTACACCTAGTGTTGTACACGTTTGCAAAGTGAATTGTCATGCAAGCCGAGAACATTTGTTTATAGATTATTTGGAATAAACCATGTATCGAAACAGCTTTGATCTGTGGGAATTCTCAGTGAAGGTTAGGAATATATGAACAGGAGTATGCGGTTAAGCCCCACTAATTTGTTCTGCCACGTTACTCATATTCCACTGTTTACCATTGGAGATGAGGTTCTAAGACCTTTAAATTGATTTTTAGTTTAAACATCTGATACTCCCTTAGTGTTTGCCTACCTCCTTAATATTCAATACGTGTGAAACACATTCTGGCTTTCTCTTTGAGCAATACCCTTAAATTTGATGTTGCATTAAAGTAAATGTAATCTCTGCTGTTCAGGGACCATTAGTTTTATTTTAAATGAGGTTTGCAACAAATCATGCCTTGGCATATAAAAGGTATACGTATGTTTGTTTTTCAGGATCTTGAACACAAGATAAAAGTACTGGAAAATCTGCAGGATGATTTTGATTTTAACTACAAGACATTGAAAAGCCAAGGAGGTGAGTAGTTTTGATAAATAGTTTAAAAGGAAGCAGCAGTAAGAGTGTAAAGTAAATGAATAATAGGGTGTGTCTGGAAATGAGTTAATTGAATTTGTAGTGCACTCTCACATCTCTTAAACACAGCATTCTGCTCTGAATGTTAACAGATGTGCAAGATTTGAATGGGAATTCACAAGCAGCAACAAGGCAGAAGATGGCACAACTGGAACAGATGTTGACAGCTTTGGATCAGATGAGGAGGGTAAAGTTCTTAAAAACAATTATACATGATCTTCAGGGATCTTTCTATTTTGCTTATTATGATGCTGTTTCTCAGTTCAGATCTTTCAAAGTAAGTCTTATTCTTGCCTTAAAATTTTCCTTTCTAACAGCAAATAGTCACTGATCTAGCTGCCCTATTGTCTACTATGGAGTTTGTGCAAAAGACATTGACCGATGAAGAATTGGCCGACTGGAAAAGGCGGCAACAAATAGCATGCATTGGAGGTCCACCCAATATCTGCCTTGACCGTCTTGAAAACTGGTAAGAAATATGTTGATAACTAGGAACCATTTTAATATTCCCAATTATGTGATGCATACGTCAATATTTGCGATATTTTGTTGGGGGCTATCATTACAAATCAAATATCCACATGGCACAATGTATGTTTTATTTTGCCCATGATCAGGATTACATCTTTGGCCGAGTCTCAACTCCAAACACGTCAGCAGATTAAGAAACTGGAAGAATTGCAGCAAAAGGTTTCTTACAAAGGTGATCCTATTGTTCATCACAGACCAGTGCTGGAGGAGAGGATTGTTGAATTATTTAGGAGCTTAATTAAAAGGTACTTCAATCTTGTGGATGTTACTCTTTCCTTTTGATCTTATGCAGCCCTTTGCTTCGCATTAAAATGCTCCTCTAAACCTTATGGGAATGCATCATGGGTTTGTATTTATAAAATAATAGAATTATGAAAAATGAGATCTGAGATATAAAAAATGTAATTATGCAATTTTCCATTCTAGCATTTAAATATGTGCTTTGTACTTATAACTACTGTGGTTTAGCAAACTGGATTAATTTCTATTTGCCTAATCTTCTGCGTCATTTTATGATCTCAAGCTCAGGCTGAGAAAACAATTAGATGAGCGTGGACATTTCCCTATATTTCACCAAATTATTTATCATAGTCTACATTGCATGGAAACAAGATAATAAATCTTAGCTGATTGTAAATCCCCATGTTATAACTGCCACCTTATTGGTGCTTTGTGCAATAGTTATTAAAAGCTGAGTTGAGGAAGCCATAACTCATTTGCCTTACCACTGTCAGAAAGAAAACCTTAACCCTATTTGTCTTGTGATGACTGTGAATCCACTTCATTGAGAGGAAAGTGCAAGATGTTGATCCCAACTCAGCTAGTTACAGTTCTTCCTTTACTGTCACTTACTACTGCTAACAATCTAAAAAAAGTCATCAACTAGAAAATGGGGGTAATGATTAACTATTACACCATCCAAGCTGGAATTCTAACAAGGTCCATTACATAATATACTAGCACAGTCCCACCAGACTACCATCAAATGCAGTTATTTGAAGGCCAATTGTCCAGCCCTGCAAAGTTTATTTAACCTGTTTCTGTTCTCAGTGCTTTTGTTGTGGAGCGACAGCCGTGCATGCCAATGCATCCAGACCGTCCATTAGTGATCAAAACAGGTGTGCAGTTCACAACAAAAGTAAGGTAAGTAGAAAAATACTTATTGAGAGCATTTGACAGCAAAAGCATCAAGTGATTGTTAGAAATCAGTTCTGATACTTTGATTGTAATTGATTAGTATTTCATAGAATCCCTACAGTGCAGCATGAGGCCGTTCAGCCCATCAAGTCTGCAACGACCATAATCCAGCTCAGGCCCTATCCCCATAACCCTACCTACTTACCCTAGCTAGTGCCCTTGGCACTAAAGGGCAATTTAGCATGGCCAATCAACCTAACCCGCACATCTTTGAATTGTGGGAAGAAACCGGAGCACACGGAGGAAACCCACACAGACATTGGGAGAACGTGCACACTCCACACAGACAGTGACCCGAGGCCGGAATTGAACCTGGGTCCCTGGCATGTGAGGCAGAAGTGCTAGCTAGTGTGCCACCATGCCGCCCCAAAAAAACCTCTTTCCCATTAGTATTTAAAATAATCATTGCTGGGAGTTATAATACTTCAGTGACTTTATATATTTGCCTTCACTATCATGATGGATATTCATTAAAGAAATTTGTAGGTTTCATGTCTGCTATTAAAGTGTTTGCTTGACTAAATCTCATTTTCCGAAAGCTGAGAGTTTAACCATCATGACAGGACTCTAGGACATAATCTGAGTTGAAGCTTCCTTGCTGCATGGTTGAAAGTGAAATATGTATTTGCCGACAACTGGTTTGTGAACTCCAAGCAAGTGAAATCCTCTCTCAAGAATAGGTTTCACATTGCTTGTTTTTGGTGTGCTCAGGGTCGCAACAGATCCTGACATCAAAATGTACCTTACTCTGCAGCTAAAATTACTTTGCATTGAAGTGAAAGTGGCAGAATGACTATTTCATGCTCATCTTGCAAGTGAAGATTGGGGGAACTTTACTCCATTCAGTCCCACAGTGAGATAATTTCCCTCCTATGAAGAAACTGTTATAGTAGTAGGTACTAGTTTCCTGGTGTTAGCTATATGCATTTTGTTAGTTGCCTAAAAGCTTTTGTGGATATGGTCCACAGTGCCTGATGCTTGTTTACATACATTATTTAGGAAGTTCAAAATTAATATTCTTTGTTTCACTTTGTCATAACTATCACACTTATCAAATCTACTGCGCTTTCTGTTCACAGGTTGCTGGTTAAATTTCCTGAGTTGAATTACCAGCTTAAAATCAAGGTTGCCATTGACAAGTGAGTGCAAATGAACTTGCATACTGCTGAGCATATTTGTAGTTAACTCTGGAGGTATTTCATTTGCTGGTGATGTGTGTTGTTGCACCTTCTACAGTTAACTTCCACTAATTTAAGAATACCCTGTCAGTGCTCTGTATGATTTTTGCCAGTAGTTGTATATATATTTTACAGAGCTTTATATGAGTTAATATGGTGTGTCGATACCTTATAATAATGCACACTTGCCTTTAAGAGCCCCTAAGTCTGATACATTGATGGGTATAATGGTGAATTTGTGTTTTCCCTGTTTTATACATTACCCATGTAGCTTTTTTGGGACTAACAAGGCGGTCTAAACAACACATTCACATGAATGAGTTAATCTTGCCTAATAATGTGAGGTTAGCTTATTAATGTAAGATGTGCTGAGGTTGTAGTTTGGGTTTCCTGCATAAGCATTGCATAAGCCAGCCATTGGCACCTATAAATTGGAAGGGATACTGTTCGAGGAAAAGTAGAATGGGTAGCTCAGTTGTCTCCAAGCGATTTAAAAAAAAAAAAATTTGCCCTAAAAAAGGCCCTAAAGAACGTTGACCTTAGTCTCAAGTAGCTTGGAATGCAAAAGGCAGTAAACTATGGGGGCAATTATGAGCCCAGGCCCCTCACCGCAGAGTGGCATGAAACACGCTGCGGGAGCACAGAAGCTCATTTTAGTACATTAGACACCCTCCCCCAACTAGATATTCAGTGGGCATGCCAGTGCCATTTACAACAGATTCACTTGCACATGAACCTGTCGTGGGGTCTCCCCGGGGTCAGAAAGGTATAACACCCAGGGAAGGGGGACATGGCCAGGCAGTGACCTGGCAGTGCGCTCAGCACTTCCCCTTGGCACAGGTTGGCACTGCCAGGTGCACCATGCCAGTGCCAACCTGGCAGTGCCAACTAGTGGCAGGGGGCTGGGCCCATTAGGAACCTCATGGGGGAAAGAGGGGTTCATTCAGATTTGGTAGTGGGCTGATAATTGGGGGAAAGGGCTGACAACTGGGCGGGGGGAAGGGGGGAGGTAGGAGCTAATTGGGGATGGTGGGGAGAGAAGTGCCGACTCTGATTGGGGGTGGGGAGGGGAGCCCCTGAGACCTCCCTGGTGGGCTGAGCGGGAGATTTATTCCTGGTATGATCGACCTATCTCACTGCAGCTGGGTTTTGCCAGTGTGTTTAGGCCCAAACACACTGTCTTGTAAGGTGCTGTAAGATCGAGAGAAAACCGGCATGTTTCTCTAAAGAGAATAACACTGCAATATTTTGGTAAGATTTCACCCTATGTAGCATTTGTGTAGAACTTTGGTCAAAGCCCATCTGTTTTAGAACTCAATTTTAGCATTCGCATCTCAGGAAGGATGTATCAATCTGGGAAGAATACAGGTTAAAAAGCTTAAAGGGTTAATTTCTGAGGATAGTTTACCTAAACCTGGCATTTGTACCTTTATTTCAACTGTTGAGGGGTGATCTAATTGAGATGTCTAAAATGTTAAAGGGATTTGATAGGGTAATTGCAGAGTAAAGCAGTTACCTCAGAGTCAAGAACAAGAGGGGAAACTCTGAAAATTAGAACTTTATTGATTGGGAGTGACAGCCAGTGGCACTATCTCACACACGATAGAAATCTGGAATGCTCTTCTCCTCAAAGCTGTGGATGTTGAGCCAATGATTTATCAGGATTTGGAGGAAGTTGAAATACAGTTCAGCCATGTTCTTATGTTACTCTTCAAGAACAAGAGCTGACTATCTGGCATGCTGTTCAGGCATTCATGCTGCACTTTGGAGCATGAGCCTTATTAAAATATATTATTTCTTTAATGAGCATTTTGTGCACTCAAGAATGTTGTGCAACAGCACTTTAGGCAAAAAAGGGGGATGCAGAGCTCGTCAAGCACATGTCCTTTATTGCATGATAATGCACAGAGCCAACACCCAATGCATTGAGTTTGCTGATACCAATTCTAAAATGTGGATGAGGGAATTTTGGAAGGGGTGAATTTCTTCTACTTTTTCAAATGTGTTACTAGAATCATGGCAGTAAATGTGTCATGATGTGGAGATGCCGGGGTTCCAACCATTATTCATGTAAATTGAGTCTGTGTCTTTATAAGTTCTGTTTGTGAACAGAATTCCCACTCACCTGAAGAAGGGGCTTAGAGCCTCGAAAGCTTGTGTGGCTTTTGCTACCAAATAAACCTGTTGGACTTTAACCTGGTGTTAGTAAATGTGTCTCCAGTCAACTTCAGGCATAGTATCATTGGAGTGACCATTTCCCAGTTATTTGGATGTTCTTTAACTGGGGAAAGTAAGTTAGTTTAGAATATCTAGCAAAACTACAAAAACATCAGTTTCAAAAATGTTAATCCAAATTATTTTATGTTTTACTTCTTTGAGATCACACTACCACAGACCAATGCAGAATGTACACTTAGTATTTTCTCTCAATTTTATTCCAGGGATTCTGGAGATGGTTCTGCACTGAGGGGGTGAGTTTGTCTTTCCTCTTTGTCCTCTCTTCCATGGAAGTTGAAAGTTATTTTGGGGCTTTTTGTTTGTGTTCACTGTGTTTATTTTCCACAATCCCCAACTTGCAACCTTATTTATGGCGTGACGTTACAGGTGGATAGGGTCGTAAAGAGTGCCTTTGGTACATTGGCCTTTATAAATCGGAGTATCGAGTATAAAAGTTGGAGTGTTATGGTAAGGTTATATAAGGCATTGGTGAGGCCGAATTTGGAGTATTGTGTACAGTTTTGGTCACCTAGTTACAGGAAGGATGTAAATAAGATTGAAAGAGTGCAGAGAAGGTTCACAAGGATGTTGCCGGGACTTGAGAAGCTGAGTTACAGAGAGAGATTGAATAGGTTGGGACTTTATTTCCTGGAGCGTAGAAGATTGAGGGGAGATTTGATAGAGGTGTATAAGATTTTGATGGGTATAGATAGAGTGAATGCAAGCAAGCTTTTTCTGCTGAGGCTAGGGGAGAAAAAAACCAGAGGGCATGGGTTAAGGGTGAAAGGAGAAAAGTTTAAAGGGAATATTAGGGGGGGCTTCTTCACGCAGAGAGTGGTGGGAGTGTGGAATGAGCTGCCGGATAAAGTGGTAAATGCGGGGTCACTTTTAACATTTAAGAAAAACTTGGACGGGTTCATGGATGAGAGGTGTGTGGAGGGATATGGTCCAAGTGCAGGTCAGTGGGACTAGGCATAAAATGGTTCGGCACAGACAAGAAGGGCCAAAAGGCCTGTTTCTGAGCTGTAATTTTCTATGGTTCTATGGTGCACAAGAGCAATGTGCCATGAGACTAGCAATTGTCCTTTTACTGAACTAATTAGCACATAAAATTGTTTGGATTGCCCACCAGGCAGTTATGCCCCCTCCAGTGGGTTGATAGTGCTAGACATCCTTGTTCAGGCCAAAATTGCAAGTTGAATTTATTTATTTACACACAAGATCAAAAAATCAGTTGGAAACGAGTGGTGCAAAGATTCAGATCAGTTCGATATGTTGCAAGACTACTTTGTAGACTGTTCATGAGCAAGGCAAATGTTCTTGCCCTCTCTTTCATGCCGGCTGTCCAGCTGAATAATAGTAATTATCTGCCTAAGAGATTTCTGAACAAATAACAGTCAAACGAGTCATTTCATAGGGGCAAAAAGATAGAAAACCCCTTTGAGCACACCTTGTTTTAAAATGTTTTCTATGGATGTGAGTGATGAAGGGCAAAACTGTATTTATTGCCCAGCGTAATTGCCCTGGATTACGCAGCTTGCTAGACCACTTCAGAAGATAAAAGCAAAATACTGTGGATGCTGGAAATCTGAAATAAAAAGAGAAAATGCTGGATAAACTCAGCAGGTCTGGCAGCATCTGTGGAGAAAAACAAACTTAACATTTGGGGCGCACAGTGGTTAGCACTGCGCCTCTCAAGTGCCAGGGACCCGGGTTTGACTTCCGGCTTGGGTGACTGTCTGTGTGGAGTTTGCACGTTCTCCCCATGTCTCTGGGTTTTCTCCAGGTACTCCGGTTTCCTCCCACACTCCAAAAATGTGCGGGTTAGGTTGATTGGCCATACTAAATTGACCCTAGTATCAGGGGGATTAACAGGGTAAATTTGTGGAGTTACGAGAATAGGGCCTGGGTGGGATTGTGGTCAGTACAGACTCAATGGGCCGAATGGTCTCCTTCTGCACTGTAGAGATTCTGAGTTCTATGAATTTCAGTCTAAATGACCCTTCTACAGAAGTCAGAAGATATTCTCGATGCATCTCAGATTGGAGTCAATAAATGAAATGTACATTCTCTTTCAGATGGCCCATAGTTGAGTTGGCTAGGGTTCCAGTCCATACCAGTTAAATGCACTTGTTGTAGAAACAGCTTTTGTTTTGAGGCACCACTAACTAAATTAATTTCCAACACAGCCTAGGAAAAAAGGCAGTTATTTTAGAGTTTGCTTAACCCAGTTTAAAATAGTGAAAGAGCTATCTGACACAATACATAGGCATTTATTCCATCAAATTGTTTAGCACTTATCCCCAGGCACAAGAATGTAAATCATGTATTTGTCATGTTGTTAGTCCATAACAGACACATGGCTACGTTTAATCTAACTGCAGTATTTTAAATTCATTGAGAGGTTTACATGTTTACACAGAACACTTATATTCTCATTCTTTTGTTTTGCTTTTAAAAGCTTTAGTAACATTTTGATAACTTGCACGTTGCAAAATTAATGTGCATACACAATAAGTGGCATGTATAGTTCTATTACATCATTTCTTATAACAAACTCTTGATGGCATTGCAACCATAACTAGTTTTGGCATGCTTCAGGGTCCATAAACTATACTTCTGGGACAGGCTGAGGAATGCTACTGGTCACAAAGTAACTGTTACTAAATTTCGGATTAAAATTAGTTGAGGGTAAAAGATCTATTATACTGGAACATTCCAGCTGGAATGTCACTTACAGACTTATCATACCTTCACCTTAGGTCACGGAAATTCAACATTTTGGGAACCAATACAAAAGTTATGAATATGGAAGAATCAAACAATGGAAGTCTGTCAGCAGAATTTAAGCATTTGGTAAGTATTGTGGGAAAACTGCTCTTAAATGATTGTCATAGACCGTTTACGTAATGCTCATATAGATGTTTACATGTAAATAATGCAATATTCTCTGTGACGACAGGTATGTTTAAACTGTATGTTTAAAACTTAGTTACTATTACTGGCAAAGTATCTGAGAGCAGAATTTAATGCCCACAGAAATAAGTTTGGAGACTGAGGGGGCGTTTATTTGGGTGGGAGGGGGTGGAGACCCTGCAAGCTTCCTGTGTTGTGCAAGTCCAGTAGGGTGGGATGGTGGATAAGGTTCCTGGGCATCCTTTGTGCCCAGATGCTAATTTGGGCTCTCAAATGGACAATTAATGGTGTTCCAAATCATAAAATGGGATCCTAATGTGTCTGACTGACATATAATATGATGTGGAGATGCCGGCGTTGGATTGGGGTGAACACGGTAAGAAGTCTCACAACACCAGGTTAAAGTCCAACAGGTTTATTTGGTAGCAAATACCATAAGCTTTCGGAGCACTGCTCCTTCGTCAGTCACTTTAAGTTACTTAATTAAGTCACTTTACTGACGAAGGAGCAGTGCTCCGAAAGCTTATGGTATTTGCTACCAAATAAACCTGTTGGACTTTAACCTGGTGTTGTGAGACTTCTTACCGTGACATATAATATGGCAGGCTTTCCCAATGGAAGCAATCTGAGAATCTTGCCAGCTCCAGCCACTGGCTGAAATCCCCATTGTCTGGATTAAATTTATTTGCCTCTAAGTGTGAGAATTTCATCTTTCTCTCATGAATACCTTTTGGTGCAAATAGTGATGTACCATTGCAGAATCCAGTTAAGGTTTGGTATATTCCATTTTCTTTGCATAAAATTTGATTCTGTGCATTACTTTTTATAACAATTTAAAGGACATCCATACAGATTAAACTGTAGTGAAATTAAAGGAGCATCAAATTAAAAGGGATAATGACTCACTTACATAAAGTGAATTCATTACTTGTATACGAAGTCTTAGCATTGTTCAATGGCGTGTATTCCTATTTAATGATAAACATTGGCCGGAATGTTATGGCTGTTCACACCAGCATGATTTTCCCATCCTGCTGCAGCGAATGGAGATTTGGCCAAATTATCCAACCTTGCTGCAGTGGGGGCGACTGGTATGATCGCACTTATTGAGTTTCATTAAGTCACTTTATTACAAACTCTTATCATTTGGCACAGTTAAGTTTTCCCATTTAACAGAACTCTGAAAATCTGAAAGATTTTTTTAGCTTTTGTTTTTCCAATGAGACATTTCACTATAACATCATGTTATTTAATCAATGCCTACATTTACTGATTAATATGTTTCTTCTTCCAGACACTCCGAGAACAGAGATGTGGAAATGGAGGCAGAGCTAGTAGTGATGTAAGTATAGAATTAAAATGTACAAATTCTTGCAACAAAATTTTTTTACTCTATCCATTGACTAGTTCTGCACCAATGCTGTTAACTTTTGCATCACAAAGTTAGTATTTCTGTTTCCTATTATAATAGCTCTCTGATTATGAACCTAGGGGTATCCTAAGTTTCATTGAATGGATGCTACTCTTTGCGCAGGTTTGCATACTTTGAAATGGAAATAATTTGTTTGCTGCATAATTTTTGCCTGAGGCATCTCTAATAGTGGATAAATACTTCCCAAGTTTCTCCCAGAAGAGTCATTATTAATGTCCCCATTGTAACCAGTAATTGCTATGACACATGTAGCAACATATGCAATTAGTTTAGAGGATAAACTTGTCATTGACTGGAGGGTTTTTCCTTTTTGATAACTTCCAAGTGTTAGGCATAAGGAATAAGAGAGAATTGTTTTAACTGGATCACTTTTACTTATTAGTTCCCATTTTTTTGTTTCAGGCTTCCCTCATTGTCACTGAAGAGCTGCATCTAATAACCTTTGAGACAGAAGTTTATCATCAAGGACTTAAAATTGATTTGGAGGTGTGTTAACATTGTGTCATCTGCTAGTTATTAACTAGTTGTTAATTTATTCCAACTTTCTTATTGCTTGCATTTCTATTAATGTACAAGCTCACATTTGTTTTAAAATAATTCCTTTTTGCTTGCTAAGTTGTGTTCTGTTTAGGCATACTTCACATATTTCCAACTTTTGTGGTTGTGCCTTCAGCAATCTACCACTGTAGTTTAGTACATTACACCAGGCACTCTGCCACACATTTATATATTGATGGGCTTAACCTAACACTCAAGCTACTATACTTGATCCAAACTCTCTTAAGATGGGATGTGATATATGTACCGCCATTTTTTCTATCACTCTAGGCAGCGTAGAAGGAAAGTTGGGAGGCCAGCTTACAGGATTTGTACATATGTTTTTTTCTCAGAAGATAATGCTCTTGTATGTCCCTTTGAAGAAACCAAAATTAAATACTATGTTTTTCTTTAAGATCTAGAGAGCTTGTGACAAGTTTTTGCATGCAGTATTAACGATCTATATAAACTCTTTGACAGACCTCTTCACTGCCAGTTGTGGTAATCTCCAACATCTGTCAGATGCCAAATGCTTGGGCCTCAATCCTTTGGTATAATATGCTAACCAATAACCCAAAGGTATGAAACTCAACTGTTGCTTAAATTTAAGATGATCTGGTTTAGTTTGAAAGGGAGTATTGAGTGCAATGTGTACATGTAAGATATTGAGTGGTTTAAAAAATTGTATGTTCTATTTAGGGAAGTGACTATTTCCAATATTTCACATGATTTGTCAGAACTGTTTGGATGTGTTCAGTCATTGAGATCAACTTTGATGCAGTAATAGCACACTCACTTCTGAGTCAACGGGTTTTGGTTTCAAGTCCAATCTAGGAACAAAATTGGGAGAGATGTAAAACAGGCTGCCAATTTACGATCACCCACTTTACGCTTGTGGTACAGTCAAGATCTGCCTCCATGTTTCTAAAGAGACCTCAGCTTAATATAGAATCTGTGTTGATACACAGTCAGCTTTGGAACCTAATCAGTCCCAGATGACATTTCTTTCAGAAAGCTTAATCTGCTGTTCAGAAATATGACGCAGCCAATATTTTAAAGCCTTCATTCATGTTACCAGGATATTGCAAAGTCAAAATGAAAAATAAAGTTTTATAAAGTTTGTTTGTTTGTTTATTTATTAGTCACAAGTAAGCCTTTCATTAACACTGCAAAGAACAAAGAACAATACAGCACAGGAACAGGCCCTTCGGCCCTCCAAGCCTGCACCGATCATGTGTTCCTAACTAGACCATCCGTTTGTATCCCTCTTCCCAGTCTGTTCATGTGGCTATCTAGATAAGTCTTAAATGATCCTAGCATGTCTGCCGCAATGAAGTTACTGTGAAATTCCCCTAGTCGCCACAGTCCGGCACCTGTTTGTGTCAATGCACCCTAACCAGCATGTCTTTCGTGATGTGGGAGGAAACCGGACACCCAGAGGAAACCCATTCAGATACGGGAGGAATGTGCAAACTCCACACAGACAGTGACCCAAGCCGGGAATCAAACCCGGGTTCCTGGAGCTGTGAGGCAGCAGTGCTAACCACTGTGCTATAGTACTGCCCTAAAATCAGTCATCTTTCAAAACTTGTCATTCACTGAATTCTTTGCTTTGTTCCTGTTTGTTTATTGTCATAGTTCTAAAACTGTACTTTCTGAAGTGCAGTTCAGAAATGATGGAAGTATTTGCTTTGATCTTCAATTTGTTTTTCATCCCAGAAGATGCCTTTTAAAAATGTTTAAACTAACTGTAGATATTTTGCACTTTTTTTGGTGGGGGTAGAGGATGGAGATGCAGTAAATGGTCATGAAGATCGCTTAAATTCTATGGAAGTATTGATGATTAATCAAAGTTTAGTGTATTTGATGGTAATAAAGTCACTATCTATATAACAAGGTTCGAAGGTGATAAATTTACAAGATGTAACAGCTTTAGTACTTTTATCAACAGACTAATATAAAACATTTAAGGTATTGCCATTATCACACTGCCACAAATTGAATTAGGATACTTATTACATCCTGTTTTCAAACAGAACGTGAACTTTTTCACTAAACCACCAGTTGCCACGTGGGACCAAGTCGCAGAGATCCTGAGTTGGCAATTTTCTTCTACCACCAAAAGAGGCCTGAATATGGAGCAGCTAGGGACACTGGCCGAGAAGCTGCTAGGTGAGTAATAGAAATAGAAAAGTGTCCTTGAACCAGTAGGTAGCAGACCTGAGCACTCAAATTTATCAGACTAGTTCTCTGATATTCTACTGTTGGAAATGGTTCAAACCTTCACGAAAATGGTACAGAGGATATTGTCTATTCCAATTAGGAAATTAAATACTGATTGAAAGTCATTTATTAATGCTAATTATGTTCCAGCATTTGAAACTGGTACAGAGTAAATATTTTGCACACTGTATGGTCTAACATCATTGCTAAGAATGTTGAATCTACTTGCAATCCCCACGCCAGCACTGAGAATGCTGCCTTATTGGAGCTCTGTTCTTTGATATGACATTGTGGTAAAGTGGTTAGCACTGCTGCTTCACAGCGTCAGGGACCCAGGTTCGATTCTGGCCTTGGGTGACTGTGCAAACTCCACACTGACATTCTCCCTATGTCTGTGTGGGTTTCTTCCAAGTTTCCTACAGGGATAGGATGGGGGAGTGGATCTGGGTAAGATACTCTATCCGAGAGTCAGTGTAAATGTGATGGACAGAATGGCCTCTTGCTGTACTGTACTTAATCGATGCATATAAAAATTTATATTAATGAATAGATAAATATATCCTTTTTAAAAAATCAAGCTTCCATCCACCAGCTCAAGATCCTGTGATATATGTGACAATAATAAATCAAATAAAAAAAATGGAAGTGTTCTCTCCATGTCTAAGCCAACGTTCCTCCTTCAGCAAAGATTGCCAAAAAAGCACAAATTAGCTGGTGGTTCTCATTGTGATGTGGGATCTTGTTGGTGCAGGGTGCTGTCATGCAGTCTAAAAAGTAATTCATTCAGAAGTATTTAGGAACAGTTCAGTGAAGTGTAAAACCATTATGTAAAGCAATCTAAATTTTGTAAATTTCATTCATTTTTCCTTGGTAAATAAGATATTGATTTCGTTAGAACCATTCAGAACAAATGCAGCAAATTATGAACTTGAAACGCATGAAAAAAGTCATTATCTATTTTGACCCTTGTCCTCCCTAGTGGCTGACTGCCTACCACCATATACCTTATTTCATCTTGGGAGCATTTACGATTTTTCTATAAACTGTTGTATGACCATCCAATGGGTATAACTCAAGCAGGATAATGTTGATAAGCATGTAGGACTAGAGTGGCTGAGATACTTTCTATTTGTATTTTTGAAATGCTTCATTAATTTCATTTGATTTCTTAAAATTCTTTTAGTAATTGTTTTGTTCTGGTTTTTAGGTCCTGGTGTCAACTACTCTGGGTGCCAAATCACTTGGGCAAAATTCTGTAAAGTGAGTGAACATCCTCTTTCCTTATTCAATTAGTTAGTATCTTTCGAAAGATTCGCTATTAAGTTTTAAACTCATTTTCCTGCCATTCATTCTTTGGTCAGAAGTCCTGCTTTTCAAACAACTTTTTATTTTTTTCAAGTTTTAATTCTCCTCGTTGTTCTGTCAAATATTTAGTCAGAATCTTCATTATACCTATTCATAGTCCACAAGCTCCAGATAATATCAGTGTTGTTTTTTTGTTAACTGATACTTTCTAAATAACATCTCACTTGGCTATGTCCATTGTATTTACTACTGACGTGCAAAAAGGTTTTATTGCACAAAATGCGTGAGCAATTTCAGGATAGCAATTATTTTCTTAGTTGCATGGCAATGAAAACTTAAATAACAAGTATACTGGTATTTTTTAAAACATTTTTGAATTTCCCTCGATACTCTTTTTTATTTAGGAGAATATGCCAGGCAAAGCATTTTCATTCTGGGTATGGCTGGACAATATCATAGACTTGGTGAAGAAATTCATTCTTTCTCTGTGGAATGATGGGTAAGAGTTTGCCATAATACGCCTTTTTATTTGTAATGCTTCACATGCTTGTTGTTACTTCAGTCTCTCATTGTTTAAATTAATTATACTGCATTTCATTACGCAAACCTGTGTTTTAGCATTTGGCATGTTCAATCCTACAGATCGCAGCAATCTGTTAGGTTAAATTTTGATAAAGACCTTCGAAGTATTCTGAACTTGGCACAGTGCACAAACTTTGATCTATTTTTAATAAAATTTGTAATTTTACTGACGTGCACGATTTGATTTGTAATAGGTATATCATGGGTTTCATAAGCAAAGAAAGAGAGAGAGCCTTACTGAACGTGAAACCCCCAGGCACATTCCTCCTTCGTTTCAGTGAGAGCAACAAAGAAGGAGGAATCACGTTTACATGGGTGGAAAAGGATATCAATGGTTTGTAACAGTTTTCAATTACATATCTTAATGTGAGGCAGTTTCAGTAAATGGAGAACTCTTGATGATCTTGTGTTTCACACTCGCACTGGATGTCCAAAGCTGACATGTTCCATTCTTAAGAACTGACATTTTTCACCTCAAGGAGACCAAAATCATGCCAAAACAAAAATGAGCTTTTCTTGGAAGTTTGACCTTGAGATTTTTTTTCATGCTTGGTGTAAATTAAATTGAATTAATGAAATGTTTAAATATATTGAAATGTTTCATCATTGTAACCCACCCTTTTTTTAAGTTTCATTTAATTTAGCTTTTTGTTTTACTTTCTAACAGGAAAGACCCAGATCCAGTCTGTGGAACCATACACCAAACAGCAACTGACTAACATGTCTTTTGCTGACATTATCATAAGCTACAAGATCATGGATGCAACCAATATCCTCGTGTCACCACTCGTCTATTTATATCCTGACATTCCAAAGGAAGAGGCATTTGGAAAATATTGCTGTAGTGAACCTCAAGAAGCTATTGATCCCAATGATCCAGGTGAAACTTTGAATACTGCCGAAGCTCTCATACTTGGTCTTCTGTATTCTTGTTGAACTATAAGTTCAAAATGTTGATAATACGAAGCTGTTCATTGTGCACCTTGAAAACCAGTCCGTACTTTGAAGTTTAGGTTCATTTAGCCAGCTGTAAAATAAGAGAAGCCAGAGACTTTTCAAAGTAACTGATGTGTTAGAGATTAGAGCCAGTTAGCTAGATGACTAGCATGTGGTTCGGAATAATGCCAATTAAATAGGTTTAATTCCCATTCCCAGAACTGGACCCAATACATCTGAACTTTCCTCTCTGCCACCATTATTACCCATTTATCTTCTGCTGAGGTAGATGGACCTGTTAGCCACGTCCCATGTGAGTGAGCGGCAATGGCAAACACCACTAATAAAAACTACCATGGAAACAGCTCAAGGTGAATTATCAGCAGACAATGAGACAAGCAGCTGTCTTCATGTAGAGTGCACATATTGATGAGAACAAAAGAGTACCTTCACCTGTTTCAACATAGTCTATTCTTTAGATCCAATTTGGAAGTGATCTGGACTCAATCAATCCTAGAATGTTCTCTATCAGTTAAACCATGCTATATTCAGCTGATATTCTTCTACAGTGATGGACCCATGGATTGCCTGCAAGGCAGAGCCAGTGCCATCTTCCTTTGCAACCACTGGCTGTATTGCAGATTGCATACAACGGCTTCTTATAACTGACATCCCCTGAGAAGCCAAAGAATTTCCAAGATAGCAAATTCAGTGACATTTCTGAATTGTTGAATGTTACAGCATAGAAATGGATCATGCAACCCATCAAAATCTACTCCACCCATTTTCTCTGAATAAGTCACTTGGTTTTATTTCCGATTAACGTTTCTAGTTCTATCATTTTCTAGTTCACTACTCTATAATTTTTCTCTTTTATGAGCAGTTGGCTATTTCCACAATGTAATTGTTAATTTTATTTTTCTAATTCCCCCCATTAGATTTTTGAAATGATCTAAAATATGTTCCCTCTCATTACAGTCTTGCTCACTAGCAGAAACAGTTTATCCTTATTTATTTTTGCACACCACTTCATGATTTTGAAGAACTCTGCAACCTTCTCCATGCCAGTGAAACGATAACTTCTAAAGTTGTATCCATAACAGTAACCTCTCGTCCTTTGTAACTTGCCAGTGAATTGACATTGGACCTTTTCCATTATTTTTATAACTCAATTGTAATTAAGTACATTAAGCTACTCTCAATCTATTTAGAAACATAAGAACAAAAGTAGGCTATTCAGCCCCTCAAGCCTGTTCCATTATTTAATTAACTGCTTTGTACCTCAATCTCATTTACCCATATCGCTTTCTCTGAAATTTCTTTCAACCTTGTTACCTCAATATTATCTACACACCTTGAACTTTGTTACTCATTTCATTTTTAACCATCCCCCTCAAACCTTGTTAACATTATAGTACATGTGTTGGCTACCTTGCCAATAAAGTTCATCCCAGTACCAGAACTGGACCCAATGCATCTGAACCTTCCTCCCCTCCACCATTTTACCCATTTCATAGAAATCATAGAAACCCTACAGTACAGAAAGAGGCCATTCGGCCCATCGAGTCTGCACCGACCACAATCCCACTCAGCCCCTACCCCCATATCCCTACATATTTTACCCACTAATCCCTCTAATCTACGCATCCCAGGACACTAAGGGGCAATTTTTTTAGCATGGCCAATCAACCTAACCCGCACATCTTTGGACTATGGGAGGAAACCGGAGCACCCGGAGGAAACCCACGCAGACACGAGGAGAATGTGCAAACTCCACACAGACAGTGACCCAAGCCGGGAATCGAACCCAGGTCCCTGGAGCTGTGAAGGAGCAGTGCTAACCACCATGCTACTGTGCCGCCCATTTATCTCCAGAAATTAACTATTCTTGAGATTACCTCCTTAATCCTCACTTTGGAAGGTCTTTTTGAAGGACCTGATTCCTATACCTCTACATTGCTGGTTCCACCAAGAAATGTAACTTTATCTGATTCACACCCTCTTCTGTGCCTGCAACATATCATGTATACCTTGTGCTTCCATCATCTACTCTTTATGAAATTTGCAGTCACTGTGTCCTTGCAGTGAACTGTTTTTGACAATACTCCCACCTATCCTTGAGTTGTGCTTGGAACAATTGTTCATTATTTAAAAATTGCGTATTCAACTTTTCAGCCAGCAAATATGTTTAGATTATAAGGATAGAAAATGGAGACCTACATTCTTCAAATCTATATTCTTTGACTACAAAATACTTGTTTAATTTTAATTTTTAAAAAAAATACCCTGAGCTAATTTTCATTTTTTTCAATGTTGCAGAAACATTTGCATACCTGAAACGAAAATTCATTTGTGTGACACCGTGAGTAAAAACATGCATATTATTTTTTGTTACTACTTTTCATGCTCCTCAGTGGCAAGTTTTGTAATTTAACCATCTTCAGTGAGCAACTTGTTAACAAGAACATTTTATAGAAGTTGAAATACTGTTTGGAGGTCTTGTGGCACAATGGGTAGCATCCTCTGCTGCTGAGTCAGAAGCCCTGGCTTCAATCCCCACTCCAGGGCTCGGTGGCCACCAATGTGCGTTCATAGCACAGCCGAACAGGTTAATTATGTTGATGGGGGTTTTCTTTTGAGGCTATGTATTGCTAAACTTAAGCCAAATACAAAGACTCATGAAACTCAGTGCAGTGATTTTAAGTCGTGACTTTATTAACCAAACGATCGATTGGAGAACGATATAAAGTTGCCCAGCACTCCAGGTAGCGAATGCGGGCAGCCCAATATCACTCTGAAAAACAATGCCTCCATGAGGGCAATTATACATGTTCAAAATCATATTTCCCACTTTTCCGGTAGACATCATCCAATAAACATTAATACAAATCAGTCAGTAATCATCTCTCACCAACTCAAGCCAATAACAATTTACATCCTGGGCTCAGGGGATCTTATTTGTCCTTAATTTCGGATGTTACCTTCCTCGGTTGCCTAGCAACACAGGACATTGGACAGTGAAATGGGAGAACAGACACTAATCCGACCCTGAGAAAATCCTTATGTCTGCCTTGCACCTGCGTTATCAGTTTTGAGCTGCATAGTTCCATTCATCAAACTGGCATTGGTAGCCATTTTGTTCCCTACAACTGCTGATAAAGTGGCCACATTCAGTAGAACCATTGTCCCACAGAATGCAGGCCCTATCTACAACTTCATCCCGTCAAGCCCTGCTATATCTTGCTGTTGGCTGAAGTTTCACAAAATGTATTCTAAAAGCAAACTGCGTCCATTTTATAAATTCAAAGTGCATGTTTTAAATGAGGAATGCTTGTTATTCAATTAGAGCTGTGTTTAAGATCTCTTCAGTCAGTATTGTGTTAATGTTCTCAAACCATGATTGTGTTTTCTGTTAGCCTAATTTAGCCCCCCTACATCAATTATCAACCTGAAATACACCAATGGCAGGTGTTAAGAGAGGGAGAAACTCCTCGTCAGCCATGCATGTTGTGGAGTGGCGTCCCTCAAGCCGAAGCCTCTGGCTTCAGGCCAGTGACCTCTTCGGGGAAAAACCAAAATGTGGAAACAGATGAAGCATTTGCTTTGTCTGCCTCGTGTTTTAGGGATGAGAAGAGAATCGGGTGAAGAGAGAAGTGTTATTTAAGACATTAACAAAGCAGTAATTAGTAAGCTGTTTTCATTAAATTAATTGCACAGTTATCACAACTTGAAATTTGGCTCTGACATGAAAATCTTTGCTGCTCTTTCTATTTAATTTGCACAGAACAAACTCTGGTAACACAAGTGACTTGTTCCCCATGTCTCCGCGAACACTGGACTCTTTGATGCATTGTGGAAGTAATAATGAAGGACCTGAACAAGGAGCAGCAGGTGGCCTTGGTAAGTGGCATGCAGGGTCCTCACAACATGTACTGTTCACCTAGAGAAATCATGAAACTGTGATCCAATGACTTGTTTTCAGTGGAAACTTCAAACAATTTTAATTTACTGTTTTATTTTTCTATTGCTTTATAGATTCCATTACTCTGGACATGGAGTTTGGCACAGAATGTGCTGCTTCTCCAATGTAAATTCTGTGCACCATTAGCCAATGCAGGATGTGTGGTTCTGGTTATAGCTTCAGTATGATTAACCACTAGTTATAATGGTTTACTCAGTAATTTGTTTATATCTCTGGTCTTCTAAATATTAATGCTTTAATAATGTTACTATTATTGTTAAGTTGCATATAATGCTTTTACTGCATTGTATTATGTTAATTTCCAGCTGCTTATTCCAAATTTAATCCAACAAAGAAAGCTTTCTTTTCCACCAGTCCAGTACTTCAACCTGGATTCTATTTAGTCCTTTGCATTTGCAAGTGGTTCAAAAGAAGCAAACTCTCTGTAGTATGTTGCAAGGCTCTAGTGCACTAAGGCGCTATGCTACCCTTGTATACCGTCCTTTCTTCATGTGGATTTACTAGGTGTGCATTATCAACAGCTTCGAGCATACAGTAGCAACTCTCGGTGAGATTAAAGGTGAATTCTTCAGAAGTGTGTTTCTTGACTGTTTAAATGCAGTGATGATTCACTTTATAAAAGAGATGTGGAATACATTCCTGCACTACAATGCATCTTGTTTGGAAATTGACACCCAGGTGCGTAGTAACAGACTACTGTGCGTGACCAGTGTTTGAACTGCTTTTTTCATGTTTTATTTCTCGGAATGTGGGTGCCCTGGGAAGATTGTCATGCATTACCTATTCTTGAAAAGATGCTGGCGAAGCTTCCTTGAGCCACTATCAGTTTGAGTCAACCGAGCAACTTTATGGTCACGTACTGATACCAGCTTATTGTTTCCATATCTTTTAACTGAATTCAAATTCTGAAATTGCCATAATGGGAATTGCATTTGTGTGCTCTGGATTAACTAGTCCAGGCCTCTTGAATACTTGCACTGTATAGAGCTCAGAGGAGATGCTGGTACTGAGACTGGACTTTAAAGGAAAGGTGTCAAATCTCTGTGTTAGTGAGCTCCGCATCCTCTGGTTATTCACTAGTTATCAGAAGGGAAGCATATTGCCATGGTGCACTGGACAAGCTGACTGTGCTCAATTTATTTCAAGAGTCAACTAAAGTTTCTTGATGAGTAAATGGATATTGTAGTGCATTGCTAAATTTAGCAATACAGTGGAATTTTTCTGAGGCTGGTTATTAATTAAATAAGTAAAAGTTCTCTAAAATCGATTAATTGTTTTTATATTAAAAGCATTTTTGTTACAACTCTTAAACGAGGTTCTAAAAGACAACTGCACCCATGTGGTGCATTGCCATTGAGGGAAGAGGAACCTGACATTGTTAATTTAGAAAGGTTTGAAATGTAAATTGTATGAAACTGCAGGGACTTGTAGTGTGTCTGAGATTTGTACCTTGGAGAGGTACAGTTGGCATTGCAGGAAGTGATGAAATGGAATGATGGAAACGGCTTGGACCAGCCTTGGCCGGAGGTAGAAGATTACAATGTAGTTGAGTGCATTTGACTAAAAATTCAAGGTCTGCAATCATTCCAGTGATACTATGTTTATTATTGACAAAGATATATGTAGAGCAATGCTTGGTCTAGCTGTGGGAATGCACTCATAAGAATGTTTGATGTTGCCCTAGCACTTGAGGTGGATTTGTAGTGAATTGTGCAAATGAAATACCATGTATGACCCTGCTGGCCAACATTTGTCTATATTGGGCCATCAGAATCTTTGTTGAAGGTTTAGCATTTGGGAAGGGGAAGAATGAGGACCAGAAATCTCATTTGAACCCAGGCCTTTTGACATGAATGCTTTTTTGAAATAAAAAGGGTTTATTCAAGATTAGTATTTCCACCCCCACCCACCCATGTAAAAAGCTTCTTTGCAAAGACTACACTATAATTTTAACAACTCCAGTGGGCGTGCATTGTGCTACCATGTGGATAACGTTGTATTAAACTTTATAATCATGATTTTTGACTTCAAAACCCACGATTAAGTCAAGCAGAAGTGATTTTTAGCAGACCTTTGTGTATCGTTCCCCATACATTACGGGAGAGGGATGAAATATTCAACAAATTGGAAAGGTTTCCTTGATCAGGGATTTGAATTCACCAATGTTGGAAAAAGTAAATCTCTAGCAGAGAGCTACAGAGGTGTCCAAATTGAATTCTGACCTGTTTGAGTAACCATTTATTACCTCCTCATCCCCTGCTTCGTTGTAACGCAGTTTGATTTCATTGTGCCCTAAAGCCAACTGTATACCTCCACTGTCTTATTCAATATCATTACTTTTCACAAGCAGGGAATAATATTTCTAGTCCCCTCTATTGTATATGGAGAAACGAAAGAATCTAGGATTTCTTGAATTCTAAAGCTGATTGAAAATCACTTAAGCTGTAAAACATTCTAATGCAATCCAATTCTGATTTTATCATTTTTTAATTAATTTCATTTGTGTTATGGGATGTATGGTTTGATTGTATCAAGATATGTGTATATGAAAAGTATGCATAAATGAAAAAGGCAGCATTCATTTATGCTGTAAATTTTATTGCTGTAATACTGAATACTGTCTCCTTACCCTTTTACTGATTAAAAGGCCAAGCTTTAACTGTCCAGTTGTCCCAGTGTTTTATTTCTGAATTTTGGGTTTGTCGAAATTGTCTTTTTATTGCCCTTTGCCATGCAACAAAATCAACAGATACTTTCAACGCAGTCAACTGAGAATGCATCTCTCAAGTATATACATAATTTATATAAGGGAACATGTGTTGAATGTATGTCATATTTGAAGTTTTTTTAAATTGCCATTCCCTGCATCAGTTGTACAGACCCCAAGGGCTTAAAACTGCCCCCTTTGGCAATAGCACTGCATTTCAAAATGGCTTTGTATTGTGCTGGAGGATCACCTGGAACATAATTATATTAATTTTACACTTAAAACAATCCCAGAAGACCAATATAATGGCCCAGAATTTGCAAGGCTTTTGAAGGCCAACGATGAGTGTTTGCTGTCATTACCTCCCTGAAACTGGCCGCAACTTCAGGAGTGAGTGCATGCACAGATTAACATGAGTGCCTGATGCAATTGGAGAATCATAAGCTGTTGTCATTTTGCAGAATTCACTTCCGCATGTGGCAAATCATTGAGATATTTCATGCTTAGTGAGTAAAACATGCCAAATCAAAGAAATTAGCAAAACTATCCAAATTTCTGGTTTTAAAAAGGTCCACGTCAAGGAGTGCCTTAAACGGCCATGGTGGCACAGCAGTTAGCACTGCTGCCTCAGTGTCAGGGACCTGGGTTCGATTCCAGCCTCTGGTCATTGTGTGGAGTTTGTACGTTCTCCCCGTATCTGCGTGGGCTTCCACCCAGGTGCTCCGGTTCTCTCCCGCAGTCCAAAGATGTGCAGGTTAGGTAGACTTGCCATGCTAAATTGCTCCCTAGTGACAGAGAGATTAGCAGGGTAAATATGTGGGTATGTAGGGATAGGGCCTGGGTGGGATTGTTGTCATTTCAAGCTTGATGAGCTGAATGACCTCTTTCTGCACTGTAGGGATTCTATGAAAAGGGAGGAATGTGGAAAGATTGTGCTTGGGGTGGGAGCATTCCTAGAGAGTGGAGTCCAGATAGTTGAAGGTACAGCCAACATTGAAGGAGCAAAATGAAGGCGAAGAAATGCACTGTCTTCAGAATCCTCCGACCTTTCTTCTTAGAATTCTTCATAAATAAGACAAGCCACTAGATGGGAGTCATTCTGGTATCACAGGAGAGTAAATAAACACAATTGTTCCTGCCTGACAACAGTCTTTTACTAGTATAACTGCTGAACTTGAGATGTCTCTTCAACATGAACAACTTTTTTAATGATGATGGAGAGGATAAAACTCCTTTTAAAAAAAATAGTGGAGATGGCTGGTATAGTGGTAATGCCACTCGACTAGTAATCCAAACACCATCCTCATGCTCTTTTTTTTTACTCACATGGGATGTGGACATCGCTGGCAGGCCAGCATTTCCTATCCCTAATATCTCTTCAACAGATTGGCTTGCTAGGCTATTTTAGAATCATAGAATCCCTACACTGCAGAAGGAGGCCATTTGGCCCATCAAACCTGCATCGATGACAATACCACCCAGGCCCTATCCCCGTAACCTCAGGTAGTTACTGATCTAATCTCCCTGACACTAAGGAGGCAATTCATCATGGCCAATCAACCTAACCTGCACATCTTTGGAGTGAGAGGGGAAACTGGAGCACCCAGAAGAAACACACGCAGAGACATAAGAACTAGGAGCAGGAGTAGACCATCTGGCCCCTCAAGCCTGTTCCGCCATTCAATAAGATCATGGCTAATCTTTTCATGGGCTCAGCTCCACTTACCCGTCCGCTCACCATAACCCTTAATTCCTTTACTGTTCAAATATTTATCCTTGCCTTAAAAACATTCAATGAGGTAGCCTCAACTGCTTCACAGGGCAGGGAATTCCACTGATTCACAACCCTTTGTGTGAAGAAGTTCCTCCTCAACTCAGTCCTAAACCTGCTCCCCCTTATTTGGAGGCCATGCCCCCTAGTTCTCGTTTCACCCGCCAGTGAAAACAACTCCCCTGCTTTATCATATCCCTTTCATAATCTTATATTTCTATAAGATCTCCCCTCATTCTTATGAATTCCAGTGAGGATAGCCCCAGTCTACTCAGTCTCTCCTCATAAGCCAACCCTCTCAATCTAATGAATCTCCTCTGCACCCCCTCCAGTGCCAGTATATCCTTTCTCAAGTAAGGAGACCAAAACTGTACACACTACTCCAGGTGTGGCCTCATCAGCACCTTATACAGCTGCAACATAACCTCACTTTTTAAACTCCATCTCTCTTGCAATGAAGGACAAAATTCCATTTACCTTAATTACCTGCTGCACCTGCAGACCAACTCCTTGTGATTCTTGCACAAGGACACCCAGATCCCTCTGCACAGCAGCATGTTGCAATTTTTTACTATTTAAATAATAGTCCATTTTGCTGTTATTCCTACCAAAATGGATGACCTCACATTTACCAACATTGTACGCCATCTGCCAGACCCTCGCCGGGGAGGAGGAGAACGTGCAAACTGCACACTGTCACCCGAGGCCGTGAATTAAACCCAGGTCCTTGGCGCTGTGAGACAACAGTGCTAACCTCCGTACCACGGGGCAGTTAAGAACCAATGTTAATTTGGGGTCAGACTCTGACCTATACCAGACCAGGTAGGGACAGCAAATTCTTTTCCCTAAAGGGACTTCAGTGAACTGATGGGCTTTAATGAAATCAGTGATAGTTTAACAGTCTGTCGTGGTGGGATTCGAACCCCTGACTCTACAGCATTAATCTGGACCTCTGGATTACTAGCCCAGTGATATTACCACTGCTCCACTGTTTCCAAATCTCTGGGAGAGAGATCCCACTACAGCAGCTGGTGGAATTTATATTCAATTCAAAAATTAAAAAAATTGGAATTAAAAGTTAGTCTTGGTAATGGTGACCATGAAATTATCAATTGTCCTAAAAGCCCATCCGATTCACTAATCTCCTTTAGGAACTGAGGAGCTGGAGTAGGCCTTTTAGCCTGCTCTGCCATTTAACCAGATCAACGGCATTTTCCCACGCCAGCCCCACATCTCTTCCTGTCATTAGTACCTAGAAATCTATCAATCTTTGTCTTTAACATACTAAATGAATGATCTTACACAGCCCTTGAGGTTAGAGAATTCCAAAGATTCACTGCCCTCTGAAGAAATGACTTCTCATTTCAGACCTAAATGGTTTGCTACTTAATCTGAGATTCTGTCTCCTGGTTGTAGAGCTCCCAGTCAGGGGAAACATACTACGTGTATGCTGCCCTTTTAAGGATATCTGCTGTTCTTGTCTGGTCTGATCCACATGTGCTTCCAAAAGACATTTGCTATTGTTAGGCCCCTGGATCCGAACCCCAAGGTATATTATGAAGCCAGAATAGACCCAACAATTTTTCTATTTTGGCAAAAATGTGAGGATAGGATGCTTCACTCCAGGAGTAATTCCACTGACAAATTAGAAATCTTTGATCAAAATGAGCTTTATTCATAACAGTTTAAATATAACTTCTAACAAAGGAAACAGCTTAACCATTAACAGTTGAACAATATTTTAAAAATGAAAGGGAACAACTTCAATATCTGACATCAGTTCCAATTTAGCAATCTTCTCTTAATGACTTAAAATTCCACTTTAAATACAGTTAGCAACCATAAACATACTTGCTCTGATGAGTGTTGTCAGTCTCAAAGCTTTCAGAGAGGTTTTGATTTTCAGAACAGCTTGCAGACCTCTCTTTAAACAAACCCCAGCCAGAAATGAAAGCTGTTTCTCTGCTACAAACATGGCTCTTCCCATTAACCACATTATCACATGATCCTGTCAATCAACCTAATCAAAAGCCCCAGAGGAAATCTTCATCTATAAATAAAAGTCCGTTAGCTTTCTCCAAAGTAAACACTACATGGCTAAAATCGGTAATTATCCTGCTGTCCCAACATCTGAGCTGTATTCCTACCAGATGTGAAATATGTCAATAGCACACTATCATCACAATATAGTCCTGCACAACAGACTTGAGCAAAGTTATGGCTCATTAGCAACATGGTTGTGGACTTGGCTGAGTGACAGGGAACAGACAGTAGTGATTTATAGATACTTTGAGGCTGAGAGAAGCTTTGAAGTGGAGTCCCCCAGGGATCAGTGTTGGAACCCTAGCTTTTCCTGAGATATATTAATGACCTAGCTCCTTCTTCACATACTCATGCCTATAATCATGAGTCTACTATGCAGTAACTTATCAAAAGCCCTTTTGAAAATCCAAGTATAATAAATTCACTGCATTATTCTTGCCTGTTCTTCGCTCTTCAAAGAATTCAGTAAGGTTGGTCAAGCATGATTCCACGTTGACTATATTTTGATATTCTAGATGTTTATGAGTGCTTTTGGTGAAGATTCCATTATCATTCCTACCACTAATGTTAAGCTAACTGGTCTATAGATCCTTGGGCTGGTTCTATCTCCCTTTTTAAATGAGTTACAATCCCTGCTGATGTTGCATGCGAGGGTGTCCCAAAACACACAAGAGTAAGTTGGAACACCAATTTGTAGCAGTGTATGCGTTCTTTTGGTATTATAAGAGGAACGATGTACAGCCTAGTGAAAGAACAGTCCAGTCCTTGTGTGGACAATTAATAAAGAATATTTATAAACTTCAAAAAATAAAAATGCAATAATAAAAAGGACTATAATACAACACGTAAGTACACTGATGATTATACACAATTTTTTTATGAAATATTACTTGGTCCCCAACTACCTATGTTACCTGAAACTCTGAGATGCTCATTTTCCCAAACAACATCCAATATTAAGTCACTGAGATAAATCCAGCAAATAACTTCCGCATACAGGTTAAAGTGGCCATGTCTGGGAACTGTCTTAACGTTCCACAAAGGTGGCAAATGGCTACTTCTTTCAGGAGATTGTATCTGCAACTTCTGCAGTTCTGTTGTTAGCTGTCTCTCCTCCTTCCCCGTAGTGATTTGCAGTTATACTGTATCTTTCCCTTTGATGTTATCCACCCTGTGGAGTTGGCTTTGATGTGGAGATGCTGGCGTTGGACTGGGGGTAAGCACAGTAAGAAGTCTCACAACACCAGGTTAAAGTCCAATAGGTTTATTTGGCAGCACAAGCTTTCGGAGTCTCAGGCTCCTTCAGGTGAGTGATTCAGGTGTGAGACTTCTTACTGAGTTGGCTTTTGGCAGGCACATGATAATTTCTTTATCTCGCCATTTAAAAATGACCCATTCTTTAGTCATGATGTGGAGATGCCGGCGTTGGACTGGGGTAAACACAGTAAGAAGTTTAACAACACCAGGTTAAAGTCCAACAGGTTTATTTGGTAGCAAAAGCCACACAAGCTTTCGAGGCTCTGAGCCCCTTCTTCAGGTGAGTGGGAATTCTGTTCACAAACAGAACTTATAAGACACAGACTCAATTTACATGAATAATGGTTGGAATGCGAATACTTACAACTAATCCAGTCTTTAAGAAACAAAACAATGGGAGTGGAGAGAGCATCAAGACAGGCTAAAAAGATGTGTATTGTCTCCAGACAAGACAGCCAGTGAAACTCTGCAGGTCCACGCAACTGTGGGAGTTACAAATAGTGTGACATAAATTCTGATTCTAGGATCGCATGATAAAGACTCGTTGTCCAGTACTTCCCCGGAGCGGAGAAGCTACGGCATCTCCTCCGGAACCTTCAACATGTCATTGATGAAGACGAACATCTCGCCAAGGCCATCCCCACACCCCCACTTCTTGCCTTCAAACAACCGCACAACCTCAAACAGACCATTGTCCGCAGCAAACTACCCAGCCTTCAGGAGAACAGTGACCAAGACACCACACAACCCTGCCACAGCAACCTCTGCAAGACGTGCCGGATCATCGACACAGATGCCATCATCTCACGTGAGAACACCATCCACCAGGTACACGGTACATACTCTTGCAACTCGGCCAACGTTGTCTACCTGATACGCTGCAAGAAAGGATGTCCCGAGGCATGGTACATTGGGGAAACTATGCAGACGCTGCGACAACGGATGAATGAACACCGCTCGACAATCACCAGGCAAGACTGTTCTCTTCCTGTTGGGGAGCACTTCAGCGGTCACGGGCATTCGGCCTCTGATATTCGGGTAAGCGTTCTCCAAGGCGGCCTTCGCGACACACGACAGCGCAGAGTCGCGGAGCAGAAACTGATAGCCAGGTTCCGCACACACAAGGACGGCCTCAACCGGGATATTGGGTTTATGTCACACTATTTCACATAAATATTTCTGCTTTTTTCCTCCTGAGTCTTTATCATGCGATCCTAGAATCAGAATTTATGTCACACTATTTGTAACTCCCACAGTTGCGTGGACCTGCAGAGTTTCACTGGCTGTCTTGTCTGGAGACAATACACATCTTTTTAGCCTGTCTTGATGCTCTCTCCACTCCCATTGTTTTGTTTCTTAAAGACTGGATTAGTTGTAAGTATTCGCATTCCAACCATTATTCATGTAAATTGAGTCTGTGTCTTATAAGTTCTGTTTGTGAACAGAATTCCCACTCACCTGAAGAAGGGGCTCAGAGCCTCGAAAGCTTGTGTGGCTTTTGCTACCAAATAAACCTGTTGGACTTTAACCTGGTGTTGTTAAACTTCTTACCATTCTTTAGCCCCATTGTTCTCTCTAGTCACATATGTAAACATTTGTTTTTCCACTGGTCGGCTAATTATCCTTTCTCCAGATGACTGCATCTAATCAACTCAGTGTCATGTTCTTTATCCATTGTTTCATTTTGTTTTTAATCTAATTAACAAATGTAACATTGGCTGTTTGCAAGTCATCTGGTAGTATTCTCTTGCCTGATGATTATATATGTAATAGCACTTGAAATTCATTGAAGTTCATTGCAACATTGAAAGTTCTATTCCAGTCTTTGTCTAAAAGTCAAAGTAAGTTTAACTCCCCCTGGTGCTTTAGTTGTTAAATGTGTTGGGAAGGTCTGTGGGTTGAGTCGCAGGTTTGTGCTGAGATAACTGATTCCGAATCAGGGATGACCTCATAGGTGGCTTCTCTGGGCTAGTTTTTAACTTGCTTGAAATGCCAACAGTGGGGGTGAGTGGGTATTTGTAAAGCACAGAAACATGGACATCAGAGTTCCCCGCCTGTTGTGGCATTTTACTACCACTGTGCATGTGGCATCACCAAATCATTTTCGTCCCGGAAGGCTCAAATTCCACTTGTGTGGGGAGAACTTTGGTAGAGGCCGCAGGACATAGTTTGCGTTTGTTCTTCCATGGTGTGCATTTGTTACTGGCAAAGCCAGCAGTTATTGCCTTTCTCACAATTTCCCTTGATCCTGAAGGACAGGGAGCAATCCCGGGAGCAGATCCAGAGATCCTGGGAGAAGGTGAAGGCGGATGGTAGGTGGGATATTAGAGGCCTTGGTAGAGTGGGCATGGGGTGGTCAGAGCATGAGGGAGTGATGCACTATTGTTCCGGAAGTGGGGAGAGGGACTGTGGGGGTTGGGGGTTGCTCAGAGACACTTCATAGAACATTACAGCGCAGTACAGGCCCTTCGGCCCTCGATGTTGCGCCGACCAGTGAAACCAATCTAAAGCCCATCTAACCTACACTATTCCAATATCATCCATATGCTTATCCAATGACCATTTAAATGCCCTTAATGTTGGCGAGTCCACTACTGCTGCAGGCAGGGCATTCCATGCCCTTACCACTCTCTGAGTGAAGAACCTACCTCTGACATCTGTCCTGTATCTATCACTAGATAGAATCACTTCATAGAATCATAGAATCCCTATAGTGCAGAATGAGGCCATTCAGCCCATCGAGTCTGCACCAACCACATTTCCACCCAGACCCTCTTCCCGTAACTCCACATATTTACCCTGCCAGTCCCTCTGACACTAGGGTCAATTTAGCATAGCCAATCAACCTAACCCGCACATCTTTGAAGTGTGGGTGGAAACAGGAGCACCTGGAGGAAACCCACGCAGACACAGGCAGGATGTGCAAACTCCACACAGACAGTGACCCAAGGCCAGAATTGAACCCAGGTCCCTGGTGCCGTGAGGCAGCAGTGCCAACCATTGTGCCGTCCATCACTTGCTGGATTCCACAGGTAAATACTCACCTCCTGGATTCGGCAGTCTCACCTGGATTTAAGCTGTTTTTCCAAAGCTTGGAAAATCTGGACATCCACAATTAAATTTTAAATGCAGGGGGTGACAATATTGTTTTCTCATTTGAAGTGTGAAACCACTTTCTTGAATTCGGGTAGTTATATACACCAATCGCCCCACTTCCGTTAAAGCTCACAGGTGGCATAATGGAACAGTGGTTAGCACTGCTGCCTCGCAGCGCCAAGGACCCAGGTTCGATTCTTGGCTTGGGTCGCTATCTGTGCGGAGTCTGCATATTTTCCCCATGTCTGCGTGGGTTTCCTCCCACAGTCCAAAGATATGTGGCTTAGGTGGATTGGCCGGGCTAAATTGACCCTTAGTGTCGGGGGACTAGCTACGGTAAATACATGGGGTTATGGGGACAGGGCCTGAGTGGGATTGTGGTCAGTGCAGATTCAATGGGCCGAATGGCCTCCTAGTGCACTGTAGGATTCTGTGATTCTATGGATGGGTTGGAGGCAGCTTTGGGTCAGGAGTCACCCTCTCAATCATCCCAAACCCACCTGCTTTTTGATAACAATATGTCCCACATCCCTGCATCAGGAAGCAGAAAAGCACGAGAATTTCTGCTCCTGCTTGCTTAATAGATTGTTAACTAATAATACCGTTGGTATACAGGACTCAATTTCAAAATTTGTAGATGCTACGATACCTGGAAGCATTGTGAACTGTGAGGAGGATAGTGTCGAACTTCAAGGAGACATAGACAAGTTGATGGAATGGGCAGACAGATAGCAGATGAAGTACAGTATGGAGAAATGTGAGGTGATTTATTTTGGTCGGTGGAGCATTGAGCGACAATATAAAATAAAGGGTATATCTCTGAAGGGGGAGCAGGAGCAGAAGGACCTGTATGTGCATAAGTCATTGAAGGTGGCCGGACAGGTTGAGAGATCAGCTAATGAAGCATACAGTATCCTAGGCAGGAGAATGGCACCAAGTGAAATGGACATTTGGAGAGTCGGTGCCGACACCATGGACCAAGTGGCTTCCTGCGCTGCAACAATCTTGTGAATTCTGTGATTCTACTTTTGCCTAATTTCTTCGATCCCTTTGCACCATTCCTGAAGGTTTCAAATTCTTGGCTGGGTCTAGTTGTACAGTTACATTCTGCTAGCTTGTCCATGGGTGTTTGTTATTCCGGCTCTTTCAACATATAACCAAAAAAGAAAGGCTAAGATTTATTTTGTGCCTTTCTCAACTTTGGACATCCCAAAGCACTTCACAGCCAATTAAGTATTTTCAAAGTATAGTCCCTGTTGTAAAGGAACCGAGCAGCCAGTTTGCACACGGCAAGCTCCCACAATGGAATGGTCGAGATCTAGTTGCCCCGTTCGCCACGGGTGCAAATCCCGTTCTGACCATTAAATCTTGCAAGAGCCAAAATGGGGTTTGCGCCGGTGAGATCCCAGTTTAAGATCTTCCGTGCCAATGATGTGATCAGGCACATGCCCTTTAATTCATAGAATCACAGAACCCTACAGTGCACTAGGAGGCCATTTGGCCCATCGAGCCTGCACCGTCAACAATCCTACCCAGTCCCTATCCCTGTAACCCCATGTATTTACCCTGCTAATCCCCCTGACACTAAGGAGCAATTTAGCATGGCCAATCAACCTAACCCACACATCTTTGGACTGTGGGACAAAACCAGAGCAAACCCACACAGACACGGGTAGACCGTGCAAACAGACAGTCAGCCGAGGCCGGGATTGAACCCGGGTCACTGGCGCTGTGAGGCAGCAGTGCTAACCACGGTGCCACCATGCTGCCTGTATAAAGTTAAATGTAATTAAATGGCCATAAGACAATGGGCGTGATCTTACCGGCTGTTCACGCCAGGTTCACGCTGCAGCGAAGTCGGAGAATTTGGTGCCCAGCCAAATCTCCGTTTACTACAACAGGATGGGAAAATCCAGCCAGCTTGAACAGCCATAACATTAGTGCTGTAGTGTCGTCCCATGATGCACCCTCCTCTGCTCATCCCACTAGCTTGCCTGACCTTGATGTTGGAGACCTCTCTGGCAACAAGGTGCAACTACAACTGAGAACTTCAAAAAAAAGTTATTCCCATTTTGCATTTTTCTTCCATGCTGTGTATAAACTTGCTAATTGATAAGCGACTCACCAATGTTTCAATAAAAATTAAACTGCTTTCGCATTTGACTCTGACCCTGCCTGCGATTTGCATTTAAGCAGAGAAGATTTTTCCTGCTTGTAACTTTAGCCTGCACAGTCCAGTTGACCGTTTCCCAGTGAAATGGTAATTGGCCACTGTATTCTGTTCCTAGACTGCTGCTTGTGTTACTCTTGTTTTCACTTTGGAGAGTGTATGATGTAACTCAGGGTAACTGACTATCTACATTGCGGGTTTAAGTTAAGCCTACTTGATACTGCAGAGTAGAAGTTGGGGAACTGCTGCATGGGGAATTCTGCATCTTGCCTCCATTCTTGCTGTGTTAATGACTTTTATGGAGGTGTTTGTTCCCTAATCCATCCAATTAATTAATGCGAAGCTTTTTTTATTTGACCCGAGTTTACCAATTTTTTAACTGAATGACATCAGCATTTTCACACTATAAGTAATATTTAACGGTACTATATGTACAGGTAACCATGATTTGTGATTGAACAATAAAACAAACTCAATTATTTTGGAGAGGACCAAAGTCTGTGTGTGTGTATGTGTGTGTATATATATCCAGTAAGCGTCCTTAGCTGTTAATTTTGTGACACATGCAATGTATTGAAATCGATAGATAATGGAGTAACAATAATGCCTATTCTTTCTATGGATTTGATTTGATTTATTATTGTCACGTACATTGAAAAGCATTGTTTCTTGCACGCTATACAGCCAAAACATTGCATTCATAGAGTACATCGGGGAGAAGGAAATGATCAGGTGTAGAATGTAGTAATACAAACATAGCTAGGGTGTAGAGAAAGATCAACTTAATATAAGGTAGGTCCATTCAAAAGTCCGATGGCAACAAGGAAGAAGCTCGGTTTGTAGGTACGTGACCTCAGAATTTTGTATCTTTTTTCTGACTGAAGAAGGTGGAAGAGAGAATGTCCGGGGTGTGTGGGGTCCTTGATTATGCTGGCTGCTTTGCTGAGGCAGTGGGGAATATAGACAGAGTCAGTGGATGGAAGGCTGATTTGTTTGCTGGACTGGGCTGCGTTCATAACCCTTTGTAGTTTCTTGTGGTCTTGGTCAGAGCAGGAGCCATACCACGCTGTGATACATCCAGAAAGGATTTTTTCAATGGTGCATCTGTAAAAATTGGTGAGAGTCGTAGTGGACATGCCAAATTTCCTTAGTCTTCTGAGAAAGTGGTGGTGTTGGTAGGCTTTCTTAACTATAGCGTTGGCGTGGAGAGACCAGAACAGGTTGTTGGTGATCTGAACACCTAGAAATGTGAAGCTCTTGACCATTTCCACTTCATCCCTGTTGATGTAGACAGGGGCTTATCCCCACTATGCTTCCTGAAGTCAATGACCATCTCCTTCGTTTTACTGACACTGAGGGAGAGATTATTGTCGTTGCACCAGTTCACCAGATTCTTGCTCCCAATGTTGCATTGACATCTTCATCAGCCAATTCCAACATGCACAGCTACAAGATGTAATGTTCCCTCTGACTGGGCGTGAGAAAATTTAAGTGGGTTTATTTTTATCCTGAGAGGAGATGAACATCTCATTACAAGTATTAAAATGAGTCAGTAATCAGTACGTATGGGAGGGAGAAAAATAAAGTTATTCAGAGAAACTCGAGTCTAGGTGCTCTTTTGTTCCAAGTTAAATTACTTTATTCATCTTCAGCATAATAGGCACAAAGTTCATATTAATGAGTGTTTTACAAAATTGTATTCACAAAACATTTGTCGTCAAGTTATCAAATTAATCTATTTGATATTATTAGGAAACGTAACAAGGAGCTCCCTCCCTAACAGCACAGTGGGTGTACCTACACCTCATGGACTGTAGCAATTCAAAAAGGCAGCTCACCACCACCTTCTCGAGGGCAATTAGGGATGGGCAATAGATGCTGGCTTTGCCAGCAAAGCCCACATCTCATGAATGACCTTTTTAAAAAGTTGCTTAGATAAATAAATAGGAACAGTTCAAACTCAAAAACAAAATTGAATTTGTCCAGGACATCTATATTTCTTTGTCAGATTTTAATGCTCCCATTGTGTTCCTTCCTTCTTTACACAAAAGAAAGAACATTTTGAAAGTAAGGCCTATTCAAGGAACATATCTGCATATTAAGAAAAATTTTCCCTATAATGTTTGGAAAATCATTAAATTGCCTACAGAATTTCCTTTTTTTATTCATTCGTGGGACATGGGCTGGGCCAGCATTTATTGCCCATCCCGAGTTGCCCTTGAAACCGCCCTTTTCAGAGGGCAGTTGAGAGTCATCCACATTGCTGTGGGTCTGGAGTCACATGAAGGCCAGACCAGGTAAGGACGGTCTAGCGATAATACCACTAGGCTCCTATGATTTGACACTGCATCTATTTTTGCAGATGTGACTTTGCAAATGGGGGCCTTTATGTCTGACCCTCGTGCAATTTGCCATTGAATCCAACTATAGTCCAGCAGTTAAAGAGTTAACAAGGAAGCATTCGCCACCCCCCTCCCTCCCTCCCTGCTTGACTCACACAGCACAGCAGGCGATGGATATCTTTTCAAATAATAGCAAGCTGAAGTCATATTTCTCTAAGCCTTCCTTGTTAAATGGCTGTTAGTTCCAACATAAAGCTTTGTAAAATCAAATGGTCCCTGTCATAGTCCTACATTTTCATTTTTTTTCCCCCAGCGGAATGTACTGCTCTCTTAAAAGCACAAAACATCCCCAAAAATGGAGTTTATTGGCAATGTGTCTGTGATACCTGGCACGGCTCCTACATAAGAGTATGTGAAGCATTTGACTGTTATTGCAATGCATAGCTGATACTGTTGCCTTAAAAGGTAATGTATCTTTTCAAATTTAAACTCTATCAATAATAAAACAAAAAAATTATCTGCCAAAGTCCGTGACTCACGAGGCACTTATTGTAAAATGAGTTTTAAACTCACTGACGTAGGATTGCTGGATAGCCTTTACTCAAGTCCCAGTTTCAATTCTGGATTTCCACGTTTGAACATCTAAACCTGTGGTTTTGTTCTAAATATTCGGTTAGTCTCCCAGCGAGATCTGTGGTGAATATGTTGCTGGCTACAATATTGAGCTTCTTTTGAAAATAATAATCAGAATAAGGCTGGCTGGTGGCTGAAAAGATACTTAAACCCCCCCTGCTGTCAAACCGTTGCCTGGGTTAACTGGGAGTAAATGTTATAATTGAGCTCATGATCTATGAGTTAGGGGGAGGTTCGGAGGGGGTGACCTGTGTGTCTTGTCAGGCATGGCAGTTTTCGGGAAGGACTGTGATTGGGCCGGGATGCTCTCATTTACATAATACAAATCAAACCAAGGATGCTTTGCAATTTGCAGCAATCGGTGAGCATAGTGGGCACCGCACATGTGTACCAGGCAGTGAATAGCCTATGCAGCCATCCTTTAAGGGGCCGCTACCGACCACCCAAGGAAAGACCCCAAAATATATTTTTTGTGTGGGATCAGGAAGTCTCTCTGGCGCTACACCTAATACTGCAGCCTTTACCAGGTGCCAGCCTCTACCCCCCTCCCCCCCCATCCCCCCTCCTCCCACCCCACTCCACTGCCTCCGGTGTTGGTCAATTCGCAGCAATAAACTTACATTTATGTAGCACCTTCCAGGACCCCAAGATGTCCCGAAACGCTTTACAGCCAATTAAGGACTTTTGACATGTGGTCAGTGTAATTAAGTCGGAGATGCGGCAGGCAATATATGAACAGCCAGGTCACACAGACTGCAATGTAACCATGCTGGCTGAGTGGTATTATCGCTAGACTGTGGCAGAGGGCAAGTCTGGCACCCGCAGATCACTGGCCATGCTGGAATGGTAAGAAGTCTCACAACTACCAGGTTAAAGTCCAACTGGTTTATTTGGTAGCACGAGCTTTCGGAGTCTCGCTCCTTCTTCAGGTGAAGAAGGAGTGAGACTCCGAAAGCTTGTGATTCCAAATAAGCCTGAGGGACTTTAACCTGGTGTTGTGAGACTTCTTACTGTGCCCACCCCAGTCCAACGCCGGCATCTCCACATCATGCTTGGAATGAGATATGGATATGAATACAGTTTGAATTCCTGACCCCAGCTTTGGTTGGGCAATACTGTCGCTCTGATCATTTTGCACCTACTTCAGGCAAAAGGCAATTAACTCTCCATCGCACATAATATCAGGGGCAGGAAAATGGAGGGTGGGGAACTGTCAGGGTAAGTAACCACAAAAAGTCTCAGCTGCTAATTAATAGGAACAAGGGTTTATTCAAAGATAAACCGCATTAAGAATGACAATTGGAAAGCATATCATTCACACCTCACTCAAAGTATGTGTAGGTTTGTTCTCGGTATGATTTGTTTTGTTTTCCTGTAAACCGTAGCTCAAGATTTATATTGCACACAGGAGTAGGTTTGATTAGCAGAAAAGCACTTAAAATTAATGCACTCAAATCTGTTAAAGGGTTGCGGTAGCCTTTCTGGGCCACAGATTGCAGTTTGCTTTACATATTACAGGACAACCATGAATTGAGGCATGTTCTGTAGTCTACACACAGTTAATTTGTATATTGATGATTGTGATCAATAGCAATCTACAAAGAGTCAATTTCACACAAAGTTGTTGCGTTTCACTCCTGAGAAAGGCTTGTGGTCCCCAGAAGGTTAACTGTGTTTCAGTCGCAGCTAACTTGGCTCTCACCTTCTGAGTATTGGACTTCCTTTGTGGTTTCCAAAATACCCAGAAACTGGAAAATATTTTTATGCCCATTACTGGCACAAATCCTTATTGTTTTAAAACAGCTCAAGTAATAGATTTTAGTCCTACTACAGCAGAGTAACACAGTTGTCTAGTGTACAGTAATACTTGCAGGCATGTGGGTCACATATAAAGTAGCATAAAGCTTATTTCATATTCAGCTGCTGCGATAATATGAAACTGATTCATCTACTCAACAGAAAAGCTGGTTTAGAAGTGGGTACTAACCCTTTCCCTCCAGAGCATGATTCATAGCTCTGATAATTTTGATATTTATGGCACATACTCTCACAATGAGACCATTTTTTCAAGGAAGGCTCACATTTATATAACACCTTCCAGGACCTCAAGATGTCCCAGAATGCTTCACAGCCAATTAAGGACTTTTGACGTGTGGTCAGTGTAATTAAGTCGGAGATGTGCTGGGCAATTTATGAACAGCCAGTTCACACAAACAGCAATGTTACCATGATGGTCGAGTGGTATTATCACTAGACTATTAATCCAGAAACTCAGCTAATGTTCTGGGGACCTGGGTTCGAATCCTGCCAAGGCAGATGGTGAAATTTGAATTCAATCAAAAATATCTGGAATTAAGAATCGACTGATGACCATGAAACCATTGTCGATTGCCGGAAAAACCCATCTGGTTCACTAATGTCCTTTAGGGAAGGAAATCTGCCGTTCTTACCTGGTCTGGCCTACATTTGACTCCAGAGCCACAGCAATGTGGTTGACTCTCAACTGCCCTCAGGCAATTAGGATCAGCAATAAATGCTAGCCAGCCAGCGACACTCATATCCCAGGAATGAATTTTAAAAATGACCAAAAGATCTGCTGGTATAAATTGGGTGTCTGGATTTTGCTGCAGACACAATCATATCCAGATACAGATCAAGGTGCTGGGAAATTCTGGGAATATAATGATGATAACAAAAGAAATCTTTGACCAATGTCCATATTATGATTCACATTTTGAAACCATTCAATGATTCAGACTCCACCGCGCTATGGGGCAGCGAGTTCCACAAATTCACCACCCTCTGCGAGAAGTAGTTCCTCCTCATCTCAGTTTTAAATCTACCGCCTCTCAACCTATTCCTGTGACCTCTTGTTCGAGATTGCCCTATAAAAGGAAACATTTGGTCTACATTTACTTTATCAATCCCTTTTAAAATGTTAATATTCCTCAATCAGATCCCCTCTCATCTTTCTAAACTCCAGCGATTATAAGTCCAAACTGTTTAGTCTCTCCTCATACGTCAGCCATCGACAGCGGCGAGACCAGAAGATCCCACTGCCGGCCAATGGCAGGTCATCTCCTCTGCCGCGAAACACGCCGTGGGGAGTGTGGAAAGTCCTGCCCTACGTGACTGTGACAAAGGTAAACAATCTCCGACTCCATCCTTTTCAAGGATGCAATCTTCAACATAGTCGACCACAACATTCTCCTCCAGCACCTCATCCTCCTCTGTGATCCAGCTGAGTTTTGGATATTCTACAGAAGGGGTGGCTTATCTTCAAACATCACAAGGTGAATGAACGGCTAATCCACTGATGGGTGGTCATTTCTTTGTTGCCACTCACTCAAAAACTACCACTGGAGTCCACATGAAAGCCATGAGCTGAAGTCAGTATAAATTGAGTGTGCAGCCAAAAGAGAAAATGCTGGAAAATCTCAGCAGGTCTGGCAGCATCTGTAAGGAGAGAAAAGAGCTGACGTTTCGAGTAGAGATGATCCTTTGTCAAAGCTTTGGCAAACGGTCATCTGGACTCAAAACATCAGCTCTTTTCTCTCCTTACAGATGCTGCCAGACCTGCTGAGATTTTCCAGCATTTTCTCTTTCGGTTTCAGATTCCAGCACCCGCAGTAATTTGCGTTTATAAATTGAGGGTGTGACTTCTGTAATCTGAGGAATATATAGGTACAGCAACTAGAATATTCAAAATGCTGTGCTCCTAACAAAATGCTTTACCTTTAACATTTGTTACTGAAATCTCTAATCACAGCAGCCTCTTAATGTTCTCCCCGTGTCTGCGTGGGTTTCCTCCGGGTGCTCCAGTTTGCTCCCACAGTCCAAAGATATGCGGGTTAGGTCAATTGGCCATGCTAAATTGCTCCTTAGTGTCCCAAGATGTGTAGGTTAGATGGATGCTAAATGTATGGGGTTACAGGGATAGGACAGGGCAGAGGACCTGGTACAGACTCGATGGGCCAAACGGCCTCTTCTGCACTGTAGGGATTCTATGATGTTCTATTGTTTGTGCATATTGCTGAAACAATCTTAATCAAAGAAACATTGTTGCTTGGCGGTAAAATGTAGTCAGCAATCACCCTATTGTTGAACACTGTTGGGGTTTGGTTTATACCATCACAAATCGCAGTAATTGAAGCAACTGCTTGAATGCACTGACTGTCTTTTCTCTCACCCACCTTTGTTACCTGATAAATATGTGCCCCGACAAACAACCTGGACAAATTTAAACAAGCAGTGTTCCAGGGTGTGCAAGAAAACATGCAAGAAGCACCTCGTGAAGGAAGAACAAGCCAATTAAAAATAGAAAAGGTGAAAACAATAGAAGAGCAGCCAAAGCAATAATAGACACCCATAAACTAATTAGGCAGCTCCTAACATCTCCATGAAAAGGTATTTGACAAATCTTCTTTTCCTCTGTCAAAGGAGAGAGGGGTTTTCAGCACTGTGGGTGTACCTACGTCTCAGAGACTGCAGCGATTCAAGAAGGCAGCTCACCACAACCATCTCAAGGACAACAAGGCATGGGCAAGGCAAGGCATGCTGGTCTAGCCAGCGACACTCACATCCCCTAAATGATTTTTTTAAAGATTAGCTCAAATGTCGAGTTGGCGAATGTGTGGATCAGATGGGTGCCAACAATAGGTTTTATCCCTACCCTGACTGAGATGGAATAAAGACCTGCCTCCTCATCTTGCCCTTGTTACGATCATGGTAAAGACATGGTTTGGCACCCCTCGAATCACGGATGCTACAGAAAGAGAGTAGCCACAAGTGCCATAGAATCATCATAGAATCATCATAGAATCCTTACAGTGCAGAAGGAAGTCATTCAGCCCATCGAGTCTGCACTGACAACAATACCACTCAAGCCCTATCTCCGTAACCCCATGTATTTACCCTGCTAGCCTCCCTTAAGGGCAATTTAGCATGACCAACCCACCCAACCCGCAATCTTTGGAGTGTGGGAGGAAATCGGAGCATCCAGTTCAAGCCATGTCATAGAAATCATCATAGAAACCCTACAGTGCAGAAGGAGGCCATTCAGCCCATCAAGTTCCAGTGGGTAAGGTGAATTCCGAAGCCACGTACACCGCTGGATCATGTTTATTTTTTCAAGTAACACAGACGTGCCTTTAATGAAGAGTGAGCCTTGCCAGAGAATTAAAAGAGGGGGAAAGCCAGGAAATAAAGTCCAAAAATGTGAACCAGATGCTTGCAAAAAAAATGAAGTAACATTCCACTCCTTCAGTCCCCATGATTTCACTGGGAAGTCAATACTTTGTGCGGGACCAGAGCAAGCATCAAGAATATTCCAGGCTAGATTTTACATCTGTGCTAAATTAGCTAATCTCTTACAATACAGCAGCTGAGGTGTTACCATTACGCTAACTCCCCCGCGTTAAAAAAGCCACTGTGATTGCTGCTCTTGAAGGTTATCCAGTAACTACAGCTGGAGAAGGCTTGCATTGGGAGGTCGGGTGAGAGCCAATTTGGCTGTAATTCTGCACCCCACCCCAATAACAACTACCATTTATATGACACCTTAACACAAGGAAAGCACATAGGAAAAAAACAATAACAATGGGCTATGAAACACAATGGCATCGTGGTAATGTCGCCAGACTAATGGATTCAGAGTCAGGTTAATAGTCTTGAGACACTTGTTCGAATCCCACTGTGGCAGGAGGTGAAATTTTAATTCAATAAATAAAATCTGGAACAGGAAACTCAATTCAGTAATGGTGGCTATGAAACTATCGTTGATTTTGGGTGGCACAGTGGTCAGCACCGCTGCCTCACAGCTCCAGCAATCTGGGTTCAATTCTGGCCTTGGGTCACTCTCTGTGTGGAGTTCACACATTCTCCCCGTGTCTGCGTGTGTTTCCTCCGGGTGCTCTGGTTTCCTCCCACACAAAGATGTGCAGGTTAGGTGGATTGGCCATGCTAAATTGCCCCTAGAGTCCCAAGATGTGCAAGTTAGATGGACTAGCCATTGGAAATGTGTGGGGTTATGGGGATAGGGTGGGGGAGAGGGCATGGGTAAGATGCTCTGTCAGAGAGTTAGTGCAGACACGATGGCCGGGACTCTACATCTCGCCCACCATGGAACCGGCGCGGGTGATGGTCCAACAACGGAAATCTCCGTTAACCTCGGGTGGGAATTTCCAGTCTCGCCTGAGTGAGGCCGTAAAACCCCGCCTGATGGGCCAAATGGCCTCTCCTGCACTGTAGAAATTCTATGGTTCTATGATTGTTATTATTATTATTGTTCTATAACTCCAAGCCATTAAAGGAAAGTGAGGACAACTCGGTGAGTGAAAGCAAGGTCAAAGATTTTGAAAGGATATTAGAGAAGGAGGGAGAATGCGTTTCCTCTGGGTGCTCCGGTTTCCTCCCACAATCCAAAGATGTGCAGGTTAGGTGGATTGGCCATGCTAATTTGCCCCTTAGTATCAGGGGGACTAGCTAGGGTAAATGCAGGGGGATATAGGGATAGAGCCTGGGTGGGATAGTGGTCGGTGCAGATTCGATGGGCTGAATGGCCTCCTTCTGCACTGTATGATTCTATGATTCTATGACAGGTTTAGAGAGTGAATTTTCGAGAGTGGGAGTGAAGTAGCTGAAGGTTCTGCAGTTAAAGGAGCGGATACACTAGAGATCTGAGTCATATGCCTGAAGGGTTTGGAGTGGATATTAGGGTGGAGCAGGTTTCAGAGATGGGAGGGGAGACAAGGTTGAGGATTTTGGTTTGAATCCACAGGGGGACAGCTACAGGAGTCCCACCCAGAAAGACAAACCCTAAAATTAGGATTAAAACCCAGAAATATCAACAGTAATAACCTAGAGATCTGGTATGACATATGCTGCCTATGTGCAGATTTGAGGGAGAGGACATTTTACTTTCGCTCCCTACTAATAAACACCATCGGCATAAGAGGCAACATTCAGCCAACTGATCACACGTGATACTGACGGGTTCAGCCGGTAAGACCTGGCAACTCCTTCCAGTATTTACTCCACGAAGACACTTGTACATACTTCGCTTTTACTTGATGTGTTTATACTGTTTCCTTCCAATGTGTTCTGCCAATGTGTGTAAAACATATTTACATAAAAACCCTGGTTTCTTCAGGGCTGAGGGAGCACATTACTTCTGATCTAAATTATGGAAAAAATACTAACCCAGAAATTCTGATAGATTGGGGTGCAGGGGAGAGGGTTGGGGGGGGGGGAGGGTGAGGGGGTTTGGGGGAGCGGGTGGGATGAGGGGAGAGGGTGAGGGTATTTGGGGTAGGGGGAGGGGAAGGGGAGGGTGAGGGGGGTTGGGGGTAGCGGGTGGGGGTAAGGGGGGAGGGTGAGGGGGGGACACTTTGGATAACATCACCAACCGTAATGGTAAAATTCAGCAGCTGTCTGGCTAAATGTATCCTCCAATGTCGATGGTGTTTATGAATAGGGCGGCACGGTGGCACAGTGGTTAGCACAGCGCCAGGGACCCGGGTTCAATTCCGGCCTCGGGTGACTGTGTAGAGTTTGCCTGTTCTCATCGTGTCTGCGTGGGTTTCCTCCGGGTGCTCCAGTTTCCTGCCACAGTCCAAAGATGTGTGGGTTCGGTTGATTGGCTGTGCTAAATTGCCCCTCGTGTCAGGGGGATTAGCAGGATAAATGTGTGGGGTTACAGAAACAGGGCCTGGGTGGGATTGTGGTCGGTGCAGACTCGATGGGACGAATGGCCTCCTTCTGTACTGTAGGGATACTATGATTCTATTCTATGATTCTAAAAGTGTTTGTTTGTTCACGAGAGCACATTATTTTGGATCCAAATTAGAGAAACAATATAAATCCAAAAATTCAGATAGATTGGGGTGTAGGGGAGAGAGCGTAGGGGTGTGGGTGGAGAGTGAGGGGAGAGGGGGGGGAGCGCTTTGGATAACATCACCAACCGTAATGGCAAAATTCAGTAGATGTCTGACTGAGGTTGGTTGGAAGTTATAGGGCACAAATATTTCAATAACAACTTTTTAAGATAAAATCTTTTATCTGGCGCAGAATCGTTCCTGTTGTGTCTGAACATGTCTCCAATTGCATTGCAACCGCCGCTCATTTTCCAGCTGTGTATGTGTCATTGCCGGGTAGCAGCCGGTCCTGGTGAGTGACAGTGGTCCTGCCAAGGGTGGTGAACGTGGTATTGGTGAGTGGTTAGTGAGTGAAGGCTTGGAAGGGGCATTTGGGGTTGTGGGTGCGGGGTGGGGGGAGAGGGGGTGGGGAGGGGGGGGGAGCAACAGTATTGCCAGGGAACTGCCTGTCTGGAACATGCTGGAGGGTATTGGCTTGGGTTCTGTGAGAAGCAGCTATTTATTTGGAATACTCGAATAATGTACCGAAGATAGAGCAACGTGCTGGTTTGACCTCACTGCACTGCCTTATGAGTTTTAATTATTATAATATATTTCTTTACGCGGGTCAGATTCTCTGACCTCGCCCGCGGCTGGGATTCTTCAGTCCCGCTGCAGTCAATGGAGATTTGGCTGAGTGCCAAATTCTCTATTCTCGCTGGCAGCGGCGATGGGGTGTGAACGGCTGGAGAATTTCAGCAATGGACTCCTTGCAAGTGTTTGAACAGCCTAACAGGGTGGTAATGGTGGCACAGTGGTTAGCGCTGATGCCTTACGGCGCCAGGGACCCGAGTTCGTTCCAGCCTCGGATGTCTGTCTGTGTGGAGTTTTCATGCTCTCCCCGTGTCTGCGTGGGTGCTCCAGTTTCCTCCCACACTCCAAAGATGTGCAGGTTAGGGTGGATTAGCCATGCTAAATTGCCCTTTAATGTCAGGAGGATTAGCAGGGTAAATATGTGGAGTTACAGGAGTGTGGCCTGGGTGGGATTGTGGTCGGTACAGACTCGATGGGCTGAGTGGTCTCCTGCTGTACTGTAGAGATTCTACAATAAGATTGCAAGTAATGATTGAAATTAGACAAGGAAGAAAAGATTATTTTCTGAGATGCCCTGATACCATTTTATTCACTAATATTTAACATGACATATGATCTGTGGAACACAATGCCAAAGGCTCCACAAAGAAGAAATTAAAGAACATTTGTTCCTGCAACTTCCTTCCAGTGACAGAACAGCGTACAAAGCCAACCACAACCATTGTTTCCTGTTATTTTCCTGAAATTGTCAACAGGTTTTTCCAACTGTTAAAGCATTCTTCAATCTGATTGGCAGATGCCTCTGGTGTAATCAGGCAGGCGTATCCTGGACAGTTGGGAAATACCCAGTCCCAGCCCACAAGAGTCAGCATTAAAAAACCCAACACTCTCTGCCACAGGTCCTGCGTCCCTTAAATTTTACGGATTCCCCAGATGCGAGCGAGGCACGCTGTGGTCCAACAACCCCACGTTAATGACGCCAATGGGCTGTTTCTGGCCTCCCACCTTTTTTCTTTAAAGTTTATTTATTAGTGTCACAAGTAGGCTTACATTAACACCTTAATGAAGTTACTGTGAAAATCCCCCAGTCGCCACACTCCGGTGCCTGTTCGGGTACACTGAGGGAGAATTTAGCATGGCCAATGCACCTAACCAGCATGTCCTTGGAGTGTGGGAGAAAACTGGAGCACCCGGAGGAAACCATGCAGACATGGGGAGAATATGCACACTCCGCACAGACAGTCATTCAAGCCGGGTATCAAGCCTGGGTCGCCAGCGCTGTGAGGCAGCAGTGCTAACCACTGTGCCACCATGCCGCCCAGCTTAGACCTACCATCTATGACCATGGGATAGGAGTTCCCCAAATCTGATGTGAAACCCACCTGAAAGATAGACACGCAGTGGCACTCCTTTCACCCTCCTCAGTGAAGAAACAGCCTGTTGTTGCTCGCTGGATCTCTCCAATTCGCAAAGGGCTATGTTGAGTAAACACTTGAAACGTATTGTTCCTCTTAAAAAAGAATTCTCATTTAAAGTGTATTAGTCACAGAAAACTTTACACAGAAGGAGTTGAAAACTGGTGTCAATCTATGTCTATCTCAGAATTGGAGAATCACAGAATTGTTACAGCTCAGAAGGAGGCCATTTGGCCCATTGTGTCTGTAGCAGCTCTCTGAATGATCAACTCACCTAATTCCATTCTTCCACTTTCTCCCCCTAACCCAAGCTCCCTAAATAAAAAAGATCGAAATTAAGATGAGGTAGAAAAGGTTTGCTTAGAGTCCAGTCCAAACACGTGCGGGTTAGGTTGATTCATAGAGTCACAGAGGTTTACAGCAACTTCTCCATGCCGCCCTTTGTTTTTTAAACCCCTAAGCTAGTCCCAATTGCCCGCATTGGGCCCATATCCCTCCACCCATCTTACCCAGAAACTGTCTAAATGCGTTTTAAAAGACAAAATTGTACCCGCTTCTACGACTACCTCTGGCAGCTTGTTCCAGGCACTCACCACCCTCAGTGTGAAAAAATTGCCCCTCTGGACACTTTTGTATCTCTCCTCTCTCACCTTAAACCTATGCCCTCTAGTTTTAGACTCCCCTACCTTTGGGAAAAGATATTGACTATCTAGCTGATCTGTGCCCCCTATTATTTGATAGATCTCTATAAGATCATCCCTAAGCCTTCTACGCTCCAGAGAAAAAAGTCTCAGTCTATCCAGCTTCTCGTTATAACTCAAACCATCAAGTCCTGGTAGCATCCTAGTAAATCTTTTCTGCACTCTTTCTCGTTTAATAATATCCTTTCTATAATAGGGTGATCAGATTGGCCATGGTAAATTACCCCTGAGTGTCAGGGAGATTCACAGTAAGAGTTTTAACAACACCAGGTTAAAGTCCAACAGGTTATTTGGTAGCAAATACCATTAGCTTTCGAAGTGCTGCTCCTTTGTCAGATGGAGTGGATATCTGCTCTCAAACAGGGCATACAGAGACACAAAATCAAGTTACAGAATACTGATTAGAATGCAAATCTCTACAGCCAACCAGGCCTTAAAGATACAGACAATGTGAGTGGAGGGAGCATTAAGCACAGGTTAAAGAGATGTGTATTGTCCCCAGACAGGACAGCCAGTGAGATTCTGCAAGGCCAGGAGGCAAGCTGTGGGGGTTACTGATAGTGTGACATAAACCCAACATCCCGGTTTAGGCCATCCTCATGTGTGCGGAACTTGGTTATCAGTTTCTGCTCAGCGACTCTGCGCTGTCGTGTGTCATGAAGGCCACCTTGGAGGACGCTTACCCGAAGATCAGAGGCTGAATGCCCGTGACCGCTGAATTGCTCCCCACAGGAAGAGAACAGTCTTGCCTGGTGATTGTCGAGTGATGTTCATTCATCCGTTGTTGTAGCGTTTGCATGGTTTCCCCAATGTACCATGCCTCGGGACATCTTTTCCTGCAGTGTATCAGGTAGATAACGTTGGCCGAGTTGCAAGAGTAGGTACCTGGTAGACAGTGTTCTCACGTGAGATGATGGCATCCGTGTTGATGATCCGGCACGTCTTGCAGAGGTTGCTGTGGCAGGGTTGTGCGGTGTCGTGGTCACTGTTCTCCTGAAGGCTGGGTAGTTTGCTGCGGGCAATGGTCTGTTTGAGGTTGTGCGGTTGTTTGAAGGCAAGAAGTCGGGGTGTGGGGATGGCCTTGGCGAGATGTTCGTCTTCATCAGTGACATGTTGAAGGTTCTGGAGGAGATGTGTGGAGATGCCGGCGTTGGACTGGGGTAAACACAGTAAGAGTTTAAACAGCATAATGCTCATTTGTGACTATGTGGAGTTTGCATGTTCTCCTCATGTCTGCATGGGTTTGCTCCGGGTGCTCCACTCTCCTCCTACAGTCCAAAGATGTGCAGGTTAGGTGGATTGATCATGCCAAATTGCCCCTACTGTCCCAAGATGTGTAGGGGAATTAGCGGGGTAAATGAGTGGGGTTATGGGAATAGGGCGGGGGTGGGTCTGAATAAGATGCTCTGTCAGAGAGTCGGTGCAGACTCGATGAGCCTAATGGCCTCCTTCTGCAATGTAGGGATACTATGATTCTATGCTATGATTTGGAGAGCAGGGACAGATGTGATGGGCCGAATGGTTTTCTCCTGCGCCGTAATGATTGTGTGATACTATGATTCTGCACCAGGACTTGCCTCATCTATCATTCATAGTTGCATAAAAATGTTACATTCTGCTCCTTCTATTCCTTGACATCCTGAATTACATTGATGGAAACTATGTTTGGTTATATAATTGAAATGTTATAGTGACCTGCTAGTAGATTTTTACTGAATTGTTTCTGAGGATCACTGAGTTGCACAAACTATTATCATATTATAAAATTAACCCTGTTTGATTTGCTTCTATTTAATGTTAGTTCATAACCAACATAACTCATGGTTCCTATGGGAGACACATAGCATCTGTCAGAGCACTATCTATCAAGAGGCTATAGTTGTAACCTATATTGTTTCCAGTGTGTACTCATTACCCAAGCTCAATATCCAAGATTATTCTGTCTCGAGCATCTAATAGGGTTTGTGGGTTTGCTAGTGGAACTGATCCATTGTACTGACCACAGAAAGATATGTGCAGTAAGGTACCTGGAGTTTAATATTGCCTCGAATGCTACATAACCTGTTGCATTCACCAAACTGCTCAAATCTCTTCTTCATTTCACTTCTCTGATTAAAGTCACTCAAACTGGGGTTCACCAGGCACAGGCATCATCCACCACCTCGCCTGGATTGTCAAAGTCCACACAGAGATCTGGATGTGGAGGGATTGCAGTAATGGGCAACCTGTGGCCAGGGTGGGGGAGCCATATGCAGCCCATCAGGGTTCTGAGTGCAGCCCACGGTGAGCATTGCCTGGGCGCAGAGTTGCCTCATTCTGCTGGTTTCCATCTGCCATCTGGTTTGCAGTCCTACCGGTATGGCTGAAGTGATACGCACATAAAGCAAGGGCAAGTGAAGTGAGATGTGTGCTGATTGCTCACAACATTGACTGTGAGAGCTCTCTGTGTCCAAAGTGTAAATATTTCTTTTGTCTTTATCATTAGAAGTTGATGGCATTTCTATTAATATATAAATGATTAAGCATTTTCTATAACTCAGTATTAAATACCTGATGTATATTAAATGTATTCAATCTTATTCAAGGTTTATAGTTAGGGAACAAGCGTGATTTCAATCTTGCGTCCCACTAAGATGATGGAGGGCCACTCATGCGATGCGACCCACTCACTAACCTAGGTTGCCCATCATTGCATTACAGCCAGACTCGATCTAGTCCTCACCTGGTTTCCACTGGCGAGCAGGAGCAAAGATGCCAGTTTATGTTTTCCCAACGCTTTGCCCAAGGCGACAATTACTAACACCAGCAACGTCCTAACAGAGATTCAGCACCTCAGCACCAACCAAGCACTGGACCTGTTGCTCTCCCAAATTTGAATGCCTCAGTAACACATTGCACGGTGCATTTCTACACTGAGTAAGCTGTGGAGAGACATAGAGGTTTACAGCATGGAAACAGGCCCTTCGGCCCAACTTGTCCATGCGCCCTTTTCCTTTAACAACTAAGCTAGTCCCAATTGCCCATGTTTGGCCCATATCCCTCTGTACCCATCTTACCCATGTAACTTTCTAAATGCATTTTAAAAGACAAAATTGTACCCGCTTCTACTACTGCCCCTGACAGCTTGTTTCAAACACTCACCACCCTCTGCGTGAAAAAATTGCCCCTTTGGATCTTTCTGTATCTCTCCCCTCCCACCTTAAACCTATGCCCTCTAGTTTTAGTACCCGGTGTCTTAGAAAGAACCAGGGGAAGATTGAGTCAGACACAATATTGTCACTGAACTCAGACTGCTACAGCAGCATTGACTTCCCTGCTGAAGCTATTCTTAATGCAACAAGCTGTGTTTCTCTATGGGCGTCATGATGTGGAGATGCCGGCGTTGGACTGGGGTAAACACAGTAAGAAGTTTAACAACACGAGGTTAAAGTCCAACAGGTTTATTTGGTAGCAAAAGCCACACAAGCTTTCGGAGCTCTTAGCCCCTTCTGTTTGTGAACAGAATTCCCACTCACCTGAAGAAGGGGCTAAGAGCTCCGAAAGCTTGTGTGGCTTTTGCTACCAAATAAACCTGTTGGACTTTAACCTGGTGTTGTTAAACTTCTTTCTCTATGGACACCAGCTGGTCCTGGGTATAGGGCACAAAAACAGAAAATGCTGGAGAAACTCAGCAGGTCTGACAGCATCTGTGGAGAGAGAATAGAGCCAACATTTCAAGTCTGGATGACCCAGACTTGAAATGTCAGAACAACATAGAAACCCTACAGTGCAGAAGGAGGCCATTCGGCCCATCGAGTCTGCACCGACCACAATCCCACCCAGGCCCTACCCCCACACATTTTACCCACTAATCCCTCTAACCTACGCATCCCAGGACTCTAAGGGACAATTTTTAACCTGGCCAATCAACCTAACCCGCACATCTTTGGACTGTGGGAGGAAACCGGAGCACCCGGAGGAAACCCACGCAGACACGAGGAGAATGTGCAAACTCCACACAGACAGTGACCCGAACCGGGAATCGAACCCAGGACCCTGGAGCTGTGAAGCAACAGTGCTAACCAGTGTGCTACCGTGCCGCCAGCTGAGTTTCTCCAGCATTTTCTGTTGTTGTTTCAGATTCCAGCACCCGCACTATTTTGCCTTTTATTTGGGTATAGGGTAAACTGCTTCGTTCATGAATTGAAAATAAAATCATCCTTTCACTTGATTGCTCCTGGTGCACTTTGACCTCCGAGTCCATGGGTTGATTTCTATCTGTATGACTGTGAATAATTCAGTGGGTAGTGTGCGCCTCCTGCTGGCCTGACCCTCAGAAACTGGCCGCAGGGTCTGGAGAATGAAGCAGAATGGATTGTGCAAGATGCCTGTGAGATAAAGGCCACACTTGGAAAACTGTGTACAGTTCTGGTCACCCTCTTATAGAAAGGATATTATTAAACTAGAAAGAGTGCAGAAAAGATTTACTAGGATGCTACCAGGACTTGATGGTTTGAGTTATAAGGAGAGGCTGGATAGACTGGGACCTTTTTCTCTGGAGCGTATGAGGGGTGATCTTATAGAGGTCTATAAAATAATGAGGGGCACAGATCAGCTAGATAGTCAATATCTTTTCCCAAAGGTAGAGGTGTCTAAAACTAGAGGGCATAGGTTTAAGATGAGAGGGGAAGAATCAAAAGTGTCCAGAGGGGCAATTTTTTCACACAGAGGGTGGTGAGTGTCTGGAACGAGCTGCCAGAGGTAGTAGTAGAGGCGGGTACAATTTTGTCTTTTAAAAAGCGTTCAGTTACATGGGTAAGATGGATATAGAGGGATATGGGCCAAATGCGGGCAATTGGGACTAACTTAGGGGTTTAAAAAAGGGCAGCATGGACAAGTTGGGCCGAAGGGCCTGTTTCCATGTTGTAAACCTCTATGACTACAAATACCCTTCAAAAATAAGCAATTAGTGGCCCTGCAATAGGGAGTAAACCACGATTTATTTTCACCTCTGATGTTGCGCAACGTAACCTGCAACATGTTTAGAAAAGCACTTTTGAGAGCAAGCAGCCAATCAGATAATCATCTTACAAAAGGAGCAATGGATTAAAATCTGGCAGGGAGGTGTCTGATATCTCTGGCTGCTGGGACGCCTTTGGTAACATTTCCCTGTGTCGAGTTGACGAGTCACATCTGGAAATGTGAGTGCCACTTGCACAATACGCGCTGCATTTCTGGTTTGTGATTTTCCTCAGACGGGGGCCTCTGATTTCTCACCTCTGATGGTGATAAATGGGGCCAATTAGCGACAGAGTTATTTTGAACCTGTGCCCGAGTCAGGCCGGTTCTACATGTTTCAGCAGCTTCCCGACAACCGGGTGGTGGGAGCGGCACCTTACTGGTAACACTGATGCGTTTGCCGGGTATGGTGTTGGCAGCTAACACGTTGTGGGCGTGAGCTTACTGGCCATTCACGCCCCACTGCCGCTGCAAGCAAGGATGGAGAATTTGGCACTCGGTCGAATCTCCGTTCATTGCAGCAGGACCCGAAAACACGGCGGCGGCGAGAACGGCCAGGCTATCCCCTGTTTGGTGAGGTTGTAGAGAATGCCACATCCCAGCTTTGATTTCCAATATCAGACTCTGGGCGGAACTTTCCAGGCCTCGTTGAGGAAGTGGCGGCGGGGGGGGGGGGGGGGGGCAGGGGCGGGGGATGGTGCCGAAAAGTACAGTGAGGTGCTCAAAGACGACACGGTGGCACAGAGGTTAGCACTGCTGCCTCACAGCGCCAGGGACCCAGGTTCGATTCCCAGCTTGGGACACTGTCTGTGTGGAGTTTGCACGTTTTCCCCGTGTCTGCATGGGTTTCCTCCGGGTGCTCCGATTTCCTCCCATGGCCTGAGAGGTTAGGTGGATTGGCCATGCTAAATTCCCCCTCAGTGTACCCGAACAGGTGCCGGAGTGTGGCGACTAGGGGATTTTCACACTAACTTCATTAATGTAAGCCTACTTGTGACACTAATAAATAAACTTTAAAAAATAAAACTTAATGGTCCACTGACTTCAGCTGGACCAGAAAGTCCCATCTGGTTCTCACCTCTAAACCTACCTGGAATTTGTCAACCACATTACACCAGACCCCTCTAAAGAAATTAGTTAAAGACCTTCTCTATCTCCATCTGATTTCCAGTTGAGCATTCAAGGAGAAAAGTGGAATTGCATTTCTATAATGCCTTTCACAACCTAGGGTCATCCCAAAGTGTTTCATAGCCAATGTAGCACAGGGGAAGTGCAGTCTCTATTTTAATGCAGTGGCAGCTTTATGCATAGCAAGGTCCCACAAACAGCAATGTGCTGGACATTCTTTGAAGGATAAACATTCGCAAAAAAAATTTAGAATTATCATTCATCACCTAAAGCAACACTGACGACCTCTTCAACATGTCTCCATCACCTGCACAATAACATCATTCACCCACGTTAGTGTCGAATGTGAAAACATTTCATTGAATCCCTACAGTGCAGAAGGAGGCCACTTGGCCCATCGAGTCTGAACCGACCACAACCCCACCCAGGCCCTATTCCCATAATCCCACGTATTTACCCTGCTAATCCCCCTGACACTAGGGTCAATTTAGCATGGCCAATCAACCTAACCCACACATCTTTAGAGTGTGGGAAGAGACAGGGGCACCCGGAGGAAACCCACGCAGACACGGGGAGAAAGTGCAAACTCCACACAGACAGTGACCCAAGGCTGGAATTGAACTCAGGTCCCTGGTGCTGTGAGGCCGCAGTGCTCACCATTGTGCCACCGTGCCGCCACATTTCTGCCACATTCTGTCACCGCAGTGATATCGGGCGTGGTTTACCAGGTGCTCTCGCTGGCGGGATCTTCCTGCCCCTTCCTGTCCCAGCGATGGCGATCCGCGTCTGCCGCCCGCCCCATCCTCCACTGTTGTGGTTCTTGGCAGTGGAGAGTACGAACAACCCTAAACCCGGGCGGGACCAGAAAATACTGTCACCGGCCAACGGCAGGCCATCTCCACCACTGTGGGTGGGCGGCGGAGGGGGGGAGAGGGGGAGGGTAGAGGGGGGGAGTGGGTGGGCAGGCAGGGAGGGGGGGGTTGGGGTGGGTGACGGGGAGTTTTCCTGCCCATTGTGTTTGTCTATTCAAAATCACTAATTTGCCCTGTTTCTCGAGAGTTCACTCTGAAAGAGTAAAGCCTTTCATGAAGGTTTCCTTACTGACCGCGGTGGCATTCTACTCAGGAATATATTTGTAATGATGAAATTTGAAAATCGAATTATGCGCTGGGTGTCTAAGCAGCGTATTCTATTCCGGGACGGGGAAACTCTCTCATGGATTTCAATTAGATTTTGTTTCATTTGTTGGCTTGAGTCCTGTTGTTTTCCACTTTGTGAGGGTGTTAGCCAGTCTGTTTGAATAGTTATTGTACAGTTAATGGACCGACTAGAGCCATTCTTTGCCTGGTTTATTTTGCTTCCTCCTTGTCCTGAAGGTTGTTGATCTTCCTTTTCAGTTTAATATTTTCCAATAAGGATCTTAATGATGGAAGGGATTTGCTGGCCTGTTGCCGGGTAACTAATGAGCAGGGTTAAAAGACCCGTCGCCTGTGATAAGTAGGTTAACAACGCCGCCCAGTGGCTGACTCAGAATTTACATCACAAGCAAAGCTCAGCTCAATCCTGTTCCTCCTCTGACATTGGACCATTAGACTATAAAATATAGGAGCAGATTTAGGCCATTCGGCCCATCGAGCCTGCTCTGCCATTCAATCATGGCCTTGTACACATGCATGTTTCAATAGGGGCAGCACAGTGGCACAGTGGTTAGCACTGCTGCCTCACAGCACCAGGGACCTGGGTTCGATTCCCGGCTTGGGTCACTGTCTGTGTGGAGTTTGCACATTCTCCCTGTGTCTGCGTGGGTTTCCTCCGGGTGCTCCGGTTTCCTCCCATAGTCCAAAGATGTGCGGGTTAGGTAAATTGGTCATGATGAATTCTCTCTCAGTGTACCCGAACAGGCGCCGGAGTGTGGTGACTAGGGGATTTTCACAGTAACTTAATTGCAGTGTTAACGTAAGCCTACTTGTGTTACAAGTAAATAAACTTTAAATGCTCCCTCAGTGTACCCAAACAGGCGCCGGAGTGTGGATTTTCATGGTAACTTCATTGCAGTGTTAATGTAAGCCTACTTGTGACACTAATAAATAAACTTAAGGATTATTAGATAACAATCAGAATCCAGAACCTTCATTGATGTTTCTGCCCCTTAGACCAGGAACGAGAAAGCTGAACTGCTGCAAACTCAGGACTGACTTTTTCTCTCCAAAAATATACTTTCTTCATAGAATCTGTAAAGATGCATTAGCTAACAATTCAAATTTAACATTAGTTAAAGTGCAACATTGCTCAGTTTCTTTCCATACGATAGATGCCACTCTGAGGCACCTCACTCCTCTTACAATTACAGATTATGTTTACGATGTTCAATTCACGCCACATAAGCAGCCCAAGGGGTCTGACAGTTTTCAGCCCCTCAGTTCAAAAGGGCTTCAGGCTGTGGCCTTGGCTTTTCCCCACTAACTCTTCGAAGCTGCCCCAAGCTTTAATGTGTCCCTCAGTGCGTAGTCCTGGACCGTGCCACTCTGCAACACCTGGTTGTGGACAGCTCTTCGCATTGAAGACCAGCAAGTTCTGGGCAGACCAAAGAGCGTCTTTTGTCACGTTGATGCTTCCTCCAGCAGTTGGTGATGTTTATCTTGGAGTGTCTCTCTGGAAGGGCGAGTCTTACATTGCGGAGCTGCTCGGGATGAGCCTTGATGAAAACCACTGCATCTCTCTCCAAAGTTTCTTGGCAAAGGCACATTCCAGAAGGAGGTGGTTGACGGTCTCTTCCCCTTCACGGTCACCTCGAGGGCAGCGAACACAGGCAGTGAAACTCTGGACAGACAGGAAGGATCTGACAGGGAGATCCTTTCCTACCACCAGCGAACCACATTGCTGATTCAACTGAGAGCAACTAACTGAAAAGAGATTGTGGTCTGGACTCTCTCCAGGGCACTGCAGAGAGAATATCAAAGGGAAACATGCTCAGTGACACATTATATAGACACTGGTTGAGGGCAATATTGAGCTCAGCTGTGACGTACCATACGGTGAGGCAGCTGTGGAGTCTTAAGGCCAGACTTTGCCAAGTGCAGCTCCCATCATTGGGTGGGCCTCAGTCAGGAGGTGGGACGTGCCCAGCGGTATTGCCAGACGGGGGGAATTAAGTTTGTTTACATCGTTGTTGGTCTTAAATGGGGTTATTCATGATCTTGACTTTAGATCATCCTGGAAGAAATCTGCTATCTAATTCTACCTGTTATTGATTATTATACTAATTAAGTACAATAATAGTGAGGAGATGGCCCAGTGGTATTATCGCTAGACTATTAATTCAGAAACTCAGTTAATGTTCCGGGGACCTGGGTTCGAATCCCACAACGGCAGATGGTGAATTCAATAAAACAGAATCTGGAATTAAGAATCTACTGATGACCGAGAAACCATTGTCAATTGTTGGAAAAACCCATCTGGTTCACTGACGCCCTTTAGAGAAGGAAATCTTTGTAAGATATTAGCTCAGGGTGACCAAAACTCTTGCTCGAGGAGGCAGGTGTTAAGAGAACGATTTAGAAAGGGTTTATTTCGAAGGGTGTTCCAATCTCGAGTTTGGGGCGGAGACAACTGAAGGCATTCATGGCCACCATGTGGAGTGAGAAAAGTTGGGGATGTGCAGTGGCCTTGGAGAGTTGTGAGGTTGGAGATGTTGTGGGGCTGGAGGAGATTACACAGATTGGGAGGATTGAGGCTATGGAGGGATTTTGAACACGGGGTGAGAATATTAAAGTCAAGATGTTGCTGAGCAGTGGGGTCGATTTAAGTCAGCAAGCACAGGGGTGATAGGGGAAAGGCTCTCGCCATAATGTCTGTGGAAACTCAGTCACTGAGTATGTGTAAAGCAGAGATTGATCGATCTCTGATTAACAATAATGCAATGGATTATGTGGACAGTGGGTGTAAAAGGCATTGAAGTGTCCGATCAGTCATAATCATTAGGAGCAGGCTCAATGGCCTCCTCCTGTTCCTATGTTCCTAATGTCAGGCCATTTATACTGGCACAGTACATTTGTTAAAGAGCTATAAACTTGGCGAGTTGACAAACAAACTCAATTCCTCATTGGAATAGTCGGTTTCAAACATTGCACAGAGACACATTAACTGCTGAGGATGAGTTTATAGTTCAGCACATCCTCTATTATTGTCACATGTATTGGGATACAGTGAAAAGTATTGTTTCTTGCACACTATACAGACAAAACACACCATTCTTCGAGTACATAGGGGAGAAGGAAAGGAGAGGGTGCAGAATATAGTGTTGCAGTCATAGCTAGGATGTAGAGAAAGATCAACTTAATAAAACGTAGGTCCATTCAAAAGTCTGATGGCAACAAGGAAAAAGCTGTTCTTGAGTCGGTTGGTACATGGTCTTAGACTTTTGTATCTTTTTCCCAACGGAAAAAGGTGGAAGAGAGAATGTTTGGGGTGCATGGGGTCTTTGATTATGCTGGCTGCTTTGCCGAGGCAGTGGGAAGTGCAGACGGAGTCAATGGATGGGAGGCTGGTTTGCGTAATGGATTGGGCTACATTCACAACTCTTTTGTAGTTTGTTGCGGTATTGGTCAGAGCAGGAGCCATACAGAGCTGTGATACATCAGAAAGGATGCTTTCAATGGTGCATCTGTAAAAATTGTGCTTTGTGTTTCTATCCCATTAAAGGCACTACATCAATGCAAGGTTTGTTGGTTCTCCAGTTGTCTCTGCGATCTATCAATGTAAGAAGTTTAACAACACCAGGTTAAAGTCCAACAGGTTTATTTGGTAGCAAAAGCCACGGCTTTTGCTACTAAATAAACCTGTTGGACTTTAACCTGGTGTTGTTAAACTTCTTACTGTGTTTACCCCAGTCCAACGCCGGCATCTCCACATCAATGTGCCACACATCACCACAGATATCACTCAGTGCTGCCACTTACTGGCCATTTGCTGCAACACAGTAAGAAGTCTCACAACACCAGGTTAAAGTCCAACAGGTTTATTTGGTAGCAAAAGCCACTAGCTTTCGGAGTGCTGTTGGACTTTAACCTGGTGTTGTGAGACTTCTTACTGTGTTTACCCCAGTCCAACGCCGGCATCTCCACATCATTGCTGCAACAACAGTGAGCTGCGGGCAGTGAGTTCCCTTCAGTTGTGTAAAGTTGACCTGTGAGAACAGTTGGTTCATGGAATTCCTCCCTCCAGGATTACTCTCAAAGTGGCACGGTGGCACAGTGGTTAGCACTGCTGCCTCACAGCACCAGGGACCCGGGTTAGATTCCTGGCTTGGGCAACTGTCTGTGTGGAGTTTGCACATTCTCCCTGTATCTGGACAGTTCCCAGCAGTTGCATTATCCTGGTTTCTGGTTTGGATGAATGGAAGTTTCTACCAACCAGATACTGGGAAGATAGAAGCCATTGTTCTCAATCTCTGCCCCTGTGTCTGGGTTTCCTCCAGGTGCTCCGGTTTCCTCCCACAGTCCAAAGATGTGCGGGTTAGGTGGATTGGCCACACTAAATTGATCTGGGTCGGACTGTGGTCGGTGTAGGCTCGATGGGCCGAATGGCCTCCTTCTGCACTGTAGGGATTCTATGATTCAGTTGCAGACTGTGTAAATAGTGCACTGATAGAGGTACTTATCTAGATCTGCTGACAGCAGGGGTGCATTGATCAGGTCAGAGCTGAAGTCCTTCCTTTTTTGAATTTAACTTTTGTTTCTCTCCAAATGGTCAATTTGAGTCATTTTTTTAAAGAGCTGTGTGTCGCGTAACTGGGCTGGACTTGCGTCTTATCTGTGCTTGGTGTGTATCTTTTTAAACTGCCCAGAGTATCACACACAATGTTCATTTGTTACTCGAAATAATCTACAAAACCGGTGATTGGAAAATACAAAAGGCTTTGCTGAATTTGTAACCAAGTTCTCTCCTGAATTTAATCGACTTATTTAAGTCCAGCCGTCAGATTGAAGGCTGCTTTCCTGCAATGAAACAGTTTCAGGTGAAGTCAGGCACCAAGTGATAAGTCAGAACGTGATTTAAATCAGGTAGCTTATTTGCTTGATGTGTTTCTTTTTAATTCGCAGTCCCCAAACAGTAGGAAAGTCCCCAGCAGTTGCATTATCCTGGTTTCTGGTTTGGATGAATGGAAGTTGCTACCAACCAGATACTGGGAAGATAGAAGCCATTGTTCTCAATCTCTGCCCCTGGTTCAGTCTCAGACAGGGAAGTGCCAAGGAATGAAATCAGTTTCCAATCTGTTTAGGAGGGGACTTTTTGTGGTAAGAGCAGTACAGGGAATTAAATCCCGAAAAGTAATGTCAGATCAGGATCCCCACACTATCCTAATCTTTTCCATGTTTCATTAGCTGGAAACCCCCTTGGATTTGTCCAGAACCCAATTAAAATACTTACTTCATAAATTCATAAGATATAGGAGCAGAATTAGGCCATTCAGCCCATCGAGTCTGCCCCGCCATTCGATCATGGCTGATATGCTCCTCATCCCCATTTTCCTGCCTTCTCCCCAAAACCCTTCAACCCATTAAAAATCTGTCTAACTCCTCCTTAAATGTACTCACTGTCCCAGCATCTACTTGGGGGTAACGAAAATAAAAATAACAATTAAGACAAGCTTTAACCCTCAATTCTGGGTTTTTAACCAGGACATGTAATAGTCAGGCAGGTGGGAGTATGTAGGGAGACTAGGGGGGCGGGGAAGCGGTGGGGGGGGGCGGGGGGGGGGGGCGAGGGGAGCTTCTTCAGTGAGACTGACAAGCTGGGAAGCCTTTGATCAATGAAACTGAAGAGCTGCAGTCATGGCCAGATGAGAGGCTGCTGTTCAAAGTGCTTCTATTAGTTCATAAGACATAGGAGCAGAATTAGGCCATTCGGCCCATCGCGTCTGCTCCGCCACTCGATCATGGCTCAGAGAAAATGTGATCACTGCTTGGCCCGTCAACTATTTAGCATTTCACTCACCTTCAGCTGCACGTTACTGGTGCTGAATGTCACCATCGTGTGGCAGCATCATCTGTAGCTGCTCCTTCCACCACTGGTGAAGGATAAAAGGAATATCATCACCATCAGCTCCCGCAGCCGGACAAACAACAGCAGCGGCAACACCAGGTGCTTCCTCTGTCGATTCACTCCTCCACAGGGTAGAGGGGGTGGACACCAAGGTCCAGCAGGAAGGAGGCGAGATTCCCCCTCCCCCCCCCCCAAGAACCTTGAAAAAGTCTCCTCCTTCATTATTTAGATTTCTAACTGACAAATGGCCCCTACCCATTCCGTGGAGATGCCGGCATTGGACTGGGGTGAACACAGTAAGAAGTCTCACAACACCAGGTTAAAGTCCAACAGGTTTATTTGGTAGCATACATCATAAGCTTTCGGAGCGCTGCTCCTTCGTCAGATGGAGTGGAAATGTGCTCTGTGCACTGTTTGAGAGCACATTTCCACTCCATCTGATGAAGGAGCAGCGCTCCGAAAGCTTATGGTGTTTGCTACCAAATAAACCTGTTGGACTTTAACCTGGTGTTGTGAGACTTCTTACTGTGCCCTACCCATTCCACCAGGGACTAAGTCTGGAAAATTTCGCTCTTGGTATTTTATTTAATCCTCAGAATTCCCACCCCATTGGCAAACTGCCTACTTCCCACTCTGTAGTTTCATCTGTTCCAGTTCCAACTCATTTACGACCGAGACCCCCATGCGTACCCATTGTCACCCCTGTATGTGACCACTCCAATGGTCTCCTGGTTGTCTTCTGCTCACCTTCTACTCTCCGAAACTCTGCTTCCCATATCCTAACTTGCACCTGCGCACATTTATCCGTCATCCCTGTGCTCTTTGATCTGCACTGACCCGGAACCTGGCAACATTGTGATTTTGGAATTCACGCCCTCCCTGAAATTCCCCCTGGCCTCGCCCCTTCCTATTTCTGCCTTCTTCTCCAGCTCTGCAACTCTCGGACATCTCTGTATTCCTCTGCCAATTTTGGCCTCTCGTGTATCCCCCGTTTTGATCCCTTCACCACTAGGGGCCAAGTATGAGCTGCCTTGGCCCTAAGTTCAGGGTTTCCCTCCCTTAATCTCTCCATCTCTCTTAACTTTCTCTCCCCTTTAAGACAGGGGGTCGGTTTAGATCAGTCGGCTGGATGACTGGTTTGTGATGCAGAGCAATGCCAACAGTGTGGGTTCAAAAATGTGTGGGTTAGGTGCATTGGCCATGCTAACTTGACCATTAGGGTCAAGGAGACTAGCAGGGTAAATATGTGAGGTTATGGGGATAGGGCCTGGATGGGATTGTGGTTGGGGCAGACTTGATGGGCTGAATGGCCTCCTTCTGCACTGTAGGGATTCTATGATTCTTGAATTCCCGTACCAACTGAGGTTATTCATGAAGACCCCACCATCTCAACCATGCCTGGTTGACACGGTAACAGCGTGGTGGCACCGTGGTTAGCACTGCTGCCTCACAGGGTTCCAGGTTCGATTCCCGGCTTGGATCACTGTCTGTGTGGAGTTTGCACATTCTCCCCGTGTCTGCGTGGGTTTCCTCTGGGTGCTCCGGTTTCCTCCCACAGTCTGAAAGACGTGCTGGTTAGGTGAAATGACCCGAACAGGCGCTGGAGTGTGGTGACTCGGGGAATTTCACAGTAACTTCATTGCAATGTTAATGTAAGCCTTACTTGTAACTAATAAATAAACTTTTTAAAAATGCCTCTCGCCTGAGGTGTGGTGATCCCCAGGTTAAATCACCACCAGTCAGCTCTCCCCCTCAAAGGGGAGAACAGCCTATGATCATCTGGGACTGTAGTGACTTTACCTTTAAGACATTCCTTAAAACTTAGTTTGCTGACCTCTCCTTACACGGTTCATTGTCAATTTCTTTTATAACATGCCTCCAAAATGTCCTGGGAGGTTCTGCAGCATTACAGGTACAACCTAAATGCACGTTGTTGTAAATTTAAAATGGGAACACAAGGTGACCCTTCATTATGATCCTGAGAGAGGTTAAATTAGAATCATTGTTTAGGATCTACTGTCGCTCCCTTGAAGCCTGTAGCCAGGCTCTATCTGCTGATTCTGCAAACAAATGAATATCTCTCAATTAAAATGGAGTCCTTGCTTACTCAGGAGCTTTTGGTTTAATTGCGAATACAACAGGTCCAAACCAGTCAGTGGAATGTCTGGCAAACTGGCCTGGATAATACATTTTATCGGCAATATTGCAACAATTAACAATTGTACAGTGTCTTAACATAAATGAACAGCTCAGGAATTGCAATGGGGGTGGGATGAGAATGACGCTAGTCTATATGTCTTTAGACTGCTTGTCTGATGCATAGCCTTGGAAAAGCCAGAGTTTGCTTTAGTGAAGCATTAGCAAGATCAAGCAATAATAATCTACATTAATATAGCAACTTTAACACAATAAAATATCCAAGGGGCAAGGGCATTATAAAATGAAATTTGATAAATATTGCTTTGCCAACCATAGCAGTGCAGAAAGCGGCCATTTGCCCCATTGAGTCTGCACTGATTCTCCGAAAGGGCATCCTATCCAGGCCCTAATTGCTCTTGAACAGAGTGGCTTGCTAGGTCACTTCATAGAAACTTAGAAACTGGAAGCAGGAGTAGGCCATTCGGCCCTACAAGCCTGCTCCACCATTCATCATGGCTGATCATCATATTCAATATCCTGATTCCCCCTTTCCCCTTATATCCCTTGATCCCTTTCACCCCAGGAGTTATATATCTAATTTCTTCTTGAAATCAGACAATGTTTTAGCCTCAACTACTTTCTGTGGTAGATTACATTTTAATCTTAGAAATCTTAGAAATCTTAGAAACCCTACAGCACCGAAAGAGGCCATTCGGCCCATCGAGTCTGCACTGACCACAATCCCACCCAGGCCCTACCCCCATATCCCTACACATTTACCCGCTAATCCCTCTAACCTATGCATCCCAGGACACTAAGGGCAATTTTTTAGCATGGCCAATCAACCTAACCCGCACATCTTTAGACTGTGGGAGGAAACCGGAGCACCCGCAGACACGAGGAGAATGTGCAAACTCCACACAGACAGTGACCCAAGCCGGGAATTGAACCCAGGTCCCTGGAGCTGTGAAGCAGCAGTGCTAACCACTGTGCTACCGTGCCGCCCACACGGTAAGAGTCAACCACATCTCTGAAGTCACATGAAGGCCAGACCGGGTAAGGACAGCAGATTTCCTTCCCTAAAGGGCATTAGTGAACCAGGTGGGTTTTTCCGAAAATCGACAATGGTTTCATTGTCTTCAGTAGACTTTTAATTCCAGATTTTTCTTGAATTCAAATTTCACCATCTGCCATGGTGGGATTCGAACCTGGGTCCCCAGAGCATTACCCGGAGTCTCTGGGTTATTCGTCCAGTGACAATAACACTGTGCCACCGCTTCCCCACTATGCATATACAAGGAGCTCAGTGAATCTTGTGGTGTGGTGGAAGTCACCCACCCTATCGTTACCTCGTGGAGCTGAAGATCTTGACACCATATTTAAAGGGCACCTGACACACATTCATTGCAGGCAAAGAATTCCGCACCACTCCTCCATAGTCCTTATGGCCACAGCTCGTACTGGAGAAGCTGGCAGATGTGAGCAACCACATCCCGGGTATACAAGGGCACCTCTGGCATTGCCTCTCACTCATCGCTGGATAAGAGCACCGCTGGCGACATGTGCTCAGTCCAGTGCTCTCCATTGTGGTGATCCATGTTCACCAGCCTTGCTGGAGAGGCCCCACTGTCTCTCGCTCCTCCTGATCCTCTGCCAAATGGGACAAACCCCCCTCCACCTCATCTGGATGAGAGCCATTATCAAGGCAGGGTTACCTCAGTGGACGTGTGAACAAAGTGAAGCGATATATTTAGTGAGCGTGTCTTTTCCAGATTTCCCTCCATCTCAAAGCCAGCAGGCAAGTATTACACCCTCCACCTCGCCTCTGTCTAGATGTCACATCCCCATCCCACCCCTTCCATTCAAAGGACATCCCAGAGGACCAGAGGTAGGTGTTCCTCCCGTTCATACATGGCTGTGTATGGAGACATTGCTCAGGGTGATGAGAGCCATGTGCAAGAAGCCTCATGCGGACACCTTTCCACTTCTCTCCATCACCCTCGAGGCTCTGTAGCGAGACCATTGCCTTGGCAGCACAGGAAGACGAAACACGTGATCCCTTGTCAGCCAAGACCATTCACACGGGAGGATGAAGGTTTGGAGCCACATGTTCGCTGCCCTCCACCAACTGTGCCCATGGGAGGCATCGACCTCCCTTCAGGCCTGTTTCTCTGACAGCAACTGATGGCAAATGGCACAGAGTGAATGGCAGCTTCGCGCCTTGCTGTGGTTTCGATGTTAAGAGACCCCATAGTTGGGAACAAATCTGCTGCACTGTGAGTTTCCCCATGGAGAGGAGATCACAACTGAATGTCTTTGACATCCCATTCCCTCATGGTTATTAGGGTATCCCTTTAGCCGGCCATTTCTGCTGACTTTAAACCCCACCCACCTGAAAAGACTCTGCTCCCACCTCGAGGAATCTCACTGACTGACCAGCTGTGTGTTCAAGGTTGGTTTGATGTGCATCACCTTTCAAATTCAAACTCCCCCCCCCCCCACCCCCCATCACCATAGACCCAGGCAATACTATTCCTCTCCCCTCTGAACCTCCCCCACATTACCCTGGAACCTATTAGGATTCACCTCCACATGCCATCCCTCCACACAGAGTTGACACCCATTAGATTTCCATGTCCACTCTTCCTGATGCTGTGTCCATTGAGCAGATACTGAGTGTCCTTGAATGAGGATCTGGTGGAGATCTCTCCATTCCTGCTGGTCACCGTTTCACACTCACTGGTTTCCAATGTGGCGGACACTCTCGCTCATGGTGGGCAGGGCCTACTCGAAATTCAGAAGTCAAGGCTTGATTGGTGCCGCAATATGATTTTAATTTGGAATTAGAGGGAGGTGCACGCAATGTAAAAACGAATCTCTGAACCATGGTTCAAGGAGACAAACAGCCAGAAGAGGCACTTTTTACTAAATTAATCTCATGAGAAGTGCTTGTGGGCTGGGAACAAGAGCAGTGCTCTCCAACCACGTCCACCCCACTCACCCCAGCTTCCTTGAATTTCAAGGAATTTCACTGTAACTTCATTGCAGTGTTAATGTAAACCTTACTTGTGACTAATAAATAAACTTTAAACTTTAAACTTGATGTTAGAATGTAACCGGTGACAACTTTGTATTGGATGTAATGTGACCAATGGGAACAAGATGTAAAGGTCAGCTGACCAAGTAAACCATGGAACCAATTACAGAGTGATGTAATAGTCAGCTGACCAGCTGATTCACTATAAATAAGGAACTATGTAGAATTGTGGGGAGCTTGGTGTGGCCCAGGGTGAGGCCCCAAGTTTGGAGTAATGATGTTGATGCGCTATCAATTAGGCAAAAGACTACTTGTGTGCCAATACATCTGTAGGCTTTTATTCATAACAGAATCAGGAGCACATCCCAACAGGTAACCGACCCGAACTGAACAAGGGGGAGGAGACAGCCACCTTTATACTAGGTGACAAGGGGAGGAGCCGAGCCGGCAGGGGATGTGTCCAGGCATGACAAACACACAACGGTGGTCCAGGCAGGACAAAAGCACAACTGAAGTCCACCACAGATGTTTCTTTATTGAACCATTTCTTTTGATTTATAAGTTGGAGTAAGCTTTGTTGTATTTTCATTAGCTGCATTTTAAAGAGTTCTTTCTGAAGGAAACACTCGACACCCTTGAAAAGGTTATATAAAGAACAAAGAAAATTACAGCACAGGAACAGGCCCTTCGGCCCTCCAAGCCTGCACCGACCGTGCTGCCCAACTGAACTAAAACCCTTCACCCTTCCGGGGACCATATGCCTCTATTCCTATCCCATTCATGTATTTGTCAAGATGTCCCTTAAAAGTCATTATCGTATCTGCTTCCACGACCTCCCCCAGCAGCGAGTTCCAGGCATCCACCACTCTCTGTGTAAAAAACTTGCCTCGTAGATCTTCTTTGAACCTTGCCCCTCGCACCTTAAACATATGCCCCCTGGTATTTGACTCTTCCGCACTAGGTAAAAAGCTTCTGACTATCCACTCTGTCCATGCCCCTCATAATCTTGTAGACTTCTATCAGGTCACCCCTCAACCTCTGTCATTCCAGGGAGAACAAACCAAGTTTCTCCAACCTCTCCTCATAGCTAATGCCCTCCATACCAGGCAACATCCTGGTAAATCCAAAGTCTCCACATCCTTCTGGTAGTGTGGCGACCAGAATTGAACACTATATTCCAAGTGCGGCCTAAGGTTCTATAAAGCTGCAACATGACTTGCCAATTTTTAAACTCAATACCCCGGCCGGTGAAGGCAAGTATATCTTGTTGAATGAAGTGTAACCTAGTATTTTACGTGTTGCTATCTTCATGATTTCTGCATACTGGCCCTGAAGAACTAATTTTATATTTTTAGAATGCCAAATGCCTTCATTATATATAAAATAAATTCCCAATGTTTTTTTAAAAAAGTTTATTTATCTTTATGTTAACTTTGATCTTAATCCAATCAGAAGCATTCATTTCGCTATCTGAAATTATAATTTGAAAGTGAGGAAGTTCAATTATTTTAACTGCCTGGTTTGCTGTCTGTGAGGATACTTCAATCTGATTGGGTGCTTCCCCTATTCATTGCCACCATTGTTGCTTCACATATTGGGATCCCTTTAACTTACTGCCAGATTTTAAGGGGGCAATTTTCCGTCCTCGTCTGACGCAGCTCACGTCACTTCTGGAGAATAGTGTATGGGCCTCAAAAATCGGTTTTGCACCCGACACCAGTTTGCGATTCTCTGGCCCCTTCCTAATGGTGCAAAGGCAGATTAGCATATTTAAAGTAGTATTTAAATATGCATAGCCCGTTCAACTCCCAGTGCACGGGCGTCTCCGGCCTTCGGGTGGGGTGTGATAACGGCTAGAATCATGACTGGTCTCCACCAGCGGAGACCTGGCAAGTTGGTCATACCAGGGTCTAAGAAGCCATTGAAGCCCACAAGTTGTTGGGGGAATGGCCAGGCAGTACCCATCTTGCACTGCCCATGGGACACCCTGGCAGTGCCAGTTGGACACCACCAGTGTGCCATTTGGGCAATACGAGTGTACCAGGGGCAGCGTGAAGGGAGTGGGGCTTGAGTGCGGGCTGTGACGGAGATGCTATGATAGGGGGTGGCTCATTGGGGGGGGATCATGTCGGGGGTCATGATGGTGGGTCATGATGGGGGGACATGTCGGGGGGTTATGATGGGGCATGTCAGGGGTCATGTTGTGGGGACATGTTGGGGAGTCAGGCAGGGGGACACATTGGGGGGATCCCGATGCCGATCTGTGTCAGGAGAGTGTGGGTGAACATGCTGCCAATGAGATGGTGGGTCCTGATGTCTGTGGGGGGAGGGAGGAGGCTTCCCAGTGCACTGTGAGATGGGGGAGTTCTTGTGCAATGGCGCTCGAGCACTCCGAAGCCGGGCTTACTGGCTTGTTTAGGCGCTGCCCCCCAGTACCGCCGCAAAACTCCCAACTCTTCACAGCTGTGACCAAGTGTGGGAGGATTGCCAATGTGGAGCGAGCCGAAGAGACCCATGTGGATTACTCCATGATTCCCGCCATTATGACACTTAGAATTCCGTCCTAAGCTGCTGCTGGGAAAGGACAAGTCCAGGCCACAAAGATCACTGGGCAGCTTTCTTCACATTGAGTGGCAGGTGCTGATGTTTTGTTGCTGGCCTCAGAATGCAGTCCTACCTTTGCTGCCTTCTCTCAACTCATTTATTGGTTTCTAATTCCTCCTTGTTTATTTTCCAGCAGTCATTAAGCCAATGCCTTCAGGGCCCATTTTCAATGACACACTTGTAAGTGATGAGGAACTAGAGGAAATTTGCCTACGTGCTAACAGCCCGAGTGTTTGTGTGCTGGTCTGATTTGCATATTTTCATAATGTCTGGCTTGGGATATGCAGTGACGGTGACGGGAACAAATCAGTCGTCTGTACATTTAAAGGGATAGAGGCAATTAAAGGAAAGTGACAAAAGTGGGAAAAGCTTCAAAAGCCCAGGGAGTTACGAGAACTGAAAATAAAAGACAAAAAATGACAGGGAAAGAGAATGAAATCTGCAGGCATGAATATACCAGCAAGTGACGAGTGCAATTGATGCTACGTGTAGGGGCAATTCTTCCAGCCCGCTTTGCTGCCCTAGCAGGAGATTGGGCCCAGAAACTCTGGTGAAACTTCCTCCTCTTTCCCCAAAGGAAAGCGCCGATACCCAGTGGGAAAGGCTTTGTTGGCAGCGGCGAAGCCGTCAGCAAAAAGACAAAACAATTCCAATAAAAATGCAACGGAAACCCGAGTGTCAGCAGAAGGTAAAAGCAAACGATGCAGAAATGGCCTGACAAGAGTTGATCAGAGAGGGTGGCATTGTTTGAACTGTTTCCTGTCGTGGGCCAACTGTTGTGTTGTTTCTCGTCAGTGTTGCAGTGTGATACTGTTGAGATGGTTCTGAGCTTTGTTCGTCAAAGTTTTACAACCTTTTATCTCGTGTCTTAACGTGCTTTGTGTAGCCCAGTACCTAAGGCAACAGGTTCCGCAGAGAGATACAGCTTCAGCTGTACACAGCTTCAGCATTTTGGATTTTTCTGATTTATTACACAGACCTGGAACCGGCCATTTGAGCCGGCCAATCTTCTAACTATGTTTTCAATTAATTGCACCCTGCAGTTTATCGCCCAGACACATATGTATACCTCCTGGAAAATAGTGCACAGGACAATTTGCCCCTATTTCCAATGTTGGCTGAAATGGTGATATGTACACTGAGGGGGATGGGGAGGGGGATATGGGATCTCTGCCCCTTTTTCCCCGGACGATGAACCTCCCATAAATCAAGGTGTGTGGGTGTCGCAGACACAAAAATTGCGAGAACACTGCAACAAGCTAAATAGTCAGTTTGATAATGCGCCTGCAGTTCATATACTTTATGGGTTTTTGAAAGCTCTTTTATGAACCAGATAAAACTACATTGAAAAAAATGTGTTTGTATTGTTTAAAACTTGATATGGGCCAGAATGTGAAAAATGAAAATTGGTTTGGAGCAGCAATCCCTTTTGATTGTCTCAAACAGTTCCTCTTCTTTATTCTTTCATGGAATATGGATGTCACTGGCTGGGCCAGCATTTATTGTCCATGCCTGAAGGCATTTAAGAGTCAACTAAATTTCTGTGGATCTGGAGTCACAGACCAGGTAAGGATGACAAATTTCCCTTCCTAAAGGACATTACTGAACCAGTTGGGTTTTTTACGACAATCAACAATGGTTTCATGGTCATCATTTGAGTTTTCATTCCAGATTTTTATTGAATTCAAGTTCTACCATGTGCCATGGTGGGATTCAAACCCAGGTCCCTCAAGTATTAACCTGGGTCTCTGAATTACTAGCCCAGCGATAATACCACTGTACCACTGCCTCACCACTTGCATAGCCTTGCAGTCAAAAGTGGCCTTGGTTCTGTGTGAGGAGTCAGCTAGCTTCCGGGGCTGATGTGTGGGATGTACTCGGTGTTGGTGACCACCCACACCATCAGAGCCCACTACCAGAGTTGTTCAATGCATTCACCGTCCATCTGATAGTTCCTGAAAGATGGGCAAGATATCAAGCTAAGTTTGACGTGAATAAATTTGCTCAATTTTCTCTTGTATGGCCACATTCTCACTCGCCTCACCTGCCCACTATTATGTGGGATAGTGGGTCCACTGATGAACCCCCCCCACCCCCCGCCCCCACAGAGTACCCTCCCTCACTGATCACCACACCTTCTGCAGATTTCCATCCGCACCCCTTCCCCGCGCTGCCAATCGCCACTTTCTGGGCACAGAGCTGATTTCACTGGCAAAACAGGGCCGGTACGATCATGCCCGATCTTACCACCTCATCTCACCGAAACTCTGGATGGCACGGTGGCACAGTGGTACAGCTGCCTCATTGCAGCAGGGACCCAGGTTCAACTCCGGCCTTGGGTCACTGTCTGTGCGGAGTTTGCACATTCTCCCCATGTCTGCGTGGGTTTCCTCCGGGTGCTGCGGGTTTCCTCCCACAGTCCAAAGATGTGCGGGTTAGGTGGATTGGCCATGCTAAAATTGACCCTTCGGGCCCGATTTTACCATTGCGTCACGCCCGTTTTTGGGTGCGAAAACTTGGTAAAGTCGGGCGTGAAGCGATTAGCGCGATCCGTGCCCGCGTCCACGCAGATGCCCACTTTACGAAAGCCCGAAAATGGCTGCGATCCGAACCGCGCCCGACATGGTGCATTTGCATGCATTTAAATTGACTTAATGAGATGGACGGGCAATCTTACCAGCATTTCCCCCTTCACCATCGTGTTAGCCCGTCCAGATTCGGCATGAAACAGTCATGCTCGGCAAAGCTCTGTTTCGGGCGCTCCAGCTTCTGAAGAGGTACGTTTAGAGCTTCCAGTGGCTCTCTGACTCAGATCGGTGGCGGGGAGGTGCGGGGGCGGGAGCGGGGGGAGGGAGGCAGGCCTGATCATTCTCTTGTGGGGGTGGGGAGGGAGGCGGGCCAGGTCATTCTCTGGTGGGGGGAGGGAGGAGGAGGCGGGTCAAATGAATCTCTGGTGGGGTGGGGTGGGAGGGAGGGAGGGGGGGAAGGGGTGCAGGGAGGCCTGATCATTCTCTGGTGGGGGGGAGGGGGGGAGGGGGCCAGATGGTTCTCTGGTTGTGGGGGGGGGGGGGCGGGGGAAGGAGGCCAGATCACTCTTGGGGGGGGGAGAGGAAGGCCTGATCGTTCTCTGGTTGGGGGGGAAGAGATAGGGAGGACAGGGATGGAGGTGTCCGCTGCCACTCTGCAGATAATCAGTGGGGGGGGGGAAAGGGGATAGGGGGTCGCAATTGGTCTGGGTAGCGGGGTGTGGGGGGATAAGGGGGACAGTTATGTTGTGGGCGTGGGGCAATGTCTGTGGGGACCATCGCTCCCGGGCCGCTTTATCCGCTTTTTGCGGCCCGAGCACAATGTGACAGGAGTGCGCTTTTCAAATTTTTTTTTATTACGCATGCTCAGTTGTAGGCTCCGATCGGAGCAGCAGTGTTTTGGGCGCGATAAGCCCCACCCACAGCACGATTCAGACCCACAATTTATTTTTCAGGCTGAATGCGTATGGGGGCGCCTGAGAACAGGTTTCCAAGTCGGATCTGAATCACGCCCAGGTTCAGCGCTTAGAATGAAAATGGTAAAATCGCCCCCGATGTGTTAGGATCTGGTTGGGGATCAGTATCTTTTTGCTTAAAGTAGATAACATTTGAAAATGCAGTTACTCACTGAGAGAATAAAGCTACAGATTCCGAGGCTTCATAAAATAAACTTTACTGTACAAAGTCAGAAAAGTAAAACAATTTACAACGTCGATCTTTGGCTAATGTACGCTAACATTAAGAATTAACATGAAGTATGAATTAAGAGGCAAACTGTGGTCAAACACACCACACTGCCCAGTAAGTGGCAGCCGAGACAGATCCCATGGATTTCTCAGCAACCCACGGAGACGTCAGTGACCCTTGTGAGTCACAAAATCTCATTAAAACTCTATCTTCCTCAGGAGATTTCCAACTCCTCTCAAAGATGTAGCATCTGAATTCCCTCAAAAGCCACTGCAACTCAATGACTGTTCACCTCCTGATGGTTCAATCTCTTCTTCTGAGACTGTGTTCCATTGGGTTCACAAAGCTGCACTCCCGCCTCTAACTATTGACGCAATTGCAACTCTTTCACAAACTATTAGCTTCGCTAAGCTGGCATTGCCCCAGTTTCTTCTGAACTTCAGTCTCCTGGCTGCACCGAGCTATAACCAGCTCCTCAGCAGGAGCCTGTTAATACCTACCGGGATTTCTCTGTGAGCCGCAAACCACATGTGGGCCAAACTGCAACTGACACACTCTCCCAGCAAAAGCTCAGATAAATTGAATCCAGAAAACCTTCTTAAGCTCCACCCATCTCCATGACAATGCAGCCTTTCATCCTGAGTGCTTTTGAACTAATTTAACTCTAACTTCCAAGACAAAACATCTCTTTGGACTACACTTCTTTGTGAGAAATACAGAAATCATGCCTCCAGATCTCCAACTAAGTAAGCTCACCTGCTGTTTTAGGTTTCTACCTTTCTAGCTGTTAACCTCTTAAGTCAACCTGGCCCCAACCATTTAAGTGTAAAGTAGTTGTATTTATATCATTGCAGTTAAATTTTAATCTTCATAAATGGAGTAAAATTACCTCTAAAATACTAACATGTACCGTGAGCTAGATATTTGTTACACCTCCCTGCCAAAATAAATGAAAATGTGTCACCAAAGTGATGGATTTTGATTTACCATTTAAAATATAACCACTTACAATATGTTATATATCTTAAAACTATCCTAAGCATGCAATACACACAGAATAATCATCCCTCATTGCCCAATGAAATTCACAAGCCCCCCAGTGCACTGCTGAATTCCAGGTCCAGTTCAAGATGGAAAACATTACCTTTTATGACTTTTTTTCTGAAAGTTCAGTCATAGAATCATAGAATCCTTACATTGCAGAAGGTGGCCATTTGGCCCATTGAGTCTGCACAGACAACAACCCACCCAGGCCCTATCCCCATAACCCCACATATTTACCCTGCTAATCCCCCTGACACGAAGGAGCAATTAAGCATGGCCAATCAACCTAACCCGCACATTTTTCCCACACCATGGGAGGAAATCGGAGCACCCGGAGGAAACCCACACAGACACAGGATGAACATGCAGACTCCACACAGTCACCCAAGCCGGGAATCGAACCTGGGTCCCTGGCGCTGTGAGGCAACAGTGCTAACCACTGTGCCACAGTGCCACCCCCAGATCTCTTACTCATCTGGACAAACACAAATCAGTCTGGTCCAAAGGTTCATCTGCAAAAGAAGTTTCCTCATTGTTTTGCACAGGTGAATTTTTAAACTCTGTATTCAGTAGTCTCTGCTGCTTTCAGCTTTTGAACCTTATTGTCCTCCATGTCTGTAGCTCTTTCACCTTTAAACACCACAAAGGACGCCTCAGTTAGGTCTATCATTCTATCATTAAATTATTGCTCCCTTTGTTAGCTGAAGCCATTTCTTCAGCTTTAAGTTCATTTTTCACTGTGTACAGTTCTGGTCATCCTATTATAGAAAGGATATTATTAAACTAGAAAGAATGCAGAAAAGATTTACTAGGATGCTACCGGGACTTGATAGTTTGAGTAATACGGAGAGGCTGGATAGACTGGGATTTTTTCCCTGGACCGTAGGAGGCTTAGGGGTGATCTTATAGAGGTCCACAAAATAATGAGGGGCATAGATGAGGTAGATAATCAACATTTTTTCCCAAAGGTAGGGGAATCTAAAACTAGAAGGCAAAGGTTTAAGGTGAGATTGGAGAGATACAAAAGGGTCCAGAGGGGCAATTTTTTTCACTATTAGGGTGGTGAGTGTCTGGAACAAGCTGCCAGAGGTAGTAGTAGAGGTGGGTAAAATTTTGTCTTTTAAAAAGCATTTAGACAGTTACATGGGTAAGATGGGTATAGAGGGATATGGGCCAAATGTGGGCAATTGGAACTAGCTTAGTGGTAAAAAATTGGTTGCATGGACAAGTTGGGCCGAAGAGCCTGTTTCCATGCTGTAAACCTCTATGACTCTTTTCAGATACAAAAATTTTAAATTCTCTTCTTGAGGCAACAAGTTCAAAATGGCTTACTTTTATGCCAATAACTTATTGCACTGATCAAAATCTTCCCGGGCATCTCAGAATATCATTGAAATGCTTTTTATCCTCAAACAGAAAGAAAGATTTGATATCCTTGTTTAGTCTGATCTTTAAACAATTTGTGGTCTTTCATTTTCTCCTGGTCCCATTCAGATCGGATTTTCTTTCCCGAGCAATATCATCACCGTTTTAGACCCTGAATTTTCTTTCTAAGACTTTGGGCCTGATTTTACCATCAAGTTGCGCCCATTTTCGGGTGCGAAAACTTGGAAAAGGTGGGCATGAGGCGAGTAGCGCGATCCGCACCCACCTCTGCACCAGTCTCCCTTTACCAAGGCCCGATAATGGCCGTGATCGGGACCGTGTCCAAATGGGCGCGTCAGCCATTTAAATGCATTTGCATGTATTTAAATTGACTTCATGGGCTGCACGTCCAACTTTACCAGCACTTCCCCCTTTACCACCGCGTTCGCCCATCCGGAATCAGCACGAAATAGACATGCTCCATAAAAGTCCGATTCGGGTGCTCCAGTTACTGAGGAGGTAGCTGCTGAGCATCAGACGGTTCCCTGCTTGAGATTAGTGGGGGAGGGGGTGGCGGGAGTCCGCTGCCACTCTGCCTGAGATCAGTGGGAGGAAAGGGGGGGAGGGGCCCGTGATTAGTCTGGATTGCAGGGAGGTGGGGGGATAAGGGGGTGGGGAAATGTCTGTGGGGGCTAGGGGGAGGCATTATCCGGCCTGGGAGTGATGTGGCAGGGAGCAGCAGAGCAACATTCTATCATTTGTTTTTGCGCATGCGCAGTTGGAGGTGTCGATTGGAGCTGCAGGATTTTGGGTGCGTTAAGCCCCACCCACAGGCTTGTACAGCGCAATTCAGAATCGCTGATATTTTTGCAGGCATGGTGCGTATGGGGGTGCCTGAGAACGGGTCTAAAAGTCAGATCTGAAACACTCCCAGTTTCAAGTCCGCCCAGCACTTAGCATCAAAATGGTATAAAGGGCCCTTTGAGTGCGGAATCTTCCTGTCCCGCCTGCCACGGGAATTGTAACGGGCGAGGCACGGACCAGGCAAAGGTCCATTTACCTCGTGCAGGATTTTCCGGTTTTGGGGCGAGAGTGCCTGGAAAATCCCGCCCTGAGTCTTTCATGCAATTCGCAAATGACTTTATTTCAATCATTCTGACGTTGTAACTGGTCTTTTGGGTTCAGTCCCATTGCCTGGATCTTTTCAGCTGTATCCTGTATCTCAGCACTGACAGGCATGGTTAACAATGGTGCTATCTCAGCACTGACAGGACTATTTAATCCAGTGTTAACTGTCATTAACCCTTTAGGATCATTCTGAGGTCTCTGTGATAAATTTTGATTTGGGAATTCTGCGAACACTTTTGCTGTCTCTATGCCGTCCATTACTAAAAATTAGTCCATCAGTATCTTTTCTTGTTTCTTAACTTGATCACTGATAAGTGAGGAATTTTACTGACATTTCTCAAGTGTGGCATTCTGTGTAGAGAAACAACATTGCCAGTTAGATCATTCCAATATAATATCTTCATTTCAGCACAATTCCAAAGGTTCTTGATTGGTAAGGAGATCAAAAGTTACAGGGAAAAGCTGGGAGAATGGGGTTAAGAGATATATCTGCCTTGATCGAATGGCACAGCAGACTCGATGGGCCAAATGGTCTAATTCTGCTTCTATATCTTATGGTCTCAAGGCCCCTTCAATCAGAGCACAAATTGACTTTGTGCAGTGGACAAGACACATATTTGCCATCAGTACCCATTATTGATATATTCTATTTAAAGTCAATTCAGTGAAGAAAGCTTTGAGATGACACATTGGTTGGCACTGCTGCCACACAGCGCCAGGGACCTGGGTTCAATTCGGGTGACTGTGTGGAGTTTGCACGTTCTCCCCGTGTCTGCGTGGATTTCTTCTGGGTGCCATCCCTCCCCCCTCACAGGAATCGGAGATCTCCCCTCTCTCCTTCCCTCACAGGCATTGGGACTCTCCTCTCCCACCCCCACCCCAACCACACATAAGGAGAATCCCCCACTCCCCACATCAGAGGAGGATCATCCCCCTTGCCAGAGCCCCCTTTATGTGCCCCGCTTGGCACTGCCCCTTCACGTGCGACCTTGGAACTGCCCACTTGACACTGCCCCTTATCCTTCAGCACCCATGGCCTATAGGCACCTCAGTGCCCGTGGTGTGGTTGCCAGGACTATTTTTCACTTTTGAAAACCAGCAGTGGTTCACACCAGCGTGATGACATGACTCTGGGGGAGGAGGGAGGATAGGTCATGGATGGACACTACAGCGTCAAGCACATTAACTGCATTGAAAATTATTCAAATCTATGGAAATCTAGCAAGGACATGAACCTGACTATGTTGCTTGTGGGCAGGGGGCAGGTAGGATCTCAAATTGCAATCTGCTGGCCCAAACCCCATTGTTGGCCACTCATGAAATTTGGCGGCCATTGTGGGATGTGCACCCACTGAAACATGGCTACGGGAGGGACAGGACTGGCAGCTCAATTTTCCAGGGTACAGATGCTATAGGAAAGATCAAACAGGAGGTAAGCGAGGAGGGGAGTTGCACTTTTGATTAAGGAAAGCATCACGTACCGAGAGGGGATATATCCGAGGGTTCGGCCACTGAGTCTATATGGGTAGAACTGAGAAATAAGAAGGGGGAAATCACTTTGATAGGGTTGTACTATAGGCCCCCAAATAGTCGGCAGGAAATTGAGGAGCAAATATGTAAGGAGATTAGAGATAGCTCCAAGAAAAATAGGGTGTTAATATTCGGAGATTTTAACTTTCCCAATATTGACTGGACAGCCATAGTATTAGAGGGTTGGATGGAGAGAAATTTGTTGAGTGTATTCAGGAGGAATTTCTCATTCAGTATGTGGATGGCCCGACTAGAGAGGGGGCAAAATTTGACCTCCTCTTGGGAAATAAGGAATGGCAGGTGACAGAAGTGTTAGTGAGGGATCACTTTGGGACCAGTGACCATAATTTTATTGGTTTTAAGATAGCTATGGAGAATGATAGGTCTGGCCCAAAAGTTAAAATTCTAAATTGGGGCAATTTTGATGGTATCAGGCAAGAACTTTCAAAAGTTAATTGGGGGAGTCTGTGGGAAGGCAAAGGGACGTCTGGTAAGTGGCATGCTTTCAAAAGTGTGTTAACTAGGGTTCAAGGTAAACACATTCCTCTTAGAATGAAGGGCAAGGCTGGCAGAAGTAGGGAACCCTGGATGACTCGGGATATTGAGGCCCTGGTCAAGAAGAAGAAAGAGGCACATGACATGCATAGGCAGCTGGGATCAAGTGAATCCCTTGAAGAGTATAGGGACTGCAGGAGTAGAGTTAAGAGAGAAGTCAGGAGGGCAAAAAGAGGACACAAGATTGTTTTGGCAGATAAGGCAAAGAAGAATCCAAAGAGCTTCTACAAATACATAAAGGACAAAAGAGTGACAAGGGAGAGAGTAGGGCCACTTAAGGATCAACAAGGTCATCTATGTGCGGATCCACAAGAGATGGGTGAGATCCTAAATTAATATTTCTCATCAGTATTTACTGTTGAGAAAAGCATGGATGTGAGAGAACTTGGGAAAATAAATAGTGATGTCTTGAGGAGTGTACATATTACAGAGAAGGAGGTGCTGGAAGTCTTAAAGCGCATCAAGATAGATAAATTCCCGGGACCTGATGAAGAGTATCCCAGAACATTGTGGGAAGCTAGGGAGGAAATTGCGGGTCATCTCAAATAAATGAAAGGGGAAGGTTTGAATTAAACAGTTTATGATCTCTTTCATGTCTAAGTGATATGAAACCTGTGAAAAACTTATTTACCTTAACCCAATAAGTTTGAGGATGCATGATCATGTAAGAGTCCCCAATTTATGTTACAATCTGGTCAGGGACCAGTAACCTTCTGCTTAAAGTAGACAACGTTTAAAATTCCAGTTATCCATTAGGAGAATAAAGCCACAAGTTTCCATGGTTTAAACGAACAAAATTAATTTTACCATATAAAATCGGAAAAGTAAAATAATTTACAATGTCTGTCCTGTACTCTAACATTCAGAATTAACATGAAGTAGGTATGAAATAACAGGAAAATTGTGGTCGAACCACCTCACTGCATGTTAAATAGCGGGTATAGCGAAGACAGATTCCACAAACTGTCACAACAACCCATCCATACATCAGTGACCACTATGAGTCACAAAATCTCATTAATAGTCTGTTTTACTCACAAGGGTTTGCAGCTCCGAACTTTCAAAGATTTATGCTGGAATTCTACCAACCTGCCTGCCACACAATTGGTGTGGGCGAGAGGGGCATAATGGAAATGCCCGTTAACCTCGGGCGGGAATTTCCAGTCTCACTCAAGTGAGGCCATAAAATCCCGCCCTTAGACCCTGATTTCTTTCAGAAACCTATCTTACTCGATTTCCTCAATGACTGTTCATCTCCCAATCTCTTCTTCTGGTTCAATCTCTTCTCCTGAGACTGCATTCCACAGGATTCATAAAGCTACACTCCTACTAGCTAACTTCACTAACTTGGCACTGATCCTGGATCTTTTTAGACTCCAATCTCCCAGCTGCACTGAAATATAAATGATTACCAGGGCTTCTTTGAGTCCTAACTTCCTGGCATGGAACAAGTGACCAAAAGCACCCTGTCAGCTCCTCAGGACTTCACTGAGCCTCAACTCTCAAGTGCAGAGATGTGGTACCTTAGTTCTTATAGTGAATTATGATAAAATAATCATAAAAAATTAGGTAAATATATTGAATCGTATTATAAAATTTGGCTGAATATTCATGTTTGTGACGTTGGTATACCTTTAAGAATTTGATTCTTAGGAAGAAAAGTTTTTTTAGTCATGATCTCTGGAGTTCTCACAGTTTCAGTGTTTCTCATTGCTGCTGAGCTGTCTACCAGATGTCCTTTTATTTCTCCTTATGTGGCTTAAATTGGGGCCTCAGGTACTTTCTGACCCTGCATTGTTCAAAGGAAATCTGGTTGGCAGGTCAGGTGACAGGAGCTCTTTTATTTTCAGTTCTGTGCTGCAGGCTTGAATTTTTAGAAGGGACAGCAGGCTGGAAAGAAGTGTTTCTCTCTCTCTCCCTGTTTTATTTGGAGACTCTGCCGGTTATCTGAAAACAACGCCTTGCCTTTCTGAAAGGGAGAATCTGCTGTTGATGGCTAGACCAGAGTCTCTCTCTGGGGTTCTGGCAAGCTGTTCTGACTTCAAACTGTTCTGAGTGTGCCAAGAGGACTACTAGGACTTACAAGACTGAGAGTTTTCAATTCTCCAACCAAAGTACTCAATTCCGGTATCACGTGAGCATTAGACTTTGCTGTGTTGAACTTGTTTAAAGGGTTTTATCTATGGAAGGTTGTGGTTTGATTGGAACATCTTAGATATATTTGTTAAGGGTTATAAGTTATCTTGGTTGTTTTTGTTTGTAATTGATAAAAGTTGTTGATAATTTTCTTCAAATACATGTTAACTATATTCTTAATTCAACATTGTTTGATAAAAGTTGCCTAGTGGGTCATTTGAATCATACCTCAAGTGAAACATATCATGCTTATCCTAGCCAAATTCAAGATGCAAAAACTTATGATCCAGGCAGGCTCCATAAAACACTTTGCAGTTTCTGACCTGAATCATAACATGTTGGATCATGCAACATGAGCTCCTTGTGGGCAAAGGTCTGAGTTTCTGGTTGTGATAACTAATGTCAGTGTGCTTGACAGGAAAGCAGTCAAGAACCAGGGAACTATGTCAGAGTCTCTCCTCATTCATCTTGTGCAAGGCCTTATCCCGAGGTTATTTTGGAATTTTTGTAAACATGTTCCAGCATGAGATCAAAACTTAGTCACGCTGCAAACTTCAAATTCCTATTGTCTCTGTGTTTTACTTTCTATCTGAGGCCATTTACGATTTTACTAGATTTAGTCAGGAGGAATCGATCCTCCAATCCCTTCACAGCCGGTCCGAGTCCCAATGCCCCAATTAAAATCGGAATTCCCGATAGTCATAAGGGTTTTCGGGATTCACCAGACCCACGCCCGTCGACCCTGATCAGGTTCCCGCCCAGAGAGGACGGCAACCCGATTATTATGCAAACCAGCTAATTTGAATATCATTAGCAGGTTTGATAGCCAATTCGCCAGCCCCCCTTGCCATTCACCCGGCCCGCCAATAGGAACGGCACTGGGCAGGCTTTACATGTGCTACCCACAAAGGGGGACATGGCGTGCTCCACCTCAAGGGTCCAGGCGAGCACCATCAACCCCTCAGAAAATAAGGGCATCCTCCGCCCCACCACTCAAATCACGGGTCACCCCACACACCATGCAGGCATTATGGTGACCCCCCCCCCTCAGCTTCCCCCTTCCCCCTCAGACCCTCCATTCAGTCCCCCCTCTCCCCTCAGACCCCCCACTCAGCCACCTTTCAGGTCACGCATCATGGCAATGCCAATAGTGCGCTGTCCCCTGGCATCCTGGCACTGACACCCTGGCCTGGAGCCTTGGGCCCAGAGGAGGGTCAAGGAGATAGATGCATTGGCCATTTGCCACTCTGCTGCTGCCGGGCTGCAGAAGAAGGGTCCCTCAAGGATACTAGGGGTTGGGTGGGCTCTGCTGGGGACAAGGCATTGACCTCGCTACTGGGATTGGGTGCCTGTGTGGTATGTGGGGGGGGGGGGGGGGGCGTGGTTACCCATTATTTTGTGGGTGAAGGACAGATTGCCCCTCTTTGATGAAGAGTTGGTGGCCCTCCACTGGTCAGTGGGTGGGGGGGGGGGGGACACCATTTTGTTTTTTTGGGAAGCGGGGGGTCCTGTCTCCGAGTGCAGGGATCGGGGGGACATTTAAAAATGGCCTCCCAGTCTCGGAACTGGGGGCTGACCGGTGGGTTGCTCTAAATGAGGTTCTTAGCATCTTTCATGTGAGTCGACCCCATGTGAGAGACGCTGCCAATGTTGATGGAAACCACTCTCATCTTCCTGGTGGCATGGGCACTTAGTCCCAAAATGGGAGAATCAGGCCCCTAAAGAAACAAGAACAATCCGAGAGTAACCTTGGGATAAATCATAGAATACTTACAGTGCAGAAGGAGGCCATTCAGCCCATTGAGGCTGCACTAAGAACAATCCCACCCAAGCCCTATGTCCGGAGCATCACATATTTACCCTGCTAATCCCCCTGACGCTAAGGGACAATTTAGCTTGGCCAATCAACCTAACCCGCACATCTTTGGAGTGTGGGAGGAAACCGGAGCACCCGGAGGAAACCCACACAGACACGGGGAGAATGTGCAAACTCCACGTCTCTCACATGGGATTCACCCACATGAAAGATGCTAAGAATCTCATTTTGAGCAAATAGGCAGTGATCCAAGGTCAGAATTGAACCTGGTTCCCTTGTGCTGTGAGACAGCAGTGCTAACCACTGTGCCAATATGACTGTCTATTTTAAACATGTAAACATGGCAACTTCCTTGCCATTTACCGTCTGTTGTGGGAAAATCACCACTCGGAGTCAGATTTAAAGATTCAACATGCAGTTTATCGGACAAAGCTTTGGGAGAAGCGCTGGGCACTCCGCAGTGCTCGCAGTCACCTTCTCAATTTTAAAATGGCAGCTGAGCTTCTTTTATACTTTTCAAAGAATCGACAAGTACAGACATTAGCAGTTATCACATCGTTATACATTTCGAAGAGTCGACAAGTACAGACATTAGCAGTTATCGCATCGTTAGCCGATTATGCCCCCCTATCAACGACTGAACTCGTTAACAAAACTAATTGTTTCGGTTCTGTTTTATCTTAAACTAAGGTGATCATCTGGACCTCAAGGTCTGGTTTATTTCCTGTAGTAATTTAGACAATAACAGGATTTAGCTCGTTGTGCAATGTCTATGCCTAAGTCAGCACATCTTAATGTCTTTCCACAGAATCCATTTTGTATCAGGTAACCATCTTGTGTCTTTTAATTTCAGGATTCCCTCTGCAGCGTCTCACTTTTACTCCAACAATTCCCCCTTTTGGTGAGGATTATGCTCTAATAATCCGATGGACCAACAATAGCAGCATCATGGGTCCGGCAATTGATATGCCTGACCCGTAACCAACAAGTCACCCGTTCACAGGTAAACTTCCACTTTCTCGCCCTTTCCTTCATTGTCATCGTCTTCCTCGGTGTCTTCGGGTGTTCCCATTAGATGTTCTTCTTCGGTGACCACACTGGCCCCTGGCACAATCCGAGCCATCATGACTTTACAGCAGACATTAAAACATCCGATAATCAGACAACAGACAATTATTATTACAACGAGAATAATTAGTCCATGCATTAAATAAGACCCCCAGGATACCCCCAATAACCATTCAAGCCAGCTATTCCCCTTCTTGGGGCCTTGTCTAAAGTCATCGAGCTGCTTTCTGATGTCATTAATGGCTTGGGTGATGTTGTAAGGTTCATCTGTAACATGCGTTATACATTTGTCTCCTATTATTGTGCATACTCCCCCCTGTTGGGCTAACTGATAATCTACGGCATAGCGGGTCTGCTGCGTGTACAATCTTAATTCAGATAGTTCTTGGTTGACGGCCTCCAGTGCCTTTGATGTGCTGTTTCCCAGAATGGTTAATCCGCAGATAAGATAGTTTCTATTTTTGGCACTAATTACTCCTGCTGTTCCCCCCAGAGACAGGGCCCCTATGAACCCGTAGCCGAGTGACGATCCCAGTGTGACCGGGACCTCCCAATTGGCAGAGAATTCCTTGCTGATGGCCCGGGTCACTATCTTTCTCCGGATATGCCCTTTTTGAGGGCATGGAACAGTGAGTGGTCCTATTGTTCCTACTGGATCGGGAGGGTTGGTGTTGCCGTCGTGAAGGTGCCATTGAGGAGGAACACAAATCCCTTCTCGGCTCGGTCACATTTAATATCCTGGTTATTGTATATACCGCCAATTGCTCGGTTCACTTGACTTTCCACTCGATCCTACCAATTAGTAAGTATCAAACGGGTATGTCCATGTGGCTGAGCTGACATGAGTCCCATTACACTGACCACAAATGAGTTGCCTCCCGCAGTCACCTTCAGGCATCTTTGCTCGTTACAGGTAGAAGTAAACTGGCCTCTGTTTACCCGACAGCGCTGACGGGCACACTGTGTCTGTACACAGGAAACATTATTGGGGACCAAGGCATATGCACACCCCCATCCTTGCCCCGAGAAGCAAAACGGTTAGCTTGTATCATCTGAGTATACTCTCCCTCCCACTCCCTGGAGCCCCCTGCACACAGGGTCTGCGGAGTTTATTAGTTCCACACATCTTCCCTGTATACCCCTTTTATATTTGCCTGTTTGTCCTTTACAGGGTGCGTCCGAGGTATCTGCCGTATATAAGTCATGGGGGGTCCACCCAGGGGTGGCCACAAATAGGGCCTCTACAGATCGGGCTAGCGGGTAACACACGGTTCGATTACCGTGTAACTGTACATGATCCTTGTAGAATAAGTTATCTTCTAGTCCTGTCAATCTTACAACCGTGACAACATAGAGTGATGCAATTATATACACTATCTTAGACATGTTCGCAACAGGCAAGTATTAATCTTATTACTCTATATGAACAACTTCCCAAAGGCTGTATTGCCAACCCGAACGCTTCAGTTAATCTTGCTTGTAGCCGTCACCTGTTTTGGGAAAAGCATTCTGGTCACTTTATGGCTTACTTGTTAATATCACCCATTCGTTTCTTTGTATAATTTCAGCTGGGTCCAATGTTTCCATACACCTTTCCCCCTTATGTCCAGACAGGCATAGGTATCTCCACTGATTATGACCTCATATGGGCCATTCCATTTTGGCGCAAATCCTGGTTTTTCAGGTAATGTTCTTACTAGGACGCGACTTCCCGCTGTTGGGATGTCAGGGAGCATTTCAAGCTCTCTCTGTGCATCTCTTTCTTCCTGATTATCCTTTACTAATTTACGCATCCCTTTTAGTTAGGCGCTTAGTTCCAAAACATATCGTTTAATTTTGTCTTTTAGTGGGCCTACATCGGCCCCACCTGTTATGATGTTTTCTGGTAATTGCATCCCCCTTCCTGTCATTAGTTCATAAGGGGTTAATCCGGTTGTCCGGTTTGTCGTGGCTCTTAACTTCATTAATATAGTAGGTAATACTTTTGTTCACGTTTTTCCTGACGTTTGCATGGCCTTGGCCAGGGCATTCTTAAGGGTTCTGTTCATGTGTTCCACCATTCCAGAACTCTGTGGGTGGTAAGGGATGTGGAATTTTTGTTTTATTCCCATCAGTTGGCACACTGTTTTTACCACCTTTCCGGTGAAGTGCGTCCCTTGATCCCAATCAATTTGTATGGGTACTCCCCATCTAGGGATTACCTCCTCCGCCAATATTCTAGCCACCGTGGTAGCAGTACAATTTCTGGTAGGGAACGCTTCTACTCACCTGGTAAACTGGTCTATGACAACCAAACAATAGGTTTTGCCGTTGGATTGTGGTAGTGTCCCTGTGAAATCTATTTGCAGATGTTCCCAGGGCTCCTTTGGTCGGGGCTGGTGTCCCATCTTAATTTTTATGGGTCGACCGGGGTTGTATTGCGGGCATGTCACGCATCGGTGACAATGTCGGGCTATGTCCCTCCCCATCCCTTTTCACCACTATTCTTTTTCTATACTAATTGCCATGGCCTCTCTTCCCGCATGTGAGGGTCCATGGTGTAGTTCCAAGAGGGTGTTTTGTATGCACTCCGGCACCATTACCTTGTCATTGCGTCTCCAAACGTTATCAGTCCCTCTGCTCGCTCCTTGTGCTTCCCACTTATCCTTTTCCTCTTCCGAGGTATCTTTGTGTAAGTCCTGAATATCTATTTCATCTCCTGTCTGGCCCATTACTGCTATTGGCAGCTCGCCAACTGCCTCCTGTTCTAACGCTAATTATGCTGCTCTATCTGAGGCTTGGTTCCCTTTGTATTTTAACCAATCGGGCTTATCCCTTTCTGGTTCCTTCTGATGTGCTTTGATTTTTATTACTGCCGCTTCTCGGGGTTTTTCGCTGGCCTTTAGTACTGCCTCGATCCTGGTGTTTAATAGGAGTTCCTCCAGTGGTTACAAACCCCCTCCTACCCCATGCCGTCATATAATCGTGTATTACCCCGAATGCGTACCTACTATCGATATATATATTTACCGTCTTTCCTTCAGACAATTCTAGTGCCTTTGTGAGTGCCACTAGTTCCGCCACCTGCGCGGATAGACCTCCGTCAATTCTTTCTGACTTTACCGTTTCCAATCTGTTATTTACTACTGCCCACCCTGTCCGGGGTGATCCTTCCACGTATTTACGTGAGCCATCTACAAAAAGGGTCTCTTCAGCTGTTGCTAAAGGTACATCCTTTACCCAACCTTCTTCTATATCTACGTCTCCACAGTTATGTGGTTCTCCTGTATCCAAAATTTCTTCTGCTGGGTTATCTCCTGTGTCTCTTACTATTATAACTGATTTGCTGGGAGGTAGGAGGACGGCTTCCCATTTGGCCCTTCTCATGTTCGAGACGGACCTTAACTTTCCTGTATTTAGCATTTCCACCAAGGTGTGTTTGGTGTGGAGGATTATATTTCCTGTCATTACTATCGGTTCGCTAACCTTTACGGCTCAGGCGGCGCAATCTAAGGCAGCTCTGCACCTTGGCAGTCCGATTACTACCAGCCCTTCTGCTGTTGAATAGTAACCTATGGGTCTCCGTTTATCGCCATGATCTTGCGTTACTACTGCAGAGTAGAACCCTTCCTCATTGTTACAGTGTATGTGGAAATCTTTATTGAAATCTGGTAGTCCCAGTCTGGGGGCTGATATCAGTTCTGCCTTTAACTTATTATAGGCCTCTTCTTGCTCAGGTCCTCATTCTACGGGGTTTAAAGCTGGCTTTCCCCCTTTCACTAGCCTCTGTATAGGCTCTGCCAATTTTGCGAATTCCAGGATAAAACTTCGGCTATAATTAAACAGTCCCAGCACCTTCCTGACTCCTCTTATGTTGACTGGCCGTGACATTTGTTGTACCGCCTTCTTTCGGTCTGTTGGATCTCTTTAAGCCCTTGTGATATTAAGTGTCCTAGGTACAGGACTTGTGCTTTCCCGATTTGTGCCTTTTTGGGGCTCACCTTTAACCCTGCGGTTTTCAGTTCATTCAACACTAGGTATAGTGCTCCCTGATGTCCTGACTTAGATTCTGAGGCTATTAATATATCATCCATGTATTGTAGAATCGTGCTACCCTCTGGTAGTTCTACCCTTTTCAGGATGTCACTCATTAGCGATGGAAGATGGCGGGGCTATTGTGGAATCCCTGCAGTAGGCGAGTCCAAGTGTACTGTTTGTCTCCCACTGTAAATGCGAATTTTCCTTGGGATTCGGGATCCAAGGGTAGGGACCATAATCCATTGGCTATATCTAATACGGTAAGATTTTATGCTCCGAGGGGGGTGCAGAGGAGGGTAGTGGGGGGGGGGGGGGGTGCGGTGAAGGGTAGTGGGGGGTGCGGAGGAGGATAATGGGGTACGGAGGAGGGTACTGGAGGTGCGGTGGAGGGTAGAGGGGGGTGCGGAGGAGGGTAGTGGGGGGGTGGGGAGGAGGGTAGTGGGGGGTGGGGAGGAGGGTAGTGGGGGGGTGCGGGGAAGGGTAGTGGGGGGTTGCAGAAGAGGATAATGGGGTGCGGAGGAGGGTACTGGGGGAGTGCAGAGGAGGATAATGTGGGGCTGCGGAGGAAGGTAGAACAGGGTGTGGAAGAGGGTAGTAGGGGGGGTGTGGGGGGGGGTAGTGGGGGGTGTGGAGGAGGGTAGTGGGGGGTGCGGGGGAGGGCAGTGGGGGGGTGTGAAGGAGGGTACGGGGTGCGGAGTAGGGTAATATTATGAAGTTGGAAGTAGCTTATATTAGCGACAGTGAAGAAATGTGTTTAGAAGCTCATATTGAGGTTCTTTGCTTCACCAACTTTGGGAAAGGGATAGAAGGTTATGCCGATATGTTTAGACCCAAATAGAGTAAAAACACCGGCATAGACATATCAGGCCAAGTAGCTTCCTTCTGTGTTGTACATTCTATTTAACACAACAAAGCATTCTAAATGCTGGAAAGTACCAGAATTGATACTGTCCTATCTCTTGGAGAAACCTGTCGACTTAGTTACTGGGTTAGATGCAGCATGTTAAGACATGAGATTAAAGGTTATAAAACATTGGCTAACGTACACCTCAGAACTATCTCAACAGTATCACACTGCAACACTGAGGGGGAACAATGCATCAGTTGGCCCACAACAGGAAACTGTTTTTACAGAGTGTCCCTCTAATGGTGATAAGCACATTGATGCAGTGTTGAAGATGCATCTCTTGTTCTTTCTATTCATGTAGAACACAAAGTAGTTTTCTGCTCTGAAAGGGTTGATTTCGCAATGTCTAATCAAATGAGCCTTCCTGTTTGGGTGACCCCCCCATCCCCTCCCCAACCTTATAGATATTGCACACTCTCAGGGATCCTTCGGAATACCTGGTTCAACCTTTGGAAAATAATATCTGCTACCCAAAGCTAAATGATAATAGCATTGCAGAAAGCATATTTTTAGCATACAGCTACATAAATAATGTACAGGTAAGTCCACAAATAACAGAAAGCAGAATCGTGAGTGTAAGTATGTCAGGCCCCAAGTGGACAGACAAGTGATTATCCTGTACACACTGTGGGAGCCCTTTACATACCTTATTTCAAAATCTATGGCCCAATATTGTCAATAGTTTTATATCAGAAAAGTGGGAATCAAACGGAATTGAATCCGTTTACAGATAGGCTGCAGTTGGGGTTTTGTCATTTCCCTATAAGGCAAGCATTTGCTTTTAAAGCTTTTCAACTTGCATCAGTTTGTTAACGTTTCGAAAGAGGGTTTAAATGGCCCTTTTCATTGGTTTCAGTGTCAGCATGCTACAGTGCAGGCAGGCTGGGGAAGGGTGGGGGTTATGGGGAAAGTGGGAAAGAGCTGTCACCTTAGGAGGTGCTTAATGGTTTTTGAAGGATTACTTATTGGAAAAAGAGGAGGAATGTGTTCATGTGGAAGGGTGACGAGTTTGATGAAGTGTACTGTATTGATGAGCAGAATCCGAATATTGTCCTTGTGAACTGGAACAACAGGCGGAATTCTCCCATCTGGGATTAGGTCCTGGGGCGGGAGTGGGGCTGGGGGAGGGGACATGGAGAGATTCCTGCTGCGGAGACGCCAGGAAACCACGCCGTATTTAACGGTCCTGGCCTCATTAGTTATGCACGTGGGGGTTTAGCACTGTGTTCCGTGGCGGAACGTGCTTGATTGCACGCGTCTCGCCGTCATGTCTAGGTGCCATATTTAAAAGGCACCCAACATCACTGACCCATCACTGAAGAAAGAAGATGGACCCACCAGAACACTCCGAGGCTGGAAGACGCACCTCTTCGATGACACTGAAGCTGGAAAATCCACCGGATTGATGCTCCGCCCCACCCACTGCTGTGGCGTTCCAGGGTCCAGGGTTGCCGCCGGCCTCCATCCTGAACTCTGGAAGTGGTCCCAGGCATTCATCAATTAAGTCCCGACTTCCGCACACCGTGTTGTTCCAGATGTGTTCTGGTTTGGCTTGTTTTCCCGCTGGCATCACGGAGAATTGGGACTGGGGGAAGAAATTCCAATCCCAGGCTTTTATCGGCATCCATTCACAGGATGTTAATCGGTTTTATGCCGTCCTCCTGTGGGATTCCTGATCTGTCACAGTGGACACCAACAGAAGATCCTGCGGGAAATTCACACCAGCGTAAAACCAATTTTTTGGCCTTCTGCTGAATTCTTCCCATCTTGCCCGCCATTAGAGCCATAGAGATATACAGCATGGAAACAGGCCCCTCGGCCCAAATCGTGCATGCCGACCAGGTTTCTTAAACTAAACTAGTCCCATTTGCCTGCATCTGGCCCATATCCCTCTAAACCTTTCCCATCCATATACCTGTCCAAATGTCTTTCAGATGTTGTAATTGTACCCGCCTTTACCACCTCCTCTGGCAGCTCATTCCATACACGCACCACCCTCTGTGTGAAGAAGATGCCCTTCAGGTCCCTTTGAAATCTTTCCCCTCTCACCTTAAACCTATGCTCTCTCATTTTGGATTCCCCTACCCTGAGGAAAAGACCTTGGCTACTCACCTTATCTATGCCTCTCATGATTTTATAAACCTCTATAAGGTCACCTTTCGTCTTCTTACACTCCATTGAACCCACCAGTGGGGTAAGGGAGAATTCCGCCCGTGAGGGAGATAGTAGTGTTTATGTGAGAGAGTGATTGTTGAGGTAATGTTTGAGTAACTGATGGTTGAGGTGATCAGTTGAAAACCCAAGGACATTTTGGCTGGGATTCTCTGATCTCGTTCGCCCCGTCCCTGCTGCCGGTGAGAACGGAGAATTTGGTGCTCGCTGCAGTGGGACCAGAGAATAGCCCAAGAGCCTTGATATGTGTTTTGAGGGATTTGTATTACTCTCATGTATGTGGTGAGGTTGGAGAATTCCAGCCTTTGTTCTTTTCCTCTCTTTCCATAACATAAATGTGCAAACAGCAACATGTTATCCAGATGTCAGTCATTCCGTATATAACTTGACTGCACCACAATATGCATCTTGAGTTTATTAGTGTGTGCTAAGATATTTGTGATGCACTATTAAACTTCCTTCAGCACTAAAATCAATCTGCAAACTGAAGTTGCAGTGTTGCACATGATAGGATTTTAGATGCTTACAAGGTGTAATGACCTCAACGAGGCCCATGAGGTGAGCCTCTTGGAGTATGAGCTCCCTGATTGAGGTGATGATTGCCTGCCGAGGGTACTATTAATGCCTTTCGTGCCCGCTGGGCACCACAGGGACTGGGGTGCATTATTGGCTCCTTTACTCACATTTTGATTTGATGTTATAAGTTTCCTTTCCGTTTAGTCCTTTGTTTCGGACGGTTCCCCTCCTTTTGGGAGCTGCCCCTTTTAATTTGTTCCCTCGTTAATTTGATTTAGTTTATTTCATTGACCAAAAAGAGCGGTAATGATTGCCTGCCCAATCAGAGGATCTCACCCGAATATATATTGAGGAGTGTCAGGTCTACTGAGACTCTGAATTCCGACTTTGGAGTGGAGATAGGTTTGTAAATAAAGGGAATCTTGTGAAAGGACACCAGCCTCTGAGGGATTATTTCAAAAGGACTTGCATATGTATTATTTATAAGAATTTTAAATATTGATTGAATTTGTGCAAAGGCAACTGATTATAGCCCAAGAGCCTTGATATGTGTTTTAGAAACATAGAAAAACTACAGCACAAAACAGGCCCTTCGGCCCCACAAGTTGTGCCGAACATATCCCTACCTTCTAGGGCTTTGTATTACTCTCATGTATGTGGCTAGCTGAGACAAATATGATAGAAATAGTGTATGATGGAAAATAGAATTGATCCAGCAATTCAGCATTCCTGTTGCTGTCCAATGTCCCAATGTTTACACATGCACACTTCCAGCAGGAATTGGTCCAAGGCAAAACTGGAGAAGGAATGCTGCAATTTTCCTCTCCCCCAGTACTGAGGCCAACTACAGCTGCCATACCACACGTTCATCCGACAGAAACTAGAAGCAGGAGTTGGCCATTCAGCCCTTTAAACCTGTTCCACCGTTCATTATGAGCATTGGCTGGTCATTAAATTCAGTATCCCCCATATCCCTTGATCTTTTTAGCTCCAAGAGCTATATCTAATTTAGAATCATAGAATCCCTCCAGTGCAGAAGGAGGTCATTCGGCCTACGAGTCCGCACCGACAACAATCCCGCCCAGGCCCTATCCCCGTAACCTCAAATATTTACCCAGCTAATTAATCCCTCTAACCCTCACATCTTGGGACATTAAGGGCAATTTAGCATGGCCAATGCACCTAACATCTTTGGACTGTGGGGGGAAACCAGAACACCCGGAGGAAACCCACGTAGACACGGGCAGAACGTGCAAACTCCACACAGCTGGGAATCGAACCCAGGTCCCTGGCACTGTGAGCCAGCGGCGCCACCCACTGTGCCATGATTTCTTCTTGAAATCAGACAACGTTTTGGCCTCAATGGATTGAAATAGACTGGGAATCATACCTAGGCCATTCCTGATTTGCGAAGTCTCACTACTAACCACATAAGCTTGTTGTGTCTATCCTTCCATCTGTTTATATGCCCATACAGTGCTGAGTAAGTTAATTGCAGGGATTGAGTGTTTTGTTCCACTATATGTAGCCATGAACAAATTATTATTTTGAAGCTACCAATCTGAAACCAGTTGGATGCTGCCAATTGTCACAGCAAAATAAATAAATGATAGAGAAACTGGATGGGATTAAAAATAAAGCGTGATTTGGTGCTTACATGGTTGATTTTGCTTGACTTAGAGAGGTAATCTGAGTCAGGCGGGATGTTATTGCGCTCGCTGAGAAGCAAGGGGAAATTATGGAGGTTCTGACTACAATCTTCCAACCATCGTTAGTTATGGAAGTGGTGCCACAGGACTGTAAAGTTGCAGCGTTGATCAAAAAAACACAGAGGGATAAACCAGCTGCATACAATCCAGTTCGCATAACATTAAAGAACATAAGAACATAAGACCTAGGGGCAGGAGTAGGCCACCTGGCCCCTCGAGCCTGCTCCACCATTCAATAAGATCATGGCTGATCTTTTTGTGGACTCAGCTCCATTTACCCACTCGCTCACCATAACCATTAATTCCTTTACTGTTCAAAAAATTTATCTATCCTTGCGTTAAAAACATTCAATGAGGTAGCCTCAACTGCTTCACTGGGCAGGGAATTCCACAGATTCACAACCCTTTGTGTGAAGAAGTTCCTCCTGAACTCAGTCCTAAATCTGCTCCCCCTTATTTTGAGGCCAGGCCCCCTGGTTCTAGTTTCACCCGCCAGTGAAAACAATCTCCCTGCTTCTATCTTATCTATTCCCTTCATAATCTTATATGTTTCTACCCATGAGGAAACTTTCAGAGACAATATTTGGGAAGAAAATGAACTGTCGCCTGGAAAAACAGGGGTTAATAAGTCCCAGCCAATACTGATTTGTTAAAGGCATCTTGGGTGGGATTCGCTGGCCTCCCAGCCACCTGCTTCCCGCCAGTAGGAGGCGGTGCATTGTTTGCTAGCGGCGGGATTCTCTGGTCCCGCCATTGTCAATGGGAATTCCCCTGGCTGGGGGTGCGCTTGTGTATATGGGGCATAATTTCAACATTCCAGGTGTCATGAAACTTGGAGAAGTAGAAGTGAGGAGGATACTTCAGAATGAAATGGGCAGAAACATAGCAGATGAAATTTCATGCAGAGAAGTATAAATGGAGCGTGATATTTTGGAAGGAAGGATAAAGACAGGCGACATAACCTAATTTGTACAATTTCAAATGAGGTGCAGAAACAAAGAAACCTTGGGGTGGCACAGTGGTCAGCACTGCTGCCTCACAGCTCCAGGGACTCGGGTTCAATTCCGGCCTTGGGTGACTATCTGTGTGGAGTTTGCACGTTCTCCCCGTGTCTGCATGGGTTTCCTCTGGGTGCTCCGGTTTCCTCTCACACTCCCAAAAATGTTCGGATTAGGTTGATTGGCCACACTAAAGTGACCCTTAGTCTCAGGGGGATTAGCAAGGGTAAATACATGAGGTTATGGGGATAGGGCCTGGGTGGCTCAATGGGTCGAATAGCCTCCTTCTGCTACAACCATACAGATGCACCATAGGAAGCATTCTTTCTGGTTGTATCACAGCTTGGTGTTGGCTCTTGCTCTGCCCAAGACTGCAAGAAACTACAAAGGGTCGTGAATGTAGCCCAGACTATCACGCAAACCAGCCTCCCACCCATTGACTCCATCTACACTTTCCATTGCCTCGGAAAAGCAGCCAGCTTAATTCAAGGACCCACGCACCCCAGACACTCTCTTCCATCTTCTTCAGTCAGGAAGAAGATACAAAAGTCTGAGGTTACATACCAACCGACTCAGGAACAGCTTCTTCCCTGCTGCCATCAGAATATTGAATGGTCCTACCTGGCACTAAGTTGATCTTTCTCTACACCCTAGCTATGACTGTAACACTACATTCTGCATTCTCTCCTTTCCTTCTCTATGAACAGTATGCTTTGTCTGTATAGCGCGCAAGGAACAATACTTTTTGCTGCATACTAACACATGGGACAATAATAAATCAAATGAAATAGAGATTCTATGATTACACACAGGAATCACCGAAGGTAGCAGGACAAGTTGAGAGCTGTTATAAAATCAAGACATGTGGTATTCTTGGCTGAATAGATGGAGGAAAAAGCAAAGAAACCTTTATAAATCACTGGTAAGATTTAAACTGGAATATTGTGTTTAATTCTGGGCACCAAACTTCGAGGATATCACGGTCTTGTAGAAGATGCAGAGGAGCTTTCAGAGAATGGTACCAAGAAAGAGAGACTTCGGTTCCAGAGAGAGATGAGAGAAGCTGGGATTGTTGTTTCTAGTGCTGAGGAAGTTAAGGGGAAGATTTAATAGAGGCAATAAAAAGCGTTGATAGAGTAAATTAAGAAAACCATTGACAGAAGGGTCAGGAAATAGAGGACATAGGACATAAAAGACGAAAAGATCTGGGTTGTGGAGGGGTCGCGGGAGGGATTGGGGGGGGTGGTGTCAGTGGGTGTTTGGTGCAGGTGGGGTTGGCAACGGCCAATGATGATGATCTAGAATGAATTGCCTGAAAGGGGGGCGGAAGCAGTTTTGCAAATAACTCTGAAAAGGAAATTGAAAAGTTGTGGAGGGAAAAACAGGAGAGGGTGACGAATTGGCTAGCACATTCAAAAAGCCAGCACAACCGTGATGGGCCAAATGGCCCCAGCCACTGAATATTTAGTGCTTCAAATGTACGAGGAGGAAACAATTTGCTTTTTTTTAAACGTTTAAAAATATAGTGCTGCTGTATTTATGAAGAGACACCTTGAGCACATTTACACTTCGGCGTGATACCATTCTGAGGTTATATTCCACAAACTAAGTCAGAGTCGATGAAGGCCTTCACCCTTGCGATAGAGAGTCAAACTCGATTAAACTGTCAGGTGTACTTGGCAACGATGCATCTTCATCTTTGGATGCTTTATTATTCAAAAGAAATATTTTTTTTGCCAGTGGAAATTGTTGCTTCATGGTGACTGATGTTTTGGTGGAAAACGTCGAGTGGAATTTCTTAGTGGGAAAGTTAGTAAAAAATCTACCAAAAGTACCTGACCATCACCACCCTGGTGGTTTGCTCCACCCATACATCCATCGGTCTCCTTTGATGCACTATGCAGAGCGTAGAATGGAGAACTGCAATTTTCCAAAGCTTTCTTGATTATATTCAATGCACACATTTATAGGTACTTCTTATTGCCTTTCTGGGATAGGCTTGTTGAAAGAATTCTAACACTCCAAAGAACTTGAACCAGTGAATTCAGCAGTTGTAATAATCCAGTGTATTTTACAAAGCATGTTTGCTTCTTCCTCTATTTTTATTTAGTCAATGTTCCAGCATAATGAAACACCTGCATACACGCTCCACATAGAGGCTTAATCTCTGGCAAGCTCTTTCCTTCTCGTATCTCTAATTGGAGTCGCAAGACTCCCTGATGTGTTTTAAATTGTCTTAATTCTTTAGAAGCTTTGTGCTGAAGCCTGCTGTTGTTACAGGTTGAAAGGCATTACTGGATCTACCACATTCATCTCATGTACAAGTGATTTGGAGTGTACGAGAGCCGGCTGGCTGTTTCCAAGAAGTCCTAGAGTCTAAACGGTGCATCTTGCTGCATTGTAATGAATTGATAAAGCAAGTTCCGTGCCCTCTCCATGGAGCTGATGCACATATTGGGCTTAAAGAAAAACAGGAAATGCTCAGCAGATCAGAAAGTGGGCAGCATGGGGTCATAGCAATTAGCACTGCTGCCTCACAGCGCCAGGGACCTGGGTTCAGTTCCTACCTTGGGTAACTGTCTGTCTGTGTGGAGTTTGCACGTTCTCCCCGTGTCTGCGTGGGTTTTCTCCAAGTGCTCCGGTTTCATCCCACACTCCAAAGGTGTGCAAGTTAGGTTGATTGGCTAAATTGTCCCTTATTTTCCCAAGATGCATAGGTTAGCTGGATTAACCATGGGATAGGTTCTGGGTATGATACTCTGTCAGAGTTAGTGCAGACTCAATGGGCTGAATGGCCTCCTTCTATGCTGTAGGGATTCTATGAATCTTCATTTTCTGTATTTATTTCAGATTTCCAGCATCCACGGTATTTTCGCTTTGCCTATTAATGTCTGAATAAAACTATTTAAACCAAAAGGCATTTAAGTTTAAAGTATCACTCGGGTTCATCGTAAGCTTTTACTAATTTTTAATTCCTGTCAAAATGATTTGACACATTTGCTGATCTCCCTGTCAATTTTTGCATGCTTGTAATCAAGCAATCCTTAGATTAATACTTAAATTATTCAAGTATTTACGAGAAAATAGCTTACGGCAGTAAATTAAACTCTGTTGAAATAGGTTACCTTTGAAATAATGGTACCTGTATCACATTAAAAACCATTTCTTACCCCCGGCAATGAATAAGTCCACGATACAATAAAAATACATTAAATAATGCTCCTATCTCTTTCAGTGGCAGGTTTTATTCCTATGTTATCAAGTAAATCTGGCTTTAGAAGTGTAAACAAACATAAGACCATCCCTACACTTTTTAAAGTTGTGCAAACGAGTTCAGGCACAGATCAGAGACAATTCTTTTCCACAATGATGTGAGATTCCATTGCTCTCACTCAGTGGGTGTGTCCACATGACAAAACACATTAAGCTGTTTAAACTGAGCAAGGTCACATAGGAAGAAAAATATAATGAGATGTTGGTTTAATGCTGACCCTCAATTCCTATTGTTAACAGAGTTATTCCTCTTTTCCCTTCCTCTCGTGAAGGAGTTGACTCATTGGGCCTGATTTTACCATTTTGAGTCTAAGTGCCGAATCTGGGCGTCAAATAGATCCGAGCCTGGAATCCTCTTTCCAGCGCACCCATACGCTTTTTGCCAGCTCTGGTCCGATTCGCACTGTGGGCGGGGCTTAGCGCTGCCGGACCGATCGGAGCTCTGAACTGGGCATGCGCAGTTTGAAAAAAAACCCGAAGCAGCGCGCCCGGGCGGGGACAAAAAAGCAGAAAGAGCAGTTCTCCGACCCAGATCATCTTGGGTGGGTGGGGGGGGGGGGGGGGAGGGCGGAGCAGGGAGGGGGCGGGATCCAGTTCACCCTCTGGGGGGGTGGGAGGAGGAGAGGGGGCGGGACCCAGATCACCCTCTGGGGCGGGGGGGGGGGGGGTGTTGGGAGGAGGAGAGGGGGTGTGACGGGTCCATCTGGCTCACCAAGTCAGTTACAATACTGCGTTCAGCATCTACTGAACCATTTTGGATACAAAGGATAATGGCATTCGGGTTCTGCATGTAAGCCTTGCTTATGCTAAAAATTATATCCTTGGTGTCGGCAGCCATTCCTGATGTCACAGAACTGATAACACCAGGAAGATCGACCAGTACCATTCATTATCCTTTGTATCCAAGATGGTTCAGTAGATGCTGAACGCAGTATTGTAACTGACTTGGTGACCCAGATGGACCCACAAGGCAGAAGGACCATCTTTGTGTTGACCAAAGTGGATCTAGCTGAGGAACATGCAGCTTATCTTGCTAACGGAAGGATGGTGGAGGGAGACCAGTGATCGAGGTAGGTTGGGGGTGTGCTCTGCCGAGGGGGCCTGCCTCCCAGTGGGGTCCGATCCCGGGGGGGAAGGGGGTCTACCAGGGGGGGCCTGCCTCCAAGGGGTGTCTGATCCGGGGGGAAGGGGGGTCTGCCGGGTGGTTAGCGGGGGGGGGGGGGGGGGGTCCGCGAAGGATGGTCGAGGAGGATGGTGACTTCACAAAGGCAGAGAGAGCTTCGGAGGCTCCCCTGCAGAATAGCAATCTGCTTCGGATTTTTATTCTGCAGGTCGCTAAAAGCGCGGATCCGGAATGAGCCAGAAGACGGTAAAGTGGGATTTGGCGGTAGAGTTGGGCGTGCGGTTCATTAAGTCGATTTAAATGCATGCTAATGCACTTAAATCATCAGGCCGCCCGATTCGGGCATGGACCGGACCCGCGCCCAAACTGGGTGTCGGTAAAGCTGTGATCTGCTCGGAATCGGGTGCAGATCACGGTATAGGCCCGAGGCCCAACTTTACTGTGATTTCTCGCCCGAAAACAGGCGTGAAGCTTTGGTAAAATCGGGCCCATTGTCAGGGTCCAGTTGCACAGGCGTCCTCTGTGACATTGCCAAAGTGGCTATTATTAACAGATAGGCCTGGAGATTTGGCAAGCTATTCGAACACTGACGAATCACCGCCAAATCGGATCCTTCCCTCAAACGTTACCCACAGGTGATCAGCCTAGAGTTGTCACCAAGAAAATGGGAAAATTGGGCAATTCTTTTTCCCTCTCCAGAGACCAGGGTGCTGAGGTCAACTGTAGTTATTGCTAACTTAAGAACACAAGAACTAGGAGCAGGAGTAGGCCACCTGCCCCTCGAGCCTGCTCCGCCCTTCAATAAGATGATGGTTGATCTTTTCATGGACTCAGTCCCACTTACACACCCGCTCACCATAACCCTTAATTCCTTTACTGCTCAAAAATTTATCTATCCTTGCCTTAAAACATTCAATGAGGTAGTCTCAACTGCTTCACGGGGCGGGGAATTCCACAGATTCACAACCCTTTGTGTGAAGAAGTTCCTCTTCAACTCAGCCCTAAACCTGCTCCCCCTTATTTTGAGGCTATGCCTAGTTCTGGTTTCACCTGCCAATGGAAACAACCTCCCTGCTTCTATCTTATCTATTCCCTTCATAATTTTATTTGTTTCTGTAAGATCCCCCTCGTTCTCCTGAATTCCAATGAGTATAGCCCCAGTCTACTCAGTCTCTTCTCATAAACCAACCCTCTCAACTCCAGAATCAACCTAATGAATCTTCTCTGCACCCCCTCCAGTGCCAGTATATCCTTTCTCAAATAAGGAGACCAAAACTGTACACAGTACTCCAGGTATGGCCTCACCAGCACCTTATACAGCTGCAACCTAATCTTCCAATTTTTAAACTCCATCCCTCTAGCAATGAAGGACAAAATATCATTTGCCTTCTTAATTACCTGCTGCACCTGCAAACCAACATTTTGCAATTCATGCACAAGGTCCCTCTGCATGGCAGCATGCTGCGATTTTGACCACATAAATAATAGTCCATTTTGCTGTTATCCCTACCAAAAATGGATGGCGATACATTTAACAACATTGTACTCCATCTGCCAGACCCATGCCCACTCACTAAACTATCTATATCCCTCTGCAGACTTTCAATGTCCTTTGCACACTTTGCTCTACCACTCATCATAATGTCATCTGCGAACTTTGACACATTATATTTGGTCCCCAAATCCAAATCATCTATGTAAATCGTAAACAATTACAGTCCCAACACTGATCCCTGAGGCACAGCATTAGCCACTGATCGCCAACCAGAAAAACACCCATTCATCCCCACTCTTTGCTTTCTGTTAGTTAACCATTCCTCAATCCAATCTAATACATTTCCCATAAGACCGTGCACCTTTCTCTTATGCAGCAGCCTTTTGTGCAGCACCTTCTGGAAATCCAGATTCACCAGTTCCCCATTGTCCACCGTGCTCATAATGTCCTCAAAGAATTTCAGTAAACTAGTTGAACATGACCTGTCTTTCATGAACCCATGCTGCATCTGCCCATGGAGCAATTACCATCCATTCCAGCCACCTCAGCATTGACTGCCTCACAGCGCCAGGGACCCGGGTTCAATTCCGGTCTCAGGTCACTGTCTGTGTGGAGTTTGCTTGTTCTCCCTGTGTCTGCATGGGTTTCCTCCGGGTGCGCGGGTTTCCTCCCACATTCCAAAAGATGTGCAGGTTAGGTGAATTGGCCATGCTAAATTGCCGCTTTATGTCAGGGGGATTAGAAGGGTAAATACGTGGGGTTACGGGGATAAGGTCTGGGTGGGATTGTTGTTGATGCAGACTCGATGGGCTGAATGGTCTCCTTTAGCACTGTAGGGATTCTGAGGGACAATCCTGATACCTTCCTGTTCTGTATGGCCCAAATTGTCACTGTGTTGCCGAGGGAGCCTGTCGCTTTTAGTTGTTGACGATTGTTTCCCAAAAGAACCTGAATTACACGTTAAGTCAGTCCTGCCGTACAAAGCAAAACTGATTTGAAAATTAATATTTCTTATTAATATTTCTGGTCACCTCACTATAAGAAGGATGTGGAAGCGCTGGAAAGAGTGCAGAGGAGATTTACCAGGATGCAACCTGGTTTGGAGGGTAGGTCTTATGAGGAAAGGTTGAGGGAGCTAGGGCTGTTCTCTCTGGAGCGGAGGAGGCTGAGGAGAGACTTAATAGAGGTTTATAAAATGATGAAGGGGATAGATAGAGTGAACGTTCAAAGACTATTTCCTCGGGTGGATGGAGCTATTACAAGGGGGCATAACTATAGGGTTCATGGTGGGAGATATAGGAAGGATATCAGAGGTAGGTTCTTTACGCAGAGAGTGGTTGGGGTGTGGAATGGACTGCCTGCAGTGATAGTGGAGTCAGACACTTTAGGAACATTTAAGCGGTTATTGGATAGGCTCATGGAGCACACCAGGATGATAGGGAGTGGGATAGCTTGATCTTGGTTTCAGATAAAGCTCGGCACAACATCGTGGGCCGAAGGGCCTGTTCTGTGCTGTACTGTTCTATGTTCTATGTTCTATGTTATGCTCCTCTTCGCCAGCAAGTTCACCTGGAGAGACATCTTGAGCAAGCTTACTCTCTGCAAGGGAGGCGGATGATGTGGCAAGCTGCTGTAGAGGCTGTGAATTACTTGTAGATATGAAGGTAAGGAGGAAAAACAATTCTGCTCTATCCCTTCTATTACAATAGATAATTAAACAGATATCCCATACATGTGACAGAGTCTTGGGAAGTTGACGTTGGATTAGTTTTAGCACCAGATAGGGGAAAATATAGGGAAAGATTGGGCAGTGAAGATTGAACCCGGGCAGGACTTACTCATTTAATGTAGGGCGTTGGGGAGAGTTACAGAACAAAGAGATCTAGGGGTACATGTTCCTAGCTCCTTGAAAGTGGAGTCACAGGTGGACAGAGTGGTGAAGAAGGCATTCGGCATGCTTAGTTTCATCGGTCAGAACATTGAATACAGGAGTTGGGGCGTCTTGTTGAAGTTGTACAAGACATTGGTAAGGCAACATTTGGAATACTGTGTACAGTTCTGGTCACCCTATTATAGAAAGATATTATTAAACTAGAAAGAGTGCAGGAAAGATTTACTAGGATGCTATCGGGACTTGATGGTTTGAGTTATAACGAGAGGCTGGATAGACTGGGACTTTACTCTGGAACGTAGAAGGCTGAGGGGTGATCTTATAGAAGTCTATAAAATAATGAGGGGCACAGGTCAGCTAGTCAATATCTTTTCCCAAACGTGGCGGAGTCTAAAACTAGAGGGCATAGGTTTAAGGTGAGAGGGAAGAGATACAAAAGTGTCCAGAGGGGGAATTTTTTCACTCAGAGGGTGGTGAGTGTCTGGAACAAGCTGCCAGAGGTAGTGGTAGAGGTGGGTACAATTTTGTCTTTTAAAAAGCATTTAGACAGTTACATGGGTAAGATGGGTATAGAGGGATATGGACCAAATGTGGGCAATTGGGATTAGCTTAGGAGTTTTTAAAAAAAAGGACAGCATGGACAAGTTGGGCCGAAGGGCCTGTTTCCATGCTGTAAACCTCTATGACTCTATGACTCTAAGTCATGGTCAGAAGGCTGTTCCAAAAGCAATGCTGCAGATGCTGGAAATCTGAAAAAGGGAAAATGCTGGAAGCTCTCAGCAGGGCCAGGCAACACCAGTGGAGAGAGAAGCGGAGTTCATGCCCTGCCGCCGTTGCAAGTGAGGATGGAGAATTAGGCCTCCGCTAAATTTCCTTTCACTGCAGCGGGACCAGAGAATTCCGGCCAATGTATCAGATTGACCACACAACAGGACAGTTATAGTTTGATGATTTGTGAATAATTCTGCACCCTGGGTGAGAACGCCCACAGGATTCTCCCACTGTTAACTTTTGTAGGACTTTGCTGGGGGAAATGGCTGTTTCCCCATGGTTTCTGCCTTTGGTAATTGCCCCTTTAAGGGCAACACAGCAGAGTAAGGGTCACCTGGCCTGGGGGAACAAATTGAGATGCAGAGGGTCTCAATTGGTTCCCCCATGGGTTTCCTTCAGGTGCTCTGGTTTCCTTCCACAGTCCAAAGATGTGCTGGTTAGGTGAACTGGCCATGGTAAATTGCCCCTTAGTGTCAGGGTGATTAGGAGGGTAAATACATGGGGTTACGGGGATAAGACCCTGGGTGGGATTATTGTTGATGCAGACTCGATGGGCCGAATGGTCTCCTTCTGCACCATAGGGATTCTGAGGGACAATCCTGATACCTTCCTGTTATTTATGGCTCAAATTGTCACTGTATAGCCCAGGGGGTGCAACCCTCGCTTAGGCAAGAGACATGTGGGGGACAAGGTGCAACCAGGTTACCGCTGTACAATTCTTCTTTTTAATAAATCCTTTTGTGTTTCTGATGAAGTCTGTGAAAGTTGCGTCATTACAGTTGCCCTTAAAGGGACAATGACCACATTGCCAGATGCACATTAAAAAAAAGAAGTATGCTTTAGCAATTTCTAAATAGTCCTTTCAGAAACCAGACCTTTCACTTTGACATTGAGCAACTACAGCGAGATAAAAAGAGTAACGAAAGTAACAAGAATGAGGTTTGGGAGGAGCAGCTGAAAGCTCAGCTTTTCATAAAAATGAAAGAAACAATGGCTTTTTTTCCCAAAATGATAACTTGATTCATTGGAACATTTCAGTCATTTATCTTCCAAGAATTTAACCGAACAGATTTGCATTCTGCCTCATTTTAAATGATAGAATTGACTCTGACAAAATCAACAACTCTGGCAATTGTTTCAAACTTTTTACCAAGTAACACACTCCAGGTTACTGCGCCCAATGATTACATTCATGGCAGAACCTAATGCCCTCCCCCGAGGCTGGTTTGGTGGCAGAGTAGACTTTTAATTTAAGTAATAGTTGTACCACACAAATGCCAGGCAATGGGTCATCACCAATAAGAGACACTCTGACCACCACCCATTGACATTCAATGGTGTCGCCACCACTGAATCCCCCACTGTCAACATCTTTGGGGTTACAATTGACCAGAAACTCAACTGGACTCGCCACATAAACACAGTATCTACAAGAGCAGGTTGAAGGCTAGGAATACTGCAGTGATTAACTCACCTCCTCACTCCCCAGAGCCTGTCAGGAGTGTGATGGAATATTCCCCCCTTGCCTGGATGGGTGCAGCTCCAACAACACTCAAGAAGCTTAACACCATCCAGGACAAAGCAGCCCCTTGATTGGCACCACATCCACTCTCTCCACCACCGATGCTCAGTAGCAGCAGTGAGTATTCACCCAAGATCCTTAGACAGCACCTTCCAACACACGACCACTTCCAGCTAGAAGGACAAGGGCAGCAGATACATGGGAACACTAGCACCTGCAAGTTCCGCTCCAAGCCACTCACCATCCTGACTTAGAAATATATCAACGTTGCTTCACAGTCGCTGTGTCAAAATCCTGGAATTCCATCCCTAGCAGCATTGTGGTTCAACGCAGAGTACGTGGACTGCAGCGATTCAAGAAGGCAACTCACCACCACCTTCTCAAGGGCAACGAGGAATGGGCAATAAATGTTTTTTTGATTTGATTTGATTTATTATTGTCACATGTATTAACATACAGTGAAAAGTATTGTTTCTTGCGTGCTATACAAAGCATACTGTTCATAGAGAAGGAAACGAGAGAGTGCCAGTAACTAGTGTTACAGTCATAGCTAGAGTGTAGTAAAAGATCAACTTAATGCAAGGTAAGTCCATTCAAAAGTCTGACAGCAGCAGGGAAGAAGCTGTTCTTGAGTTCATCGGTACGTGACTTCAGACTTTTGTATCTTTTTCCCGACGGAAGAACATGGAAGAGAGAATGTCTGGGGTGTGTGGGGTCTTTAATTATGCTGGCTGCTTTGCCGAGGCAGTGGGAAGTGTAAACAGAGACAATGGATGGGAGGCTGGTTTGCATGATGGATTGGGCTACATTCACGACCGTTTGTAGTTCCTTGTGGTCTTGGGCAGAGCAGGAGCCATACCAAGGTGTGATCCAACAGAAAGAATGTTTTTTATGGTGCACCTGTAAAAGTTGGTGAGTGTTGTAGCTGACATGCCAAATTTCCTTAGTCTTCTGAGAAAGTAGAGGCATTGGTGAGCTTTCTTAACTATCGTGTCAGGAGGGGGATCAGGACAGGTTGTTGGTGATGTGGACACCTAAAACCTTGAAGCTCTCGACCCTTTCTACTGCGTCCCCATTGATGTAGACAGGGGCATGTTCTCCTTTACGCTTCCTGAAGTTGATGACAATCTCCTTCGTTTTGTTGACATTGAGGGAAAGATTATTGTTGCCGCACCAGTTCACCAGATTCTCTATCTTATTCCTGTACTCTGTCTCGTCATTGTTTGAGATCCGACCCACTACAGTGGTGTCGTCAGCAAACTTGAAAATCGAATTAGAGGGGAATTTGGCCACGTGGTCATAGGTGTATAAGGAGTATAGTGGGAGCTGAGAACACAGCCTTGTGGGGCACCGGTGTTGACGATGATCGTGGAGGAGGTGTTGTTGCCTATCCTTACTGATTGTGGTCTGTGAGTTAGGAAGTTCTGGATCCAGTCACAGAGGGAGGAGCCAAGGCGCAAGCCATGGAGTTTGGAGATGAGTTTCGTGGAAATAATAGTGTTGAAAGCTAAGCTGTAGTCAATAAATAGGAGTCTGACACAGGTGTCCTTGTTATCTAGGTGTTCCAGGGTTGAGTGCAGGGCCAGGGCGATGGTGTCTGCTGTGGACCTATTGCGGCGATAGGCAAACTGTAGTGGATCCAGGTAGTCCAGGAGGCTGGAATTGATTCGTGCCATGACTAGCCTTGTGAAGCACTTCATAATGATGGATGTCAGAGCCACCGGCCGATAGTCATTAAGGCACGCTGCTTGGCCAGCCAGCGACATCCATGTCCCATGAATGAATTTTTAAAAATCAGACAGGAAGGTGGTGTGTAGGCCTTCCTGTCCTGCAACCAAATGAGGCCCATAGGTAGGAAACTAATGCCTGCTTTAAGGGCCTCATCCCACTGCTACTGGTATTCACCTGCGGTGGACAGGGCCACCACCATGTGGGAATTCCAAAGAGGTCTCCCAAGCTGGGTGGCATCCTTTGTTCAAAGGCTCCGAGAGTGTGTCACAGAAACCCAGCATTGGGAAGTGTACTGAGAGCCAGACCCCTGCCCTGGCTGCCAATACCCTCCTCTGTGACTTTTGTTCCTCAAGGGAAGGCGATGGCCTTGTGGAGTTATTGCGAGACTATTAATCCAGAAACTCAGCTAATGTTCTGGGGGTCCAGGTTTGAATCCCGCCTCGGCAGATGGTGGAATTTGAATTCAATTTTTTTAAAATGTGGAATTAAGAATCTATTGATGACCATAAAACCATTTGTCGATTGTTGGGAAAATCCACTTGGTTCACTGATGTCCTTTAAGGAAGGAAATCTGCCATCCTTACTTGGTCTGGCTTACATGTGACTCCAGAGCCACAGCAATGTGGTTGACTCTCAACTGCCCTCGGGCAACTAGGGATGGGCAATAAATGCTGGCCGGCCAGCGGTGCCCATGTCCCACAAATGATCTTGGGTCTGTCCCTGAGTACATTGCCATCGCTGCAGCTGGTACCACCGGCAGTGGACAGCTGCCAGCCTCGGTGAGTCAATGTTCCTGGGGAAGGCCTATCACCGGCCACTTGAGTGGCTCATTCTGCGTCTAATTCTGATGGGCCTTCCCCAAAGAAGCTGACACAAGGCTCCAACTGGCACTCCAATTACCCTTGTGCCTTGATTAAGTACTGCCCTAAGAAATTGTTTCAGAAAGGGAGAAGAACTTGCATTTATGTATCGCCTTTGATGACCTCACAACAAGCCTAATCACTGGACGGCCAATGAAGAACGTCTAAAGTGCAGTCACTTTTGTAAAGCGGGAAACACTTTCCAGTTTCCACACATTATGGCTGGGATCTTTACCCCTGTTTTCGGCAGGCGGGAAAGCCGGTGGGAGCAGGGAATCCAGTGGATGTCCCTGAACAGCTTTAATGCCGATGGGATTTTTCATTCAGATTCCCCCTGCATCCCCCTCCCCCCCTCCAACTGATGACATAATGGGGTTCTTGCCATGAAAGGTCAGGAACCCCATTAATGAGGGTTTAAGTATCATTGGTGGGCTTCCCAGGCGTATTATTTTGGGGTGTGGGAGGAAACCGGAGCACCCGGAGGAAACCCACGCAGACACGGGGAGAACGTGCGGACTCCGCACAGACAGTGACCCAAGCCGGGAATCGAACCTGGGTCCCTGGCACAGAGAGACAGCAGTGCAACCATTCTGAACTGTGCTGCCCTTCAATTGTGGTGGCACGGTGGCACAGTGGTTAGCACTGCTGCCTCACAGCATTGCCAATGCATCTAACCTGCATGTATTTCAGACTGTGGGAGGGAACCGCAGCACCCGGAGGAAACCCACGCAGACACGGGGAGAACGTGCAGACTCCGCACAGACTGTGACCCAAGCCGGGAATCGAACCTGAGTCTCTGGTGCTGCGAGGCAGCAGTGCTAACCACTGTACCACTGTGCTGTCCCAGTGATCAGTGATAAGTGACCAGATAACCTGTTTTAGTTGAATTAGGGATAAATACTCACCAGGGCACCAGGAGGCATCCCTGCTCTTCTTCAAATAATGCTGCGAGATCTTTTATGTCAACAGCCTCTCATCCAAAAGATCTCTGGCAATGTAGCACTCCCTCTGTACTGCACTGATTATATGATCATCTCTGGAGGGTGATTAGGAACCACAAACTTCTGATGCAGCATTGCTATTGAGCTAAGGCTGAGACCTTGGCAGTCAAATTAACAAAACCTGAATGTCACATCACCTTGAGTTTTTATAGGTTCTTAAGCTGGATACATCCGGATAGTTGAGGTTTCGACCTGCTACTGGGGCATTCACACTCAACAATGTTAAAGTCAGAACCACGCATCAACAAAGTACTTTAAATCAGGTGTGAATGTACTCTATGAACGGAATGCATTCATAGAATCATAGAATCCCTTAAGTGCAGAAGGAAGCCATTCGGCCCATCGAGTCTGTACCCGACCACAATCCCAACCAGACCCTATCCCTGTAACCCCACACATTTACCCCGTTAATTCCCCTGACACTCGGGTCAATTAAGCATAGCCAATCAACCTAACCCGCACATCTTTGGACTGTGGGAGGAAACCGGAGTACCCAGAGGAAACCCACGCAGACACAGCGAGAATGTGCAAACTCCACACAGACAGTGACCCGAGGCTGGAATTGAACCTGGGTTCCTGGCGCTGTGAGGCAGCAGTGCTAACCACTGTGCCATCCTGCCACTCTGTATAGCGTATAAGAAACAATATTTCTCACTGTATCCCAATACACGTGACAATAATAAATCAAATCAAAAACTCTGAAGTGAAATGGAGTGAAAGCACCTCTTGCAATCAATGTTTACTTTATCCCAGTGTCCTGCCACTGGGCTGGGAATATATCCATGTTAAAGTTGGTACATAGTTGGTACTTCAATTTGACGCCACACGTGTTGCATAATTACATCCTTCGGTCTGCTGAGATTCCTTTTTCTCGGCAATGTGTTACTGAGGAAAACAACAGTCACTCCTTTGTGCGTTTCACTTCTCATCTCTTTCACAGACTTCTTAATCACCGTAATCCTAAAGCACTTAAATCTAATCAGAAAGTAGATTTGATGCCTCCAGGTTGTCATGTCAACAAACCTGAAGAGGTGATTAAATATGCATAGAATTTGAAATCCTCGGGGACAAAATTGCTTAATTGACAGTTTAAAATGTGTATCTTTTCCAAATTTAAATTTGATTTGCTGATATTAACTGTTGGTGCATACGTTCTAATTAACCTGAATGGTTAATTAAGTCCATTAAAGGTTTATGAAAGATGCCTCCCAGTGATTACAGCTAAAGCTGTAATCCTTGCAACTTCAAGTGCGCTAATTATTTATTAGTTGGACCCAGCAGCTGCATTTGCAATGTGTTTTGTCAGAATGTGTGGTATTCAGCATCGGATGGATTAAATTGCAATAATAAAGTGCATTTACTGTGAAGTGTGTGGTTGCAGTGATTACGGAGAGGTCAGTTTGACTTGTCTCCAATACCAGACAAAGAAAGAAGCCATAGAACAGCATTAAGCCCCAGAAGCATAGGGAAAAATAAATTTGAAAAATGGCAAATTGGCAATTCAGAGGAAGGTCCAAGGCTTAAATTCAACATTCTGCCGCATAAGCGCCGACTGCACTTCCTGGATGAACAGTTACGTTCTTAGTTAGACCTATAAATGGAATTTCACGCTTATTTTTGACACAAGAGTTGGGAAATCATGTTGCAGCTATATAAAACCTTGGTTAGGCTGCATTTGGAGTATTGCTTGCAGTTCTGGTCGCCGCATTACCAGAAGGATGTGGAAGCTTTGGAGGGAGTGCAAAGAAGGTTCACCAGGATGTTGCCCGGTCTTGAGGGTGTTGGCTATGAGAAGAGGTTGAATAAACTAGGATTGTTTTCACTGGAAAGATGGAGGCTGAAGGGAGACCTGATAGAGGTCCACAAAATTATGGGTGGCACGGTAGCACAGTGGTTAGCACTGCTGCTTCACAGCGCCAGGGACCTGGGTTCGATTCCCGGCTTGGATCACTGTCTGTGCGGAGTTTGCACGTTCTTCCCATGTCTGCGTGGGTTTCCTCCGGGTGCTCCGGTTTCCTCCCACATTCTGAAAGACGTGCTGGTTAGGTCCATTGACCCGAACAGGCGCTGGAGTGTGGCGACTAGGGGAATTTCACAGTAACTTCATTGCAGTGTTAATTAGTCACAAGTAAGTCTTACTTGTGACTAATAAATAAACTTTAACTTTAAAAAAAGGGTGGATAGATCAGAGGCTTTTTTCCAGGTTGGAAGTGCCAATTACAAGGGGGCACGTGTTCAAGGTGAGACAGGGAAAGTTTAAGGGAGACGTGCGGGAGAAGTTTTTTACACAGAGAGTGATGGGTGCCTGGAACGCGCTGCCAGATGAGGTGGTGGAAGCAGGCACACTAGCAACATTTAATAGGCATCTGGATGGGTCCATGAATAGGGAGGGAATAGACGGATACGGACCGAGTAAGGGCAGAAGGTTTTATTTAGTTTAGTTCGGGCATCATTATTGGCACGGGCTTGGAGAGCCGAAGGGCCTGTTCCTGTGCTGTGCTTTTCTGTGTTCTCTTTTCTTTTATATGACACCCCTTAAAGGATTGAAAAGCCTGAATTTAATGTAAGCACACATTACCGCTAGCAAGGTGGCGTTAATGGGATTTATGTTTCTGCTTCTTCTCCTTAGCGCCGTTCTGCCACTGTGCCGCCGCCCTTCAGTTGGGGTGGCACAGCGGCACAGTGGTAAGAAAGCTACCTCACAGCGCCAGGGACCTGGGTTCAATTCCGGCCTTGGGTGTTTGCACTTTCTCCCCATGTTTGCATTGGGTTTCCTCCGGGTGCTCTGGTTTCCTCCCACACTCCAAAGATGTGTGGGTTAGGTAGATTGGCCATGGTATATTGCCCCTTAATGTCAGGGGGATTAGTAGGGTAAATACATGGGGTATGGGGATAGAGCCTGGGTGGGATTGTTGTCGGTGCAGGCTCGATGGGCCGAATGGCCTCCTTCTGCACTTGTAGGGATTCTTTGATTCTAGTGACTTCATTTGACATCATCAACAGAACATTTTCACCATGAACAGGTTTCACAATCGCCAAGACTTTCCAGCCCCACCATGACAGGTTTCCCGCGGCAGATGTGGCGATCCATTTAAATCCCTGGTTACCTTCAGCAGGACCGGAAGATCTGGCCCGTAGGAGGGGCTGGAAAATCCTGCCCCTAGTTTCTGAAAAATGACACAGTCGCTTCCTTCATGCTGCTTGGTATGTGTGGTTTGAGATTCAGAGTGAGCAAGCTGCTAAGGACCGTCTTGAGACTGACCAACAAGAAGTGCGTGACATCAGGTAGAGAAGACAGACCCTGTGATTTAGCCCAGTTTTCCTTGGGGGAAAATGTCTGGCTTTAATCTTATGCCTCCCAGGCCAGAAACTCAGCATATTAAAGCTTACTGTTCCAACAGCTATTGGTGTAACTATGTTGGGCTTTATGCTACCCATTACAGAGCTTACTTATCCCAGTGAAAGCGAACTCTGAACATAGCTTTTGCAGTTTTCCCTTTCCTGTAAACATGCTCTCTTGACTATTATTATTTGGAACTGACAGGCGCCACGTTTCACACGCCTGCAGAGCGAAGTAACAAGCCTCAAGTTTCTAGCTTTTAGTCAAAATGCCGCGAAGGTGACTTGCTCCACAAGTACCCAATTACGAATCTTATGGATCAAACTGAAGAACCTTTAACAGAACAAAATGTTAAACTAGACTGAAAACAGCAAGTGCTGGAAACGCTCAGCAGGTCTGGCAGTGTCTGAATCCCTACAGTGCAGAAGGAGGCCATTCGGCCCATTGAGTCTGCACGGGCCACAATCCCACCCAGACCCTTTTCCCCTAAACTCACATATTTACCCTGCTAACCACCCTGACAGCAGGGTCAATTTAGCATGGCCATACAATCTAACCCGCGCATCTTTGGACCTTTGGACTGTGGGAGGAAACCGGAGCAGCCGGAGGAAACCCACGCAGACATGGGGAGAATGTGCAAACTCCATACAGATAGTGGCCCGAGGCTGGAATTGAGCCCGGGTCCCTGGCGCTGCGAGGCAGCAGTGCTAACCACTGTGCCAACGGGCCGCTTGTCAGCGGAGAGAGAAACCCCAGTTTTTGTGGCCTCCTGTGGATGGATGTGGAGGCTGGGTGTGACAGGAAAGTATTGGGAAGCCCCAGTCGAATGGCTGCCTCACCCCATCTCCGAACGACCAATTCCCAGAGATGGGCTGTCAACAGAATCGGCAGCCGGGCAGGCAGGCAACAAAACCAATTAAGACCCTTAACGAGCACCAGTTTTGCCCAGTGCTGTGACTCTCTCAGTGTTGCGTGAGCCTCCCATGTGTCAGGAACCTGGCAATGGATTGGAGTTAGCTTCACAGCAGGAGGTTTGAGCTGCAACTCGGTTGAGAGTTTACGTTTATCTCCCACTGGTAAGTCATGAAGGGGATCAGTCCCCAGGCACTGTGCATGTCCGTGCATTGGGATTGATGTTTCTGACATTGCTTATCCTGTGTCAGTGGCAGCCACTTACCCTCTCCCTGAACACCCCTCCTGCTGCTGCTGTCATTCCTGTTGATGGCCAGGTTATCACCCACAGCATGAAGGCAGATGGTGGCTATCTCTGCTGGGCATTTCTTTTCATGCAAAACCAGTAAACTAAATCAATCAAACTCAGGGACAAAGCAAGATGGGCAGCCCCCAAAACGAAAGGAACCGCCCAAACCAAAAGACAAAGCGTAAAAGGAAACTTAAAACGTCAAACCAAAATGTGATTTGAAGGGTCAATAATACACCCCAGCCCCTGCGGTGCCCAACGAGCATGGAATGCATTGATGGTGCCGTGGACTCCGCACGTTCCCTCTCCAGGGACACCCGGCCACGAACATAGCCGCGGTAGAGGGACAGACAATGGCCTGGACTGTCGATGGAGAGTCTGGCCAGGAGCAGGTTCACAAAGAGTTCCTCCTCCTTCCCCGCCCCCCTCCACACCGGGTGCACCTCTAGGGCATGCTGCTTGGATGCTGGAACCCGGACAAGTTCCTTAATTGGATGGGGCACCAGGAGGCAGCTTCCTAGCAGGCCACCTCCGAGAAGGTCATTGCCACTCACTCTTCCCGGGTTCCCGTCTCGGAATTCATTCCCACCTTGGGATTGGCAGGCAAATGGCAAAATCTAATCGGATGTTTCAGCTCTTTGAGCTTCCGTCAAGAGAACATTGAACTGAAATGTGAACTCTGGGCGCGATCTTACCTGCCGTTCATGCCACACTCCTGCTGCAGCGAGGTTGGAGAATTTGGCGGCCAGCCAAATCTCCGTTCCCCGCAGCAGGGTGGGAAAATCCCGCCGACGTGAATGGTGATAAGATCCGGCCTCTGTTTCCCGCTCCTCAGATGCTGTCAGACTGGTCGAGTCTTTCCAACATCTCTTTGTCTCTATTGCAGATTTCTGGCATCCGTAGAATTTTGCGTTTTGTGTTAAATACATGTTTATCCCAACTTAGTTTCTTTTAGTATAGATAATCCTTGCTAAATATAATCTTTTGAAACACACAGGCTCGATTGTCATTACTGACCAGGTCAGCTCAACAATCACAGATAATCTGTTTTGCCTAATTATCACCAAGGTAGCTGCCACGGAAATCATGGCTTTTCAGCTAATCATTTAACAAATAGCTACTCAATAGGTAACGTTTGTCAAGGACAGTCAGTTGCAAACCTTTGTCCCACAGAAAACAAGTAAAAATATAAAGCATTTTTTTTTGAAAAAGACAGATTAACCTTTCATTCATTACTGTTTTGTGGCCACAGAAATGATGCTGTGTTGGCCCACATTTCAGTCCAAATGTAATTCTGTCTTCATTGTTTAGACAAGGTGATGAGTTGCTACTTGAATGCAAATATTTCAGAATGTATTTCATTATGGGTAATTGTTTAGCAATAGAGAACTCTGGCTGATTTCCCCCTTCAGGGACCAAGGGGCAAATTTTCCCGTCCCACCCGCCACGGGAATCGGAATGGGCCAGGGGTGGAACTTGGAAAGGTCAGTTGGCCTTGGGCAGGATTTTACGGTTTCAGGATGAGCTCGGCCATACATTCCCACCCAAATATAGCATCCAGGTTGAAGTTGATCAACAACACAGACAAGATCTATAATCTGAACTACTTTTCCTTACTTGTAAATATATCGTCGTTCCTTCACTGTCATTTGTTCAAAATCCTGAAGCTCCCTTCCTAACAGCACTGTGGGTGTATCTGGAGATGCCGGCGTTGGACTGGGGTGAACACAGTAAGAAGTCTCACAACACCAGGTTAAAGTCCAACAGGTTTATTTGGTAGCAAATACCATAAGCTTTCGGAGCTGGGGAGCACTTCAGCAGTCACAGGCATTCAGCCTTGGATCTTCAGGTAAGCGTTCTCCAAGGCGGCCTTCACGGCACACGACAGCGCAGAGTCGCTGAGCAGAAACTGATAGCCAAGTTCCGCACACATGAGGACGGCCTAAACCGGGATGTTGGATTTATGTCACATTATCAGTAACCCCCACAGCTTGCCTCCTGGACTTGCAGAATCTCACTAGCTGTTCTGTCTGGAGACAATACACATCTCTTTAACCTGCGTTTAATGCTCCCTCCACCCACATTGTCTGTACCTTTAAGACCTGGCTGGTTGTAGGGATTCGCATTCTAATCAGTATTCTGTAACTTGATTTTTTGTGTCTCTGTGCACTGTTTGAGAGCACATTTCCACTCCAACTGACGAAGGAGCAGCGCTCTGAAAGCTTATGGTATTTGCTACCAAATAAACCTGTTGGACTTTAGAACATAGAACAGTACAGCACAGAACAGGCCCTTCGGCCCACGATGTTGTGCCGAGCTTTATCTGAAACCAAGATCAAGCTATCCCACTCCCTATCATCCTGGTGTGCTCCATGTGCCTATCCAATAACCGCTTAAATGTTCCTAACGTGTCTGATTCCACTATCACTGCAGGCAGTCCATTCCACACCCCAACCACTCTCTGCATAAAGAAACTGCGTAAAGAAACTGCGTAAACTGCACTTTAACCTGGTGTTGTGAGACTTCTTACTGTGTATCTGGACCACAGGCACTGCAGTGAATCTTACAATCCCTACGGTGCAGAAGCAGGCCATTCAGTCCATTGAGCCTGCACCGACAACAATCCCACCCAGGCCCTTAACATAAGTGATGCGCGACAATCAAGCACGTGGAACAAGGCTTCAGCTATTGAAGGCTTTTATTAGCAAACAATGGAACTAACTAACACGAGTACACCAGTTCAGACTGGAGGGGTCCCGCCGGAGCAGAGGGTCTTATACCTCTCCCCAGGAGGCGGGGCCCGACCGGGATGTGCCATAACAACATTTACCACAGGTAAACACCCTAACCCAACAACATTATACAACCCCCACAGTGGCAACCCCCTAACCCAACAGTAACATAGAAACAACCCACAGTGGTAACCAACGATGGTTCACCACATTCACCCCTCCTTTAAAAACAAAGGCCGGCGGGGTGCGAAAACAGGTCACATATGTACAAAATTCACAAGTCCAGACGGTCTGGAGGACCGCACCGTCGCTGTGATCTCCTCAACACCGGTTGCGACACCGGAGCAGGTGCTTGCGGTGGCGTTCTCTCCAAAACAGCGTCCGGCTGTCCCCTCGAGGACTCCCGGGCCGGTTGACCCTGGTGAGGCGATGGTGCAGGGGATCCTGGAACCTTCTGTGGTGGCGCCGATCTCCGAGTCTCAGGCAAGCTGTACATGGGAGTATAACTGTTATGCACTGGTCCCGGTGCTGACCGCGCCACGTCTGGGGAAGAAATAAGTGATAGGGGATTCGTGACAGGGGGTATGGGAGCGACAGGAGTTGCTACGTCCCCTGCAGGCGCCAGGTCTCGAATGGAGACTGTGTCCTCTCGCCCATCAGGATATGCCACATAGGCATACTGAGGGTTGGCGTGGAGGAGTTGGACCGGTTCGACCAAGGGGTCGGACCTGCGGGCCCTCACATGTCGCCGCAGAAGGACGGGTCCTGGGTACGTCAACCAGGCTGGTAAGGAGATCCCCGAGGACGACTTCCGAGGGAATGAGAACATCCTCTCGTGGGGAGTAGCATTGGTTGCCGTACACAGGAGGGAGCGAATGGAATGAAGCGCATTTGGAAGGACCTCCTGCCAACGGGAGACTGGAAGGCCCCTGGATTTCAGCGCCAGTAGGACAGCCTTCCAGACTGTAGCATTCTCCCTCTCCACCTGTCCGTTACCCCTAGGGTTGTAGCTCGTGGTTCTACTAGAGGCAATCCCGTATGAGAGCAGGAATTGCCTCAAGTCGTTACTCATGAACGACGAGCCCCTGTCGCTATGTATGTAGCAGGGGTACCCGAACAGGGTAAAAAGGTCACTGAATGCCTTAATCACAGTGGCAGTCGACGTGTCCGCACAGGGGACAACAAACGGGAACCGGGAGTATTCATCTATTATATTGAGAAAATAGACATTCCGGTCCGTTGAGGGAAGGGGGCCCTTAAAATCCACACTCAGCCTCTTGAAGGGGCGAGTGGCCTTGACCAATTGTGCCCGGTCCGGTCGATAAAAGTGCGGTTTGCATTCCGCACAAATCCGACAGCTTCTTGTCACTGACCTGACATCCTCCACCGAGTAGGGCAGGTTGCGGGCTTTTACGAAGTGGTAGAGTCGGGTGACTCCAGGATGGCACAGGTCATTGTGGAGGGCCTTCAAGCGGTCCTCCTGCATGATGGCGCATGTTCCGCGCGAGAGGGCATCCGAGGGCTCATTGAGCTTCCCTGGACGATACATAATATCGTAATTATAGGTGGAGAGCTCAATTCTCCACCGCAAGATCTTATCGTTCTTGATCTTGCCCCTCTGCGTGTTACTGAACATAAACGCCACGGATCGTTGATCCGTGATCAGGGTGAACCGCTTCCCCGCCAGGTAATGGCGCCAGTGTCTGACGGCCTCCACAATGGCCTGAGCCTCCTTCTCCACCGCTGAGTGCCGAATTTCGGGGCCTTGAAGGGTGCGGGAAAAAAACGCGATGGGCCTGCCTGCCTGGTTTAGTGTGGCGGCTAGGGCGAAATCAGATGCATCACTTTCCACCTGAAAAGGGATGGATTCATCCACCGCGTGCATCGTGGCTTTCGCAATGTTGCTTTTCAAAGCCTTGAAGGCCACTTGGGCCTCCGGCGAGAGTGGGAAGGTCGTGGACTTGATGAGCGGACGAGCTTTGTCCGCGTAGTTGGGGACCCACTGCGCATAATACGAAAAGAAGCCGAGGCATCTCCTCAGTGCTTTTGTGCTAGCGGGCAAGGGAAGTTCAGTAAGGGGGCGCATACGGTCTGGATCAGGGCCGATGACCCCGTTTTCCACCACGTATCCAAGGATAGCTAACCTGCGCGTACGGAATACGCACTTCTCCCTGTTATAGGTCAGATTCAGGCGAGATGCAGTGCGCAGAAAGTGTTGGAGATTCGTGTCATGGTCCTGCTGGTCATGGCCGCAGATGGTGACGTTATCCAGGTACGGGAAGGTAGCCCGCAACCCGTTCTGGTCCACCATTCGGTCCATAGCACGCTGGAAGACCGAGACCCCATTGGTGACACCAAATGGAACCCTAAGAAACTGGTATAGACGACCATCCGCCTCAAAAGCCGTGTATTGTCGGTCCTCTGGGCGGATGGGGAGTTGATGGTAGGCGGACTTAAGGTCTATGGTAGAGAACACCCGGTACTGCGCAATCTGATTGACCATATCAGAAATGCGCGGGAGAGGGTACGCATCCAGTTGCGTATAACGGTTAATGGTCTGACTGTAGTCGATGACCATCCGAGGTTTGTTCCCGCTTTTAACCACCACGACCTGCGCTCTCCACGGACTAGCACTGGCCTGTATGATCCCTTCCTTGAGGAGCCGCTGAACCTCAGATCTGATAAAGATCCGGTCTTCAGCGCTGTAACGCCTATTCTTAATAACGATGGGCTTGCAGCCTGGTACCAGATTCTTAAATAAAGAAGGTGTGGTGATTTTTAGTGTGGAGAGATTGCATGCGGGGCGCTTTGGGCAATTTGGAGGCTGCGGCTGATTCCCTACTGCCAGTGAAGGGAGTGGCCCACCGTACTGTAGGATCACACTCTTCATGTGGACCATAAAGTTTAGTCCGAGGAGAATTGGCGCACAAAGGTGCGGTAACACAAGGAGCCTGTATCGCTCGTACATTGTGCCCTGCACCTCTAGGGTTACCATACAACGTCCTTGGATCGGTACAGACCGGGACCGTGATGCCATAGAAATTGTCTGTTTGGCAGGTAGAACCCGGAGTCCACACCTTTTTGCAGTGTCAGGGTGAATAAAACTCTCGGTGCTCCCACTGTCAAACAGACAATACACAGTACGACCATTTACCTTGATGTTCATCATGGACTTATCAAGCCTGTGATGCTTTGTCTGGTCCAGAGAGATCGACGCCACCGTTGGCCCCTGGGCGTCACTGCATGCAGCCGAGGTTGATACTGAGGACCCCTGCTGGTCGCTCCTAGTCGTCGTTGACCATGATGGCCGCCCCCATGAATCGCACGTGGGTGAGGGCGCCAAACGTAGTGACTCCTGGTGGTCTTCCTCCTCCTCCGTCAGCCACGATGGCGCTGTCCTGGATTCGCACGTGGTCGGACCTCGTGGGTACTGCGACGCCGAAGGAGATTGTCTCCGCTCTGGAGGGTCACAGGCTGCACTGCCGTTTTTGGGCTTTGACCTGCAAACTTTAGCATAGTGCCCCTTTTTACCACACTGGCTGCAGATCGCCGTTTTTGCAGGACACTGTTGCCGTGAATGCTTGGCTCCGCCGCAAAAATAGCATCGCTGGCCGCCTGGAGCTGCCGCCGTCGTCGGATCGATATGGGAGCGCGAGCCCGTGGGGCGAAGAGGGATTTGTGCTTGCTCTTGCCACGTTGTCTCCACGTGGTCTTCGGGGTACAGAGCCAAGCTTTTCGACGCTGCCTCCAGCATCTCAGCCATCTCCATCGCTTGGGTCAAGTTGAGGTTCCCTTTCTCTAATAGCTTAAGCCGGATGTACGAGGACCCTACCCCTGCTACGAACGCATCTCGGGCGAGGTCGTACATATATTGCTCTGCTGACACATCTTTACAGTCGCAACCCCTGGCAAGCTGCAAAAGCTCATTGGCGTAGTCCTCCATGGTTTCGCCCGACTGCCGACGTCGTGTAACGAGGAGGTAACGAGCGTGGATCTCGTTGGGTGGTCTCGTGTATTGTTTCTTCAAGAGCTCGATGGCCCTCGGGTAAGTGGTGGCCGCACGAATCGCAAGATAAATCGTGTTGCTTACCCTCGCGTGGAGGACCTGGAGTTTGTCGTCGTCTGTAGTAACAGCTTGAGAGGCTGCCAGGTAGTCTTCGAAACACTTCCACCAGTGGTCGAAGGTGTTAGCGGCACCGACCGCACGTGGGTCCAGCGCCAGACGCTCTGGTTTTAATATTTGTTCCATACTCCCTTTTACTGTTGAGAGTTTTATGTTTGCTAATAAAATTGATGCGCGACAATCAAGCACGTGGAACAAGGCTTCAGCTATTGAAGGCTTTTATTAGCAAACAATGGAACTAACTAACACGAGTACACCAGTTCAGACTGGAGGGGTCCCGCCGGAGCAGAGGGTCTTATACCTCTCCCCAGGAGGCGGGGCCCGACCGGGATGTGCCATAACAACATTTACCACAGGTAAACACCCTAACCCAACAACATTATACAACCCCCACAGTGGCAACCCCCTAACCCAACAGTAACATAGAAACAACCCACAGTGGTAACCAACGATGCTTCACCACAATAAGTACATAAGAACTAGGAGAAGTAGTAGACCGTTTGACCCCTCGAGCCTGCTCCAGCATTCAATAAGATCATGGCTGATCTTTTCATGGGCTCAGCTCCACTTACCCGCCCACTCACCATAACCCTTAATTCCTTTACTGTTCAAAAATCAATCTATCTTTGCCTTAAAAACGAGGTAGCCTCAACTGCTTCACTGGACAGGGAATTCCACAGAATCACAACCCTTTGGGTGAAGAAGTTCCTCCTCAACTCAGTCATAAGTCTGCTCCTCCTTGTTTTGAGGCTTTGCCCCCTAGTTCTGGTTTCACCCACCAGTGGAAACTGCCTCCCTGCTTCTACCTTATCTATTCCCTTCATAATTTTATGTGTTTCTAAAGTCCAATGAGTATAATCCCAGTCTATTTAATCTTTTCTCATAAACCAACCCTCTCCCGGAATCAACCCAGTGAATCTCCTCTGCGCTCCCTCCACTGCCAATACATCCTTTCTTTTAACTCCATGTTTTTACCCTGCTAATCTCCCTGAGACTAAGGAGAAATTTAGGATGGCCAATCAACCTAACCTGCACATCTTTGGAGTGTGGGAGGAAACCAGAACACGCAGTGGAGACACACGCAAACACGGGAAGAACATGCAAACTCCACACAGAGGCCTGAATTGATCCCGGGTCCCTGGCGCTGTGAGGCAGCAGTGCTAGCCACTGCGCTGCCGAAGAAGGCAGCTCACCACCACCTTCGCAAGGGTAATTAGCAATGAGCAATAAATGCTGGCCTGGACACATCACGTAAATGAGCTTAAAAAGAAATCTTCCTGGGCCTGGATTGAATGGAGGCCGTTTGAAGCAGCTGAGGTAGCAGGCAGGCCTGAACCATCTCTAGGGAAGCTGCAAGGCCCATTCTCACCAGTTTGAAAATTGAATCCCATTTAGTCAGCAGCAGGAATGGGTCAGTGGGGAGAACCCATCCACTGCCTAATTAAGGTCATTATTCAGCCTCTTAAAGGCCATTATCCCTGAGCCCACCAGGATGTGGCGGTGACTTCAGGATGCTCCCAAACTAGCATGGATTTCCCGTGTCCGGCCACGGGGGGGCTTGGGAGGCGGGTCCCTCTTTCAAAGGCACTTATTGTCCAAATCGAGGGACCAGACATTGAACAGAGGGCTTCTCACTGAAAGCCACCACATTACCTTACATTCCACTCGCTTTACTATCTCATCAGCCACCTCCTCCCTGATTCACCCATATTCACCTGGGTCCAAGTGTCCAGCTATGATCCCTGGTTAAGGTCTGACAGAACTACTGGCAGCAGCCACCGGTTCTGGTGGCACTGCAGAGCAGCGGTCTCTGATTGGCCATTGGGCTTTCTGCCTGACTGGGTACATAATGGGAGGTTCGGTGCTGCCCAGTTAAGTGCCTGTCTTCATTTAAAATAGCACCAGGTGACCCTTAGAGAAGTGACAAGTGTTTCCCACCAATTCTCTGAACTGAGGTCACCTACATTAAATTCAGACCCTTATCTCCGCATCTTGTTTCCACCCTGGACAACACAGATAACTGATCCCTACAGGAGCAAACAAAATGAATATTAAAGCAATATCAAAAGTGGGAAAATTTCTGAGTGACCCACAAAAGACTTAACAGTATCAAGGCAGCTGGTTCAAATATTTAAAGAAAGACTTAGGGCGGGATTCTCCGGCCTCCCAGCCGCATGTTTCCCGCTGACAGGAGGTGGCGTGTTGTTTGATAGCGGTGGGATTCTCTGCTTCCACATCTGTCAATGGGAATTCCCATTGACGTCACCCCATGGCAGCGAGCAACCCGCAGACGGGGGTGTGCTGTCGGCGGGACCGGATAATCCCGCTGGTGTGAACGGCCGGAGAATTCCGGCCTTGCATTTTGTGTGGCACCTTCACAACCTCAGCACATCTCAAAGCATTCCATGGCTGATGAAGTACCTTCGAACTATAGTTACTGTTGTATTGCAGAGTCTGTGGCTGCCAATTTGCACAGAGCAATATGATAATGACCAAATTATCTGCTTTCAACCGGCATAATCAAGGACCCCACGCACCGCGGACATTCTCTCTTCCACTTTCTTCTGTTGGGAAAAAGATACAGAAGTCTGAGATCACATATCAACCAACTCAAGAATAGCTCCTTCCCTGCTGCTATCATGGGTGGCACGATGGCACAGTGGTTAAAACTGCTGCCTCACAGCTCCAGAGACTCGGGTTCAATTCCGGTCTCAGGTCACTGTCTGCGTGGGTTCCCTCCGGGTGCTCCGGTTTCCTCCCACAGTCCAAAGATGTGCGGGTTAGATTAATTGGCCATGCTAAATTAACCCTTGGTGTCAGGGGGACTAGCCAGGTAAATATGTGTGGTTACAGGGATAGGGTCTGGGTGGGATTGTTGCTAATGCAGGCTCGATGGGTTGAATGGCTTCTTCCTGCACTGTAGGAGTCTATGATTCTATGAATGGACTACATTAATATAAATGAATATATTAAGCTGATCTTTCTCTTCACTCTATCTGTAAGTGCAACACTATATTTTGCACCCTCTCCTTTCTTTTACTCCACAAACCATACTTTTTTGTCTGTATAGGGTGTAAGAAACAATAGTTTTCACTGTGCACCAATACATGTGACAATAATTAATCAAATCAAATTTGTGATGTTAATTGAGGGGTAAATATTGGTCAGGACACAAGGGATAACCATCCCTGCTTTTTCTTCAGAATAATGCCATGGGATATTTGACGCCCACTTATGAGAGAGCAGACAAGACCTTGGTTTAACACCCCATTCGAAAAAAGACTGGCTCAGCATGGCACTGGAATGTCAGCCTAGATTTATGAGCTCAAGGTCGCTGAGGTGGGACTTGAACCCACGACCTTTTCACTCCGAGTGTGGCCAACTGAGCTTCTGCTGAATGAACACCTGTAAGTGGAGATTAGTCTGCACCTTAAATCTGATTTAAATTTCACACTAAAGACTATCTCTGTCTCCAGTGATACCTGACGGTTAACCTCATCAGTAATATAAAATAGTTTTCGGATATGACAAGCGTATAAACATTTTAAAATTAGACAGCTAATTTTTAAATATGGTAAACAAAATAATTAGTTCAATTCTGCTGAAGGCAGGAATTTTAAAGTGTGATGAATGCCTGCAATCATAAAGTGCTTGTTATCTCCTAATGACAGTAAAGAATGTTCTGGTGGAGAAACTTTAGTTGATTAAGGCTTAGTGTGCATGCAGTCACACATTTCAACCATCCCCCATCTCTGTTCCAGCTAAAACACTAAGTTGAGCAATTCATCTTATTACTTTATCACTTTATGATGATTCATATTCTCATAGAATCCTGTCAGTGCAGAAGGAGGCCATTCGGCCCATCGAGTCTGCACTGGCAACAATCCCACCCAGGTCTTATTCCCATAACCCCATAGATTTGCCCTGCTAATCCCCCTGACACCAAGGGGCAATTTAGCATGGCCAATCAACCTAACTGTATATCTTTGGACTGTGGGGGGAAACCGGAGCACCTGTACAAAATACACGCAGTCACCCGAGGCCAGAACTCAATCCAGGTCCCTGGCACTGTGAGGCAACAGCTCTAACCACTGTGCCACCCTCATCATATTATGAGATTTATATTCTGCTTCCTGTTCATCTTTAAAAAATGTCCTTTCCCTTGTAATTGGCTCCCGAACTCCATGCATCATGATTTGAGATCACAGGCTCCAAAGCAACTCTACAGCCATAATATGTATGCCACCACTCACATTCTAGCTTTATCTGCTTTCCAATATCTATCTCCCTTTGTGGAGATTATTTTGATCCATGGAGTTAGGGCTGGAGTTTTCCATGAGGGAGCTTCTCTCTGCCATGGCGAAGATCCCAGAAATGGGCAACGTTCTAAGCCCCAGCCCAACTCCGGATGTCTCGTCTTCGCGAGGGCAGGGTTAGAGTCAGGGTGGAGTTCACACATGTGCAATTCACAGAGGTAACTGGCCACTTACATAACCAGCTGCCTCCACTGAAGTGGGATTTTGGAAGGCCAGGAGGAGTGTGGAACCTGGAGTGTGCAGATTAGGACAGTTGAGAGTAGGTCTGAATTTGGTGGATATATCTGGGTAACCAGGTACCCCTTTGGAGAGGTAAGGTACCCCTTTGCAACACGGAAGGCACAATTTGGGATCATTAGAATTAAACATGATGATGCATTTTTTTACACACAAACTCTTTGGAACTGTTCAGGCTAGCAAAGAGCTGTCCAGTTGCTAAAGAACTGTCAATGAACTGGCCAGCTGTCAAGGGACTTCCTAGCTGTCAAGAAACTGTCAAGCTGTCAAGTAAATGTCAAGAAACTACCCAGCTATCAAAGGTGTCAAGGGAGTGTTAAAGCTGTTAAGGAAGTGTTCAAAGATTCTAGGTAAGTTGGCATGGAGGGTGTAAGGCCAAATGGTGGTAGTTGGGGGTATGTGTTGCCATACAGGGTATAAGGGGTCATGGAGTGGATGGGGGCATGGGTTTGCGTATGTTGTGATGTGGAGATGCCGGCGTTGGACTGGGGTAAACACAGTAAGAGTTTTAACAACACCAGGTTAAAGTCCAGCAGGTTTATTTGGTAGCAAATACCATTAGCTTTTGGAGCGCTGCTCCTTCTAAGGAGCAGCGCTCTGAAAGCTAATGGTATTTGCGTATGTTGGCATGGATGGGGCATAGGTATGGTGGGGTGAAGCATAGAGTGGTGATTTGATTTGATTTATTATTGTCACATGTATTAGTATAGAGTGAAAAGTATTGTTTCTTGTTCACTAAACAGACAAAGCAAAGCGTACATAGGGAAGGAAAGGAGAGAGTGCAGAATGTAGTGTTACAGTCATAGCTAGGGTGTAGAGAAATGCAAGGTAGGTCCATTCAAAAGTCTGACAGCAGCAGGGAAGAAGCTGTTCTTGAGTCGGTTGGTACTTGTCCTCAGACTTTTGTATCTTTTTCCCGACGGAAGAAGATGGAAGAGAGAATGTCCGAGGTGCGTGGGATCCTTGATTATGCTGGCTGCTTTTCTGAGATAGTGGGAAGTGTAGACAGAGTCAATGGATGGGAGGCTGGTTTGAGTGATGGACTGGGCTTCGTTCACGACCCTATGTAGTTTTGTAGGCTGGAGGATGCTTTTTGTTTAGACCTTTTATTTTATTTATTCAAACACAGTGCTGACAGTCAGAGACAGACGTTAATCCAGCCCACCTCCACACGTGGCAGCCTCTGCACCCATTCCAGGGTTGCCTGCCCTGACTCTGATTTTGGTAAGTGTTTATTGCCCAGTCCATGATAGAGTTTATGCCAATATGAAGCTGTAACCACGATCTCTGATTCACATGCCCCCACCAGGCATGCTTTTGGCAGGGAGGGCATGTAAATTAGAGGGCGGTGCCCAACACCTTCCCAAGTTCACCTCAATAATATGGTTGGGGGGGCTGGTTTTGTTGGGGAGTGGGGGTGGGGGAGTGGGGGAGCTGAATTCAACAATTCGCATGGCATGCTTCAATAAATAATGAAGGGTCAATTAGTTTGTTAACAAGCCAGTTGGCCTCGATAATGCACCATCCACACCATTCACAGTGGCCAGTCGGGCAGGGGTGGCCAAGCTGATTTTAACTTTCTTTTAAGGAAGGAAGTGGTCGTACTATCTTCAAGCGGTGCCTTTCCAAATCGAGGGGCAGCCCCTTGAAGGTAGTAACCCCGCTTTTTTATCTACCCATCATCTCTATAAAACCCATCACCCCGACACTGACGCTCCCCTGACTAAACTGTCCGAACAGTCTCCGGCCAAGATCTCAGACTGATCTTGCTCCAGGATCCATGGGCCACCTTCTTGGGCCTGGTTGCAGTCTCGGCAGCACCCGCCAATCCGCTCTTGGCTCTCCAACGACTGCTGGAGTGGCCGGCCAATCCGATTGGCCTACAGCTTCCGAGGGGGAATTTCCTCCCCGGTGGGGGGCCAAAGTCCCACAGTTATTACAGCTGTGGGGCAGGTTGGCATCCAGAAAGCCAGCGCCATGCCGACTTTGCTTCCGGGTGGAAGAGTCGGAGCAGAGGGGAGTTGTCAGCCATCCTTTCCCCGCAGCCAAGAATATGCTGCCTCACGGCACATTGGCACAAATTGGACAGCATCATTCAGAAAGTTCATGAAGGTCACAGATGTGGGAGCTGAGTGATCCCCCTCATCCACCCTTGTGACCCAAGGATCTGTAGAATTCCTACAGTTCAAGCCAGTACGGCACGGTGGCACAGCGGTTAGCACTGCTGCCTCACAGCACCAAGGAACCAGGGCAGCGGGGGGGAGGGGGGCATGCACCTGGTGAGTGAGCCTTTGATTTGATTTGATTTATTATTGTCATATGTATTTAACATACAGTGAAAAGTATTGTTTTTTGCGCGCTATACAAACAAAACATACCATTCATAGAGAAGGAAACGAGAGAGTGCAGAATGTAGTGTTACAGTCTTAGCTAGGGTGTAGAGAAAAATCAACTTAATGCAAGGTAAGTCTATTCAAAAGTCTGACAGCAGCAGGGAAGAAGTTGTTCTTGAGTTGGCTGGTACGTGACCTCAGACTTTTATGTCTTTTTCCTGATGGAAGAAGGTGGAAGAGAGAATGTCCAGGGTGCGTGGGGTCTTTAATTATGCTGGCTGCTTTGCCGAGGCAGCGGGAAGTGTAGACAGAATCAATGGATGGGAGGCTGGTTTGTGTGATGGATTGGGCTACGTTCACGACCTTTTGTAGTTCCTTGCGGTCTTGGGCAGAGCAGGAGCCATACCAAGCTGTGATACAACCAGAAAGAATGCTTGACCTGTTCCGTGACTGTGAGGTGAGGACGTATTGCTTTCGCCATTCACAGCGTCACTCAAACCAGTGACACAAGCTGTGTGAAGACTGAAAGATAGGTAATGGGGTCGAAGGGTGGAGTGGAAATTGGCCAGGGAGGTAGGCTAAGAAGGAGAGGGAAGGGAGATCACTCGCATTCCCTTTATAAGACCATAAGACATAGGAGCGGAAGTAAGGCCATTCGGCCCATCGAGTCCACTCCACCATTCAATCATGGTTGATTTCAACTCCATTTACCCGCTCTCTCCCTTTATATATGGCACCTGGACTTCCAAGCCTGTGAGTTAATGATGGGCAGGGTGACTTCTTGCCTGGAATGTCATGGCATTTGTGTTGATCAGCGATAAGTAATGAGCTGACCAACGCAAGCAGAAAACACTCCGACTTCCACTCCCACCACTGGACTTAGACTTCAGAGTGGAAGTATCCCATCTTTAAATATTCCTCTTTAAAAACTGAGCATTGCCTTTGACAACCGTTATTATTTCAGAATTCCTATAGTGCAGAAGGAGGCTATTCAGCCCATCGAGTCTACACCAACTCTCTGACAGAGTATCTTACCCAGGCCCCTTCCCCCCTGCTATCCCTGTAATCCCCCACATTTCCCATGGCTAATCCCCCTAATTTACACATCTTGGGACTGTGGGAGGAAAGCGAAGCACCCGGAGGAAACTTATGCAGACACAGAAAGAATGTGCAAACTTCACACGGACAGTGACCCAAGCAAGGAATTGAACCTGGGCCCCTGGTGCTGTGAGGCAGCAGTGCTGACCACCGTACCACCCACTGGAGGTCTAACTAGTGTCTTGTGCAAGTTCAGCATAATCTCTTTGCTGTTGTACTCTATGCTCCTATTAATAAAGTCTAGGATACTGTTTGCTTTACTAAATGCTCTCTCCTTCTGCTCCTGCACACCCTTTAGAGTTATACCCCTTATTTTGTATTGTCTTTCCATGTTCTCCCTGCCAAAATGAATCACTTCACACTTGTCTACATTGAACTTCATCTGCCACCTCTCCGCCTCTTCCACTTATCTATGTCCTTGCAGAGTCCTCACAGTTTATAATGCTGCCAAGAAAAACTCAACATTTGATCATTTAAACTGGTCATTTGTGGAACCTTGCAGTGCACAAATTTGCTGGTGCTTTTCCCAACATTACAGTGGCAATGGACTTCAACACTACTGAAACACTTTCGGACATCCTGTGAAAGATGATGTGTAAGTAGAAGGGTTTTTTCTTCTGCAAATTTGATTTAAGTCACGTGTTTCTTTTTTGAAATCACTAAATATAATTTAGCAGGCTTCGTTCAAAGTGTATTCCTAACACGCGTCATTTAGTTCAAGTGGGCAATGGTCATCCTTGAATAAATTATTGGCACAAGCCAAGATAGTATTCATATGTTTATATTAGGAAGTTTGGAAGCAGAATATAAATGAATACTTGATGTGCCAAATCAGGATGAAACTGAAAGTCAGGGCTCAGAGCCATCTTGCAACATGACTTCACCATTGCTTTATATTGTGAAATTAAATTAGCTACAAGTAGAGGGAGTAAGAACTTTTCACAGAAGTTAATTTAGCCATTTTTTAAAAAAATGTTGAAATGTTAAGGTTGCAAACATGACTGTCTAAATTCACATACAGGAGACAAAGTGGGGGATAGAGTCAGAAAAAGGAGAAATTAAGGTCCTTGCTCAGGGCTAAAAGTAGGCTGCCGGTCATCTGATGCAGAGGTCGTATCCTCCTTCAGGTTTCCTCCTCACTGAGCAATTCCTCCAACAATGGGGGACTCAGGAAGAATGGGCCCGTGCATTCCTGTCAGCTCTCGTAGCCCTCCAATATTTAAATGGAAGCTTTCCCCTCACAACTTTAGCCCAGGCTTTGATTGCTGACTTTAATATCAAGGGTTGCCCAGCGGGACAGAAACAGCGGGTGGAGATTTAAAACCAGCAGCTGAAGCCAAGGCTGAAGTTGGGCAGGAGAGTTGTCACTCAAATGTCAGCATGGGAGGAGCGGAGGGAGCAACAGCTGACACTGTGGAGGAACAGAGATGGAGTGCTTGTGAATGTCAACTGACATGAAGGTGAGAGTTAATAGTGGGTAGTGGATTAGTGGATACTGGATGACAACAGCAACAATAACATCGACTTTCATTTATATAGCAACTTTAATGTTGAAACGCAGTCCTTAGCGGTGCAAGCAACAAAAATGGATGCCACGCTAAAGAAGGAGATATTAGGAATGCCTGAAATCTTTGTCAAAGATGCTTAGGAAGCTCTGAAATAGGTTGAGACATGGCAAGATTGAGAGAGTTTAGGGGAATGTGGGGTCTCAGGAGCTGAAGGCACTGTTGTCATTGGTGGAATGAGTGAGGGGAACAGATAACAGATCACACAATTACAGAGAATTACATTGGGCTCAATCCAATCAGCCCATGCCAGTGTACAAGTAAAGTATGTACACTGGCATGGGGCATGCTTTACTTGAGCCTCCTCCCATTTTTCCCATCTGTTGCCTTCTCCCTCATAAGCTTATCTGGTTTCTCCTTAAATATATCTGTGCTATTCACCTCATCCAATCCCTGTGATAGCAAGTTCCACATTCCCACCACTCTGGATGAAGAGGTTGCTCTCCTTTGTTATATATTTAAATGGTTGCATGACTTCTTTAGGAGCGGTCACATGGTTTGATGACAACGTCATTGGGATGTTTCACACAGGCTTCTGCTTAGTTCCATTTTTTTCATTGACAGACTGTGGTGAACCATCGTTGGTTCACCACTGGGGGTTGTTATTATGTTACTGTTGGGCTAGGGTGTTGTTACTGTGGGGGTTGTACAATGTTGTTGGGTTAGGGTGTTTACCTGTTATAAGAGTTATCATGGCACATTCCAGTGGGGTCCCGCCTCCGGTGGCGAGGTATAAGACCCCCTGCTCCGGCAGGACCCCTTCAGTCTGAACTGGTGTATTCGTGTTAGTAGTTCCATTGTTACTCTATTAAAGCCTTCAATATCGAAGCCTTGGTTCCACGTGCTTAATTGTCGCGCATCAATTTAATAGAGTAACAGAAAACTCACAGCTGTACAAGAAAAAAAAACAGAGAGTATGGAACAGATCCTAAAACCGGATCGTCTGACACTGGACCCACGTGCGGTCGGTGCCGCTAACACATTCGACCATTGGTGGAAGTGTTTCGAGGACTACCTGGCAGCCTCGGTAGCTATCACTACAGACAGTGATAAACTCCAGGTCCTCCACGCAAGGGTAAGCGACACGATTTATCTAGCCATTCGTGCAGCTCCCACTTACCCGGGTGCCGTCGAGCTCCTAAAAAAAAGATACACGAAGCCACCCAACGAGATACATGCTCGTTACCTCCTCGCTACACGACGTCGGCAGTCGGGCGAAACCATGGAGGACTATGCCAATGAGCTCCTGCAGCTTGCCAGGGGTTGCGATTGTAAGGACGTATCAGCCGAACAATATATGTACGACCTCGCCCGAGACGCGTTCGTAGCAGGGGTAGGGTCCTCGTACATCAGGCTTAAATTGCTGGAAAAGGGGAAACTCGACTTGACCCAAGCAATGGAGATGGCCGTGATGCTGGAAGCGGCGTCGAAGAGCTTGGCACTGTACCCCGAGGACCACGTGCAGTCAACGTGGCTGGAGCAAGCTCAGCTCCCTCCTCGCCCCGCTAACCCGCGCTCCCAGATCGATCCGATGACGGCGGCAGCTCCAGGTGGCCAGCGATGCTATTTTTGTGGTGGGGCCAAGCATCCACGGCAACAGTGTCCGGCAAGAACGGCAATCTGCAGCCAGTGCGGTAAAAAAGGCCACTACGGCAAAGTCTGCAGGTCCAAACCTAAAAACGGCAGTGCAGCCTGTAACCCTCCAGAACGGAGACAATCTCCTTCGGCGTCGCAGTACCCACGAGGTCCGACCACGTGCGATCCCAGGACGGCGCCATCGTGGCTGACAGAGGAGGAGGAAGACCACCAGGAGTCGCTGCGCTTGGCGCCCTCGCCCACGTGCGATTCATGGGGGCGGCCATCATGGTCCACGACGACTAGGAGCGACCAGCAGGGGTCCTCAGCATCCACATCGGCAGCATGCAGTGACGCCCAGGGGCCAACGGTGGCGTCGATCTCCCTGGATCAGACCAGGCACTACAGACTTGAAAATTCCATGATGGATATAAAGGTTAGTGGTCGAACTGTGAATTGTCTGTTTGACAGTGGGAGCACCGAAAGTTTCATACACCCTGAAACTGCTAAAAGGTGTGGGCTCCGGGTTCTCCCTGCCAAGCAGACAATTTCCATGGCATCACGGTCCCGGTCTGTACCGATCCAAGGACGATGTATGGTAACTCTTGAGGTACAGGGCACAATTTACGAGCAATACAGGCTCCTTGTGTTACCTCACCTTTGCGCGCCAATTCTCCTCGGACTAAACTTTATGGTCCACATGAAGAGTGTGATCCTACAGTACGGTGGGCCACTCCCTTCACTGGCAGTAGGGAATCAGCCGCAGCCTCCAAATTGCCCAAAGCGCCCCGCATGCAATCTATCCACCCTGAAAATCACTACACCATCCCTTTTTAAAAATCTGGTACCTGGCTGCAAGCCCATCGCTACTAAAAGTAGGCGTTACAGCACTGAGGACCGGATCTTTATTAGATCTGAGGTTCAGTGGCTCCTCAAGGAAGGGATCATACAGGCCAGTGCTAGTCCGTGGAGAGCGCAGGTCGTGGTAGTCAAAAGCGGGAACAAACCTCGGATGGTCATCGACTATAGTCAGACCATTAATCGTTATATGCAGCTGGATGCGTATCCTCTCCCGCGCATTTCTGATATGGTCAATCAGATTGCGCAGTACCGAGTGTTTTCTACCATAGACCTTAAGTCCGCCTACCATCAACTCCCCATCCGCCCAGAGGACCGACAATATACGGCTTTTGAGGCGGATGGTCGTCTATACCAATTCCTCAGGGTTCCATTTGGTGTCACCAATGGGGTCTCGGTCTTCCAGCGTGCTATGGACCGAATGGTGGACCAGAACGGGTTGCGGGCTACCTTCCCGTACCTGGATAACGTCACCATCTGCGGCCATGACCAGCAGGACCACGACACGAATCTCCAACACTTTCTGCGCACTGCATCTCGCCTGAATCTGACCTATAACAGGGAGAAGTGCGTATTCCGTACGCGTAGGTTAGCCATCCTCGGATACGTGGTGGAAAACGGGGTCATTGGCCCTGATCCAGACCGTATGCGCCCACTTACTGAACTTCCCTTGCCCGCTAGCACGAAAGCACTGAGGAGATGCCTCGGGTTCTTTTCCTATTATGCACAGTGGGTCCCCAACTACGCGGACAAAGCTCGTCCGCTCATTAAGTCCACGACCTTCCCACTTACGCCGGAGGCCCAATTGGCCTTCAAGGCTTTGAAAAGCGACATCTCGAAAGCCACGATGCACGCGGTGGATGAATCCATTCCTTTCCAGGTGGAGAGTGATGCATCTGATTTCGCCCTAGCCGCCACACTAAACCAGGCAGGCAGGCCCGTCGCGTTCTTTTCCCGCACCCTTCAAGGCCCCGAAATTCGGCACTCAGCGGTGGAGAAGGAGGCTCAAGCCATTGTGGAGGCAGTCAGACACTGGCGCCATTACCTGGCAGGGAAGCGGTTCACCCTGATCACGGATCAACGATCCGTGGCGTTTATGTTCAGCAACACGCAGAGGGGCAAGATCACGATAAGATCTTGCGGTGGAGAATTGAGCTCTCCACCTATAATTACGATATTATGTATCATCCGGGGAAGCTCAATGAGCCCTCGGATGCCCTCTCGCGCGGAACATGCGCCATTATGCAGGAGGACCGCTTGAAGGCTCTCCACAATGATCTGTGTCATCCTGGAGTCACCAGACTCTACCACTTCGTCAAAGCCCGCAACCTGCCCTACTCGGTGGAGGATGTCAGGTCAGTGACGAGAAGCTGTCGGATTTGCGCAGAATGCAAACCACACTTTTATCGACCAGACCGGGCACAATTGGTCAAGGCCACTCGCCCTTTTGAGAGGCTGAGTGTGGATTTTAAGGGCCCCCTTCCCTCAACGGACCGGAATGTCTATTTCCTCAACATAATAGACGAGTATTCCCGGTTTCCGTTTGTTGTCCCCTGTGCGGACACGTCGACTGCCACCGTCATCAAGGCATTCAGTGAGCTTTTTACCCTGTTCGGGTACCCCTGCTACATTCATAGCGACAGGGGCTCGTCGTTCATGAGCAACGACTTGAGGCAATTCCTGCTCTCATTCGGGATTGCCTCTAGTAGAACCACGAGCTACAACCCTAGGGGTAACGGACAGGTGGAAAGGGAGAATGCTACAGTCTGGAAGGCTGTCTTACTGGCACTGAAATCCAGGGGCCTTCCAGTCTCCCGTTGGCAGGAGGTCCTTCCAAATGCGCTCCGTTCTATCCGCTCCCTCCTGTGTACGGCAACCAATGCTACTCCCCACGAGAGGATGTTCTCATTCCCTCGGAAGTCGTCCTCGGGAACCTCATTGCCAGCCTGGTTGACGTACCCAGGACCCGTCCTTCTGCGGCGACATGTGAGGGCTCGCAGGTCCGACCCCTTGGTCGAACCGGTCCAACTCCTCCACGCCAACCCTCAGTATGCCTATGTGGCATATCCTGACGGGCGAGAGGACACTGTCTCCATTAGAGACCTGGCGCCCGCAGGGAACGTAGCAACTCCTGTCGCTCCTATTCCCCCAGTCACGAATCCACTACTCCTCATTGCTTCCCCAGACGTGGCGCGGTCAGCACCGGGACCAGTGCATAACACTTTTACTCCCATGTACAGCTTGCCTGAGACTCGGAGATCGGCGCCACCATCATCACCACCACCACCACCACCAAACGTTCCAGGATCCCCTGCACCATCGCCTCACCAGGGCCGGCCGGCCCGGGAGTCCTTGAGGGGACAGCCAGACGTTGCTTTGGAAAGAACGCCACCACAAGCACCTGCTCCGGTTTCGCAACCGGTGTTGAGGAGATCACAGCGTCGGTGCGGTCCTCCAGACCGTCTGGACTTGTGAATTCTGTGAATTGTCTGTTTATATGACCTGTTTTTCTTGCACCCCGCCACCTTTTGTTCTTAAAGGAGGGGTGAATGTGGTGAACCATCGTTGGTTCACCACTGGGGGTTGTTATTATGTTACTGTTGGGCTAGGGTGTTGTTACTGTGGGGGTTGTACAATGTTGTTGGGTTAGGGTGTTTACCTGTTATAAGAGTTATCATGGCACATTCCAGTGGGGTCCCACCTCCGGTGGCGAGGTATAAGACCCCCTGCTCCGGCAGGACCCCTTCAGTCTGAACTGGTGTATTCGTGTTAGTAGTTCCATTGTTACTCTATTAAAGCCTTCAATATCGAAGCCTTGGTTCCACGTGCTTAATTGTCGCGCATCACAGACTAAGCCACTTCTATCTTAAAAATAGAAGGCTGATGGGGACTTAATAGAGGCCTTTCAAATTACGAAAGGTCTAATAGACTGGATGCAGTGAGAATGGGAGGGATTTTCCAGCCGTTCAGGCAACAACTCCTTCAATAAATCTGTTGGTGTTCTGTTGAATCAATGTGTGCAAACCACATCTTTTTCTCTTTTGTTTAAAGCCCACAATCCCCTAACTTAGTTCGGACGTTACGATAAGTCGTGATTTTGTTTTGTCGAGAAAATATCCTAAGTAGAGGAAAAAAACCATTGTGGGTCCTCACACCCCAAAGATTAGAAGGTTGGGGAAATCAACAACAGGATTAAAGACGGAAGTGCCAGTGTAGGAAAACCAAGTAAGGTAAAAAAAAATAGTGTTTCTTACCGGAACAAAAATCGGGTGGACTCCTCTAAACTGCCGTGTCTGCGCACGTGCTGCAGTGTGTAGTGACAGGGCGGGAGACTCACTACGCGGTTGAAAACGTGTGGAAGATCTCGATGTGGTTTTAAATCAGAGGGTTTTCCGATCAGAGAAGGATGAGATTCCTGGTAGTATCTGACAAGTTTGAAGAGAAGGGATGCTTTGCTGTAAGACTGGGGCTGTTTGAAAAGGAGAGTACTGCAAAGACAGTTAAAAAAAAATCTTAAAACTGGGCAACCTCAGGTTGCTCGTGGCTGCAGTAGAAATGGCGGGTCAATTAGGATCCTTTCAATAAAGAAAATGAATCACAGAGTTCCTATGCCAAGCATTTTCAGTACTTTGTACAAATGAATGCAATTGCAAACCATTTGCTTGTAATAGCTTTCCTCAGTAATAGGAAGTAAAACTTTCGATTTACTCCGGAACCTGATTCATTCAGCAAAGCCATGAACCAAAACTTACAATGACTTGGCAAAGATCTTTGAAGAGCATAATTCTCCAAAGCCAATGATCATTGCAGAACGGTTCAGGTTCCACCGACAAAATCGAGTGGAAGGCGGAAGCATTGCTCAGTTTGTGGCAACCTTAAAAAGGTTAGAATTTCCTATTGGATTCCTTGGTGACTATCTTATATTAATGGCCTCCAGCTATACATTTTGCCTCAAGAGGAAACGTTAAACAGGATATTCCACTCCCCCTCGCAGTGTGTTGTGCGGAGATGGTGGATCTTCCAGCCCTGCCACTGTCAACGTGGTTTCCCATTGTTCGCAACCTTGGGGCCACACAGTGGCATGGTGGTCAGCATTGCTGCCTCACAACGCCAGGGACCCGGGTTCAATTCCTGGCTTGGGTCACTATCTGTGTGGAGTTTGCACATTCTCCCCGTGTCTGCGTGGGTTTCCTCCGGGTGCTCCGGTTTCCTCCCACAGTTCGAAAGACGTGCTGGTTAGGTGTATTGGCCATGCTAAATTCCTCCTCAGTGTACCCGAACAGGCACTGGATTGTGGCGGCTTAAGGATTTTCACAGTAACTTCATTGCAGTGTTAATGTAACTTGTGACTAATAAATGAAATAACTTTTAAAATTAAAAAAATATATAAATCTACTGCCAGAGAACCCAAACATTCCGCTGGCGAGAACAGCTGGAAAATTCCTCCCATTCTCTCTGCATCTGGTCTATTAGACCTTTCATAATTTGAAAGGCCTCTATTAAGTCACCCATCAGCTTTCTATTTTTAAGATAGAAGAGCCTTAATCTGTCAATCCTTTCCTGACATGCATACCCATGCATTTCTGATGGCATCAACATCTTACCAAGGTTTTGACAGAGCAAACACAGAAACAGGTGTAGAAACACAAAACTAGAGGCTGTGAATATAAGCTGGTCACCAATATGCCCGATAAGGAATCAAAAAGAAATTCTTTACCTAGGGTGAAAATGTTCAAATTTCTTTTTATTCATTCATGGGATGTAGGTGTCATGGCTGGGCCAGCATTTATTGCCCATCCCCAATTGCCCTTGAACTGAGTAGTTTGCTGGGTCATTGAAGACTCAACCACATTGCTGTAGGTCTGGAGTCACATGGAGAGTCTTACCAGACCAGGTTAGGGTGGCAGATTTCCTCCCCAAAGGAGTTTAATGAGTCAGATAGGTTTAACAGGATAGAATGACTCAACCTAAGGCAGTTCATAAAATAGAATCCCTGCACTGCAGTAGTAGGCCATTCGGCTCATTGAGTCTACACTGACCCTCCAACAGAACCCCTTACCCCAGTCCTATCCCTGTAGCCGCACATATTCACCCTGCGATTTCTCTAACCTATACATCTTGGGACACGAAGGGACAATTTAGCATGGCCAATCAACCTCAATTGCACACCTTTGGACTGTGGGAGGAAACTGGAGCACCCAGAGGAAGCCCACGCAGACACGGGGAGAACATGCAAACTCCACACAGACAGTCGCCCAAGGCCAGAATTGAACCCGGGTCCCTGGTGCTGTGAGACAGCAGTGCTAACCACTCTGCCACCGTGCCTCATCAGTGCTGGTGCCTCACACAAGAATTCTTCCTTAACTTTCAAATGGAGTAGTCAAACTTGCTGTTCCTCAGGCTATTGCTCCTTATCCTTTGTTGTATTAGGTGTTTCCTTGCCCTGTGAGAAAAGCAGATAACATATTGTGAATAAATAAGCATATTTATACATTCAGGTACTGAATCATCAATAATGTTATCATAGAATCATTGAACCTACAATGCAGAAGGAGGCCATTCAACCTATTGAACCTGCACTGACAACAATCCCATCCAGGCCCTATCCCCAAAGCCTCACATATTCACCCTGCCAATCCCCCTGACACCAAAGGGCAATTGAGCATGGCCAATCCACCTAACCTGCACATCTTTGGAGTATGGGAGAAAACCGGAGCATCCGGAGGAAACCCACGCAGACACGGGGAGAATGTGCAGACTCCACACAGACAGTCACTCGAGGCTGGAATTGAACCCAGGTTCCAGGCGCTGTGAGGCAGCAGTGCTAACCACTGTGCCACTGTGCCTCCCCTCGCAGCGCATTTCCCATGGCGGGAGGCAGCGCTGTCAATGGAATTTACTATTGACTGCACCCCACACCGCTGGGAAGCCTGCAGCAGGGGTTGTGCCACTGACGGGACCAAATGATCTTGCCGGTGTGAACAGCTGGAAAATTCCAGCCACTATCTACAGAATCAATGAGCCATATATTGACAATGGCAATTGTTGAAATGTTGAGAAAAAAATATTCAGAAATCTGCTTTGTAGAAAAAACCTACTGTTCCTACATCCTTATTAAAGTGTCAATCAGACAGGACTATTAGAGTATAAGTAGTGGAAGTTTTCACTTCACCCCTCTTAATCTTCTCCAAATAAACATACAGACATTGACAAAAGAGATCATAGAAAAATAATTTACTATAACTGCACAAAGATGTCAATGAAGCAAAGTAAATACTTCCCTCCAGTTTGTCCAGAGTCCCTGCTGAACTGATACACTTGAGGGTCTTGGAGCTCAATCGAGCATTCACAAGGAACCCCTTTGAGAGAAACATCTGGCTCTCCATCTGGGTTCATTATGAATGCTTGGCTAAGCTTGATATTCAGGTTTCCACAATTACCACAATAAATTAAGAGGAATACAGATTTAATAGCCTTGAATTAACAGTGTACATAAAACAAAGCGTCATTGAGAAATGCTCATTAATTTAATGACAGCAATTAAGACGAATAAGACTGGTCACTTCTTAGAAGCTGTCGTTTCTGTGGGTGGTAAGAAATGATCTTTCCAGACTAACGGGAAGAATTGACTAATAAAAGTGCTGCAAGGAGCAATACAGTAGAAGGCGTTTTAATGATAAAACTCCCGCGGCGATCAAAACATTTCTTCCAGCCATACAAAACAGAAAATGCTGCAATTGCTCAGGAGGTCAGGCAGCATCTGTAAGGAGAGGAAAGTTGTGTCGATGTTTTACGTCGATGAGCTTTCATCTGACAGGTTGGGCCAAGTCTTCCCGCAAGTTGTTATTAATGCGCAAATTCACCAGCAAATTCAGGAGTTAAGAGATATGGCATGAGTTGATAATCTCCAGGCTGGCTGGTTAATTTATGTTGCTTGCCTTGAGCCTTCCTCTTACTTTCAAAATTGTCTGCATTTGCACATTAATTGCCCATTAACTTGCCGCAGCAAGCTAGGCTGGGGTTTGACAGCGATAATCGTTAATGCAATGGAAATCAACCCCTCTGGCCCAGACTGGGGACAATGAAAACTTTTCAATCTCACACCTCCAGGTCGTAAATTGTTCCAAAGATTTAAAACAAACGCAAAACTTAATCTTCGAAAATGTTTTTCTTACTTCCCCATTGTCGCTTTTCTCTCTCACTCTGAAACCATTCTTCCTTTCCCTCTCTTTTGTTCTCTTTCTGCAGCTGCTGTGACTCTAATGCACCCTCCTTCTCTAACTATCCTGGCTCTTTGTCAATTCTTAAGACTCAATGGTGAGAAGGAGATAGACTGTTGATTTTCATTGTTCGTCGTGGTCCCAGATATCTTAATGCCCTTGCCGCACTGTTACAAGCTCACAAAAAGTTACAGCTCACAAAAAGTTAAGCTGAATGTGCAGGTAAAAGTACCTTTGCTAGAAGGAAGTATCAATGGGTGTGTCATTTTGTGGTAGCATGGCCCCTTTAAGGGGGTGTTCCCTGAGGACCACGTATTTGGGCCGGACCCTATGGAGTGTTGAGGCGGGAAGCCGAACCAATCAGGTGCAAGGGCGCATATCCCGAGGTTGGCAGTTGGAGCCAGGGTGATCGACTGGGGTTGGGGGGGGGGGTTGGGGGGGAGAGCGGGGGGAGGGGGGAATGGGGTGGCCAATTGTCTAGGGGGGGGCGTGGTCAGGGGGGCAATCAGGGCGGTGGGGGAGGCGATGTCCGGGAAGTGGAGGAGTTACGATCAAGTGTACGCACAATGGCACCCTCCAGCATACATCAGCTGGCTTACTGGCGTGAATAGACTCCGTCCACCCTCCCTACTGGCGAGAATCAAACTTTGCCTCATATCCTTCTCTAAATGGCACAAGATAGTATCTGAGAGCTCGCCCAAAAGATAGGTGCGATTCTCTCCTGTTTCCATGCTCGTTTGGCAGTTAGAATATTTTTGGTAAGATCACCCCCCAGGGAGGAATGTCTAGTGGCATTGTTATTCTGTCAGTCACTCTTTGCATATATAGTTAATCATTGTGTTGGTGATAAAGCCTTTTTGTTCTGAAGTCTCATCAAGTCACCCTCAATTTATTACATGCAAATCTGCTGAAACTGTGCTATGACAGGGAAGCTAGTCCACCTGTGAGTCTACCTGGGATAATAAAGGAGGAAAGCAGTGAGGTAAACATACTTGAGTATTCAAGCAAAGGATCAGAGATTGAAAGTTCTCAGATCAATCCTCAGTAATGAAATTAGCCAACGTGGACATGTTAAAAATTTTGGATAGAATATTACACCATCTTCCAGAGAAGTCTCAGGATGATAAAGCCAAGCTGCTAAATAAATGAGTCAGTGTGTATGTAGAGACCAGTGCAAACTTCATTCGCTTTGCATGACGTTGAATTGGGAAATGCCACACCCATTAAACAAAACCCTGACTCGACTCAATCCTGGAAATTTGGCTCAAGTCTGAGAAAAAAAATAAATTTATGCTGGACAAAGATATTGCTGAGTCAAGTCAAAGTAACTTGAGTCCTCCAGTCATACCAAAACCTGATGGATAAGCAAGTTCTGCATTGATTACAGGAACGTTAATGCCCGCAACAAAAACTGACTCTTATCAATTCTCAGACTTGAGGATTGCCCATTAAAGGGTTGGAAATTCAAACTTTGTAAGCAAGATTGATGTGCTAACAGGTTATTGGCAAATTCCACCAACAGATCAATCCAAAGAAGTCTCTGCTTTTGTAACCCCAGATGGCCTGTGCCAATGTAAGGTTATGACTTTGGCATGAAGGATATGCCTTTCAAAGAGTGACAGACTAAGTATTTGCCTGTTTACACAACTGTATTGTGAATGTGGATGATACAGAATGAGGTCTGCAGTAACGCTTGGGATGAACATGTGGAACATCTTAGTGCACTATTTGACAGACTAGATTTGGTGATTAATTTAGAAAAGAATGAATTTGCCAAAGCCAATGCCATCTATTAGGGGCAAGTTATGAAGCAACCATGAGTGTTGTCTATAAAAGCTATAGTTCAAGCAACTACGAACTTTTTTGTCCCCAGTATAAAATGTGAAAAGCTATACTTCTTTGGAGTGTGTGTGTTTTACAGAACATTTTTCCCAAATTTCAACAGTGGTCTGCGCCATGAGCAAACCTGGTGAAGAAAAATATAAGTTAACTGGACAGAATCCTGTCAGACCCCCTCTGAGAAGATAAGGGCTATATTAATGAATGGACCTGTTTTAATTTCAATAAACTGTTCAAAATAGCTATCAATGTTGGAGATGTCAGCATAGGAGTTGTGTTGCTACAAGATGGTGTCACTGGTATCAGTACAGACAGTTATTTCTCAAGAAATCTTAACACACAGCAATGAAAATACGCAACAATCAGGAAGGAAAGTTGAAGTTTTGCCTTCGCTTGCCAACAACTTTTGAAGTATATATTTTGAATCATTGAGAAGTGACCTTGGTTTACAACTGATCATAAGGTTTATTTTATTAGTGTCACAAGTAGGCTTACATGAACACTGCAATGAAGTTACTGTGAAAATCTCCTAGTCGCCCCACTCTGGCGCCTGTTCGGGTACACGGGGAGAATTTAGCATGGTCAATGCACCTAACCAGCACGTCTTTTGGACTGTGGGAGGAAACCGGAGCACCCGGAGGAAACCCACACAGACACGGGGAGAACGTGCAAGCTCCACACAGACAGTGACCCAAGCTGGGAATCGAACCTGGGCCCTGGCGCTCCGAAGCAGCAGTGCTAACCACCATGCCGCCCCATTAGTATTTGCTGGAGGAGACAATGGAGAGTTTCAACCTGTAATACAGTCAAAAAGAGCAAATTAAGGTTAACTCTAGGATACACCACTTCCCTGCCCAGCTGCATAGAACATAGAACATAGAAAGCCACAGCACAAACAGGCCCTTCGGCCCACAAGTTGCGCCGATCACATCCCCACCTCTAGGCCTATCTATAGACCTCAATCCCATTAAATCCCATGTACTCATCCAGAAGTCTCTTAAAAGACCCCAACGAGTTTGCCTCCACCACCACCGACGTCAGCCGATTCCACTCACTCACCACCCTCTGAGTGAAAAACTTACCCCTGACATCTCCTCTGTACCTACCCCCCAGCACCTTAAACCTGTGTCCTCTCGTAGCAACCATTTCAGCCCTTGGAAATAGCCTCTGAGAGTCTACCCTATCCAGACCTCTCAACATCTTGTAAACCTCTATCAGGTCACCTCTCATCCTTCGTCTCTCCAGGGAGAAGAGACCAAGCTCCCTCAACCTATCCTCATAAGGCATGCCCCCCAATCCAGGCAACATCCTTGTAAATCTCCTCTGCACCCTTTCAATGGCTTCAACATTTTTCCTGTAATGAGGTGACCAGAACTGCGCGCAGTACTCCAAGTGGGGTCTAACCAGGGTCCTATAAAGCTGCAGCATTATCTCCCGACTCCTAAACTCAATCCCTCGATTAATGAAGGCCAGTACGCCGTACGCCTTCTTGACCGCATCCTCCACCTGCGAGGCTGATTTAAGAGTCCTATGGACCCGGACCCCAAGGTCCTTCTGATCCTCTACACTGCTAAGAATGGTACCCTTCATAGAACAGTACAGCACAGTTCAGGCCCTTCGGCCCACGATGTTGTGCCGAACCTTTTCCGAAACCAAGATCAAGCTATCCCACTCCCTATCATTCTAGTGTGCTCCATGTGCCTCTCCAATAACCATTTGAAAGTTCCTAAAGTGTCCGACTCCACTATCACAGCCAGCAGTCCATTCCACACCCCAACCACTCTCTGAGTAAAGAACCTACCTCGTACATCCCTCCTATATCTTCCACCACGAACCTTATAGTTATGCCCCCTAGTAACAGCTACATCCACCTGAGAAAATAGTCTCTGATGTAATGCAATTCTACCAGACTGCTGAAGGTTAAGGTGCATGATTCTGACAATAATAACGAAAGGTTTTTTTTAACTATGTCAAGTCAAAAAACATAAAGGGACACTAAAGGACACCGTAGCGGAGATTCAAACTTGTTCTCTTGTTATGGTAGAGATGCTAAATAGTTATTTTCCATTATATACTCCTCCAGATAATAAATACATTGAATTGAAGGAGAAAAAAATGCAGCTACTGTACATGGAGAAAGTGCAGGGGAGTAAGATTAAATGGATTTCTCTTTGAAAGAGTTAGCACAGACTTGATAGGCTGAATGGCTTCCTTTTATGTTGCATTATCCTATAATTCTATTTTCTACGAGTGTTCCACTCTCTTCACTATTTTTCATTAAAACGCTGCTTCATATTAGCGTCTTTCTCAGCCAGGAAGGAAACTAATCACTTGACCCCCAGCTTCTCTCTCAGCTCTTTGTGTGGAGAAGTGGCTCACTGCATTGCTAAATAAAACTAATAGCTTGAATTGGAAAGCTTCTCACATGGCAACAACATCACTCGTTCAAGTGAGGCCACTCTCAGCCATTCTACACTAACAACTGAAAAGGTCGCTCCAGTGTGCTAATGAACTGCTTTGACTTAAACGATTATGGTACGCAAGAAACACAATCGTGTTATTAAACTTCAAAAAGGATTTTAACTTTTGGCAGTGGTGGAAAACTGATGGTAGTAACTTGTCACTATTGAACTGAAGCCACTGGAGAGGAACATCATCCCAGGCTGTAGAAGGGCCTATCGTGTGCTTTGCAACTCTGTTGAAAAGTGAATGTCTGCTCTTTTACCATGTTGTGGAGATGCCGGCGTTGGACTGGGGTGATCACAGTAAGAAGTCTCACAACACCAGGTTAAAGTCCAACAGGTTTATTTGGTAGCAAATACCATAAGCTTTCGGAGCACTGCTCCTTCCCATCTGACGAAGGAGCAGCGCTCCGAAAGCTTATGGTATTTGCTACCAAATAAACCTGTTGGACTTTAACCTGGTGTTGTGAGACTTCTTACTGCTTTTACCATGTCACAGGCAAAGGGCTTCATTATCATGGCCGGTTCTTGTATATTGTAATGTGTTAATCCTTTACGAGTTGACTTTAAACTGAATAACAAATCCATCATCATCCATGTGTGATTTACAGGCTCGAGGTGTTGCAAGGTGGCAAAGGCAGATCCTAGGTGTTGTAAGGTATTGGATTCCATTCATAGGATTAAAGGTTTATTTAAAGGCTTATTTACTAGTGTCACAAGTTACGCTTACATTAACACTGCAATGAAGCTACTGTGAGAATCCCCTAGTCACCACACTGTGGCACCTGTTTGGACACACTGAGGGAGAATTTAGCGTGGCCAATGCACCTAACCAGCACATCTTTTGGGCTGTGGGAGGAAACCGGAGCACCCGAAGGAAACCCAAGCAGACACGGGGAGAATGTGCAGACTCTGCACAGACAATGACCCAAGCCGGGAATCGAACCTGGGTCCCTGGCGCTGCAAGGCAGCAGTGCTAACCACTGTGCACCTCATGAAGGTCCCAATGGAGTCTTTGTGAACTTAAGTAGGTTAGCTGTTTGTATTTATTAACCACAAGAACTACGTACGTAAATACCGCAAAGGGTTCAAGTTAGGAGCTGTCTCCAAGCTTGCTTGTGCACACGGCTCTGTCCAACACTAGATTGACCGCTAGGTGCAGGTCATGTGGCCTCTTACACCAGTGTGTGGGTGGTACAGTACTCAGTCCCACTTTACCCCAGGTACATATATCATTATTACTTCCCCATTTTCCCCATTCAAGTCTCTGAGTTCATAAGTTGAGGTAGTTTGTCGACTTCATAATCCTTTCACATTGCATTTGTAGAGGAGTGGTACTTTCTGTCATTGCAGGCAAACTCTGTTGATTTGGAGGTTATTCTGGAGTTTGAGTATCTTTTTATTCCTTTCCCCTTTCCTTACTTTTGAACCACTTTTTGTCAATTTGGCAGATGTGGTGATAGGTGGTTATTCTATCCTGTTTCTTGCGAGGTGGATGAACCTTGTGTCCATCCGCATGTTGTTTTTTCTTCTTTTGTCATGTGGGTCATCGCAATGTCTTCTGTGATGGAGAATGGCCATTCCCGTCATGAGGCTGTTGCTTTGTAGGAAGGTTACCTTTGCGTTTGGCTGTATGAGGTGCTGTTGGCAATGGACGGCTTGATTCCAAGATGGTGTGTGGCTCTGTCACACTGGCTGGTAATTACAGTGTTTACTTTTATAGTCGCAATTTGATCAACAGGCATCAAAGCTGGATCTTGTTGGTTGAACCCTTGTCAGTCCTCCACAGGAACCATTGTTGTAACCATCTGAGTGGCTGCCTGCCTGGTCTGACCAATGAGGGCTTTCCAGCACCTGCAGCAAAAATGGACAAAGATGTTGTGCAAAGAGAGAAGACAGTTCAGAGCTAAGACCCAGTCAGGATACCTCTTCTTGTTTGAGCACTCAGGAACTTGCAATTGTGAATAATTTAGGCCAGCGATTGTCTTGACAGCTTCTGCCATTTTCAGGAGAATCAAGAGACTGAAATATTGGTGATGGATGACGTACATCAGCTCGAAGATTTGTTTGCTATCATCCCCTAGTGGTTCCAGAATTGTGCCTATGACCAGAAGTCCTCCGGGCCCACAGAGTGATGTGTTTTTTTAAGCCAGAGGTCTCTCAGCCATGATTCTTTGTCCAAAAGGACCATAACACTTGCTCTGGTGTCCAATTGAAAGTTTGCGATATGACCGTTAACCGAAATGTCCATATTCCAAGACGAAAATCCAGGATCTTTGACCTCACCCAAGAAGCATGGCTGCACATCCTCTTGATGTGCAATCTCGGCCTCATTAATCATCTTTAGGTCTTCTGTGCGTTTAGATGTTTTGTCCTGGCACAGTTTTGCCAGTTTGTTTCATTGAAGGAAAGCAGGAGACTGATCTCGCCTGTTGGAGTGCTTTGCTCCACCCGCTGGCATGGTCGCTGTACCGCTCAGTTGTGGTACTGTTTCCCTTGGCCTGGAGCGTCCTGCTTTTTGTGCTGTTTAACTAACTGGTCTGCGGGATTTCCTTTGTACCACAGTTTACTTTCTCTTCTTATAATAGAGCTGTGCTGTATACGGAGCTCAAACTGTCTCACAATCTGGATGGCTTCCTCGAGGGTCAGATCTTCCACCGCCTCCGACATGTCTGAGAATGTGTCATTCACTACTCCTTGTGCGTTGTTCACGACTCCTCATGCTTCACTCACTACTCCTTGTGTACCGTTCACTACTCCTCGTGGGTCATTCATTACTCCTACAATTATTCTACCCTGATAAGTTCAGAGTTTAGGTCTCCATATCTGCTGCCGTCAGCCAGCGGCAAGGTGGCACAGTGGTTAGCACTGCTGTCTCACTGCGGCAGGGACCCGGGTTCGATTCCCGGCTTGGGTCACTGTCTTTGTGGAGTTTGCACGTTCTCCCCATGTCTGCGTGGGTTTCCTCCGCGTGCTCCGGTTTCCTCCCACAGTCCAAAGATGTGCAGGTTCAGTGGATTGGCCGTGATAAATTGCCTCTTAGTGTTCAGGGGACTAGCTAGGCTAAATGGGATAGTGGGTGGGATTGTGGTCGGTGCAGACTCGATGGGCCGAATGATCTCCTTCTGCTCTGTAGGATTCTATGAGCCAACCTGTACAGATCATTGATAACCGAGTCAAGCGGCTCTCCTAGCTGTTGGAAACACTTGTTAACCCTTTCGAGGGTTTTGTTACTTCTTAGGTTAAATTAAACATTGAATGATTTTAACGCTTCTTCAAATTTGGCAGATGATTTGTTGATTCCTTGTCTGACAATAATGTTGTTCACTATCAAGTCTACCGAATAAAGCAGTGCGTTAACTTGTTGAGTTTGTGTCTTTTTATCCAGACCTGAGGCAATCCTGTATCTAAGGAACCTTCTCTCCAAAATCTCCAGTTGTGTGATTAATCTGGGCCTTGGATAAGTCCAAATTGATCTGAAAGCGTGGATTTCTGATCCACGGTTAAAAATGTTAAAGTGTAGGTTCAGCTTTAAGAAGTTTCTGAAATTCAAGTGGGCGCTGCCGTTTAAAAACAAAGGGTGATTCCGGCTTCAATGGCACTCACGCTCAGGCTTGAAAAATTATAAACAGTAGTTACTTGGATCGACTAGGCGCAGACTTTGCCATTTCAGCGCTACGCTTTGGGGTTGTGTAAGTGTTGAATCCTGGTCTTCTCGCCAGCCTTTAAAGCTGATTCTTTAGTCACGGTTCTTCCGAATTAATTAATGTAAATATTTTCTTCTCGGAGTGAACTCAGATGCCGCATGTTCAGGTGCCAACTCTAGTTTGTCTGACAGAGTTCTTAACAGCAACTTCTGACTACTGCTGCCACCATGTTGTGGGGAAGTGCATACCTTTCAATAGGTCTTAATGAAGACTTTGTCGTCTTAGTGGGTTTACTGTATATATTTATCAACATCAAGTACTATGTACTAATTGACAGTAAAGGGTTGAAGCAAGGTGTTATTTTCATGCTTGCTTGTGTGCATGGCTCTGTTCAACACTCAACTGACCATAGATCTGGGTGATCTGCTATCACTGTGTGGGTGGTACTGTACTCAGTCCCTCATTAACCCTATATCATAGAATCCCTACAGTGCAAAAGGAGGCAATTCAGCCCATTGAGTCTGCACTGACTCTCTGATTGAGCATTTTACCCAGACCCTATCCCGGAAACACCACGTATTTTCCCTGCTAATCCCCCTAGCCTACATATCCCGGGACACCGAGGGGCAATTTAGCCTGGCCAGTCAACCTGCACATCTTTGGACTGTGGGACAAAACCGGAGCACCCGGAGGAAATCCACACAGACATGGGGAGAACATGCAAACTCCACACAGACTGTGAACCAAGGCCGGAATTGAACCTGGGTCCTTGGTGATGTGAGGCAGCAGTGCTAACCACTATGCCATAGTGCCACCCCGATGTGCCAGATCCTTATACTGCACTTGACTCCACGGTGGCACAGTGGTAAGCACTGTTGCCTCACAGCACCAGGGACCCTGGTTCGATTCTCGGTTGGGTCACTGTCTGTGCGGGTTTTGCACGTTCTCGCCGTGTTTGCACGGGTTTCCTCCAAGTGCTCTGGTTTCCTCCCACACTGCACTTGACTCATACTGATGCTTCAACCTGAGCTGTTTTCTTGGCATTTTTTTTGTCAGTGATGGTTTTCTGTTGCCTTCCATTTCTCGGGACCGGGAGATAAGGTAAGTCCCAAGTCTACCTCAGCCGGAACAGGAATCAAAGCCGTGCTGTTGGTGTTATTCTGAAGCACAAGTTAGCCATCTTGTGCACTGAGATAACCGGCCCACTTAAATTACAAATCTTAATGTAAAATAAGCAGCTAAGCAGAACTAAAAGCTCCAAATGGAGCAGGATGATCCTCAAGTGGATTAAAAGGTGGGCTATAGTACCTGTACCAAGGGCTCTGTGAAAATGTGGAGCCCCTGTTAAAAGCTCGCCAATTCAGAAAAGCTGCGCGGAACAGTTTTATTATTAATGCAGTGTGTAATTATTCTACAAGCCCATTTCTTCATGCTGTTTAATAATAGATAATGGATCACGTGCAGGGGGTGCAGAGAGACACTGAGTATTCTCAGTGCCCTGGACTGCAAGGATTCTTCAATCTTCTTTCCTCTGCTTCAATTAACTGGAACTTCAGACACTGTTTACAGAGACATGATATCTCTGAGGTTGCACCAGAAGGAATTCTTTGAAGCTGACCTTTCCTGCCCACCCAAAAATAGCTGGTCAGAAAATTGGCCACACTCCCCCACGTACGTTATGTACAAGCATGCGGTTGCCTGCCAGACAAGTCCTGTCAAAGCTCAGACGGCACAAGAGAAACCCATTATGCATTGAAATGTCAAGCAGGCACATGGCTCCAACATCATTGCTATTTCCTGTAGTCAGTTTCAATCACCATCCAAGACACTCAGTAAACTCACCGACACAGTATATACCCTCTGTCTACAATGGGATTACAATTATGTAAACGATCTGGAAGAAGGTGTAACTGGGGTGATCAGTAAGTTTGCGGACGACACAAAATTGGCAGGACTTGCAGATAGTGAGGAGCATTGTCAGAAGCTACAGAAGGATATAGATAGGCTGGAAATTTGGGCAAAGAAATGGCAGATGGAGTTCAATCCTGATAAATGCGAAGTGATGCATTTTGGTAGAAATAATGTAGGGAGGAGCTATACGATAAATGGCAGAACCATAAAGGGTGTAGATATGCAGAGGGACCTGGGTGTGCAAGTCCACAGATCCTTGAAGGTGACGTCACAGGTGGAGAAGGTGGTGAAGAAGGCATATGGCATGCTTGCCTTTATAGGACGGGCATAGAGTATAAAAGTTGGGGTCTGATGTTGCAGATGTATAGAACGTTGGTTCGGCTGCATTTGGAATACTGCATCCAGTTCTGGTCGCCACACTACCAGAAGGACGTGGAGGCTTTGGAGAGAGTACAGAGGAGGTTTACCAGGATGTTGCCTGGTATGGAGGGGCTTAGTTATGAGGTGAGATTGGGTAAACTGGGGTTGTTCTCCCTGGAAAGACGGAGGATGAGGGGAGACTTAACAGAGGTGTATAAAATTATGAAAGGCATAGATAGGGTGAACGGTGGGAAGCTTTTCCCCAGGTCGGTGGTGACGTTCACGAGGGGTCATAGGTTCAAGGTGAAGGGGGGGTAGTTTAACACAGATATCAGAAGGACATATTTTACACAGAGGGTGGTGGGGGCCTGGAATGCGCTTCCAGGCAAGGTGGTGGAGGTGGACACACTGGGAACGTTTAAGACTTATCTAGACAGCCATATGAACGGAGTGGGAATGGAGGGTTACAAAAGAATGGTCTAGTTTGGACCAGGGAGCGGCACGGGCTTGGAGGGCCGAAGGGCCTGTTCCTGTGCTGTATTGTTCTTTGTGGATGTCTGTTATGTGTAATAGTTGCAGAGTACAGCATTTTACCCAAAGCAAGATCGCAGTGAAAATGGGTTTTGGAGTCTTTACATGATCCTGCGTCAGCCAAGCAGGTTGGTGAAACACGGGGGTGAATTTTACTCCACCCCACCATGCATACCTTTGGCAGGGAGGAGAACGGAGCATGTAAAATACGACAGTTAGCTAGCTCATCACCATCCTGACAGCCCTGACCCAGTCCCCATAACGTAATGCGTGGGTAAGGTGCCTGCTAGGCCACCTGCCCCTCGACTTGTTGAAGCCCCTAACTGACCAATTAAGTGGACATTAAAGTTTAAGTTTAAAGTTTATTTATTACTTAGGCTTACATTAACACTGCAATGGAGGCAATGTGAAAATCCCCTAGTCGCCACACTCCAGCACTTGTTCGGGTACACTAAGGGAGAATTTTGCACGGCCAATGTGCCTAACCAGCACGTCTTTCAGACTGTGGGAGGAAACCGGAGCATCCGGAGGAAACCCACGCAAACATGGGGAGAACGTGCAGACTCTGCAAGGACAGAGTATGGAATACAGGAGTTGGGACGTCTTGTTGAAGTTGTACAAGACATTGGTAAGGCCACACTTGGAATACTGTGTGCAATTCTGGTCACCCTATTACAGAAAGGATATTATTAAACTAGAAAGAGTGCAGAAAAGATTTACTAGGATGCTACCGGGACTTGATGGATTGAGTTATAAGGAGAGGCTGAATAGACTGGGACTTTTTTCTCTGGAGCGTAGGAGGCTGAGAGGTGACCTTATAGAGGTCTATAAAATAATGAGGGGCATAGACAAGGTAGATAGTCAATATCTTTTCCCAAAGGTAGGGGAGTCTAAAACTAGAGGGCATAGGTTTAAGGTGAGAGGGGAGAGATACAAAAGTGTCCAGAGGGGCAATGTTTTCACACAGAGGGCGGGTACAATTTTATCTTTTAAAAAGCATTTAGATAGTTACATGGGTACGATGGGTATAGAGGGATATGGGCCAATGCGGGCAATTGGGATTAGTTTAGGGGTTTTAACAAAAAAGGGTGGCATGGACAAGTTGGGTCGAAGGGCCTGTTTCCATGCTGTAAACCTCTATGACTCCATGACAGTGACCCAAGTCCTTGGTGCTGTGAGGCAGCAGTTCTAACCACTGTGCCACCGTGCTGCCCCTAATCCTAATTCCACCTCAGTTGCCCAAGTACAGTTGGCGGTGGAAGGTAGACAGAAGTGGGCAAGTGGCTTTTTCACCAACTCTAATGAAAAGTGAAAAGGAAAGGGGGCACCGCATTTGAGGTGTGTCCTGTGCTCTTTGGGGGGCACACTCCCAAGAATGGTACCATCTTTTGTGCCTCCCCCACTGGCTTCTAAAACCTGAAACCCACAATCCCTCCTCCCATCCCTCCCTGGAATGCCCAATCATTCCCCATCCAAAAATCCCAGATGTATCATTGCAGAACTCATGACTGAGTTCTGGTGCTGTTGAGATTGCAAGAATTGCTGGCCAATCAGATTTTTCAGCAGCTCTCAAGGGCAGATCTTCCTTCCATTGATGGCAGAAGCCCCATGCTGATCTTGTTAAAACTGCCTGCAGTGTATTATCACGACAGGTCAGCCTTTTTTATAGTCAGTTGGTTCACGGCCATCCTTTCGAATGCAGGGGCAAGCAATATGCCCTTCCCCATAAAATGCACCTCATTAACACAAACCTGATAGTATTGAGCCGCACAGGGGAGCAAGATTCCACTTTTGCTTCCCCCCCACCCCCCTCATTTTGTTTCTGTTTCACACCACCACCCACCCATGCCCCCCACCCCCCTCCATTCCTCCAGTCCAATTGGACTTGCCTTACTGTTCTCCAATTAGCTGCTCACCCTAAAGTGAGCTCAGCTCTCTGCGTCATCATGGAATAATGCCATTGGAGTAGAATGTTCTTTGGGACGAAGCTATTGATGTCATTGAGCTGGGAGGGTAGAGGGAGGTAAGTGGCAGCGTGGGGGAGCTGGTGAGGTGACAGAAGAGACGTGGGATTTCGGATGCTACTCTAATCTGAAGTCCAAATATTTCCCCGACCGCTAGCTGCAACGTTGCAAGATCTATAGAATTCCAACAGTGTAGAAGAGGCCATTCAGCCCATTAAGTCTGCACCGACTCTCTGACAGAGTATCTTACCTAGGCCCTCTCCCCTGCTCTATCGCCATAACCCCAGGCATTTCCCATGGCTAATGGGACACTCATGGGCAATTTAGCACGGACAATCCAACTAACCTGGTCATCTTTGTACTGTGGGAAGAAACTGGAGCACCTGGAGGAAACCCATGCAGACACGGGGAGAATGTGCAAACTCCACACAGACAGTGATCCGAGGCCAGAATTGAACCCGGGTCCCTGGTGTCATGAGGCAGCAGTGCTAACCACTGTGCCGCCTATCTATGCTCCGTTCAGCAAACCGGCACACAACCTAGGCAATCCCAGACATCGCCCACATATTAATGGAATGCAAATCCTTCTCTTTGCATATGCTATCTGTTGCAACAATTTGCAATTGCATTATAAAAAAAAGTCCTCAAATGGAGTCTTGCAATGTACAATTTCTGTTTCAAACAACAGAAGCTACACAGAGCTGCAAAGATAATGTCGATACAGCTACCTGGAAAGCAAAAGAAAATAACTTCAAACGCTGCAATGAACTATTGACCATAACTTTAAAATCAAACTCCTAAAAATTGGAGCAAAAATTCCCAACAGTAAATGGAATAAAAGGGCTGAAAAATGAACAGGTGAGAAAGATCGACTGATTTCTGCATTGGACCAGGTTCTGTACAACTCACCCAAGTTAGGAGTTGTATTGATGTCTACATTCCTTCTGTGCTGAGCTTCCAAAAAGTTAGAAGATATTTTTCGGGATAAAGGACTCTGGGGAGCAGGCAGGAAAGTAGAGTTGAGACCAGGATAAGATCAGCCATGATCATGTTAAGTTTAAGTTTATTTATTCGTGTCACAAATAGGCTTACATTAACACTGCAATTAAGTTACTGTGAAAGTCCCCTATTCATAACACTCTGGCACCTGTTAAGTACACTGGGGGAGAATTTAGCATGCCCAATGCACCTAGCCAGCGCGTCTTTTGGAACATGGGCGGCATGGTGGCACAGTGGTTAGCACTTTGTCTAACAGCGCCAGGGACCCGGGTTCGATTCCCGGCTTGGGTCACTGTCTGTGCGGAGTTTGTACATTCTCCCCGTGTCTGCGTGGGTTTCCTCCAGGTGCTCCGGTTTCCTCCCACAGTCCAAAGATGTGCAGGTTAGATGGATTGGCTATGCTAAATTGCCCCTTAGTGTCGGGGGGGACTAGCGAGGGTAAATGTATGGGATTATGGGGATAGGGCCTGGGTGGGATTGTGGTCAGTGCAGACTCGATGGGCTGAATGGCCTCCTTCTGCACTTTAGGATTCTATGATCCTATGACTCTAAAACCGGAACACCCAGAGGAAACCAAAGCAGACAGAGGGACAATGTGCAGACTCCACACAGACAGTTATCCAAGTCAGGAATCGAGCCCTAGCTCTGTGAGGCAGTAGTGTAAACCACTGTGCCACCATGTTGTCCAAAGGGATAAAGGCTCTGCTGGGATATGAAGCCAGGATCTCCTGTTTACCAGGCAGGTAGCAGAGTAGGCTCGAATAGCTGAATTGCCTAATCCCGTTCCTAATTCCTATGTTCCTCTTGCTGAATTCAGTGCTTTGTCAATTGGGTGGTCCAAACCTGATTCAGTGAGGCATGATCCTGAAACACAAAGGTGAGTACAGGGAGCAGCACCATGACCTAATGGCATTGTTGCACCATGCTACATAAAATGATTGTGGCATTGGTTCTGTGAATTTGTGTGCGTGGTTATGTGCTGCCTTTTATCCGAACATCATTCAGCCTAACAATTAATTTTCAATGTTTGCCAGAATCTGAACTGCCACTTAGTGTGATTACCCCACCCTCAACAATTAGCAATTAGAGGAACTCTCTATTTTACGACAGGTTTTGTTTATATGGGACTACAAGTCCAGTCATGTCTCATTAATGAGTTTTGTTACATTACTGTCCTTTGATATCATTGGCACCATTCTACTCTCCTCAGCATCCCTAATTATTTGGCATGGTGTTCTATCCATATTTTTTCTATTTTAGTGCTATCATCGTAGAATCATAGAATCCTACAGTGCAGAAGGAGACCATTCGGCCCATCGTGTCTGCACCGACCACAATCCCACTCAGACCCTCTTTCCGTAACCCCACATATTTACCCTGCTGATCCCCTGACACTAGGGTCAATTTAGAATGGCCAATCCACCTAACCAGCACATCTTTGGACTGTGGGAGGAAACCGGAGCACCTGGAGGAAACCCACGCAGACACAGGGAGAATGTGCAAACTCCGCACAGACAGTGACCCAAGGCCGGAATTGAACCTGGGTCTCTGACGCTGTGAGGCAGCAGTGCTACTGTGCCACCCCTTGATGCCCACATTACATTAATATTTTGTTTGGTGTTCACTTGTTTCCTTCTTGTCATTTTAATGACATTATGTATCAAAATATTGCATCTTTTCGCCAGGAGTAACACATGTTTTTGCATATTTCAACACATGCCCTGATATGTAAAATAACAACAACTTGCATTTATTTACATATCACCTTTATTGCATGAAACCATCCCCAAGGGTTTCATCGGGGGAGGAAGGGATAAACTGACAGGCCAGTCAGTCTAACCTCAGTGGTGGGGAAACCATTGGACACAATTCTGAGAAACAGAATTAATCTGAATTTGGAGAGGTTGGGATGAATCAAGAATTAATCAGTCAGCATGGTTTTATTAAAGAGAGGTCATGTTGGACCAACTTTGGTAGAATTTGGGTGGCATAGCGACACAGTGGTTAGCACTGCTGCCTCTCAACGCCAGGGACCCAGATTCAATTCCAGCCTTGGGTCACTGTCTGTGTAGAATTTGCACATTCTCCTCGTGTCTGCGTGGGTTTCCTCTGGGTGCTCCGGTTTCCTCCCACACGCCAAAGCTGTGCAGGTTAGGTTGGTTGGCTATGCTGAAATTGCCCCTTAGTGTCAGGGGGATTAGCAGGGTAACTACATGAGGTTACGGGGATAGGGCCTGGGTGGGATTGTTGTCGGTGCAGGCTCGATGGGCCGAATGGCCTCCTTCTGCACCGTAGGGGATCTATGATTCTAATTTTTCAAAAAGGTGACAAGGTGTTTAGATGAGGGAAACTCATTTGACGTTGTCTTTTTGGTCTTCAGCAAGGCTTTTGACAAGGTCCCACATGGGAGACTGATAGCGAAGGTAAGGGTCCGTGGGATCCAAGGAATTTTGGCAAACTGGATCTAGAATTGGCTGAGTGACCGGAAGCACAGGGTGATAGTCGAGGGGTGTTTTTCAGACTGGAAGACTGTGGGGTCCCGCAGGGTTCAGTGTTGGGGTCCTTGTGGTTTGTGGTTTGATCCGTAAGTTTGTGGATGATTCAAAAATTGATAGGGTGGTAAATAGGGGGGAGAATAGCCTTAGATTACAGGAGGATATAGATGGGCTGGTCAGTGGCAAATGGAATTCAGTACAGATAAGGGTGAGGTGATGCACTTGAGCAGGACAAACAAGGCAAAGGAGTGTCTCATGCATGGCAGGACCCTGGGAAGCATCGAGGATCAGAGGGACCTTGGTGTGCATGTATAATCGGTTCCTTAAGATAGCAGATAAAGTGGATAAAGTGGTTAAGAAGGCACATGGTAACTTGCCTTTATTAGCCAAGGCATAGAGTTTAAAGATCAGGGCGGTTATGCTGGAACTATATAAAACATTGGTTAGGTCTCAGCTAGAGTATTGTGTGTATTTCTGGAATCCACCTTGAAGGAGGGACGTGCTAGCACTGGAAAGGGTGCAGAGGAGATTTACCAGGATGTTGCCTGAGCTGGATAGTTTTAGCTAGGAAGAGATAATGGATAAACTGGGGTTGTTTTCCTTGGAGCAGAGGAGACTGATGGGGAGACATGGTTGAGATGTATAAAGTTATGAGATGCATAGATGCATGGATAGAGTAGACAGGAAAAAACTTTTCCCCTTGGTGGAGGGATCAATGACCAAAGATTTAAGGTAAAGGGCAGGAGGTTTAGAGGGGATGTGAGGAAAAACATTTTCACCTAAAGGGTGGTGGTAGTCTGGAACTCACTGCCTGAAAGGGTGGTGGAGACAGAGACCCTCGTAACATTTAAGGAATATTTAGATGTAATGCCAGGGCATACAGAACTATGGGCCAAGAGCTGGAAAATGGGATTAGAATAGTTGGGTGATTTAAAGTAAAATTTTTGAAAGTTTATTTATTCGTCACAAGCAAGGCTTTCGTTAACACTGCAATGAAGTTACTGTGAAATTCCCCTAGCCACCACACTCCTGCGCCTGTTCGGGTCAATGCACCTAACCAGCATGTCTTTCAGAATGTGGGAGGAAACTGGAGCACCCAGAGCAAACCCACGCCGACACGGGGAGAACGTGCAAACTCCACACAGACAGTCACTCAAGCCAGGAATCGAACCCGGGTCCCTGGCGCTGTGAGGCAGCAGTGCTAACCATTGTGCTACCGTGCCGCCCAGTTTGTCTTTGAACCGCACAAACGCAATGGGCCAAAGGGCCTTTTTCTGTGCTGTAGACCTCTATGGTTCTATGAAGCGTAATCGGAGAAAAACATTGACAGTAGCCAAAGAAGTGTACATTACTAGGGTTAACTAAAAGCTTGATCAAAGAGAAAGCTTTTAAAGAGGGTTCAAAAGAGATTAATAAAAAAGGCTGAGAGGCTTCTGGAGGAAACTCGAGTTCAGGGGAGATGCCCGAAGGAATAGCTGGAAATGATGAGGGAAAAGATGAGTTAAATGGAAGCGAGTCAAGCTCGCTTAAGGAAAGGGACTCAGAATAAACATTATTTAAAACATTCAGAAAGAAACATAGTCATTTTAGTAGGAATTTTTGAAAGCAATTTAAAAATTATTGGCATCCATCCATCTCCGGAGACAATGGACCCCGCCCATTAAGTACATCACTTCTGTACTGAACATTGTCTTTGTGTCTGGAGAAGCTGATTCATTGGTGGTATTCCCATAGTCCCTCCCACTGCTGAGACAACTGAATCGCATTGGCCCGAGGTTTGATTTATGTTTTTCCCTTCTGGTGAGCTCTCTTTTCAACTATCTGGTCATTTCTTTTGTCTTCTCCTTTTTTCCACGCCCTTCCTGACTGCTTGTCTCCAGGCAACAAGGCCTTTCCACGCACTGATCCCAGTCAATCTAAAGTCTCATTGGCAGACATCCTTGTATTGTAGCAAGGGACAGCCCGTTGGTTGCATGCTGATGGTAAGCTCGCAGCAGAGCTTGTCTCCATCCAATTTGGTCATGTGACCCAACCAACAAGTTGCTGCAGTCTCAAGAGGGCCAGCATGCTCAGGAGGGCTGTACGTTGGCGTGCTTCCATGTTCAGCACTCTGCCTTGTCAGGGGATGCCCAATATTTGTCTGAGGCAGTGGAGGTGGAAGCTGCTCAGCTGCTTTTCTTGGCTTGCCTAGGTTGTCCATGCCTCACTACTGGGGAGGATGCTGAGAACACAAGCCTCATGCACGTGGAATGTAGTATTTTTGGTTAGCTTTAAGTAGGACTTTTAAAAACATTAGAAAAATTATTGGCATCCATCCAATTCGGGAGAGAGTGGGCTCCACCCGTGGTGTACGTCACTTTTGTACTAAATACTGTCTTTGTGCCTGTAGAGGCTTGACTTCTCCATACTTGACATCTTGGTAAACCTGCTGCTGATTTTGGCATCAAGGGAATTGCTGGTAATTGTTGCGACCTCCAGAGTGAAGTTTTCAATATCGATAGAAGGTGAAACCTTTACTTCCTGGTCCATAACTTTGGTCCTGACACTGACTGTCGATCCTTGCAAGCCTGGGAGAATTGACCTTCGTGCTGTTGCAAGTGAACGTCAGTATGGGATGCCAGCACGGTGGGTCATCAGCGGACCACGAGTTAGGACATTATGCATGTTAGTCGTGGCATGTCATCCTGCCAAGTCGAACATCTTGCCGGCGGCTCTGGCACACAGGTAGACACCCACATGTGAGTCACCAAAAGCATAGAATAGCAACATGAAAAAAAATACCAAAGAGAGTCAGCACCAGGGTGCAGCCTTCCTTCACACCACTGCTGATTTTATAAGCCTCCAATGAAGCTTTTGTAACTGACAAAACTGTGTATATACTCATGGAAAGAAGAAATGATACCAAGGGGACCAAGTGGGCAGCCTATTTTAGGCAGCAGTTTATAGAGTCTGTCTCTGCTCCCAAGGTCGAAGGCCTTGATGAGGTCTACAAAAAGAATGTAGAGTACTCTGCGCTGTTTCCGCCACTTCTCCTGTAACCACCAAATTGAGAAAATCATGTTAACTGTTGCCCTGAAACTGCACTGAGACTCTGGGTAGATGCACAATGTCAGCGTCTGATTGGAGCAATGCGAGCAAAGACCTTCCCTGTAACACGTAATGAATTAATGCCTTGGTAATTGTTAAAGGGGAGGCAATGGCCCCTGGACTAGACTAATAATCCAGAAACTCAGCTAATTTTCTGGGGACCCAGGTCTGAATCCCGCCACAGCAGATGGTGGAATTTGAATGCAATAAAAAAAATCTGGAATTCAAAGTTGAATGATGACTATGAAACCATTGTTCATTGACAGAAAAACCTATCTGGTTCACTCATGTCCTTTATGGAAGGAAATCTGCCGTCCTTACCTGGTCTGGCCTACATGTGACTCCAGAGCCACAGCAATGTGGTTGACTCTCAACTGCTCTCTTTTTTAAAAAGTAAAGTGTATTTATTAGTCACAGGTAGGCTTGCATTCACACTACAATGAATTTCCTGTGAAAATCCCCTAGTCGCCACACTTTGGCACTTGTTTGGGTACACTGAGGGAGAGTTTAGCATGGCCAATTCACTTAACCTGCACATCTTTGGACTGTGGGAGGAAACCCAGAGCACCCGGAGGAAACTCACGCAGACACGGGAGAATGTGCAGACTCCGCACAGACAGTGACCCAAGCCGGGAATAGAATCCGGATACCTGGCGCTGTGAGGCAGCAGTGCGAACCACTGTGCCACCCTGCTACCCTGAGGCACCCAGGGATGGGCAATAAATGCTGGACAGCCAGTAATGCCCATGTCCCATGAATGAATGAAAAGAATGTCACTGTGATCCCTTTTGTTCTTGTGCAAGGTGACTATTTTTGTGTCACGCATGTCTTAAGGCGCAAATCTTTCCTTCCAGCAGAGACAATAAAGTTCATGGAGATGCTGCAGCAGAGCTGGTTTTCGGTTTTGGAGGATTTCAGATGGAATGCCATCATTTCCTGGGGCTTTACCACCGGCATGATGTTCATTGGCCTTGTTGGGCTCTACTATGGTGGACTCACTGTCCAGTTGCTTCATAACAAGAAAGTCTGGAATGGCGCTGAGAGCTTGGTCAGTGACAATATTCTCTGTTTCATAGAGTTTGAGGTAGTTCTCGACTCACCTTTCCATCTGCTTGCTTCAGAGGTGATCATCCCTGTCTCTGGTTGTGTTGCTTTCTTGAATATTTCATATAACCTTCCAGCATCCCTCCATTCAGCAGCAAATCAAATCCTATTGCAGAGTTTCAACCAGTGTTGGTTTGCTCAGGGGTGGGCGGTCTTTAGAGACTTGGTTCTCGCAGCTCTGAGAGCATTTAGATTTAGTTAAACCAGAGAGTTCGAAGGTGTTGCACAGGCCATCCCACTTTGATACCCCACCCTCGGGCATTGTTGTCTAAAACAGCATGACCGAGGATGATGAGGAGCTCCTGGGCCCTTTCTGGGGTCAGTGGGTGGCAAGTATTGATCCCTGAATGATCTTTCCTCTTTGAATGGTCTATTTTCCTTGGCTGAAGCCTGACCTTGCTGGACTCTAGGGAGAGATCAGTGTCATAGTCAGCATTGTGATAACTATGAGTGATAAGGATACTGTTAAGGGTGGTATGACTGGTGATGTGATATAGCTGGTGCCAGTGGCGTGATCTCCAGTGTCTCCAGGACACTTTGTGGCTTAGTTTGGTGGCAGCTGCTTGTCACACAGAGTCCATGGTAGCAGCATAATACCAGCAACCTCTGTCCTTTTTTGTTCCTCTTGCCGATTCTCTGGTGCCCTTTGCATGTTGGCCAAGTTGTCTAGTAGGCACCCACTCTTGTGTTGAAGTTCCCTAGAAAGTAGAGTCCTTTGGTGCTGGGGATTCTGGGCAGTGTCAAGGACCTCATAAAATTGACCCTTGACATCTGGATTGGAGGTGAGTGCTGGAGTAATTGAGCCTGCACTTGTTGACAAGTGAAGGGTAAGAGGAGAGTAAGAGGTCTCTCTGAGCTTTCTGTAGGAGGGGGGGTGGGGGGGGGGGTGCGGGGGGTTCAATCTCTGTGAGTAGGGTGTTTTTTATTGTGAAACTCTCTCCAAACTCATGGCTTGTCTCTCATGTTTTCCCCTGCCAGTAAAATGTGTAGTGTTTACCTTTAAGGGATCCACTTTGAGCAAACCCAGTTTCATGCAATGCAGCAATGTCCACACTGAGTCTTGTAAGCTCTTTGTCAATCATGGCTGTCTTGTGAGCATCATCAACCTGAAGAGGGTCATCAATAAGGCCAGGATCCAGGATGCACATTCCAGCTCCAGTCTTCTTTGTCGAGTTACCACCTATGGGACTCCACTCCGGATTTTCTGTTGGGGTTCACTCCCTTTGCCACCTTCTTTCCTGAAACACCCACAAGACCGTGGGGCTATTTACCCATAGCTGTGTGCCTGGTCCATGTGCACCAGGGTAGAACCACAGGCCAGTAGGCCTGTATGCCATGTGTCTGCGGGCCAGGCCTCCCCTGAGTCCACTATCACTTAGCCTGGCTCCTTGAGGAACCCAATGTCAGCACAGGGAGGCACTCCATAGGGCTTGCTGATGAACAGGAGACACTTACACGCTTGGCAGCCTTCCTGCCATGGTGATACTGTGAGCCAATGGTGAGACCTGAAAGCAAGAGATGGCAAGCAGACTGGCCACTACACATCCACTACACTGGCACACTTGATGCATTACATCAACCGGAGGCGCACAAACATTTTTAACTGCTTTCAATTGGGAAGAACATTTTCATGGAGTCATTGGGCCCTGTTTTGCCATTTTGATTCTAAGTGCTGGGCAGATTTGAAACTGGGAGTGTTTCAGATCCAACTTCTAGACTCGTTCTCAGGTGCCCCCATACGCACTCCGCCTGAAAAAATATCAGCGACTCTGAATCGCGCTGCACAAGCTTGTGCACGGGGCTTAACGCACCCAAAATCCTGCAGCTCCGATCAGCATCTCCAACTGCGCATGCGCAGAAAACAAAATGATAGAATACTGCTCCCCGCCACATCCCTCCCGGGCTGGATAATGCCTCCCCCTGGCCCCCACAGACATTGCCCCACCCCCACAACATTATTGACCCCCATATCCTTCCACCCTCTCTGCCGCCCAGACTGACCGAGGGCCCCTCCCCCCATCCCCTGCACCGATCTCAGGCAGAGTGACAGGGGACCCCCCTTCCCCCTCACTGATCTTAGGCAGAGTGATAGCGGACCCCCCTTCCCCCTTACTGATCTCAGGCCAGAGTGGCAGGGGACCCCCCCCTTCCCCCTTACTGATCTCAGGCCAGAGTGGCAGGGGACCCCCCTTCCCCCTTACTGATCTCAGGCCAGAGTGGCAGGGGACCCCCCTTCCCCCTCACTGATCACAGGCCAGAGTGGCAGCAGAACCCCCCCCTTCCCCCTCACTGATCTCAGGCCAGAGTGGCAGCAGACCCCCCCCTTCCCCTTCACTGATCTCAGGCAGAGTGGCAGCGGACCCCCCATTCTCCACCTGGAGGGAAATGGTACTTTTGTGGAGCGTATCTGTTTCGCACCGATTCAGGATGGGCGAACGTGGCAGTAAAGGGAAAAGTGCCGGTAAGGTTGGACATGCAGCCCATTAAGTCAATTTAAAGGCACGCAAATGCATTTAAATGGCTGTCATGCCTGTTTCAGGCGCAGTCCCGATCACGGCCATTTTCAGGCCTTGGTAAAGGGGGAACCGGCGCGGAGCAGGACGCGGATCGCGCTACTTGCCTCACATCCAACTTTACCAAGTTTTTGCGCCCGGAAACAGGTGCAACTTCATGGTGAAATTGGGCCCACAGAATCCCTACACTGGAGAAGGAGGCCACTTGGCCCATCAAACCGATTTTTCAATATGGTGCTGGAAGCGAGGCGACGTCTTGCAAACTGTGTCCAGCATACCTTCTCATTCTTTTACTCTCATTCTACGCTTCTAAAACTTCATTCTAACTCTTTTGAATGGACCTATCTTGCATTAAGTTGATCTTTCTCTACACCCTAGCTATGACTGTAACACTACATTCTGCACTCTCTCGTTTCCTTCTCTATGAACGGTATGCTTTGTCTGTATAGTGCACAAGAAACAATACTTTTCACTGTATGCTAATACATGTGACAATAATAAATCAAATCAAATCAAAGTCTGCACCGACAACAATCCCACCCAGGCCCAAAACCATAGTACCATGTAATTACGCTGCTAATCCATTGACAGTAAGGGGTAATTTAGCGTGGCCAATCCACCTAACCTGCACATCTTTGGAGTGTGGGAGGAAATTGGAGCACCCGGAGGAAGTTGGGGTCTGATGATGCAGTTGTATAGAAAGTTGGTTCGGCCGCATTTGGAATACTGCGTCCAGTTCTGGTCGCCACACTACCAGAAGGACATGGAGGCTTTAGAGAGAGTACAGAGGAGGTTTACCAGGATGTTGCCTGGTATGGAAGGCTTAGTTATGAGGAGAGATTGGGTAAACTGGGGTTGTTCTCACTGGAAAGACAGAGGATGCGGGGTGACCTAATAGAGGTGTATAAAATTATGAAAGGCATAGATAGGGTGAACAGTGGGAAGCTTTTTCCCAGGTCGGTGGTGACGTTCACGAGGGGTCATAAGTTCAAGGTGAGGGGGTGGGGAGGTTTAACACGGATATCAGAAGGACGTATTTTACGCAGAGGGTGGTGGGGGCCTGGAATGCGCTGCCGGGCAAGGTGGTGGAGGCGGACACACTGGGAACGTTTAAGACTTATCTAGATAGCCACATGAATGGAGTGGGAATGGAGGGATAAAAAAGAATGGTCTAGTTTGGACCAGGGAGCGGCGCGGGCTTGGAGGGCCGAAGGGCCTGTTCCTGTGCTGTATTGTTCTTTGAAACCCACACAGGCATGGGGAGAATGTGCAAACTCCACGCAGACAGTCACCCAAGGCCGGAATTAAACCCGGGTCCCTGGCACTGTGAGGCAGCAGTGCTGACCACTGTGCCACCATGCCGCCCTTTTCCTGCACCTCATTCAATGAAGTTTATTGGATTTTGTCTCCATTACTTGATCCATAGACATTTGCTCAAGGCAGAAAACTGCCTCAATCAGCAAATCGCGACAGAATGAAATATTTATTTTAAAAATACCCTGCAATGGGGAACAATTTCTGCAAATTGGTATCATTGAAGGCTGCAAGACGAATCAGGAGTTACAGGCAAGAGGTTGTTGTTTACTAGGGGTAGGAGGTGGTGATGATGGGGTGGGAGGGGATGGGTATAGGAGCAACAACAGGCCAACATTGGTGTTATTTTTCTGGTTTCCCTCCTCTACCCACACTTCCCTACCCCTCCCAGGTTGTAAAAGTATAGATTAGACAACAAATGCGATCATTATGTTCTCTGTAGCTGCTGACATGCGAAAGGTCACCATGATCCTATTTGAAACATCTAACTGGACTGTATCAGTTTTCAGACACAGCTGATGTTCTTTCAAACAGAAATAAAGAAATGTCTGAACAGGGAAGAAATAACTGACCTTGCTGAGAACAAGGGGCGGCACGGTAGCACAGTGGTTAGCACTGCTGCTTCACAGCTCCAGGGTCCTGGGTTCGATTCCCGGCTCGGGTCACTGTCTGTGTGGAGTTTGCACATTCTCCTCGTGTCTGCGTGGGTTTCCTCCGGGTGCTCCGGTTTCCTCCCACAGTCCAAAGATGTGCGGGTTAGGTTGATTGGCCAGGTTAAAAATTGCCCCTTAGAGTCCTGAGATGCGTAGGTTAGAGGGATTAGTGGGTAAAAATATGTGGGGGTAGGGCCTGGGTGGGATTGTGGTCGGTGCAGACTCGATGGGCCGAATGGCCTCCTTCTGCACTGTAGGGTTTCTATGATTCTATGATTCTATGAGGTCGGCTTTGAGATCACCAAGTTAGAACGTTGTTCATACTCCATTCCAGGAACTGAGTCTATGATCTACTTTCATACTTTAAGCTAGAGTGGGAAAATGATGGAGGAGCACAGCACATCAGTGCAAAAGGTAAGGCTGAAAACTTTGCAACAATCTTCAGCCACAAGTGCTGAGTGGATGACTCAACTTGACCTCCTCTGGACGTCCCCAGCATCACAGATATCAGTATTCAGCCAGTTTGATTCACTCCATGGGATATCAATTTATGGGGCGGCACGGTAGCACAGTGGTTAGCACTGCTGCCTCACAGCTCCAGGGACCTGGGTTCGATTCCCGGTTTGGTTCATCGTCTGTGTGGAGTTTGCACATTCTCCCCGTGTCTGCATGGGTTTCCTCCGGGTGCTCCGGGTTTCTTCCAAAGATGTGCGGGTTAGGTTGATTGGCCATGCTAAATTGCCACTTGGTGTTCCAGGATGTGTAGGTTAGAGGGATTAGATGGGTAAATGTTGGGATTGTGGGGATAGGACTTGGGGTTGGATTTTCGTCGGTGCGGACTCGATGGGCTGAATGGCCTCCTTCTGCACTGTAGGGTTTCTATGTTATGCTTCTGAAGGCACTGGATAATGCACAGGCTGACAATTTTTCAGCAATAATATTGGAGACTTGTGCTCTGGAATTTGCCACCCCGCTAGCCAAGCTGTTCTAGTACAGCTACAACATTGGCATCTACCTGGCAATGTGGAAAATCACCCAGGCAGGCTCGAGTGCTGCTTTGTTGGATGAGGCATTAAACCAAGATTTTGTATATTTTTTAGGGACCTAAAAGATTCAATCTTATTGTTTCAAAGACGAACATGGGACTTTTCCCAATGGCCTGGATACTATTGTTCCCTCAACCAGTGCCACCAATAACAAATAACTCATTGGCCCAGATCTTCCAATCTCCAACGTGTCATATCCCGGAATATGGATTGGGGGACCCCCCCAGATGTCATAGGACTTTGATGCAGGAGTAAGCCATTCGGCCCTTCGAGCCTGATCCACCATTCAACAAGATGATGTGGTCTTAACTCCATTTTGCAATCATCCCCCATAACCCTTGACATCCTTGTCTATCAAAAATCTGTCTATCTCTGCCTTGAATAAATTCAATAAGTCAGCCTCCACTGCTTCCTGGGGAAGATAATTCCACATCCTAAGGATCCTTTTGAGAGAAAAAAAATCCTTCCTATCTCTGTCTTAAATGGTAGACCTCTTATTGTTAAACTGTGATGCCTGGTTCTAGTCTTCCCCACAAGTGGAAACATCCACCTAGAATCTACCCTGTCAAGTCCCCTCAGGATCTTATATGTTTCAATAAGATCACCTTTCATTCTTCTAAACTCCAATGAGTAAAGGCCCAACCTTTTTGACTTCTCTTCATTAGGTCATTCCCCGCACCAGGACTACATTGGAATTGCCCAGGACGTTTAAGCTTCTTTTGGGAAATTATGCTGCATCTGCAACCCTCCAAATCAAACTCCCCGACCCCATAATCCATCCTTGACTAACCCACCACACCGCTTGAGCCTCCCACTGCCTGACTACACCCCACCCCACACTGGACTATCCAACCCACACCCCTTGACTCCTCCCAACTACTCCCCCAATCTTTGACTCTCGGCTGACTACCATCAACCCCTACCCATGTACTACCTTCCCACAAACCCCAACCCATGAATATCCCAAAACCCAATTACTCCATTCCCCAACACCCCTGGCTGACATCCCCCAACTGACCCTCCCAACACCCCTAACCCACCTTACTACCCCCGATTCCCTGATTACCCTCCCACTCCAGGCCCCTATGGCCAGCCCCTCTGACTAAGACCCTCCACCTCCAACTACCCCATCACGCCCATCCTCCTCAAACTACCTCCCCAACCAACCCTCGTGACAACCCCTAACCTGATTACTTCTCCCACCCTGACCAAACCCCAGCCTGACCTATCACATCACGCACTCACCTTGCGTGCTTGATAAAAACAAACTACTACAGATGCTGGAATCTGAAACAAAAACAGAAAATGGCGGAAATTCTCAACAGGTCTGACAGCATCTGTGGAGAGAGAATAGAACCAACGTTTCAAGTCTGGATGACCTCATCCAGACTCAGGACGTTTGCTCTATTCGCTCCACAGATGCTGTCAGACCTGTTGAGAATTTCCACCATTTTCTGTTTTTGAATCCTACATGTTTACCTTCTCTCCTAGCTTGTCGAAGTGGCTGGGCAATTTAAGCCTACAATAGTAAGATAGCTAGTGCTGTAAAAAGGGATCATTGTTTCACTTTCCCCCGAAGATGCTGCACTGCACTGAAGAGCTCTGTTGCATCTTTCTCAGAGGGTCCAGGTCAGAGGTCCGAGAGAGAACATGCATCTTCAGACTAAGGTAAGTAAAAAAAGAATGGAGTAGCAATCCGACAGTGATTGCCATTCCACAGAAGATTCAGCCCATTATTCATAGCGTGCTGTAAATGGAACTTTGCTATGAACAAAAATGCTGCTGTGTTTGCCTACAGATACGGTGACTGGAGATAGATATATTTCTAATTAAAAAAATGGATAAGGGGAGTGTGGGGACCAAGTGGGGAGGTGGATTTGAGACCAGGGAGAGATCAGCCATGATCTGATTGAATGGCGGAGCAGGCTCGAAGGGCTTCTCCTCCTAATTCCACTGTTCCTATGACAACAGTTCAAAAGTAATTCATTTACCTGTGAGGTGCTTTGGTAGGTCTTGAGAATACGAAAACATTTCGAACAATGTTGACTTATTACAACACATTTAGCCAGTAGGTCGTCAAATGAACTTGATCAGTGCTTTTTATGACAGTGGTTAAAGGGAATATTTGCAATTTAGCAGAAATAACCATTGGCTGGGGAACAATAGATGCTGTGTTCACTAGGAAGGTTCCAGAGTCTGGTTGCAGAAAGTAATTACTTTGCTCGTTCTTTAATCCTTGGGGAAAAAATAAAATATGCGTTTAAAAAGCATAAGCAATTTGAGATGTAATATTGCTCGGGAGGGGGGTGGGGGGGAGGGGGGGGGGGGTGGGTGGTGCTGATGCTGAAAAACATGATTCATTAAACCTGGTTCTGAGTGAAAAAGCTATATGTTCGAGTTTTGGCACAGAGATTTGAGCACAGAAACCCAGGCAGACAGTCAAGTGCAGTCATGAGGAAGTGCTATATTGTAGGAGTTGCTTTCTTTTGGAGGGGATCTCAAACAGATGCGCTGTCTGCTGTCCCAGATCGACATAATAGACCTCTAAGCACTATTTCAACAAAGAATAGAGAAGTTGTGACTTACTGTCCAGGCCAATATTAATCCCACAATCAGCATTACTAAAAACAGAATGTCAATTCATTAACATGGTCTCTGCTCGCAAATTTACTGCCGTGTTTCTGACATTACAACAGCGACTACACTTCAAAAGTACTTCATTGGTTGGGAAATCCTGAAGTCATGAAAGGCGTTATGCGAATGAAAGTAATTCTGTTATATTTCAATATAACACGTGGCACAGTGATTAGCACTGCTGCCTCACAGCGCCAGGGACCCGGGTTCAATTCCCGGTTTGGGTCACTGTCTGTGTGGAGCCTGCATGTTCTCGTTGTGTCTGCGTGAGTTTCCTCTGGGTGCTCCGGTTTCCTCCCACAGTCCAAAAGACGTGCTGATTAGATGCATTGGCCATGATAAATTCTCACTCAGTGTACCCAAACGGGCGCCAGAGTGTGACGACTAGGGGATTTTCACAGTAATTTTATAGAAATTATTATAGGATTATTGAAACCCTACAGTGCAGAAGGAGGCCATTCATCCCATCAAGCTTGCACTGACAACAATTTCATCCAGGCCCTATCCCCATAATCCCATGTATTTACCCTGCTAGTCCCCTGACACTAAGGGTCAATTTAGCATGTCCAATCCACCTAACCAGCACATCTTTGGAGTGTGGGAAGAAACTGGAGCACCCTGAAGAACCCACGCAGACATGGCAGTATTAATGTAAGCCTACATGTGAAACCAATAAATAAACTTTAAAATGATGTTAGAGCAGTGGTGGACAATCTAGTGCCCGGGAGCCAGATATGGTCCATCTGGGTTCAGAGTGTGGCCCACGAGACAGTTGCCCACATGCAGAGTTGTCACATTCCGCTGATTTCTGGCAGCATAGATTTTTCTTACCAGCATGACTCAAGTGACACATACATAAAGACAATGACACAAAAATAAATGGAAAGGCAAGTTGTGAGAGGAATACAGTTTACAAAGAGATATTGGTAGGTTAATAAGAACATAAGAACATAAGAAATAGGAGCAGGAGTAGGCCATCTAGCCCCTCGAGCCTGCCCCGCCATTCAATAAGATCATGGCTGATCTGACGTGGATCAGTACCACTTACCCGCCTGATCCCCATAACCCTTAATTCCCTTACCGATCAGGAATCCATCCATCCGCGCTTTAAACATATTCAGCGAGGTAGCCTCCACCACCTCAGTGGGCAGAGAATTCCAGAGATTCACCACCCTCTGGGAGAAGAAGTTCCTCCTCAACTCTGTCTTAAACCGACCCCCCTTTATTTTGAGGCTGTGTCCTCTAGTTTTAACTTCCTTACTAAGTGGAAAGAATCTCTCCGCCTCCACCCTATCCAGCCCCCACATTATCTTATAAGTCTCCATAAGATCCCCCCTCATCCTTCTAAACTCCAACGAGTACAAACCCAATCTCCTCAGCCTCTCCTCATAATCCAAACCCCTCATCTCCGGTATCAACCTGGTGAACCTTCTCTGCACTCCCTCCAATGCCAATATATCCTTCCTCATATAAGTGGGCAAAAAGTTGGCAAATGGAGTATAATGTGAGAAAATCTGAAGTTGTTCATTTTGGAAGGGAGAAGATGTTTTTCCCTCAGGGGAGAGTCTAGGACCAGAGGGCATAAGATCTGAATAAAGAGGCATCAATTTAAGATTGAGGTGAGGACGAACTTCTTCGCTAAGAGGGTTGTGAGTCTTTGGAACTCCTTTCCACAGACAGCACTTCCCACTGCCTTGACAAAGCAGCCAGCATAATTAAGGACCCCACGTACCCTGGACATTCTCTCTTCCACCTTCTTCCTATGGAAAAAAGAAACAAAAGTCTGAGGTCACGTACCAACCGACTCAAGAACAGCTTCTTCCCTGCTGCTGTCAGATTTTTGAATGGACTTACCTTGCATTAAGTTGATCTTTCTCTACACCCCAGCTATGACAGTAACACTACATTCTGCACTCTCTCGTTTCCTTCTCTATGAACGGTATGTTTTGTCTGTATAGCGCGTAAGAAACAATACTTTTCACTGCATGTTAATGCATGTGACAATAATAAATCAAATCAAATCAAATGCTATGGGGGCAGAGTGCTTGTGCATATTTAAGACTGAAATAGATTTTTGATCAGTAAGGGAATCAAGGGTTACAGGGAAAGGGCAGGAAAGTGAACGTGAGGAATGTCGGATCAGCCATGGTCCTATTGAATTGTGGAACAGGCTCAAGGGGCCAAATTGCCTACTACTGTTCCTATTTATTATGGTCTATGGCCTCCAGTTTCATCTCACAATCCAAAGATCTGCAAGTTAGTGGAATGGCCATGTCAAATTGCCCCTTGGTGTTCAAAGATGTGTAGTTAGGTGGATTAGCCATGGTTACATGGTGGTGTTACAGGGATAGGGCCTGGGTGGTTTGCTCTTTTGGAGAGCCAGTGCAGACTTGATGGGCCGAATGGCCTCTTTCTGCACCGTAGGGACTCTGCAGTGACTGACCATTCCTAATTTTATGGGATTGTCCTGCAGTTGAGCCCACCACATCCGGGACACTGCTTTTCATGTAATCTGAGCCTTTAAATTTGATTTGATTTGATTTATTATTGTCACATATATTGGTATACAATAAAAAGTATTGTTTCTTGTGTGTTATATAGACAAAGCATACCATTCATAGAGAAGGAAGGGGGAGGGTACAGAATGTAATGTTCCAATCATAGCTAGGGTGTAGAGAAAGATCAACTTAATATAAAGTAGGTCCATTCAAAGGGCTGGTGGCAGCAGGGAAGAAGCTGTTCTTGAGTCGGTTGAGACGTGATCTCAGACATTTGTATATTTTCCTGGATAGGTGAAAAAGAGCATGTCCAGGGTGCATGGAGTCCTTGATTATGCTGGCTGCTTTTCAGAGACAGTGGGAAGTGTAGACAGAGTCAATGGATGCGAGGCTGGTTTGCGTAATGGATTGGGCTATGTTCACATCCCTTTGTAGTTTCTTGCGGTCTTGGACAGAACAGGAGCCATACCAAGCTGTGATACAACCAGAAAGGATGCTTTCTATGGAGCACCTGTAAAAGTTGGTGAGAGTCACAGTGGGCATGCCGAATTTCCTTAGCCTCCGAATTGGTGCTGTGACCTTTCTCCTGCTGTCTCTTCCACCTCTGGCACTGCCCACCACCCCACTCTATAGGACTCCCTGCACCATCCTTCGGGAAAAAGATACAAAAGTCTGAGGTCATGTACCAACCGACTCAAGAACAACTTCTTTCCTGCTGCCGTCACACTTTTGAATGGATTTACTTTGCATTAAGCTGATCTTCTTCTACACCCTAGCTATGCTTGTAAAACTACATTCTGCACTCTCGTTTCCTTCTCTATGAACAGTATGCTTTGTCTGTATAGCACGCAAGAAACAATACTTTTCACTGTATGCTAATACATGTCACAATAATAAATCAAATCCAAAGTGCCCCAATTATATTTTTCCTCTTTTCTCTCTCTGTGTGTAATTATCTTGCAATTGTGTCTTTGCCTATATATGCCGTGTTTGTGAACTAACCTCCACTTACCTAACGATGGAGCAGCGCTCCGAAAGCTCGTGATTCCAGATAACTTGTCGGACTTTAACCTGGTGTTGTGAGACTTCTTACTGTCTCTTTCTCCCACAGAGTTGCCCACTTGGCATCACAAGTGCCACAAGTGTTTTTCACTTTTTTTTTCTCTCTCTCCAAAGGCTGCGATTTGGGGATGCTCCCTAAGTAATGAGGGTGGGGTTCGCCAGTGAGCGTGCGTCAGTGGAGGGAGCGTGGATCAATCAGGGAGCGTGGATCAATCAGGAAGTGTGGATCAATCAGGGAGCGGGTGTCAGTGGAGGGAGCGTGGATCAATCAGGAAGCGTGGACCAATCAGGGAGCGGGTGTCAGTGGAGGGAGCGTGGATCAATCAGGAAGCGTGGACCAATCAGGGAGCGGGTGTCAGTGGAGGGAGCGTGGATCAATCAGGAAGCGTGGACCAATCAGGGAGCGGGTGTCAGAGGAGGGAGCGTGGATCAATCAGGAAGCGTAGACCAATCAGGGAGCGGGTGTCAGTGGAGGGAGCGTGGATCAATCAGGAAGCGTAGACCAATCAGGGAGCGGGTGTCAGTGGAGGGAGCATGCATGAACCAGGGAGTGTGTATCAATCAAGGAGCGGGTGTCAGTGGAGGGAGCGTGCGTGAGCCAGGGAGTGTGCATCAATCAGGGAGTGTGCATCAATCAAGGAGCGGGTGTCAGTGGAGGGAGCGTGCGTGAGCCAGGGAGTGTGCATCAATCAGGGAGCGTGTGCCAACGGGCGCGCTGGAAAGCGGCGAGGCGGAAGTGGGAGGGAGGCGGCTGGTGTGCGTCAGCGCGAGCGGGGCCAAGGGCTCGAGCGGGCAGCCGAGCGAGAGAGAAATAATAAAGCACTGAACTGAGGGGGGAAAAAAGGTTAACGCGGAGAGGGAGGAAAGGAAAATAACCAGACAACAACAAACTCACAGCCGAGAGGAACGGCAGCGACAGTTTAAATAGAGATAAACAAACGGCAGGTAAGAGGCACCGGGCCTGTCTGCAGCCAGAAGTGGGACTGGCAGCGCGCTGTGTCTGGGCCGGCCTTCCCTAAACCAGCCTCCTGCTGCTTCCCTCCCTCTCTCTCTCTCTCTAAAGAAAGTCCACCTTTCCTGAGGGAGGTGGGGGAATAAACCACTCGATTTAAGATCATTAAAACAAAGATTAAAAGCTGCGGGGAGGGGGAGCCCGAACCCGTTATTTTGCACGTTGGCCGCACACGTTTGCGGGTTTCACTTTTAAACTGAGTGTGGGTTAAGTCTTTTTTTTTGAGTTAAAATTTGCTTTGGAGACAAATTGTGGAACTTTTATTTCCTCTTTCCCCCCTCCTCTCCTGTCAACCTAGATTGAACTGTGTTTGTCCACTCCATTGAACGCTGCCTTTCCCTATATTTTGGGGGGGGCAGATTTGACTGATTACTTTAAAAAAAAAAGTTTTGACTTCGTCTGTAACCCACAAAGTACGTTGTTTTTCAGTCATTAGTTTTCCAGGCTTACGTGCCTGTTGCTGTTCAGTGTTTTGTTGTAAGGCTGAAGTTGCAGCTGACTTAAGAGTTTTTCAGTCCCAATGCAAGGGGGGAAGAGAACTGGAATTAAGATGGTGTTTTAATTGAAACAAGTGAAAAGGGGAGCTTGTGTGTTGGGTAGGGGGTAAAAACTGGGGTTTTCGGAGAGGTGTGGATGGGGGTGGGAACACCAGTCCCATTTTTTTTGTCCCCAGAGCCTGAATGCCCAGAGGGCAGGTGGAGTTGTATGGATAGGCTAAAGGGGAAGGGTTGTCACTGTGCTCAGGGAAGGAGGTTTCAGGCAGACACATTGTATTTCCTGTCATACAGAAACTCCGTGACAGACTTGCTTCAGATTTACTTTCTCTGTGATCACAAGTGGAGTGGAAAGAACATATAGAACCCCAATGATGCCTCTAAATTGCAGCATAGTTATGTGCAGTGCTCTCTCATTCATAGCTGTCAGAATCATAGAATCCCTACAGTGCAGGAGGAGGCCATTTGGCCCATTGAGTCAGCACCAACTCTCTGACAGTAGTCGACCAGGCCCACCCCTCTGCACTATCCTCGTAACCCCATACATTTACCATGGCTAATCCATCTAACCTACACATCTTGGGGAAGCTAAGATGCAATGTAGAAGGCCAATCCACCTGACCCACACATCTTTGGACTTTGGGAGGAAACCAGACAAAATCCACACAGACATGGGGAGAACATGCAAACTCCACACACACTAACCCAAGGCCGGAATTGTACCTGGATCCCTGGTGCTATGAGGCAGCAATGTTAACCACTACGCCACTGTGCTGATCATAGTGATAACAGTGCTTTAATTAACAATATTTTGCTTTCATTCTGTTTGAAGAGCTACCTGCAGAAAATAGACATGATTTTATTTAAGTTTTAATGAAAGTTAAAGGTGAAGGAAAGTGTTTTTTGATTGAATGTTTGCATTGTTGAAAATCAGTTATTTTACAAAAGTTGCCTTTTTTTCATTTGGGGATATCTGTTTTTTGTGTTGATGGAAATTAACTTTTATGTAATTAGTATGTACAATGACGTTCCCAGAGAATCGGAGTCCATTTCATTGGAGTACTGCTTCTAAGAAGTACTTAACACAGGGGATTTGGTAACTGGGGAATGGGTGCTGTTCTGTTATATTGCAAAACAAGGAATGGCCTGAGTGGGAGATGGGGAACCTTGAGAACTGAAATGTAGAGACACTAATTAGGTGATTGGCAAACTTTAAAGTTTATTTTCCCTGTGAAGTGGGGTTGTATTGGAAAGTAAGTGCAGTATTCAATTTATAGCTTAACCAGCTAAACTACATGATATAACTACAAATTGTTGAATGAAGACTTGAAATAACATTAGACTGGTCTAAGATATAGCAAAGCGGATTGTGTGCCTGGACTACAGAATGTGAAAGACTATCCTGAGCAATCACCTCTGCAGGAAATGTCTCCATAACTCTTCTTTCCGGCTCAGCATCATTAAACCTGGAGTGAGTTGGAGGGACTCCGATACGCAGGGGAGGGGTTGGAATTTTTGGACAGTTTTATCCAGAGTACATTGAAACCCCAGAGGAAAACGCTGGTTCGAGGATCTGGGTAGAGGAATTTAGGACAAGTTGAGAAGGATGTCCCACAGATACTGGTCCTGTTCAGGGGTGATGTACTTGCTACTTGTGAAGAGAAGGAGAAAGAGTGCAGCTGCAATGCAGACGAAGGCAGCATGGCTCAGAAGGCTGTGTGGTGGTAGGGCATTGTGGTGGTTTGGGGGTTGGTGAAAGCAGCATTATGTGGTTGTATTAATAGACATTGTATTAATTAGGGATATAGATGGCATCTTCAGCCAAGGAGGAGAATCCCAGAGAGTGTGTAGCCTACTCAATGCTAGGGTAAGGGATATCAGGTGGCTAGCGAGGAACTTGTAAAATTAGAGAGGGGGAGTGGGCAGTGCGGTTAAATCCAGGTTTCATGGTCTATGTTGGAACAACAACATGGGAAGGAATAGTGAGGGTGATGTGCTGAAAGTCTTTTATGAATTAAACTCTAAATTAAAAAACACAAATGTGAGGGTAGCAATCTCTGGATTATTGTCCGAACCACCTGTAAATTTGCATAGGAGCAGACAGATCAGGAGAATTAACATGTAGTTGAAGGGTTGGTGTTGAAAATGGGGTTTCTTTTCATAGGACACTGGTACAAGTTCTAGGACATTAAGGAACTGTACCAATGGAACAGCTCCATTTGAATCAGGAAGGGATCTGTATCCTAGCAGAAAGAGTAAACAGAAAGGGCAAAGGCTTTAAACGAGTGAGGTGGAGAGATCTACAAAAACGTAGACAGCCTAAATATAAACAAAATAGGAAAGAATACAGTATGGAAAATACAGCAAGGGAATAAATAGAATAGAAATCTGAAAATATAGTTTGACATAAAGTGACAGGATATCTTTTAAAAATGAAATAAATGTTTGTACCGCAGTGTACATAGTGTCTGTAATAGAACAGGGAAGCTGGGATTAATCATGCATTGGGAGGAACCAGAACCAGTAGCAATTACTGAATCATAGCTACTGAAAAATCAGAACTGCAAGTAAAACATTCCAGTGTGTAACTTGTTCAGAAGAGATAGCAAGTGGGAAAAGCCGAGGCGAAGTAGCTGTGGATATGGAATCATCGGAGAAAAAAGGAATGCAGGTACTGACAAGACAAAAAGAAATCCATATGGATAAAAATAAAAGATGATAACGGAGCAATCACTGATGGGTGTAGTCTATAGAATATCTAATAGTACAGAGAGGTGGAGCAAGAAATGTCCAGCCAAATGAGGGAATTGAGTGCAAAGCATAGAATAATAATCATGGGGTTTTTGTCTGCCCCGATACAAATTGGTCAGAAAAGGTATGGAAAAGGAATAAAGTTCCTCATTTCTGAGCCAAACAAGGGAAGATTGGACTGGAGGATCTAGTAATAGGGAATGAACCAGAGTAGATAAGGGAAATAAAAGTAAGGGAACATCCAAGCCATAGTAACCATAACAGAATCCATAGAATCCCTGAAATCATAGAAACCCTACAGTGCAGAAGGAGGCCATTCGGCCCATTGAGTCTGCACCGACCACAATCCCACCCAGGCCTTAGCCCCACATATTTACCCACTAATCCCTCTAACCTACGCATCTCAGGACTCTAAGGGGCAATTTTTAACCTGGCCAATCAACCTAACCCGCACATCTTTGGACTGTGGGAGGAAACCGGAGCACCCGGAGGAAACCCACGCAGACACGAGGAGAATGTGCAAACTCCACACAGACAGTGACCCGAGCCGGGAATCGAACCCGGGACCCTGGAGCTGTGAAGCAGCAGGGCTAACCACTGTGCTACCGTGCCTGAAGAAGGAGGCCATTCTGTCCATTGAGTCTGCACTGACTCTTTGAAAGAGCATCCCATCCAGGCTCATCCCCCACCCTATCCCTGTAATCCTGCACATATATCATGACAAATTCACCTACTTTACACATCATTGGACACTAAAGGACAATTTAGCATGGCTAATCTACCTAACCTGCACATTGTTGGATTGTGGGAGGAAACCGGAGCGCACAGAGAAAACCCATGCAGACACGGGAGAACGAGCAAACTTCACACAGTCACCCGAGGCTGGAATCCAACCTGGTTCCTGGCACTGTGACGCAGCAGTGCTAACCGTTGTGCCACATTGCTGCTAACATAAGTATGACAAAAGCCAAGTTAATAGCTGTTTTGAGAGCCTTAGAATAGAACTTGCAGAAAATAAAAACAGTAGCAATGTAGAGCAACAACGGGAAATGTTTAAAACGGTGTTTAACAGAGTGCAGGAAAATATATTCTGCTTAAGAATGAACAAGCTATATGCTAAGGGGACTCGAAAGACAAGAAAATAACTGAGGATTTGTAAAGAAGCATACGATAAGTCCATAGAAAGTAGAGGAGTGCATGGTAATCGACAACGAGGAGGTTAGGAGAGAAGTTGAAAGATTAGGAAGGCAAAGAGGAACTATGAAATTAAACCATTAAGGAACATAAAATAAAGTAGTAAAATATTTCACTGTGCATCCATAGAAAGTGGGCTTGAGATAGGAATGGAGGGATAGACAGGATAATACCCTAGATAATGATAGAGAGCTAACAGAAAATCAAATAATTATTTCACTTAGATATTTATTCGCCAGCTAGAAGAGATAGGCATGACATCCAATGATGAGATGACTAATGAGGTCGGTGTATTTAAAATTAAAAGGGGAGGTATTGAATAAACTAATCAAACTTGGAGGATAAAGCTTAAGTCCAGATGTATTGCATCCACACGTTGCAAAAGATTTGGGGAAGAAATAGCAGGGGCATTATGTAATTAATGATTTGTTAGAAAAAAGTGTGGTGCCAGAGAACTGGCAGATGACCAACTTAATTCTTACATTGAAGGAGAACAGAACCAGTCAACTTGTCTTTGGTGGTAGGGTAAATTTGGAATTCCCACTAAAGGAGAGAATCGAAAAGCATCTAGAAAAGGAAACTTTAATAATGAACAGTCAGCATGGATTTCAAAAGAGAAATATTTGCTTTCGTAAATTTTGTATTCTTATCAATTAACAGTCAATAATTAAGATACAATTGTTTATCATACATTCCAAGTCAAACAAGACAAGCTAGCAGTAATTATGTGCCCTATGCCTATAATTTTGTTCAGCCGTATATACTAGCATCTTTTTGATTCGTTCATGGAATGTGAGCATCGTTGGCGAGGCCAGCATTTTTTGCTCATCTCTAATTTCCCTTAAGAATGTGGTGGCAAACCACTGCCTTGAATCTTTGGCGTCTATCTGGTGTGGGTACACATCACAGTGCTGTTGGAAAGGGGGTTCCAGGATTTTCACCCTGAGGCACTGAAGGAGCAGTAATGTAGTTCCAAGGATGCTGTGTGGCTTGGAGGGGAACGTGGAGGTGATGGTGGTGTTACCATGCATCTGCTCTGCTTGTCCTTTGAAGTGGTAGAGGTCGCAGGTTTGAAAGGTGCCATTGATGGAGTTTTGGTGAGTCTCTCCAGTACATCTTGTAGATGTTGCCACTGTACGTCGGTGCTGGAGGGAGTGAATGTTTAAGGTGGTGGATGGGATGCGGGCTGCTTTGTTCTGGATGGTGCTGAGCTGCTCAAGTGTTGTTGAAGTCACACATTCAGGCTAATGGAGAGTATTCCACCACACTCCTAACTTGTATCTTGCAGATCGTGGGCAGGCTTTGGGGAGTCATGAGGTGAGTTACTTGCCACAGATCGTACAGCTTCTAACCTGCTCTTATAGCCACAGTATTTAGGTGGTAGGTCCAGTTCAGGTTCTGGTCAGTGGGAACTCTCAGCTTGTTGGATACTAATGTAATTGAATGTCATGGGGAGTTGGTTCGATCCTTCCTTGTTGGGGCTGGTCATTGCCTCGCACTTGTGTGGCATGAATATTATTTGCCACTAATCAGCCCAAGCCTGGATGTTGTTCATGTTTTGCTGCATATGAGTAGGAGTATATCTTCATCTGAGGAGTTGCAAATGGTACTGAGCACTGCTGCAATAATCAGCGAGCATCCTCACTTTTGACCTTATGATGGAGGGAAGTTCATTGATAAAGCAGCTAAAAAGTCAGTGTCGGACACTAGATCTTCTGTGATAATGGCTACCTTTTACTGCTGAACCATCATTCTTCATGTCTGTAACCTCTTGGAACAACTTCCCAAAATTTCTTTGTCACATCATCTCCCTCTGTTTCCAGAAACACTCAATCTCATATTTCCAGCCAGTCTTTTGACTTCCTGCTTGAGATTTTACTGTGTTCCCAGTTTCTCTTTTATTTTTAACGTATTTATCATTTCAAAGCATTTGAGGCATTTTTGTATTTCAGAAGCACTGAAGAAATACTTGTTGTTGACTGACCCCAACACAGTATATAGGTCCTGCAACTCAAACTGATACTTTTACTTTAACAAGTGAACCACTTGTAATGCAAGTCAATATGGTATGAATGTTAGCTTTTTCCATGCATTACAAATTTAGCCTATTAAAATTTAATTAATGGTTAGTTTTGCAGATTGGAAAAGTGGAAGAGGTCAGACTTGAACAATTACTTAACTAATTTTTTTAAAAACAAGGTTTGCACACTCTGCTGATCCACAGGGGATAGCTTTCCAATTAAATGTTGAGAAAGCATGAAATATTTCGCTTAGGGTCATAAGAGATACTGGGCATCTATGGTAAGAACAGTATCTTCATTGAAAATTAGTTCACCAAAAATCTCAACTGGTGAGTGCAATTATGTGCTGTTGAGCCGGAAAGATCAAGACACCCCAGTCCAATCTCTGGACTGCGCTCTTCACTGCTGGAGGATTAGTGCCGGAAGCAATTGATATTAAGGACTCTTAGACTCTCGTAGATCATAGAAACCCTACAGTGCAGAAAGAGGCCATTTGGCCCATCGAGTCTGCACCAACCACAATCCCACCCAGGCCCTACCCCCATATCCCAACATATTTACCCGCTAACCCCTCTAACCTACGCATCTCAGGACTCTAAGGGGCAATTTTTATGGACAAAGAAAAGTCAACCAGGATCTCTCTTTGTACTCTCGTGACTCCCAATGGAAAATGCACATGTATGGATGTTGGGTGAAGGTGTGGTCAAGCTTGTTTCTAGTTGCTCTCTCTTTCTTCCTAATTTTTCATCATCAAGCTACTTGGGACCTTTATCAGAGCTTTTCTTGACTTCAAAAAGATTGGGGTCAGATCATTCAGAAATACAGTGACTCAATGACCTAAGACTGTGTTGTCCAAATTGCTAAACATCTTTTTTCAGAAACAAACCTGTTCCTTCAGTCTTGTATCATCGATACTTTGTATTCTGTTAACTATTGTGGGATTATGCAGGAGGATAGGACTGAATCCTTTCTTTTTGCTGAGGTTGACATGTGGGTTTTCTCTCTTGCCTCGAACCCACACAACTAGAAAGGTGACAGACAATCTGATCAGACTATCTTGAGTGCAGAAGGAGTGTGTGTTTCGTTTTTGAACAGCCTGCTGATTTTTGGTTATTTAATAGTTTGTCTGAAACCCAGAAGCAACAACAGAAGTTAATTTTTTTTTTCTCCCATCTCAAGAATGTTTCTGCACAGACACAGTCGGAACATATGGTTTCGTGTTAAGGTTGAGATAAACAAATTTTGGTGTGTTGCCTATTTTTACAAACTTTGAAAATTAAAAATTGATGTCGGTGGAAAGGAAGATTAGGCGAGGTGCATAATAATTGGCTGATTTGATTCTACCTTTTCCAGCCTAAAGATGTCCAAAGATGTTTGGATTAGGTGGATTGACCATGTTAGATTGCCCTGAGTGTCAGGGGGACTAGCTAGGGTAAATGCATGGGGTTATGGGGAGAGAGCCTGGGAGGGATTGTGGTCAGTGCAGACTCGATGGGCCGAATGGCTGCCTCCTGCACTGTAGAATTCTATGAATTCTAACCCCCACCAAAGGTGAAATTTCTGCTTCTTCTCTCCAGGACTGACAGGAAAAATTGCAGCCAAATAAAGGCAAGGGCTGAAAGTTTCATAATGAACTCTTGAGCAGTTTAATCCTAATCTAATAAACTACCAGAAAATGAAGTAAAATGTGTCATGGTGTTGGCTTTTCTCTTTTTGGATGTTTTGGGGTCAAAAAGCAGTTTTATTCACACAAACACACTCTATTTGATGCAGCAAGCCTCAGGAACTAAGCTTGGGATAGGTTTCCATGGGGTGAGTGAATGCTGTGTCCAATAAGACTTATTTCCAAGATGTGAATCTGTAAGTAATGTAAACATACGCCATTTCATTCACTTCCATTTATTAATTATTACATGCCTTTGTCAGCGCTGAAACCATGGCCTGATGAAGAAAGTGGTGTGAGAGCACGTGGTATAACCAGGAGATAAAACAGTTTTGTTTTCTGTTTGATCTCTGAGCATGTAAAAAATTACTGCTACTTCATCACCATTCTGATGAAGGGTCATTATTGACCTGAATGGTTAATTTTGTTTTTCTCCACAGATGCTCCTTGATCTGCTGAGTAATTCCAGATTTCCAGCATCTGCAAAATTTGGGTTTATATTTTTTTTAGTTTATGTACTTTAGCCCTTCTTTTCTGACGTCTTGTAAAAATAATTTTCCTATATCAGTTCCCTGAATATTTTATATAGTTGGAATCACTGATTTTCTTCTTTCTGGACTGTGTAGTTAAATCCTTAATTGTTTCTTGTGAACCAAACTGCAGACAGCACCTAGAAGTGTGCTTTAACCAGTGAGTTGTTCAATGTAGCTTCATTTCTATAGATTTACACTGTTCGGGTTATACATGTCAGCATCCGAATAACATTTAATTACTTCAGTGCATTGATAGGCATGAATGTTGGTTGCCTTTTTATTGCAAGCTCCCTTTCTAGGTCTTCTCCAGGTAATTCAGTTATGCAATTCGTAACATTTGCCATCAAACATAACTTGCCACATCCCTGCCTACTTCAGTTGCCATTGTAAATTCTTTGCCAAATCCTTTGCAGTGCCTTCTGTCTTTACTGTTTCCCAATTTGATTGTTTATGGCAAATAAAATTTCCATGACAAAAAAAATGGGCAGCACGGAAGCACATTGATTAGCATTGCTGCCTCACAGTGCCAGTGATCCAGGTTCAATTCTGGCCTTGGGTGACTGTCTGTGTGGAGTTTGCATGTTCTCCCTGTGTCTGCGTGGGTTTCCTCCGGGTGCTCCAGTCTCCTTCCACACTCCAAAGATGTGCAGATTAGGTTAATTGGCCATGCTAAATTGACCCTTAGTCAAATTAGATCCTCAGGGGGATTAGCAGGATGAATACTTGGTTATGGGGATACAGCCTGGGTGGGATTGTTGTCAGTGCAGGTTTGATGGGCCTCCTTCTGCACTGTAGGGATTCTGTGATTCTAAATAAGACACGCTTGTGCTTGATTTGAGTAGCTTTATGATTTATATAGCCTTGCGACACTTGATGGGAATCATTTTCCACCTTGCTCTGAATTTGACATTGCATCCTGTGTATTCCTATTTTCTAGGTAGTTTTAAAAAAATCTTACCACGTTCTATTTTGTTATTTTGTTGGAGAAACGTCTGTATAAAAGTGCAAACCAAATTGACCAAGTTGTTTATTTCTCTACCAGAGCAGTAATTTGGTTGTAGTTGTACTTGAAACAGACTGTGTAAGTGCATGTTTGTCTACCTAGCATTTTGAGTGCTTTTACAATTTAAATATTAATACATACATAAGTCTTGACTACCATTTGTTTTGAAAGATGTTGCTGCTGTAAGAATATTTTTATATTTGAGATCAATTCATGTCTTTGCATTGTAAGTGATGAGGTTTAAAGCAGTAACATTTTTGAACATAATGGATATATTCACAATAGTTATGCGTTGAGGCTTGCTTCATATAGTTTTCTCAGTATTTGGGCTGCTCCTGTAATTGGACCATTCTCCCTTTGTATTGAACTGTGACGTTTGTTGCTTTTTTTTTCGATTTGAGGTCTTTGTTCTTGTATCCTTTGGGTAGCAGAAGAATAGCAGTCTTAAATGGACTATGCAGATTACTCCACAGACTGGAATTGAAAATTAAACTAGGAAAAAGTTATTGCAGCAGATTTTACTCGATTACAAAACTTTGTATTCATGGTTCCTAGCCATGGGAAAATAAAAAATGGCACAGCATGTCTCTAGTCTAATCTAATGTCATAGAACGTGTATTACAAACATATTCATGAGATTGGTCTATCTTCATGGAGTCTCCATGCAGCCATTTTGACATGGATGCAGTACTGTGTGGCTGGAAAAACTGAAGAGATGGCAAACAACCCTGGCCTCCAGATATTCCGGGACAGGGAGAACCCAGGGAGAGAGAGAAAGGCCACCAGTGAAGGAACCACTTGGGAAAGAGAAACCACACTTGAGAGGAGGCAGAGGAAAAGGGACAGGCAGCAAAAGTGTTGTTGTAAACTCCAGGTAACGAGGATTTGGAAGAAATCTTGGACCTGAGAAAGTGGCAGAGGGTCACCAGAGATACCATGTAGGATCTCTGCTGTTGGCAAGACTGGGCTACTTCAGCTCAAGTAGTCCTTGAGGAGTTCTAATTGACATTCACGATACGTGACTTCGTTTTGTGCAGATCGAGACCAATTTCGATAGCCTGGCCATTGGGATTGACAATATTTTGATGAAATATTCAACTACAGGTTTGTTAAGGACCAGTAAGGGTTTTAAAACAGGCAAAGTTTGAAACCCTAAGTTCTAAATAAATGGTTTTAAACAAAATAGCTTTGCTATCCAAAGTCAGACAAGTAAAGCAATTTACAATAGTTATCTTGTATTCTAACATGAGATAAATATGAATTAACAGGCCATCTGTGGTTGAATGCATCAAACTGTGCAATAAATGGCAGATGTATAAATGGGTGGCACAGTGGTTAGCACTGCTGCCTCACGGCGCCAAGGACCCGGGTTCGATTCCCGGCTTGGGTCACTGTCTGTGTGGAGTTTGCACACTCTCCCCGTGTCTGCATGAGTTTCCTCCAGGTACTCTCTTTCCTTTCACAGTCCAAAGATGTGTGGGTTAGGTGGATTAGCCAAGCTAAATTGCTCCTTAGTGTCTGTGGGACCAGCTAGGGTAAATGCATGGGGTTATGGGGATAGGGCCTGGATGGGATTGTGGTCAGTGCAGACTCGGTGGGCCGAATGGCCGCCTTCTGCACTGTAGGATTCTATGTAACCAATATAGATTTCATGGATTTCTCATCACCTTACCTAGATTTCACTGTCCATGGTGAGTTACACAATCCATGAAAACTCTGACTCTGTCATGGGGGATTGCAAGACTTTTGAAGACTTAGGCCAGAATCCTCCCAAAAAATTTCTAAGTGTTGAATTAGTGTGAAAACTGGAGTAAATCACGCAGGGTTTTTTCAGCGGGGGTTTCAAAATGAATCTCTGCACTGCAGAGTACATGAGCGTGAATCATGACAAAAGTCAGTGGGTGGGGTCCATTCCCGCTGGAGAGGCCAGCAACACAGCGCTGTCAGTGCCGAGATCGGCACATGTGCAGTGGCCCTGCACTGCAGGCCTCCCGATTGCTGGCCAACTTAATCGCTGGCTCCTGCAAAGCTGGCCCTCCATGGCCCAGTCGCTGGCCCCCAGACCATGCTGAGCCCAGCCTTCCACCCCCCCCCCCCCCGGATCGAGCTGACAGATCCCCGAAAGTGGGGAGCTGCTGTAATCACCGCTGGAGTGAACCACTCTGCCGGGGGAGGGGAGGAGATGCTAGCAGGCTCAGAGACTTCAGTCCTGGGCCCGCTAATCATATTTAAAATATATGGCAATGTTAATTACCATAATTTATGCACGTCACCGCCGATTTCCACGCACGGATGTGACGCCACTGGAAATCTGGCGCTGGCCATCCAGCGCGGATTCCACGCATCGGGCGCCACTGAAATCTCCTGGTCTGTTGCTCTAACAGATTAGCACAATGGGATGGGCGAATCATCCCCCTAGGCTCTGAATTTCCTCAAAAGCCATTCAGATTGTACACCTTCCAATGTTTAATTCTCTTTATCCGAGACATCCTTCCATGAAAATCACATGGCTACACTCCATCTAATTACTGCCATGATTTCAGTGCTTGAGCAGACTTCTAGCTTAGCTCAGCTTGCATTGCCCTTGGGTTTCCCCAAACCAGTCTCCTGGCTGCATCAAGCTATAAATGACTCCCAGGGCTGCTTCTGAGCCCTAACCCTTTCCAACATAGACCCAGTGACCCTTTGTCACCCTCTCGGCTCCTCTTGATTTTTCCTGAGTCCTCACTACTTAGAGCCTGTCAAAGGCAGCACGTTTGCTGCTTGGCGCCTCCTCTTCTGCCTCCTGTCAGAGTGGTTTCTGTCTTTAGTGATTCCGACCAAAGGTCTCGTCTGTTGGTTCATCCTGGCTGGGAACTCTCACTCTGGGGTCTGTCTTTCTGTCCTGGGACTTTATATATTATGGTGCCAAAACTGGTTCCCCCGATTGTTGTTCTCATGCAGGTGCACTGCAGATTCCAGGAGGCCTAAGCCCTTTATCTGTAAAGGAAAACCAGAATGAAGCATGCACAACCTGTCGCTGTGCTGCATTCTGCACACGCACTGGAATTCATGGACCTGGTGGGAAATAGCAGGCTTCTGCCCAGGACAAGGTAGTTCACATTTCTCAATTGGTTAGGTAAACAATCAGAATCATTGAGGCGAGGTGATTGCTTATTTTCTAAATACAAATGAAGAATTGGATTTTCCCAAACCGATAACTTTAAGCTCAAGTAAATTAACCCCAGAGTCCCATAAATATCTGTCAGTTAAAATGTATGAAATATCTTGTGTATGTTGTGTAGGGCTGAGGTTCTCAACACTTTTGCTTCTGCACACTCCTATCCATGTTTTGAATTCAGGAAAGAAGTTGAGGCAATGGATCAGTGTGGGAACATTCAACTAGTTCTTTCATAGGAATAAAAGAAACCTATCATGTTAGATGTCATGAACTAAAGTTTTGAATGAGGAAAACTACATCGTCATTCAGTTTATTCATTATACAGATTTAAAACTCAAACACCTTAACTTGACTCTGAAATGGAAAGTAGGTGCAATTTTATGGAAACATAGAAAATAGGAGCAGGAGGAGGCCATTCGGCCCTTTGAGCCTGCTCCGCCATTCATTATGGTCATGGCTGGTCAGCCAACTCGGCCTAATCCCGCCTTTTTCCTATATCCTTTGACCCTCCGGTGCTATATCTAACTGCTTCTTGAAAACATACAATGTTTTAGCCTCAACTACTTTTAACTACTGAATTCCACAGGCTGACCACTCTCTGGATGAAGAAATTTCTCCTCATCTCTGTCCCAAGCAGTCTACCTTGTATCCTCAGACTATGACCCGTGGTTCAGGCCACCCCACCATCAGGACCATCCTTCTTGCTTTTACACTGTCTCGTCCTGTTAGCATTTTATAGGTTTCTATGAGGTACTCCCTCATTCGTCTGAACTTCAACGGATATAATCTTAATCGAATCAACCTCTCCTCATATGTCGGTCCTGCCATCCCAGGAATCAGCCTGGTAAACCTTCTCATAGAATCATAGAATCCCTATAGTGCAGAAGGAGGCCATTTGGCCCATCATGTCTGCATCGACTCTTTGAAAGAGCACCATACCCAGGTCCTCACCCTGTAACCTGACATATTTACCCTGCTAATCCTCCTAACCAACGCACCTCGAAACACTAAGGAGCAATTTAGTTTGGCCAATGGACCTAATCTTCACATCTTTGTGGGCTGTGGGAGGAAACCGGAGCACTCAGAGGAAACCCATGCAAACACAAGGAGAATGTGCAAACTCCACACAGACAGACAGTCACCCAAGGCTGAAATTGAACCTGGGTCTCTCGCACTGTTGCCTCATAGTGCCAATCACCATGTCACCCCTACTGTGCCACTTCTTATTTTTTTCACTTCTGTCAAGTCAGGAGACTAACAGGATATTTGACCTGAACCATGCTTTAGATCCCGGCCTATTTTATGGCATCCATCAAACTGACTGGGTGTAAATAGGAAGTTCTCCTTTGACTCCATTGTTACAGTCTTCTCTTATCTTTCATCCGTTCTTGCCCTGAAGGTTGGCCATGCTATGAACAATCCTTTCCTATTCTCTGCTGCTCTCACTGCCTGTTCTGTAGAGAGGCCCCCAGTCCAAGTTCTGATATTCATCCCTGTCATCTTCTTCCTTGTGCACGTTTTCCAGGTGTTTTGCCTGCTTTTTTAAAAAAAAACACTCCCCTCCTGTTCACATCACATGTCCAAAACGTGAGCTTCCTTGATACCATGCCCTCAAACAAGTTTCTCTGAACACCATTGTTACTGCTGGTTATTTATTATTCACTGCTGCTCTTTAATGAATTGAGGAAACTATCTTTTTAATTGTTGTGGTCATAAACTATGCTCTCAGTTAGTTCATTCTTCCTGTATCTCTGCGTTGCATGTCCATGCCTTCCCATGTCTGCAACACAATGACACTGCCCATCCCCTGTCTGTAATTGCTACATTGAATGGCTTTGCATTGCCTGTCCAAACCAGATTTACCACATCTGACATAGAAATGCAAGTAAGGCAAAGATTATTGGTCAAGAGTGCACCAGATTCAGACGACAAATGAAACAAAACTTTTATCTGTGATTTTTGGTGGATCTGTCTACCTTGTTGAGAACTCCTGATATAGAGCGTGTCGTGTTAGTGTAACTCTCACCGAGATTTTGCTGATGGCAGTAGTCTGATGCTTTTGCCATTATTATTTTAATTCTGAACTATCATTAAAGTTGTATGCTTTAGTAAATTAATTTTAAAATGTTCTAACTGCTCTCTACTGGTTCCATCATTATTTTCTTACCGCCTGAATCTAAAGTTTTGGCTTTTTACAGTCACAACTTTTCCTGCCATTGGATGTTTAGCTCTGACAAGCTCTCTGCTTGTTTTCTATATTACAGGTGTGGCCACCAATAATGGAGCAAAGAGAGTGATGAGGATTGCTATGTCATCCGCAGTTCTCTGCCTGAAGGCATGTCCGATCCACAGTGCCATGATCTCCACCATGGGTGGGCCATGGAGGCAGGTCCCGAATCCACCCAAGCTGAATTGGGGATTGAACCCCATGCAGTTGGTACCAGCCAACTGAACAGGCAGATCCCTTCAGGAGTCTATGTTGCTGTGGCAACACGCACTTTTACATGCATGTTGTGGTCCTGAGCTGTGAATAATGAGGGTAGAGACTCCAGTTTTCTTTCCATCACGCTGCTGGCCAGAAATCTCCCATTCTTAACACCTGCATTGGCATGCATGTTAGAAGGATTTATGGTTTGAAACATAACCTGCTTAGTCACATTATACATATACCTTCCTTGACCATCAAATTCTACAGTAGGATTTGAACCTGGAGCTTCTGAATCGGGGAGAGACGCTGGCCACTCTGCCACAAGACCTCCTCTAACTGTAGTGTACATCTGGTGAATCACTATTATTTTTGTATTCCAAATCCCTTAATGTAAAGGTATATATTCTACCAGCCTTTGTTTGTAATTTAGCTACAGATGCCTAAGTCCCTTTCCTCTACTGGTTCGAGTCCCCATTCAGAAAACATGCTATTGTGCTTTTTGAATCCAAAGTAGATGATCTCACTTCCATACACATTGAGCTGTATTTGCCATTTTTATGCCCCCTTATTATACGGTTTGTGCCATGTTGTAAATTCTGCTCTCACCTATCCCAATTTGCTGTGCTGTCTGGAATAGCTTTATCTGTACCCTTGGGTCTTCAACTCCTTCTTCCTTCATCCAAGTCACTGTAGGTTTCTTTCATTCTCATGAAATAGCTGGTTGAATGATCCCACATTGATCCATTGTCTCAAGCAGAGAAAAATTGATCATCTGACGGGTTGTGTGGAAACTTATTGAATGACTTCTGGAAGTTCATGTAGATAATTTCCATAGATGCTCTTTTATCTACCAAGTAAATGAACTCAAAAAATTCAAGACAGCTAATATTTATTCAAAGTGCTCATTGCTCTATTCCAGATGATAGATTCCTGTAATGTTTCCATAATTGATCAAGCACCTTGGGACCTTTCGCTACACTAAAGGTGCTGTTATAAATGAAAGTTGTTGCTGTCTGAGGAATGGGGTTTTGTTTACATTTTTTTCAATTCACAGTCGCAATTCTTGAATGTAGAGCAGATTGGAAAATGGTAACTCGTGTACCTGTGATTTCTCCGATTTTGTTTTAACACCTTGAGGTAGAAACCAATAGAGTATGAAAACTTCCTTTCTCCATTACCATTTTTTGTTACATGTACTTAAAAATCTTAAGCTGCTTCCCTTGACTTCAGTTTGCATGTATGTTGCCCTTTCTTCACTGTAAAAGGTATTTGTGTACCATTTGTTGTCCATTACAGACTTGTGTGCATCTGCATTTATTGGGCTCACCTTGTAAGTACATTTTCAGTTGTCTTTGATCTTGTTTGGAAGTCTTTATTAATATTCTATTTTTACGTCTTGTTACTTTCTTAGTGTTCAGTTATTGCTATTTCTACTTCAGTCCTGTGGACCTTTTATTATGATTGCAAAAACTTTTCTTTCAGTTTGATATGATATACCTTATTTATTGATGGATTGCTTAACTAAACAAGTGCTGCCTTTACTTTTTTTTGATATGTACTTGTTTAGTAATGTATCAATACAAAGGGATTGCTCTGCTGTTAAAGAGTCCCATCAGCCTAGGTCCTGTCTGCTTTCTCGGGAGAATATGATAGATCCCATGGTGCTGTTCAAAGAAGGGCAGGGAATATTTCCGAGTGTCCCAGTCAACTTTATCCCTGACAGAGTTTAATTGTTCATTTATCTTGTTGCTTTTTGTGCTAGACACGTGTTGGTTACCACATTTCCCTATATTGCAACACTCATTGCATTTCAAAGGTAACGTTTGAGAAATGTCCTCGGATTGCGAAAGGTGCTGCTTAAATGCAAGTTTGTTCTTTTAATTTGCACTTGTTGGTAGGTTTACTCATAACTGGCATATTATTGTGGCAGTGGTTTCATATTGAATCCAACTTTTGATTTCCTAATCTATGACTGCTTGTGGCTGGCTCTGCTGGGTGTTTAAAGTGGAAGTGTTCCATTCTCCAGGACTGTTGCCATTAATTTTGAATATAAACTCAATGCACAATTGTCAGAGGAAAAGAATCTTTGCAAGGTTCGTTGCCTGTGAAATTATCATCAAATCTTCCCATTTGTTTGCGTAGAGCATTTAGAACCTATTATTGAATCCACAGTTGAGGGGAAAGAAATCCTGGTTAAGTTCTGCATAATAAGCTTTTATTGAACAAAACGAAACTGGTTGTAGCAGAACGAATGCAGTGACAGTTGCAACTGTTGAAATAGGTTGCTCGTACCGAAGTAACCAATTCGGTCTGTTCCTGTCTGAAGTATCTGCAATAGTCGATGCGTGGGAAGATTTCTGCAACATAGCTTTCTTATTGAAGGCACTTAATAGATTTAGTGCAGGCAGTGACTTGTCAGCAGACTGCAAACCTGAAACTTTTGATAACCACACTGTTGTATCAGAGCAATGAGGAAGCTGGTTGCATGATCGAAAAGTCTTTATTCAAGGTCATAATCTCATGACATTGAGGTGTTTGGTAATGTTTCTTTTTGTCTCTCTTGTTTCCCTTAAGACTATTCACCACTACTCATTGTCTAACTGAAAATAAAATGAATAGCAGCTTCCTTAAATCAGTTTTAGCAATGTGACAAGTTTACACATTTGGCAGTGCCGTAATGCTTATTACTTTGATCTTGATAAGCTCTTCAGCTGCCTGAGATAAAAGTTAAGAATTTGTATGCCCATACCCCTGGTATAGTCTGTCTATTAAATCTAAGTTAGCTAGACTTTAATTTGCCTTTGCATTCTTGTGAATTTAACATCCTTGCATGCTGCTAGATTTGTGCCAGACCTCCACCTGAAACACACAACAATGGGTTTCTCCTGTGTTGCCGTGGTGTTTTATCAAAATTAAAAGAAAAGTCTCACCCAAAACTTGCATCTTAAAAGTTCAGGGACATATTAATTCTGCATTACTTGGAAGAATTATTCACAATTCTGTGTGAGATATTGCTTTATTGTGGAACACGCTTATCAATTTCCTCTTGATGTAAATGAACTTCACAGACCAGAAAAAACTGTAATTGTTTTGTTATGGTTGGCTTCATTTGTATAGTTGGGTATTGATGTAATAGGAGAGGCATTCGAGAGGGTGCAGAAAAGATTTATGAGAATGGCTCCAGGGTTGAGAAACTTCAGTTACGTGAATCGAGTGGAGCAGCTGGGGCTCTTCTCCATGGAGAAGGAAGGGCTCAGAGGAGATTTATGGAGATGTTCAAAATCATGAAAGGGGTGGTCAGTTGATCCGAAGCAGCTGTTCCCATTGGCTGAAACCAGAGGATACCGATTTAAGGTAAATGATGATAGAAGCAATGATATGATATGCTGAGGTGTTACTGTTTTATATTGAGCACCATGGGTCCTTGGTTTTCACATAACAAAATATCCTTAACTTGGGTAATGCCAAATTTTATTAGTACATAATGCAATTTGTTTCATGATTTGCCTTATTTACAATGTGTGGGTGATTTCTGAGTCCAACATGTTAAGGTTAAATTGTATGGCTACATTTACTTAACTATGGAATGGAAATGTTAGATATGACTCAAGTCAAGAGTTTATTATTGTGGAATAACTACTATACTGATTAATCAACAGAAAATTTGAGCTCAAAGGATTTTGTAACATGAAATGCCCATCTACAAAAAAATCGTAAGATGCGCATATACAAAATATCCTACTCCTTTGGAGCATATCTACAAGGCTTCAGTGATGCAAAAAGACAGCATTTTACTTTGGTTGTAATTATTCTGTCCCTGCTATATTTTATTAATCAATTTGTTTTGATATTCAACTTTTAAGTCAATTCTGACTTTGAGCCATAGAAAGTGAAAGATCTCACCCATTGCACTGTAATTACATCACTTTGAATCATAGAGTCTACAGTGCAGAAGGAGGCCATTTGGCCCATTGAGTCTGCACCAACAATAATCCCACCCAAGGATCTATCCCCGTATCCCCACATATTTACCCTCCTGACATTAAGGGTCAATTTATCATGGCCAATCAACCTAACCGGCACATCTTTAATCTGTGGGAGGAAGCCGGAGCACCCGGAGGAAACCCATGCAGACACGGGGAGAATGTGCAAACTCCACAGACAATGACCTGTAGCTGGAACTGAACCCAGGTCCCTGGCGCTGTGAGGCAGCAGTGCTAATCACTGTGCCACCCCATAAAAAGTGAAAGATCTCACTCTCCAAAGATGTGCGCGTTAGGTTGATTGGCCTTGCTAAATTGCCCTTACTGTCAGGGGTGTCTAGCTAGGTAAATACATGGGGTTATGGGGATAGGGTCTGGGTGGGATTGTGGTTGGTGCAGACTCGATGGGCCTAATGGGCTGCTTCTGCATTGTATGATTCTGTGAAAACTGAAGAGAAAATGTTTTAGAAATAGATAAAGATCAAATTTGACAAGTGAAGGAGCAGGACCGATTAGCGATCAAAATGTTAACTTGTGTGTGGAGGAGGAAGATGTGGACCTGCTTTTGAATACCTTGTGTCTGACTTCATGGGGCCGGGGTTGATGGTGGTGTGGTGGACCATGATGCAAACATTGTAGTTAAGGAAGACAAATTTGAAATATTCATGGCACAAACATAGTGGGAGAGGAACTATTGAGGGGTCCAGTCTCTTTGAAAATGAATAAATTGCCAGGCTTGAATGAAACACATCCCAGTCTGTTGGAGAAGCAAAGGAGGAAATAGCAGAACTCTGACCATCATTTAACAATCCCCTCAGGCTGAAGGTGTGCTGCTGGGGAACTGCTCATGTTGTATTGCCTTCCAAAAAGGGCCAGTCAGCCTATTATAGACCGGTTATTCTTACTTCGGTGGTTGGTAAATTGATGGAAAAGATCCTTAGGGATGGGATTTACGACCATTTAGAAAGATGCGGATTAATCCGGGATAGTCAGCACGGAGTCGTGAAGGACAAGTCGTGCATCACAAATTTGATTGAATTTTTTGAGGAGGTAACTAAGTGTGTTGATGAAGGTAGGGCAGTTGATGTCATATACATGGATTTTAGTAAGATGTTTGATAAGGTCCCCCATGGTCGGCTTATGATGAAAGTAAGGAGCTGTGGGATAGAGGGAAAGTTGGCCGATTGGATAGGTAACTGGCTATCTGATCGAAGACAGAGGGTGGTGGTGGATGGAAAATTTTCGGATTGGAGGCAGGTTGCTAGCGGAGTGCCGCAGGGATCAGTGCTTGGTCCTCTGCTCTTTGTGATTTTTATTAATGACTTAGAGGAGGGGGCTGAAGGGTGGATCAGTAAATTTGCTGATGACACCAAGATTGGTGGAGTAGTGGATGAGATGGAGGGCTGTTGTAGGCTGCAAAGAGACATAGATAGGATGCAAAGCTGGGCTGAAAAATGGCAAATGGAGTTTAACCCTGATAAATGTGAGGTGATTCATTTTGGTAGGACTAATCTAAATGTGGATTACAGGGTCAAAGGTAGGGTTCTGAAGACTGGAGGAACAGAGAGATCTTGGGGTCCATATCCACAGATCTCTAAAGGTTGCCACTCAAGTGGATAGAGCTGTGAAGAAGGCCTATAGTGTGTTAGCTTTTATTAACAGGGGGTTGGAGTTTAAGAGCCGTTGGGTTATGCTGCAACTGTGCAGGACCTTGGTGAGACCACATTTGGAATATTGTGTGCAGTTCTGGTCACCTCACTATAAGAAGGATGTGGAAGCGCTGGAAAGAGTGCAGAGGAGATTTACCAGGATGCTGCCTGGTTTGGAGGGAGGTCTTATGAGGAAAGGTTGAGGGAGTTAGGGCTGTTCTCTCTGGAGCGGAGGAGGCTGAGGGGAGACTTAATAGAGGTTTATAAAATGATGAAGGGGATAGATAGAGTGAACGTTCAAAGACTATTTCCTCGGGTGGATGGAGCTATTACAAGGGGGCATAACTATAGGGTTCGTGGTGGGAGATATAGGAAGGATATCGGAGGTAGGTTCTTTACGCAGAGAGTGGTTGGGGTGTGGAATGGACTGCCTGCAGTGATAGTGGAGTCAGACACTTTAGGAACATTTAAGCGGTTATTGGATAGGCACATGGAGCACACCAGGATGATAGGGAGTGGGATAGCTTGATCTTGGTTTCAGATAAAGCTCGGCACAGCATCGTGGGCCGAAGGGCCTGTTCTGTGCTGTACTGTTCTATGTTCTATGTTCTATTCTTGGTGGTGGGAAAATTGTGTCAAAAAGAATCTGATGGATGGTATGGAACAGCATTTAGAAAGGCACAGATTAATAAAAGGTAGTCCGCATGGATTTGTTAAGGGAAGGTTGTGTCCAACTAGATTTAATTTTATTGAGGGTGATAGAGTAGTACATTTGACAGAGTAAACTTGGATTTTAGCGAGGATTTTGATAAGGGCCCACAAGGCAGATTGGTCAGAAAGTGACAAGCTGAATTCAAAATTGGCTTAGCAGCAAGAAGAAAAGGTAATTGAGTTTTTTGTGACTGGAAGACTGTCTCCTGTGGGGTTCTGCAGGGCTTAGCACTGGGTATATTGTGGTTTAAATTACTGGTTTAGATTTAAATGTAGGAGCATAGTTAGAAGTTTGCAGATGATATGAAAAATGTTCATGTTTGATGATGAGGAAAGAAAGCTCCAGACTGCAGGCAGTTAACAAAGGAGCATGTGGAATTCAATCTAGAGATGTATGAGGTATTGCATTTAGGATGGACAAATAAGTGAGAATATACAGGAAATGGGATTCTGTGATGACCAGGTTTGCTTGGAGGAAGCGGGGGGGGGGGTCACATTTGGATTTTTTTCTCACTCAAGTGGCCAACGAGAAAATTTCAGAAAGATAGCACTTGATATTCAATTTAGCAATGCCATATTGAATATCAAAAGAAGTCCAGGTGTTAAGAAATGAATCAATTTCTGAACTAATGTAAAGCAGTGCCAGAACGTCAAATTAATAAGTGAAAACAAAACTGTGGCAGTGTGCGTATGTGTTAGGATGGGGTTGAGTGTGAGTCAGTCTCCGGAGACTGAGAGCAAGGCACACCGTCTGGCTGACAAACACATTCACAGCCATCACTGCATGTGCACACACACACCCCACACGTGCACACATGTATATATACACACACACACTCTCTCTCCTCCCCCCCCCCCCCCCCCCCCACAGCATGCGCACGCTCATACACTCTTTCCCCCCCCCCCCCCCCCCACACATGTGCATGCACGCCGCGGAAGCTGTGCCCCCCCCCATGTGCGCACCCTTCTCCCCACACAGGTGTCCTTGTCCCCCCATACATGCCCGTTGCCCCCCTGGCACGTGCCTGCCCATGGCTCCCCAAACGCTGCCCCCATGCCTGGGCTGTGGAATTTAAATTTTTTTAACTGTGGTTTACGTACATAGATTCAAAATAACAATAACAGAGATTTATTGTAGAAGCGGTTGCCTGTACAGATTAAAAAATGAACTGGAACAAGAGCCTGTGAAACACCCCAATGACATCACCATCAAATCATGTGACTGGCTCTTGAAGAAATCTTGCAACCATTTAAATATATAGCACTTTATATTCACATTGATGGCAGTGCCTGCATTGCCTTCAGCTGCTTCAGTTCGCGGCACTGAAATTACCTCCCGAAACATTTCTGCCTCTGTTTCTTCCTATACTCCTCTAAACATAGCTCTTTGGCCAAGTCTTTGGCCCTCTGCTCATCATTCACCTTAAGTGCTTCAGTATCAAATTTTATTTGGGAAGCCCATGACGTTTTACTACATTAAAGATGTAATGAAAAATGCAAATTGTCATATTGTTGTCTTATGTAAAGGGCTGGTGATGTTTATGAAACCTAAATAAAATTTAGATCAAATGGCTTTTCTTTGCTGTTTTCCCAGTAATTTTCTATCCTCTTCCTTCATGAAGTTTCCATGCTGTAAACCTCTATGACTCTTAAGTATTGACTGCTTTCTCGAGATTCATGACCACCGTTGCCATCTGATACCTGAGCAAGAGGTTTTAAAGGATATTATTAAAAGAGTTTTAAAAAGTTTTAAAAGGATATTATTAAACGAGAAAGAGTGCAGAAAAGATTTACTAGGATGCTACCGGGACTTGATGGTTTGAGTTATAAGGAGAAGCTGGATAGACTGGGACTTTTTTCTCTGGAGCGTAGGAGGCTGAGGGGTGACCTTATAGAGGTCTATAAAATAATGAGGGGCATAGACAAGGTAGATAGTCAATATCTTTTCCCAAAGGTAGGCGAGTCTAAAACTAGAGGGCATAGGTTTAAGGTGAGAGGGAGAGATACAAAAGTGTCCAGAGGGGCAATTTTTTCACACAGGGTGGTGAGTGTCTGGAACAAGCTGCCAGAGGTAGTAGTAGAGTCGGGTACAATTTTGTCTTTTAAAAAGCATTTAGATTGTTACATGGATAAGATGGGTACAGAGGGATATGGGCCAAATGCGGGCAATTGGGATTAGCTTAGGGGTTTAAAAAAAAAGGGCAGCATGGACAAGTTGGGCCAAAGTGCTGTTTCCATGCTGTAAACCTCTATGACTCTAAATGTCTATGACTAAGCCTGCTGTTCAGCAATGTGAAGTGGGCTCCTACCAATATTGTACCGCACTTTCTCTAATTTGGCCATAATGTTTTCCAGCAAAACATTAGGAAGACTGAAGCGCTTTTCTCTTGCCCCTGCCACAAACTCTCTACTCTTGTAACCTTGATGTTTTATTCAATATTAAGCTGAACTTCTGGCCTCATATCTACTCCTTCACAAAGGCCATCAACTTACTCCACCGTAGCATCTCTCATTTCTACCCAAACTCAGTTAATTGATTGCTGAAGCCCTATTTTATGGCCCAGATTTTAACTTGGAGGCACATTCTATGTGGAGTGGGGGATGGCACTATTTTGAGGTTGGGAAACCCAGAAGTACTGGTTTCCCGAAAGTTCTGCTGTACTGCAAAACATTCTCATTTTTTTTCTTCTGTTCGGCTTCCTGCCCACAGTCTGATTTAATAGCTGGAGACCTATCGGGCAGAAACTGCTACAGCACAAGGCCTAAATTTAGCTAGACTGAGAGCAGAAATGTCCAGTGGACAAGGGTGTCAGAAGTAGCAAGAAGGTGGGAATGGGGTTCGGATTAGTTGGGGAGGGGGTGGTGATATGGTTGCCATGTTGTGGTTATTGGGATGTGTCCATTGATGGGTGGGAGAGATCTAATGGTGCGGTAGGGAGGAGGGCGCATAGCAGAAGATTGTGATTTGGGTGGGGCACGGTTCCTGTGAAAGCTTGTTAGGCCAGGGGAAACATCCCTGCTTACCCTGGACCATTAGTAGTGCTGTAAAGGTACATAGCTCATGATTCATTCCTTCTTGCCTCACTTCGCCTTCCAGATTTGTCAAGGTCAATGGGAAACCCATTGCTTGTGGTCACAGTTAAAATCAACACAGCCTTACAAAAGTATTTAAAGAATCAGCCAGTAAATTGCAAGCCTGTCACACCTCCCATTAAAAGCAGAAGTGGGTTCAAAGTGGTTTGAGTTCTTGTTTCAGATAAATTGAATTTTGTTCTCTGACCTGACTCCCAACCCATGTGATTTTGGAAGTTGAAGTTCAACCCTTTCTCATCTCCAGAAGCAATTATTCTGGATGACTTCCTATTCTTCTTTCTCTGAAACATAACCTGTTCAAAATGCTTCTGCCCTTTTCTAATCCCACAGCAACTCGACCCCCCCGTCCCGAAGAACACCATTGGAGTTTGGGTCTTTTGTCATGTTCAAACCAACACTGAAATGAGGTCAGGAGCTGAGTGGCCCAGGTGGAACCCAAACTGAACGTCCAATGAGCATGTTATTGCTAAGCAAGTACGACTTGACAGCACTGTTGATGATCCTTCCATCATTTTACTGATGATCAAGAGTAGACTGATGGGTCAGTAATTAGCTGGATTCTGGGTACCACATTTTAAGAAGGGTATGAAGGTTTTGGAAAGAGTTCAGAGAAGTTTCATAAGAATGGTTCTAGGGATGAGAAACTTCAGTTAAGAAGATAGCTTGGAGAAATTGGTCCTGTTTTCCTTGCAGAAGACAAAGTTGAGAGGAGATTTGATAGAGGTATTCAAAATCATAAGGGGTATGGACAGATCTGATCAGAAGAAACTGCCCCTTCATGAAAGAACCAAAAATGAGAGGGCACAGATTTAAGTTAATTGATAAAATAAGCAAAAGTGGAGCATTTTCATGCAGAACTGCTTTTGAGCGTGATGGAGGCAGGTTCAATTCAAGCATTCAAAAGGCAACTAGACCGTTATCTGAAAAATGGGTGTGTGCAGGGTTACAGGGAGAAGGCGGCGGAATGACACTAGGTGAGTTGCTCATTCGGAGAGTTGATGCCGACACAGTGGGCCAAATGGCCTCCTTCCGTGCTGTAATAATTCTGTAATTCTTTGAGTAGATGCCAGTGTTGTTGCTGCAATGGAACAGCTTAGCTGGGGGCACAGCTCATTCTGGAGTACAAGCTTTCTAGAGCTGGGATGTTGTCAGGGGCATGAGTCTTTGTTGTGTTGTGTGCTCGTCTGTTTCTTAGCATGTAGATTGAATTGATTTTTTTTGTGGGGGGAGTTTATTTAGGAAGCATAACAGAAATTCATCCCAAGGTGGAGGAAACATGCTGAGGGGAGGACGAGGTATCCATGGCTGATGAGAGAAGTGAAGGGCACCATAAAAGCAAATGAAAAAGCATACAAAGTAGTGAGGATGCGTGGGAAGCCAAAGGATTGGGAAGTCTGTAAAAGCGAGCAGAGGACAACTAAAAAAGCAATACGGGGGAGAAGGTGAAATATGAGTTTAAGCTAGCTAGTAATATAAAAGAAGATGGGAAGAGTTTTTTTCAATATATAAAAGGTAAGAGAGAGGCAAAAATAGACATTGGGCCACTGGAAAATGAGGCTGGAGAAGTAATAATAGGAAACAAAGTAGTGGCCGAGGAACTGAATAGTTACTTTGCATCAGTCTTCACAGTGGAAGACATCAGAATCGGAGAGCACAGGTGAATGCAGTGGCCATCACTAAAAAGAAGGTTTTGGGGAAACTGAAAGGTCTGAAGGTGGATAAATCACCTGGACTGGATGGACTACATCCCAGGGTTCTAAAAGAGCTGAGGAAATTGTCGAAGCATTGGTGGTGATCTTTCAAGAATTACTGGAGGCGGGGAGGTTCCCAGAGGACTAGAAAGTAGCTAATGTAACACCGCTGTTTATGAAAGGAGGGAGGCAGCAGACGGGAAATTATCAGCCGGTTAGCCTGACTTTAGTCATTGGCACGATTTTAGAGTCCATTATTAAAGGTGAGATCACGGAGTACTTGGAAGTGCATGATAAAATAGGACTGAGTGACTGCAGCTTCATCAAGGGGAGGTGATGTCTGACAATTCTGTTAGCTCTTTGAGGAGGTAACAAGGAAGTTAGATAAAGGAAAACCAATGGAGGTGATTTATTTAGATTTCCAGAAGGCCTTTGACATTTGGAGTATTGTGAGCAGTCCTGGAGTCTTCCTTATCTAAGGAATGATGTGCTGACCTTGGAAAGGGTCCAGAGGAGGTTCATAAGAATGATCCCTGGAATGAAGAGCTTGTTGTATGAGGAATAGTTGAGGACTCTGGGTCTGTACTCGGAGTTTAGTAGGATGAAGGGGGATCTTATTGAAACTTACAGTATACTCTGAGGCCTGGATAGAGTGGACATGGAGAGGATGTTTCCACTAGTCAGAAGAACTAGAACCAAAGGGCACAACCTCAGGCTAAAGGGACGATCCTTTAAAACCGAGATGAGGAGGGATTTCTTCAATCAGAGAGTGGTGAATCTGTGGAACTCTTTGCCGCAGAAGGCTGTGGAGGTCAGGTCATTGAGTGTCTTTAAGACAGAGAAAGATAGGTTTTTGATTAATAAGGGGATCGGGGTTATGGGGAAAAGGCAAGAGAATGGGGATGAGAAAAATATCAGCCATGATTGAATGGCGGAGCAGACTCAATGGGCCGAGTGGCTTAATTCAGCTCCCATGTCTTATGGTCTAATGAAAATTGGTGTCTTGGATGCTGAGAAACTCTGGTGGAGGATCACCCACTCAGCAGTTCGACTACAGAGTTGCAAATGCTTCAGCCTTGTCTTTTGTACGAATGCGTTGGGCTCTATCATCATTTAGACTGAGAATGTTTTTAGAGCCTCCATCTCCTGTTAGTTTAATTGTCCACCATCATTCACAATTGGATGTGATTTATTGATATTCCATTATATAATTTTACCAAGTCTGTTTCATATATCCACTGTCCAAGTGCCAAAGAAATTTCTTCTCTCTGGCTCAGTTTCACAAGGCAACTTTCCCTTTCTTGCCAACCCTAATATTAGGGTTATACTGCGAGGCCTGGATAGAGTGGACGTGGAGAGGATGTTTCCACTAATAGGAAAAACTAGAACCAGAGGGCACAACCTCAGGCTAAAGAGACGATCCTTTAAAACAGAGATGAGGAGGAATTTCTTCAGCCAGACTGGTGAATCTGTGGAACTCTTTACCGCAGAAGGCTGTGGAGGCCAGGTCATTGAGTGTCTTTAAGACAGATAGGTATGGGGGATGGGGGGAGGAGGGGAGTGTGGGAACTGTGGAGAGGCCAATCTTTAAACATGAGCTCATGGCATAGAATGCGTCTTGTGGTATTTGTTATTTGGAAAATACAAGGAAAATATTACTTTTTTGTTAAACCGCCTGGCTGCTCTGGATATTATTTTGCAAGCATTGATGATTGGCTTACTTGGCATTTAGGGCAGTTATCCTTTGTTGCTTGAAATTGTATTCAAATTTCACATGTCTTCAGAAAATTGTGCTGAAATTTAATCCATCTTTGCTTCACCTTGTACATGTTCATAGCTCCTTGAAAGTGGAGTCACAGGTGGACAGAGTGGTGAAGAAGACATTCAGCGTGCTTGGTTTCATCGGTCAGAATATTGAATACAGGAGTTGGGACGTCTTGAAGTTGTACAAGACATTGGTAAGGCTACACTTCGAATACTGTGTACAGTTCTGGTCACCCTATTATAGACACGGTATTATTAAACTAGAAAGAGTGCAGAAAAGATTTACTAGGATACTACCGGGACTTGATGGTTTGAGTTATAAGGAGAGGCTGGATGGACTGGGACTTTTTTCTCTGGAGCGTAGAAGGCTGAGGGGTAATCTTATAGAGGTCTATAAAATAATGAGGGGCATAGATCAGCTAGATAGTCAATATCTTTTCCCAAAGGTAGGGGAATCTAAAACTAGCGGGCATAGGATTAAGGTGAGAGGGGAGAGATACAAAAGTGTCCAGAGGGGCAATTCTTTGACACAGAGGATGGTGAGTGTCTGGAACAAGCTGCCAGAGGTAGTAGTAGGGTCGGGTACAATTTTGTCTTTTAAAAAGCATTTAGACAGTTACATGGGTACGATGGGTTCAGAGGGATATGGGCCAAATGCGGGCAATTGGGATTAGCTTAGGTGTTTTAAAAAAAAGGGCGGCATGGACAAGTTGGGCCGAAGGGCCTGTTTCCATGCTGTAAACCTCCTGTGACTTTCATTTCATTGAGAAGAATCATATTGTTGCACATTAAGCTTTTGATTTGTTCTCTAGCCCGATCCAGAGGAATTTCCTGATGTAACCAAGGTTCTTTTGATAAGTGTGGGTGGGATCTTGTACAAAATTTAGCAGAGCTCCTTCATCAAGAACTAGTAGACATGGTACTGAGAAGTAAGATAGATGAACACTAAACCTGGAGAGAAAGATTAGTAATAGTGATTGAAGTCTAGGTCAGAAACAATGTTTTTGGAGGAAGATGGAAAAATAGTTGTCAGAGTTCTTGAGTGCCAGACAATAGAGTTGAAGTGGTCTCACCAGTGGTAAGGGTAACGGAAAAGAAATAAACAAAAGGTTGGAAACGGAGAGCTGAAGTTTGTGGTCGGTGATGTAAAACTGCAGGCGATTCTGGCAAATGGAGAGCGGATGTAGGACTGTGGGCAACAAGAGGCCTTGGGTAATTATTTTGGGGCTTAATGTGGGATGGATTGCATTTTGGAATTTTTCAACGGTACATATTGGAAGTCAGCAAAAAATTCTTGAAGTTGAGTTTAGCAGTGAAAGAAAAATGGCCTATGTGGCACAAGAATGGAGATTGAGGTGTTCAGCTGGTGGGAATTTTAACTCTCGGGAATTTGACAGCATGGAGGTTGTTGTGAGATTGAGAAACATTAATGAAGTAGAGCTAGGGTGCCACCAGTATACATATAAAAACTGATTCCATGCTTGCAGATAGTAGAATGTACTTTATTTTGTTCATTGTCTGTCCAGGAGCCACCAGGAAAAGATGGAGTTGCTGCTGCATGATTACTTTTTAGACTATGGGCCAAATGTGGGCAATTGGGATTACCTTAGGGGTTTAAAAAAAAAAGGCGGCATAGATAAGTTGGGCTGAAGGGCCTGTTTTTATGCTGTAAACCTCTATGACTAACCCTTGAGAGGATTCTCTCAATGATGTATAAGTTAGCCGAGGGGTTGGTTCGCTCAGTTGGCTGGATGGCTAGTTCGTGATGCAAAGTGATGCCAAAAGTGCGGGGTTCACTTCCTGTACTGGCTGAGGTGACTCATGAAGGCTCGCATTCTCAACCTTGCTCCTTGCTTAGGGTGTGGTAATCATCAGATTAATTCACTGCCAGTCAACTCTCCCCCTCAAAGTGGGAGAGCAGCCTCTTGTCAATTGGGCATATGGTGACTTTACCTTTTTTATAAGTTAGCCACCGCAAATCTTTTGTTGTGCTGTCTGAAAGCAGCTCCAAACCAAGTTGGTAACTGCAGGTGATGCAGATTAATTCCTTGCCCTGCTTTTGTATCGCTGCATACCTTGTCTTCATTGTCTGCCTTGGCGGAATTACCTTACTTATTCGACACTCACCTATGTGACCTTAGCCAGAACTATAACTGTTCTTCCCACATTGCTTATTTGCCCTCCACCCCCACCCCCAAACCTCAGCTCAATAAAAACTCTGCATCTATGCTCTTTTCTGGAGAAGGTCCTGATAAATCCTCATCAATTGTCCCCAGATCTACCACCTCAAAAGTATGATTCTTGTATTGAAATCCATATATGACTTCATCCCTTCCTATTTCTGTACCCTCTTGACGATGCCAGTATCTAGTGGTGATAATGCAGTTGAATGTCAAGGAGAGATGGCTATATTCTCTCTCGTCAGAGATAGCCATTGCCTGGCACTTGTGTGGCATGAATGTTACTTGCCGTTTATCCACCCAGCCTTGAATGTTGTCAAGATCTTGCTGCAAATGGACATGGACTGCATCAGTATCTGAGGAGTTGTGAATGCTGAACATTATGCAATCATCAGCAAACATCCCCACTTCTGACCTCATAATGGAGGGAAGGCCATTGATGAAGCAGCTGAAGATGATTGAGCCTCAGACACAGGAACTCCTGCAGTGATGTCCTAGAAATGAGATTAATCTTCAACAACTGCAACCACGTTCCTTTGCTAGGTATGACTCCGACCAGTGCAGAATTTTCCGCCTGGTTCCCGTTGACTTCAATTTTGCTAAGGCTCCTTGATGTCTATGTTTGGATCGAGGTTGTAATTAGGCCAGTAGCTGATGCAGAAGTGCAAGTTGTGCATGGATGAGTAGCTTATTGCCATGTAAGTGCTGCTTGATAGCGCTATCTATGACACTGTCTATTACTTTGCTAATGGTCGAGATTCGGTTGATCAGGCAGTAATTGGCCAGTTTGGATTTGTCCTGCTTTTTGTGAACAGGACATACTTGGGGGTAATTTTCAAACATCTGCTGGTATATGTAACTGCTGAAGCTGTACTGCAACATCTTGGTTCGGAGTGTGGCTAGTTCTGGTTGTTGGCTAGGTATAATATGTACTGTTGGTCAGTGAATTGAGTTTATGCTCATACGTTTTTGCTTAGAAACGAAATTGATTTGTTGAATGACTCTTCATTAGAAATGTAATGAATTGATGTATGTGTGACTGAATGTGACATTCATGTCAGCATAACATTAACAAAGGGTAATATGTGTAATGTGCAGGGATTCATGGCAAGAAATCAAACCCAGACGTACTGAATTGCATTTGGCACATTTAGTTGTTGACCTCCTGAAGTTCTGGCTGCCATGTGAAGATTTGGTGATGTAGAAGAACTCAATGCTTTTGTAACTGCAAAATCATTTTTGTTTAACTTTCAGTGCCATTGGTTGAGCAAAATCTATACCTGTCACCAACTACATTAGCATAGTTTAAAAGTGCCTTTAAAAGACTCAGTTTTTTTTCTCTCCATTATCCTATCAGGAAGTCGTTTCCAGGTAGTCTGCATGAAAGAAGAACATTGACATTGGTTCCAGATGTTGCCTTTTGATGAGATCAGAAACGCCAAAGTATGTTACAAAGCCTGTCGAGAACCCAGCAGTTTTTCTATTTTGGCATTAGTGTGAGGATGAGGTGTTTCACTCCGTGTGATTCTTTTGACACACTGGGAAACTTTTATCAAAACAAACTTTATTTAACAATGAATGCAGTTTAACTCTAACAAATGAAATAGCTTAACTTTCACCAATTGAAATGCTTAAACATGCCCTGATACAATTGCTAACCTATCTCTTTTAGTTCCAATGTAAGCAATATTTCTCAGATAGACTTAAACTCCTCTTCAAGATCAATTTGCAACACACAGGCTTACGTGCTACACTTGGGCTGCCAGTCCTCAAGCCTCCAAAACACCTCTGGAGAGAGAGAGGGAGACCTACTTCTACTAGCAGGTCTCAAACGGCAGCTTGCAGAGAGAGAGAGACCTCGTGCTTCTTTCAGAACCCAATAGTAACTACCTGCTTACCTCTGTAAGCTTAGCTTCTCCCCTTAAGCACATGACTATCTCTGTCAATCAGCCTAATGAAAATCCTACTCTGAAACCCCAGGGGAAAATACAAATACATTAACTCGGATGAAAACACACACATCCGTATCCAAAATCAATCATTAGTCCGCATCCTCAGCATGTGAGCTGCCTGGTTTGCAGACAAATCTGCACGGTGTAAAACAGAGCTGAATTTTAAACATACCCCTCACAAGCAACACACTAAAAATACACTTCATAAAGGCACAGTATCATCACATCCTAATGTTGAGGTTTACCTGGAGGTGGTGTTTCAGGCAGATCCTATATCATTTACCAGCCTCAAGTTTCTGAAATTAGCAAATTACACCCGACACTTGTGTGCTCGTCTGCCATATCAAAGTTGCCATATTTCTGAACAGACTCGCTAATATTGTCCGAATGTGAATTTTCCACAAATCATTCGAGTATTGCTTAGTTACTAGAACCTCCCATTCTTGATATGATCTTAATGAATCTCTCCTCTACCCTATTTAGTGACTATACTACCCTCCCTCTGATCGACCTACATTTCAAACAATACTTTGAGCGAAATAATGTTGGGAAAAATTCTATGCTACTTTGGTTTGGATTCAGGATTCTTATATATAAAACCCTGAATTAGTTAATCTTCTGAGTTGTTTTCTTACTTTCTGTACAGTATATTGAATCTGGGCCCAAAAATCATAGAGCTTTGTTTACGTTGAAATCTCCCCCAAATTTTCCTTTTTATTTTCAGGATAGCATTTACTTGAATTAAAAGAAACACCTTATGTCCAGTTGTCCCCTTTTTGAACTCCTTATGATCACTTCAGACTCTCATGCCACAGTTAACATTTATACTTTTGCATGCAATTACCATCATCCCTGTGTCAAAGAAAAGCCTGGCAGCGTGTCTTAATGACTATCATCCGGTGGCTCAGACATCCATCATTACGAAGTGCTTCAAAAGGTTAGTCAGGGCATGGATCAATTCCGGCCTCCTAGACCACCTGGATCCACTACAGTTCGCCTACCGTCACAACAGGTCCACAGCAGTCGCCATCTCCCTGGCCATACACTGAACCCTGGAACACCTGGATAATAAAGACACCCATTTCAGACTTATTTATTGACTACAGCTCAGCCTTCAACACCATTATTCCTACAAGACTCACTTCCAAACTCCGTAGCCTGGGGCTACGTGCGGGCGGCACGGTAGCACAGTGGTTAGCTGCTTCACAGCTCCATGGATCTAGGTTCGATTCCTGGCTTGGGTCACTGTCTGTGTGGAGTTTGCACATTCTCCTAGTGTCTGCGTGGGTTTCCTCCGGGTGCTCCGGTTTCCTCCCACAGTCCAAAGATGTGCGAGTTAGGTTGATTGGCCATGCTCAAAATTGCCCTTAGTGTCCTGAGATGCGTAGGTTAGAGGGATTAGTGGGTAAATATGTAGGGATATGGGGGTAGGGTCTGGGTGGGATTGTGGTTGGTGCAGACTTGATGGGCCGAATGGCCTCTTTCTGTACTGTAGGGTTTCTATGATTCTATGAAAAACTGCTATTCCAATGTATGTCTGAGATCAATAGCTTCGTGGACAATTATCAAAGACTGCAAAAGACAGCAAGTTCAGTTAGATGTTGAACTGCATCTTTTAAAGGAGTAAAATCCCATTGTCAGATTCTTTGATTTATTATCACATGTATTTGTATACAGTAAGAAGTATTGTTCCTTGCGCATTATACAATCAAAGCATACTGTACATAGAGAAGGAGAGGAGAGGGTGCAGAATGTAGTGTTAAAGTCATAGCTAGGGTATGGAGAAAGATCAACTTAATACGAGGTAGGTCCACTTAAAAGTCTGATGACAGCAGGGAAGAAGCTGTTCTCTTGAGTCGGTTGGTATATGACCTCAGATCTTTTTGCCCACGTAAGAAGGTTGAAGAGAGTATGTCCATGGTGAGTGGGGTCCTTGATTATGCTGACTGTTTTTCCAAGGCAGTGAGAAGTGTCGACGTAGTCGATGGATGGGAGGCTGGCTGGCTGGCATGATGGACTGGATTTCATTTACGACCCTTTGTAGTTCTTGCGGTCATAGACAGAGCAGGAGCCATACCAACCTGTGATACAACCAAAAAGAATGCTTTCTATGGTGCATCTGTAAAAGTTGGTGAGAGTCGTACCAGACATGCCAAATTTCCTTAGCCTCCTGAGAAGGTAGAGGCATTGGTGGGTTTTCTTAACCATAACATCAGCATGGAGAGACCAGGATAGGTTGTTGGTGATCTGGACACCTAGAAGCTCGCGACCATTTCTACTTCATCCCCATTGATGTAGACAGGGGCATGTCATCCACTATGCTTCCTGAAATCGATGACGATCTCCTTTGTTTTGCTGACATTGAGGGAGAGAGTATTGTTGTCACAGCAGTTTACCAGATTCTCTGTCACCTTCCTGTACTCCATCTCATCATTGTTTGAGATCCGGTACGCCACGGTGGGTCAGCAAACTTGAAAATCGAGGGGAATTTGGTCACACAGCCAGAGGTGTATAAGGAGTATAGTAAGGGGCTAAAGACACAGCCTTGTGGAGAACCGGTGTTGAGGATTATCGTGGAGGTGTTGTTGTCGCCGATCCTTATTGATTGCGGTCTGTGGGTTAGGATGTCTAGGATCCTGTCGCAGAAGGAGGAGCTGAGCCCCAGGCTACAGAGTTTGGAAGTGAGTTTTGTAGGAATAATGGTGTTGAAGACTGAGCTGTAGTCAATAAATAAGTCTGAAATAGGTGTCTTTATTATCCAGGTGTTCCAAGGTTCAGTGTATGGCCAGGGAGATGGCGACTGCTGTGGACCTGTTGTGACGATAGGCGAACTGTAGTGGATCCAGGCGGTCTGGGAGGCCGGGAATTGATCCATGCTCTGACTAACCTTTTGACTGTGAAACTGTTTAATATGGCTATAGACTGACTTTATTGAAGAGGGGAATTTTGGATTTAGTTTTGTGTGTTCTATTTAAGGGTGTTAAGACATTGTTGGGATGAAGAAGCAGCTTGGGTAACTTTAAAACATTTTTTATTTTTCATTGCTCTATGTGTCTCTGATAGTAAATCCTCACAAGAAAATATAACTGAGTTATATTACATGGTGGTTAGCACTGCTGCCTTACAATGCTAGGGTTTGATTCCTGACTTAGGTCACTATCTGTGCGGAGCCTGCACGTTCCCCCTGTGTCGGCATGGGTTTCCTCCAGGTGCTCTGGTTTCCTCCTACAGTCTGAAAGACGTGCTGGTCATGTGCATTGGCCATGCTAAATTCTCAGTGTATCCGAACAGGTGTCGAAGTATGGCGACCACAGGATTTTCACAGTAACTTCATTGCAGTGTTAATGTAAGTCTACTTGTGACTGATAAATAAACTTTAAAAGCTTTAAACTTTACTTGTTTGAGTCCTTTATTCTTGTTACCACTAATATTGTGTCCATATGCCATCTGTTTGCAGGTACATATCTCTTGCCTTCATTCATTACTGCTTTTGCACTTGCCCAATGTGCAAGGACAATAGTTTTGGAAGTATCATATCCAAAATGTAAGCTAACAGACGTTAGTTGATACTTTAACCCATTTCATTTTCTTCAGTTCTCTCTCAATTTCTTCTCCTTTGCCCTTCCCAGTAGAATCTGATTTATTCATTAATGTTCCTTTACAATTGTTTGCATGTTCTCCATTCTGCCCCAACCACTCCAGATGCAAAGGGAACGTTTTTACTTTGGGTGCCTGCCCCTTTAACATCTAAAGTTTTTTGGCAGCAGCTGCAAGTTCATGCTGTTTACACATTACGAGAAAAATGATCTCTTGCAGCACACTCAAATAGTCATATTGGATTCAAGGTCCACACATTGGTGGAGGAGCAGGAATCTTTCCTTGGGGTGTCTCATTACAGCAGCTGTTGCCATGTCCTATGGCTGCATCTCTGATTGGGTAAGGTGAGGTATCTCAGGGTAAGGTGAGGTATCTCAGGGTCCTTTTATCTTCAATCAGTCTGATGCTCAAAGTCGTTTGGCTAACGTTCAATATTTTCACCACTTTAAGCCAGAACAGATTGCTCAAAGCTATAAGCTAACAACAGAAATCTCAATTCAATAAATGTCTCAACAGCTTGGCCGGAGGCCAGCCTCAAGCTCAAATTCAAACACGAACCAACAACATTAGAAGAAATTCACCATTTGCTGTCTGTACCGTGGGCAGAAAATTGTTCATTGCTCAAACCCTTGTATCTTCGGGTGTTTGGATGAATTGCCCTTTCAAGGCACAGTGAAGGCCGGCCAGATCTTTGGCTATGTTTAATGCTGCTCTGTAAGAGAGCTAAGCCATTTCTTTTCATATTTCTCCTTGGGATGTGAGTATCGCTGGGAAGGTCAGCATTTATTGTTCATCCCTAATTGCCTTTGAGAAGGTGGTGTTGAGCCATGTGGTGTAGGTACACCTATAATGATTTTTTCTGTAGTGCTTTGATACAACTGAGTGGCTTGCTAGGTCATTTCAGAAGGCAGTTAAGAGTCAACCACGTTTCTGTTGATCTGGCATCACAGGCCAGACCAAGTGAGGGTGGCACATTTGTGATCCAGATGGGGTTCAACACTAATTTGATGGTTTCATGATCATTATTGTTGAGCCATTTCAGCATTTGAGGAAAAGGGTCAAGTGCGTTCAGGACAAGTGAGCATGGCGCAAAGCCAATGCTTCTATTTACCCCTACAACACCGACTTTATATGCAGTGTTTGCAGTTGATTATGCAGATTGAAACTTGTGCTAATGTCACAGATGAGATGGCACCATCCTGAATTGTAATGAGAATAGCATTTGTTTCCAGATTTATTAATTGAATTTAAATTACCCAGATGCCAAGATGGGATTTGAATTCCTAGCTCCTTTTTGGAGATGCTCTATTAGTCCAGACCTCTGGGCTACTGGTCCGATAGTGTTACCACTATGCAACTGTATTCTGACCGTTTGAATCTCTTTGTATTTTTCATGATTAGTAATGTGGCTTGATCTAGAGTAATGTTACCTTGGAAGATGAAAGAGTTCAATATCCTAATCATAGATGTCATATTTCTTAAAATTGCAGTAGAGCACAATCTTGACACTCTGTGGAGTTCCTTACCAAGGTAATGTGGTCTCCTGATTAACTTCTGTCAAGCCCTTCCATATTTCTGACAGGAAGCATGTGTTTTATTGTGTTGATGTATGCCCTTGTAAGGATAGGACAGTTTTACTTTAAGTCCTCCTATTGTGCTATTCTTGGGAAATCAGTGTTACACTCCTGATTTCATGGATCTGCTCTGATACTGTTGTGTTTATCTTTTGAGTCTTCCCAAGTTACAGGATCACTTGAAATTAAGATAATATCTAAGCAGTTACTTTTGTATGCTAATTGTACAGCCATAATGTACGGTGTCTCTGTTACTCTACCATCAGGATAATAAAAATGTTATTCCAAAGCGAAAATTGAGCACTGATGTATGAATGTTAGTAGAATTGTTCAGTAGACCTGCCAAGACAAGTGCAGTCAGATGGGATTTTTGTGGAGACTGAAAGTAATTGAAAATTGGCAAAGTGATCCAATGAAAACTTTGTGCGGAATAAAAAGACCCTTGACGATGTTTAATTTTGTTACCACTGCTGCTTCCTTTTTTTGTTGTTGTACAACATGCCAAGTTATGATAGATGGTGGTGAGTAGTACATTATCACTGGGGATTTTGCACTTTTAAAACATCTGACTAATGTCTTGGATCAAGTTGCCCTTCAAATTGAATATACTGGGGCTACTTGTGGCAGCTGCTTGTTTCATAATCCATTAATTTATTTTCAAATAAAAAAATATTGTCACTAGCTTTGCACAAATTGCTCAGTGTCTGGCTAAACATTTTTAAACTACCAGAAGCAATATAATTCTTGTTAACTCAATTTTGCATTGTAAGCATATCAGCTTGTTGAAGGTATGCTGCCAATTAAATCTTGTCTTTATATAACCCCTTGTAGTGCATCCCAAGATGCAGTAGAGTGGTAAATAAAAAATGGGTCATGAGGCTTTTAAAGGTAGGGACGTCGAAGGAGGATGTTCAAGACACCAGAGCATTTTCATTCTGGGCATGCAGGAGGTGGTTGTAGGCACTAATTGGCGTCCACCCCCCATCCCTGAAATAGTTTGGAGGTAGGTGCGGGCTGCCGGGTGTGTACGTGGACAATTTAAAAGGCACATTTTGGTGCTTCAGGACTTTGTTCTAGTAACAAAATAGAAAACAGCCCACGAGCTCATACCCCACATATGACACCCCCCCCCCCCCGGACACTTCTCACGTCCTCTTCATGCCAGCTAATGCCACTTTATGCCAGCTAATGCTTCATGCCCTTCCACCCACTCCCAATGGCCCCACATAGTGTCCGTGTCAACCTATGCACCTTCACCCATCCAGATATCCAGTAGTCTGTTGAAACTACAATGCCCAGTGAAAAACGCTACTCAATTGACGGCACTCTTAGATCTATTTCTCAATTACTCAGTGTTTATTCATGCAATATAAACCAGGCCAGGTGTTTGCTGGTTCTGCTTTTGATATGTTGAAGAGTGGTTGATTGACACTTTTATAGGGATGTCGTAAAAAGAGATTTTTGTAAGAAAATTATGAATAAATAAATTTTTAACTTTTTCACACATTGAAATTTTTCACACATTGTAGGGTTCATGGAATCTGTACAGTGTGTATAGTGGGTAAATGGACATCAACATAGGTTGGCATGGTGGGTATGAGTGGCCATTGTGGGTGGATGGCGGGGAATAGGTTGCCATGGAGGACATGAGTGCCTATTGGGGGTGGATGGAGGGGAGTAGGTTGGCATGTGTGGCCATTGGGGGTGGGTGGAGGGGCATTGACTGAGCATAGATGGTCTGAGGGAACTATGGGGTGTGGGTGGAGGGGCATAGGTTGGTATAGAGTCATGAATTTGCCTTTTCAAAAGGTTTTCTTGCCCAGATTATGATTCATAATACTTCTGAGGGGCATTGAAAAGCTTGCCTGACCCCAAGAAAATTGTGGAGCGCTAGGGGGTGCCTATACCAATGGAACCAACCAGGTGGGGGACTAGCCCATACTACTTAACCCATGCTAAATAAAAATTGGAGAATCTCGCTCTTTGAATTCAGATGTGACAGAAGCATAATACGGTTTTTGGTGACAGTGGGAATGTGCTTTTCACAGACCAGTGATAGGTTTCTTCACTCAAACATGACAAAATCTTTTGTAAATAGTTAATTTTGTTCAGGAGTTTTCACACCGTAAATAGGGGAAGCTTCAGCTGAGGACATTTCACGAACTCTTGTAGAAAGCGGCATCGTCAGAGCAGACGTGGGAATAGAAGTTGAGTCCTTGCAGTTCATCAGCTCCTTGCACGTGCTGTTGAAGGGGGAGAGATGTTTAAGAATTTGACTTGCAGTAGTGAAATGAAGCTGGGGATTTTCGTATGTGATCTTGGATGACTCAGTAAGCGTTTTTGGTGTCCAGAAAGAATTGGCAGTGCTTTTATATGATCCATTTAGATCTGGTGATTAATAATAATAACCAGTTGTTTATCACACTTGGTTAAGCATCTCTTGGACTTAAGGAGTGGTGGTGAGAGTCTCTTGTGAATGATATGATAATACCCAACTATCCATCATCATTCTGCCCACCTAGCCTCTAACCCACTGGACCTTCCTCCAAGTCTCCGTGCTGGCCTAACCCTAAATCTTTTATCTTTCACTTTCTTTCCTATCTCCCTTCACGCTCTCTCGAAGCTCATCTTGTCCGTGTAACCCACCTTCTGCTCTCCCAACCTGATTTCCACTGAACTACTGAGCACCCAACTTCCTTTCCTGGCTTCCATGTTAGCTGATATTGTTAGCAGTTCTCATTCCTTTGGTTTTGCCCCTCTCCTTCACGTCTGCTCTAAAAACTAACACTTGACATCTCTCCCTTCCCCTTGAACATGTTTTGACTCCTAAATTTGTGGCTGTTTCCCAGAGCTCTGAATGCGTTCGAATAGCTTTCCAATGCTGTCACCATACCAAAGCAGCTCATATCAAGGTCACAAATGACATCCTATGTAACACTGACAAAGGCAACCTAATCTTTCCCTGTCCTCCTTGATCTTTCAGCTGGATTTTTGTGTTCTAGATTCATGAATTTGAACCCATGGCCTTCTGACTCATGAGATAATACTAACTGAAACATGGCTGAAAGTTTCTTGTCTTAAAATGTTGACTTGCCTGTTTGCTCCACAAATGCTACATGACTTGTTTTCAGCATTTTCTGCTTTTCATACCGATGTCAAATGGTGTTTTTGAACTGGCTAAAGTTAGCACTTTTGGAGTTAAATTGGAATCACTTTCCCCACACATTGATATCAGCAGTCAATTCCCAATTTAAATTTTAATTGTTGAAGCTTTCTGCATTTTAAATTTGTTTTACTGTTAAACGTCAATTATCAAGGGTTATGGGGTTGCTTGTCTTTCACACATGTGCTCTTTGTGTGAGAGAAAATAGATCAATTCTCCATGATCAACTAAAGCTGATTCAAAAATTATACTCAAAATTGATCAGCTCAGTTGTCTGCAGGACCCTTGATTTCTGATGGGCTTGAATGACTAGGGATAGAGTTAATGGAACATTAATATATGCATGATAAAAGCAAATTAATGCGGATGCTGGAATCTGAAACAAAAACAGAAAATGCTGGAAAATCTCAGCAGGTATGATTGCATCTGTGGAGAGAACAGCGCTCGCATTTCAAGTCTGGATGACTCCTCGTAAGAGCTCATAGATGCTGTCAGACCTGCTGAGATTTTCCAGCATTTTCTGGGTTTTGATTAATATATGCATGCAATAATAGATGAACCGTTTATATTCCAAGTCAGCAATAAATATTAATATGTTGCCAATCTGGGGTTTATATGCTATAAAATTGTTTGATACACAAGAGACAAGATCCTATTATTGCAGTAAATAAAATGGCAGTCTGTGGAACCAGCGTTTGCTCACGAAAACTGACTGCATAGCAGATTATCAGGAAACTACAGTAGTAATTACAGTCTAGAATGGGTAGCTACGTGGCTAAGAAAGTTTAATGCTTGTAAAACATATTAAATCAGATTTTTCTGCAAGAATAAGAAATGGAAATATATCTTCAATTGAAGCAAAATGTTGTAGATGCACTTAGATCTGTAGTGATCACACACACTTATCTTGAGCAATATTATTTTCTGATAACATTGCCATCTTGGAGAAGGTCATTTACTGATATACTTTAGCATTACTGCCATGTAATCTTGGTACCAAATGTATTTCTACAGAAAGTTAACATTTTACTAGAGAGAAAACGAGAGGGCATTGGTTTAAGGCGAGAGGGGAAAGATTTCACACCTAGGGTGCTGTCAGTGGAGGTGGTAGAGGCAACTTTTAAAAGACGCTTGGACAGGTACATGGAAAGGAAAGGTTTAGAGGGATATGGGCCATGGCCTCCTTCTGCACTGTAGGGATTGTATGATTCTATTGTATGAAAATCCGGCAAATGGAACTAGTTCAATTTAGGAAACCTGGTTGGCATGGACAGGTTGAGAGCCAAAGGGCCTATTTCTGTGCTGTATATCTCTATGGACTCCATTGGGATGCTTAGTTAAGATAGATATTTTAAGTAGATATATAGATATTTTGAACTCTTACATATTTACATACTCTTGCTGTAATGTTTCAGCAAAATCTTGCTCAAAATATCTTGAATTTTGAGAGAGAAATTGGTACACTTCAAGAATTATAACTTCACAAAGGATCTTATGTTCCCCATGATTTGATGTATTATGAGGTAATAATGTTTCCTCAATTTAAGAAAAACTCACTTCTGTTTTAGTTGATTGCTTTTATTATATTACACTGTCTGCTTGGCTCAGTTATAAGATTTCTGATCATTGAAGCTGCTATAACTTGGGCATGTAATCTGGGCTGACACTTGCATTGAACCATCAGAGACCGTTTTTAGATGAGCTATTGGCAATTTTAAAAATGAAACCAAAGGACTAAATGGGAAATTAAACCAAGCTCGGGTAGAAGTTGCAAGTTATAGAGTAGTGTTAAAGCAGGAGAGCAAAATCATTCATTGTTTGACCTTCTGTGTTGAAGAAGACCATCTTCATTTGTCATCCAGGTGTTGGGTTCTGAGTGCGAAGGTGACTGAGTTCTATCTCGGCACGAAAGGTTCTTGCGCAATGAGGACAGGAAAATGAGGCTTGCAGGTAATTGGAGGCACTGTTCTCATGGTTTATCCATGCCTTGCGCTTGTTCTGGGCTGACACTATCCATTGCTGCTAAGACGCTGATGTGCTGTTGGAAATTGCAGTCTTCAGGCTGAGCGATCCTGGGCAAGGATCTCCCATGATGCAGTATCAATTTTAAAGTCTTTGAGAGAGGCTTTCAGTGTATCCTTGAAACGTTTCTTCAGAGAATACACTGAAAACCTGCTCCTTACTGCAGTTCAATGTAGATTCACTTAGGGAGTCGATTGTCAGGCATTCGGGTGACATGTCCAGCCCATCGGGTCAGTTTTTGTCATAACATTGAGAAAATGCTAACCAGCTGTCTCTCCGGAGGACCTCTGTGTCTGGTACTTTGTTTTGCCACTTGATGTTGAATAGCTTGTGGAGGCAGCAAAGATGGAAGTGACTGATTTTCTTTGCATGCCATTGGTAGACAGTCCAGGTCTTACTCCTAAAATTTATTTCTTTTGTGTCACAAGTCGGTTTACGTTAACACTGATGTGAAGAAACTGAAAATCCCGAGTCTCACAATCCCGCATCTGTTCGGATACACTGAGGGAGAATTTAGCATGACCAATGCATCTAACTATCATGTCTTTCGGACTGTGGGAGGAAACTGGAGCACCTGTAGGAAACCCACGCAGACATGGGGAGAACATGCAGACTCCGCACAGACAGTGACCTAAGCTGGGTATCGAACCCAGGTCCCTGGCACTGAGAGGCAGCAGTGCTTGCCACCGTGCTGCCCCTGTAGGGAAGAGTGGAGCGAACAATTGCTCAGTAGACCTTGAGTGTAGTTTTTAGGCTCACCCCTCTACATTCCCATACTGGATAGCGAAGTCTTTTGAAGGACACTGGCCTTGGCAACTCTGGCATCTGTCTTGTCATCAATATGAACACAGCATGAGAGAGTGCTGCCTAGATTGGTTAACTTATCCACAGGGGTCAGCTTCTGATTGTTTACCATCATTGTTGGCTCTTAATAGATAGTAACATGAGAAATGAGGGTCAGAGAATGGCAGGAAGGGAAAGAGAGAAAAAAAAGCCCAAGAATCCACCAACAGTCAAGAATAGATGTTACAAAGATGGAATTAGAAACACAAACAGATCAGCCATGATTTTATTGAATGGCAGAGCAGGCTTGAGGGGCCAAATTGCTGCCCTTCTCCTAGTTTGTATGTTGTACTTGTGGTCGAATGTGGTAACCTACAGTTCAATAAAGGCAAAGCCAACAATAATTGTAAATGCCAAGAAAATGTCATGCTGCAAGATTTAATTTTGTTATTTTGATTTTAATGCTTTTTGGGATGTTACAAGAAATATTGAAATTGTGGCATTTCAGTCCCAAAAAAATTTAAAAATTAGAGCTTTTTTCCCTGTGTCCAAGTTACGTGCAATATCCCCTGAATTCTAGTTTGTTGTTGATGACTCACCTGTCCTTCCGAATTCCTATGAAAATACAGTTTCGCTGCCATAGCAGCACAACACAAAAATTGCTGATTTTTCAGTTATTTCTACTTCTGCTTGCAGTATAAATATTCTGCAGAAATGATCAAAAAACATGGCTGCACTCATTAAGTGGTTGAAGATCACTTCTATGTGAAAACAAAGTATCTCTGCTGCTGACTTAAAGTAGGTCTTCCTCAGTAATTCAGTAAAATACTGACTTAAGGAAAATATCTTGAAGGATCTTAGATTGAAAAGAAACATTGGATGCTGATCAAAGAGTAAGGGACCATGCGGAGAGTTAAATATAATCATGCCTTTAATTCTTGGATCTTTGCATTATGGAGTCATGTACTGTTGATTGACCAAAGATGTGTGGGTTAGGTCGATTGGACATGCCAGATTGTCCATTGTGTCCCGGCATGTGTAGGTCAGAGGGAATAGCGGGATAAATTTGTGGGGATAGGGCCTGGGATGGGATTGTTGTCAGTGCAGACTTGATGGGCCGAATGGCCTCCTTCTGCACTGTGGGGTTTCTATGATTCTATGATCCCTGCTGTGGGTGTGTTGCAATTTAACATGACAGTGCTATTGGGAATCTGTTCTATAAAATTATGAAAAGGTATTTGAAATGGACTATGATGGGACAAGCAGGCACGCAATGAGTGCTTGGGCAAAAATCCAAATTGGGTGTTCAAATCATTCGTTTAGCTTCCTTTAAAGCATGGCATAAGTTTCAATGAATATGGATATGCTTGTATTCTTATAACAAGGGATTTGACAATGCCTCAGTGGGCATTCCATGACAATATACTGAGGGGAGAGGTAAGTTAGACCAGCTCACCCACTAATGCCTCATGTTCAATTGTGGCTTCTTGAGGCTTACCTGATTGCTTTCAGAATTGGCGTTGAGATTTTGTTTTCCTGAAATTGACCACTGTTCTGCTATTTTCAATCATTAACATTGCCCGAGGTTGGGAAGCTTATGAAGTTACATTGTCTAGGTGATGAGGTAGCATTTGATAGGACTAATTGTTTTTTAAAAATATTTTTACTTTAGATATTATAAAATGCCATGGCGCACAGGCCATTCTCTACCAATGGCTAAGCAAACTAAATTGATAATTTCCCTATCTACTTCAGTTGAAGTAAACCGTCAAGGTTCCTGTGAAGCAAAATATCTCTGAAATTGCTTAATTTTGGATTGTGTCATTTTATGTCTCTCTTGATCAATTTGTAATCGTGTATCTTAATGTAAGTTGCCAACTATATAATTTGGAGTGGCATACACTACAAATGAAGCTCAGTTGCAATGTTATTATAGTGTGTCTAATAATTTTGCTTTGATTTCAGCTTCATGTGTACAATAGGTTATAGTTACATGCAACAATTTGAAACTTCATTGGTACTCTATGTACCATTCCAAAACAAATTTTCAAAGATTTATTTTTCTTTGTGTGATTGTGTTTGCATACAATGTGTTAAATTTTCAAATTCAATCATTTTGTCTACTGAACAGGGAATATTTCGTACCTAGCGTATTGCTGTCATTGTTTACTGGCACAGATGGATAGCCTGGCAGACTGTTGAAGCATTACAGAGACTTAAGTATTGGATTGGCGTAAAACAGCTCAATGAGGTCAGTAAACTGATGGTAGGGATCTGTGGGGGTAGAATAAAATCATTTTAATTCTTCAATATGCATGGTATCTAGGAAGCTTATGATTCAGATTAAAGAATCTGATGTTTTCAGGAGATTTTTGGTTTGGAGGATCAAATGTAAAATAATCATCTCCTTGTTTTGTCTTTGAAAGTGATGCATGCAACATTTTTTTAACTTGCACTAACAAGTAATGTTAACTACTGTTGTGTTTTTTGAATTTCTATGAGTTGCACGTGAAACTTCAAGAGATGGATTGCAAACTTTCTGTTATGTTTCTGTTTGTAGTACAAATTAGAAAAAATAGAAGTTAATGTTTTTCTTATTTGGTTCTAAATTTCATTGTTGTCTCAACCGATTTTGGCATTTTTTTCAGTTCAGGAAGACATAGTTGCACATTCTTTGTTTAGACGTTAGTTCTGTTCCAGCATTTTTATAGGAAAATAAGATTGGGGTGGTTGAGTACACTCATTTAACACAGTTTGGAGGCATCTGTGCAGTTTGGCTGCTTGGGAATATTGAGGGCATTGACTTCGTTGAATGGTATCTTGCAATTGGTTCACTGCCTTCTGAGAGATGTTGTAGTGTTCAATCAGATGGAAGACAACTCGGCCGTTCAGTTGTGTTTGGAGTTACCTTGCTCAATTTGTAGGGAATGGTCTGTTGGGGATGTCAAGGACTTGAGATTGCAGATGGGCTCTGGTCTGCTACTTAGTTTCCAGTTCTGATTGGAGTTTCTGCATTACTATTTAAGCTCAGTGCATGTGTCAGAGGTGTTTTGCAACATTTGTTATGGAAACAGTTGCAATTTGCTATTTGGGATTCAACATCTTGTGCTGTGCTTAACAAATGGACTGGGTTGAATGCTGCATGGAGGACTTGTGCATTTGATGGACCTGATGTGCACAAATCCTAATTGGTACTAATCAAGAATCCAATTTATTCTCTGTGAGCTTATGCTTTGTTGCCCAGAGTCACTGAATGGTGGACCAATGTTATTCTCTGACTCAGTTGGAAGTGGGCTTGCTTGATGATTCTTCAAAGTCCACCTCCAACAATGGAACAACCAATGCCAGATTCCAGTAGAAGCTGGGTTACATCCACTTTGGGCTGTAGTGTTTATGACACACATGCCAGACAGTGGTCATCTCCAACAAAAAAGTGCCACCACTCCTTCCTTTGCCGTTAGTGTCAAAGTGACCAACCAATCCCCTGCCATCAGGATCTTGGTGGTGGGGGAGGGGTGAGAAGGGCTGGTCTGCACTCTTTCAAAGCATAACTGTATCATATCTACACTGTTGCAACAATAACAGAGCAGAAGCCAAGTATCTGACCAGTCGCTCACTTCTTGACTCCTCAGTATATCTCCATCATCTACAATGCTCAGATTAGGCCTTTAATGCAATACTTACACTCACCACCATGGATGCAACTAGACCAACCCTCAAAGCTTAACATCGTTCAGGACAAAGCAATCTATTTGATTGGTGTCTTTGATATTAAACTCAATATTTACTACTTCTACCATCAGCACTTTTTAGAACAACATAGTCACCTGCACGCGCCCCTTTAAATTACAGCTATTCCTGATCTGTATTTTTTACAGCCATTTATCTTTCGAGGCTGCTTCTGCAAGTGGTTGACGATCATCATTAAGGAACAGGATCAGGATAGATTGTCAGTTCCCTACTGTCAAGTTACTTGGTTGCATACATTGTCCAACGTTTCTACGTGAAAAATGATCATTTGAAAGCCAACAGCCCTGTTTCACATAGTACCTTGTCCCCAAAACTATATTTCAGCATCTGTCACTGTTGACAAGAGAGAAACAGAATGTAACACTGGAGAATCAAATACATGATTCTTGTGAGTTTTGTAGGATCTTGGTGTATGGGGATTTATGAAATGTTTGTGTTGAAGTTCTTCTGTGTAACAATTATTAAGTATTCAGTGGCATATTCTAGGCTTACTATTTGAACTACTTTTAAAATTGTGAGACCAACTGATAATTTTTTTTTCAAAATGCAACTTAATTTTAACCATGTTGTATTGGTTATTTTAATTTTGTGGCTTGAGTATTTTTATGTTGTTATGGTTCAGGTCAGAAACTCCAAAGAGTTTTATGGAGCCTGCCTGCATCATAAGTTTTGCCTCTCGAATTTGGCTAGAATAAGCATGATATGTTTCACTTCAGGTATAATTCAAATGACCCACTAGGGAGCTTTTATCAAAGTTTATTTAAGAATATAGTTAATATGTATAGTAAAAATATAGCAAGAACTTTTATCAATTACAAACAGGAAACAGAACAACCACTATAATGTATAACCCTTAACAAATATATCTAATGTGTTCCAATCAAACCAATCCCGTAGGCAAAAGACCCTTTTCACAGATTTAACACAGCAGAGACTTATGCTCATGTGATACGGGACTTGAGACCTTTGGATGAAGTCTGCAGTTCTCTGGATAGACTCAAAACAGTTTGAAGTCAGAACAGCTTCCTAAAACACCAAGGACTCTAGGCAAGCCACCAACAACAGATTCCCCCTCCAGAAAGGCAAGACATTGCTTTCAGATTACTGGCAGAATTTCCAAAACCAGGGAGAGGGAGACTGTTCAGCTTGATGCCTACTCTAAAACTAAAACTCAAACTGCAGCTCCAAACTGAAAATGAAAACAATCTCATATACCTGACCTGTCAACCAATCCTAACAATGCAGAGTCATAAACATTCCAGTAAAAATAAGCAAACCCCTGTTTAAGCAGCAAAAGAAGACTCTCATAGACAGCCCGGCAACAATGAGAAAAACAAACTGAAAAAGTTTGCTTACAACTGCAGAGTACAGGATTTTAAAAAACACCTTCTGCAAGGTACACCAATGTCACAATGTTTTTATCTGAATTAATGTTCTGGATTAAGACTGTAGTTGAAATGCTCAAATAAAGTCTGGAAGTCACTTGAGCTTTGATCAAGACAACTGATAATCTTTTATTTTGCAATGTTATTGCTTCAAACTGTTGAGTATTAATTTGTCAGTCAGCATGGAAGAAATTTGATCTGTAAGAGTGTTTTTCCGGGACTTGAATGCACCTTTTCAGATTATGCCTCTGGAGCCTCTTGGAATATTTTTTCTGCTTGAGTGGCACTAGTTGAGTGCAGATACTTAAGAGTACGCAGTTGGGTTGAATAATTTTATTTGAAGATTCTTACATAACTAAGAAATGTGGAATTTATGCTGGATTTGAATTTAGCTGGGTTTTCTGATGAGGGAAGAAGTAATTGAGAACAATACTGGAACTACAAAATTCTGTCTTTCAGCCCGACTGCATTTGTCCAGACTGACTTTTAATATGGTCTGTTTTTAAGACACTGGCTAAATTGAAGTGTGGCTTTGCACTGCCAGATCAAATTTATATAAATTTAATTTTGTAGTGTAAATGGTATGCGACATAAGTTGTCGACATACCTGACATAGAATTCTTATTATCTTGGTCAACAAAGAGTTTGGATGTGAACAGATACCTAAACACAGCCAAGGGTATATTGTGGCTGCCATTAATCTGTATTTATGAAGGTTTATCTTGTGCTTCTCAGATTGATGAATTTGTGGAGTTTTGTTCTACACTAATATCAGAGATTAGGCTTTCCTCACAGGCACTAGAGCAGATTGTCTTCATTCTAGTTGTTTATATTAGAACATGCATTCAGCTGTAGTATAATTATTCACATAGAAAATTGTGGGGGGTTTTATAGGTCACTGCAGTGCTTTGTCCTGTGCAAAATGTGTGCAGCAGACTGATCTGTGTATACTATTAGGTAAGCAAAGTTCTTTGTCTCAGCTTCCTATATCCTTTGTATTTGGTATTATAAAAACAAAATATTTTTTCTTTATTAACCTGGTGGTATGTTGCAGTGTGGAGGTTCTGGTTAGATTTGTGCTGCATCTTTATTTTCAAACTACAGTTAAGTGTGTGTTGTAATCGTAGATGGAATATTATATCAAAGCTATAACATGAAGTCATATAAATTGGCAGAACGATTGTACAGTCCATGTAGCACTTTTTATATTTTTTAAACATGGATTATTAATGTATTCATGAACAAAATACAGTTAAATTTTTAAAATTCATAATTCAATCCCTATAGAATAATCTTGCCAAAGACCTGTTTTAAAATCGAGTTGGCTTTGGGAGTTGTGTGGAATGAGAATTTTAATACAGGTATCTGTGCATTCGACCTAATAATCAAGTGAACTTACTTTCTGCCTGAATTTGAATATTTATCATTATAACAACTCAATGAAGTACATACTTTATCTGTAAATCTAGTAGACATTCTTCAAATAGAGTATTCTCACTTTGTTGTGAAGGATATTTTCAGATGAGGTGAATTTACTCTGATTTTTGAAAAAAGACTTGCTGATTTCCTTATTTATTTTGCTGCTTGTTTTCCAGAAATAACGCTTAAGTGCATGCTGGTTGTCATGATTTTGGAATACAAGACCCCACAATTTAATTTAAAATTGTACAACAAAGAGTAAAGAGAACATGCAAGTTGTTCTTCAGGATTCACATAAAATATTTGTGTTCTTGAGTGTCTCGTTTTATAATTATTTTTGTTGAAAAAGTCTCCTGTAAATTTGTTCCATCAGGTTTCCCCATATTTCCCTGTGAAAATATTTCATTTTTACCTTCAATAAAGGGAATTGTGATTATTAAAAGGGCTACATTAGGCAAACTCATGGCAGTATCTGACTGTCAAGATATACGACAAAAGTATTGTAATATGATTTAATAGACAACTAACTCCCCCACCAACCCTTCTGAATCTTTCCCGACCCCCCCACCCCACAAAAGAAATGTTGTTGTACTGAGAACTCCTTTAATGGATTGAATAAACCAGTGTGAACTAGTGGCGATAGTTCACTGGATTAACAGAACACTCAAAAATGTTTATTGAACCTATTAATTGAGTTCTCAATACTAAAAAGATTTTTTTGTGGGAGGGGATAGGAGCAGATCCTGAAGAGGATGGTGGGGTGGGGGCTTCAGCGAAACCCATAATCCTCTGAAAGAATAATTTTTAAAAAAAAATAGTTTTAGTATTGGCGACCATGGAGCTATCATTGTTGTAAAAACAATGTTCTTTATGGGAGGCAATATACCCTCCTTACTTGGTCTGGCTTACAGATGATCCCAGATTCATAGCTATGTCGTTGATTCTTAAACGTCCTCAAATGGCTTAGCAAGCCCCTCAGTTCAAGGGTAGTTAGGGATGGGCAACAAATGCTAGCCTCATCAGTGATGTCCACATCCCATGAAAGAATAAATGCAAATTAGTTGCCTTAATAGGTTTGCCAACTTTGGCTGGACATATTCTGAGATAGCAACACATCACTTTCAACTGCCCCTTTGTGAGACTCCTGCCATTGGTCAGCCAACATGTCAATCATCACAGAGCCACGCCTTCCCAAGTCTTTTCAAAGTGAGCCGGTTTTGACTGTTGAAGCATGGGCATGCAATTAGCAAATGGGTTTCAACACATGTCGTGTGAGGTATTACCTTCTAGCAAGAAAATAAGGAGATCATGTTACTCTGGAAATAAAAATCTAGAGAAGCAAAGCAGTTTGGTAGTATAAAGATACAAGTCACTAAGAGTGGCAGTGCAGGTTCATAAGCCATTTAAAAAGGTAAGCCAGGCATTAGGAGTTAGTTCCAGAGGGATAGAACTGAAAAATAGAATAGTTATGCTAAACTTTTACTGAAATATGGCTAGACCAGATTGGCAGCATTGTGTACAGTTCTGGTCGCTAAATAATTCAACAGATATAGGAGCACCGTAGCTATGGGAATAGATTGGAGAGGTTGAGATTGTTTTTCTTTGACAAAAGAAGGCTAAGGCGAGACTTGACAGAGGTATTCAAGATCCTGAGTGGTATTTACCAGTAAATGGTGAGGAATTGTTCCGTCTCAAGAGCATCAAGAACTAGGGGCACAAATTCAAAATAATTGGCAAAAGGACAAAGGCGATATGAGGAAAAGGTTTTTCACTTAGAGAGTGTTTGGAGAGTGGAGCAAACTTCCTAAGAGGGTGGTGGAGGCAAGTTTGATAGTTATTCAAAGGGGAATTGGATCGCTATCTGAAAAGAGAGAATGTGCAAGGTTATGGGGATAAGGCAGGGGAATAGGGCTAGGTAGAATGCTGTTTCAGAGAGCCATTGCAGATTCAATAGGCTGAATAACCACCTTCTTCACTGTAAAGATTCTGTGAGGTTGCCAAAAAATGTACAATGTTACCAGAAATGTGAGGTTATACTTATCAGGAAAGCATGAACAGGTTGGGTCTCTTAAAAAGGGAACACTTTAGAAATGACCTAATAAAAGTCTTCAAAACAGTGAAAGGTTTTGGTAGAGTTTCAACGTGGGAAAGGGCAAAACTGGAGGCTATCAATATGTGAATCACAAGAAGTCAAATAAGGAATTGAGATCAAACTTCCTTACCCAGACAATAGTAAGAATGTCAGACTTAGTATCGTAAGAAGTTTAACAACACCAGGTTAAAGCCACACAAGCTTTCGGAGCTCCAAGCCCCTTCTTCAGGTGAGTGGGAATTCTGTTCACAAACAGAGCATATAAAGACACAAACTCAATTTACATGAATAATGGTTGGAATGCGAATACTTACAACTAATCAAGTCTTTAAGAAACAAAACAATGTGAGTGGAGAGAGCATCAAGACAGGCTAAAAAGATGTGTATTGTCTCCAGACAAGACAGCCAGTGAAACTCTGCAGGTCTAGGCAACTGTGGGGGTTACAAATAGTGTGACATGAACCCAATATCCCGGTTGAGGCCGTCCTCGTGTGTGCGGAACTTGGCTATCCCAGTCCAACGCCGGCATCTCCACATCAGACTTAGTATCACCAGAGGGTGGTTGTGACGAATAGTAAAGATGCATTTAAGGGGAAGCTTAATAAGCATCCAAGAGAGAAGTGAATAGAAGGTGATGTTGAAAAAGTTAGATATGGGAGGATACTGGAGTGAGGTATAAAAGCTGATTACTGGTCGGGCAAAATGACCCATTCAATGATTCTATGTAGTGTGTTTAAATTGGGAGAAATTTTACAGTCACTTGACAAGCATGAACTGATAGAGAGCGAACATGGATTTAAGGGCAAATTGTGGTTGACTAACTTGATTGAGTTTTTTGGCGAGGTAACAGGGCAGTGGATGAGGACAGTGCATTTGATTTCATGTGGATTTTTCAAAAGACATTTCATAAAGTACCACATAATAGGCTTGTTAGCAAAATTGAAGTCCATGGAATTGATTAAAAGGGGCATTAACAACACGAATATAAAATTGGCAAAAAAACAGAAGGCTGAGAGATAGACAAGAGTTGTGGTGAATGGCAGTCCTTTTAGACTGGAGGGAGGTTTACAGCGGTGTTTTCCAGGATTAGTACTAGAAATGCTGCTGTTTGTCATATACATTAATGACTTAAAGGTATGGGGTACAGTTTTGAAAATCACTGATGACTGGAAACTTGGAAATGTAATGAGACCATAATATATAGGAGCAGAATTAGGCCATTTGGCCCATTGAGTCTGGTCTGCCATTCAATCATGGTTGATATGTTTCTCAACCTCATTCTCTCATCTTTTCCCCATAACTTTTGATCCCCTTACCAATTAAAAACCTAGCTATCTCTCTCTCAAGTGCACTCAATGACTTGGCCTCTGTGGCAATGAATTTCATAGATTCACCATTCTCTGGCTGAAGATATTCCTCCTTATCTCAGTTCTAAAGGGTCATCTCTTTACTCTGAGACTGTGCCCTTGGATCCTAGTCTCTCCTACTAATAGAAACATCTTCCCCAGATCCACCCTATCCAGGCAATGAGAAAGTTAGTAAGCAATTAGTAGATTCCAATAGGACATAGGTTAGCAGACACTTGTAGATGAAAATCAAAGCAAAAATGTGTCTGATGATGCTATACATTTTAGTAGGAAGGATAAGGAGAGACATTACAAGATAAATGGTACAGATTGAAAGAGTTTGCAGGAACGGAGAGAAATGCAAATTTTTGTTTGCATACAAATCTTTGAAGGTGGCAAGACAGGCTACAAGGTAGCTCATAAAGCTTGTGGAAATATGGATTTTATATATAGACACACAATACAAAAGCCAGAAAGTGATGTTAAACCTTTATAAGGTGCTAGGTCAGCCTCAGCTAGAGTATTGTGTTCAATTCTGGGTACCACGCTCCAGGTAGGACATGAAGGCTTAAGCAAAAGTACTGAACATTTACTAGATTTACTAGAATAGTTCCAGGGATGAGTGATTGCAGTTGGGTTGCTCGCCTGGAGTGGATGAAGTTTTTCTCCTTGGAGCAGAAAAGTTAAGGAGGGATTTGATGGAGGTGTTTAAAATCATGAAGGGTTTGGAGTTAGTAAGTAAAGAGAAACTGTTTCCAGCAGTTGATGGGTCAATAACTAGAGTACGCAGATTTGGGGTCAGTGCTTCCAAAACCTTTTCTTGGCGTGATCCTATTTTAGCGTCCCAGACTTCGTGTGACCCCAGAGTGAAAATGTGGAGAGTATGAGAATTGTTGAGGTAGCCTTCAGCTGCTGAGTGAGCTGTATATGGGCAGAGTTCCTTCACTTAATTCCAATGTATTATTTTTCTTCTTGCAGTGGACAAAAATGCTTTTAATGCCACAAATAAAAATTGTTTACTTTCGAAATTAAATGTACAGCTATCCTTTTTTTTGCTTGCAGTGCAGTTTTTTTGTAATGATTGGCTATGATTAGTAAGTCTGATCCAGTAAGCTTGACGCAATCACTGTACAACTCTGCAAATGTTTAGCCTACCGACACACAGCAGTTCTGAGTAAGTCTTATCAACAGTACCCTCTGTAAACCTAGTTTGATTAAAACACTTGTCTTTTCACAGCCTTTTTTGCTGCAGGAATCAGGCCTCATGAATCTATCCATTAGGCCATGCCTATCAATAGACAAAAATGCAAGGATTTAAATGGACCTTGCAGTTGTTCACATTCTGTCCGAGCTCCAAGGCAGTCATTCCTGCTTAGGAGTTTGCAACCCCAAAATTGTCAGTGGGATCATGACCCAGAGTTTGGGAAGCCCCACCTTCTAGCACACAAAACGAATTGGCACATAACGTCTCATAGAAACACAGAAAAAAGGAGCAGGAGGAGGCCATTCAATCCTTCAAGCTTGCTACATCATTCATTACAATCATTACTGATCATCCAACTCAAAAGCCTGATCGCGCCTTTTTCCCGTATCCTTTGATCCCCTTCACTCCTGGTGCTATATCTGTTTCTTGAAAACATGCAATGTTTTGGCCTCAACTATCCTTGGTGGGAGTGAATTCCACAGGCTGACCACACTCTAGGTGGAGGAAGTTTTCCTTATCTCTGTCCTAAATTGTATACCTTGTATCCTCAGACTGTGATGCCTGGTTCTGGATCACCATCAGGAACACGCTTACCCTATCGAGAATTTTATAGGTTTTTATGGGATTCCCCCCTCATTCTTCTGAACTCCAGCAAATACAATCCTACTCAGTCTCTCTTCCCACGTCAGTCCCTCCAGCCTAGGAATCTGTCTGGTAAACCTTTTCTGCAATCCCTCTCGAGCAAGAACATCCTTCCTCGGGTAACGAAATTAAAACTGCACACAATATTCCAGGTGTGGCCTCATCAAGGCTCTGTCTAATTGCAGCAGGACATCTCTACTCCTGTACTTGAATCCTCTCGCTATGAAGGCCAACACACCCATTGCCTTTTTTACTGCCTGTTGCACCTGCATGCTTACCTTCAGTTATTGGTGTACAAGGACATGCAATTCTCATTGCACATTTCCCTCTCCTAATTTATGGGCATTCAGATAGTAATCTGCCTTCCCATTTTGGCTACTAAAGTGGATAACCTCCCCTTTATCCAAATTATACAGCATCTGCCATTCAATTGCCCACTCACTCAACTTATCCAAATCACACTGAAGCATCTCTGCATCCTCACTCTCCCACCAAGCTTTGTGTCATCTGCAAATTTAGCGATATTACATTTAGTTTCCTAATCTAAATCATTGAAATATATATAGTGAATCGCTGGGTCCCAGCACTGATCCCTGCAGTACCCCACTCGTCACTGCGTGCCATTTGGGAAAAGACCCGTTTATTCCTACTCTTTGTTTCCTGTCTGCCAACCAGTTTTCTATCTATCTCAATACACTATGCCCAATCCTGTGCACTTTAATTTTACACACTAACCTCTTATGTGGGACTTTGTGGAAAACCTTCTGAAAGTCCAAATAAACCACATCCACTGGTTCCCCTCATCAACTCTGCTAGTTACATCCTTGAAGAATTCCAGTAGATTTGTCAAGCATGATTTCCCTGTTATAAATCCATGCTGTTTCTATCCAATCCTGCCACTGTCTTCCAAGTGTTTTGATATAAAATCTTTGATAATGGATTCTAGAATTTTCCCCACTACTGCCATCAGGCTTACTGGTCTACAATTCTCTGTTTTCTCTCAATCCCACTATTTAAAAAGGGAGATAACATTAGCTATCCTCCAGCCTGTGGGAACTGTTCCAGAGTCTATAGAATCTTGGAAGATGACCACCAATGCATCCAATATTTCTTGGGCCACTTCCTTAAGTACTTTGGGATGCAGATTATCAGGCCTTAGGGATTTATCGACCTTCAATCCTATCAGTTTCCTCAACACCATTTCTCTACTCATACTGATCATCTTCAGTTCCTCTCTCTCTCCAAACCCTGTGTTCTCCAAAATTTCTGGTAACTTATTTGTGAACTCCTTTGTGAAGACAGAACCAAAGTATGTATTCAGTTGGTCAGCCATTTCTTTGTTCCCCATTATAAATTTCCCTGTTTCTGATTGTAAGGCACCTACATTTTTATTCACCAATCTTTCTCCTCACATACCTGTAGAAACATTTACAGTCAGTTTTTATGTTCTCTGCAAGCTCATTCTAGAAATCTATTTTTCACTTCTTAATCAGTCCTCTTGGTCCTCCTTTGCTGAATTCTAAACTACTCTCAATCCTTAGTCTGTGGTTTTCTTGGTCAATTTGTATGCCTCTCCCTTGTATCTAATACTTTCTCTAATTTCCCTTGTAACCCATGGTGTGGTCACCTTTCCAGATTTACTTTAGTGCTAGACAGAAATAAACAATTGTTGCAGTTCACCCATGGGCTCCTTAAATGTTTGTCATGGCCTATTCATCATCATCCCTTTAAGTAAAGTTTCCCAATCTATCATACCCAACTCGCACCTCATGTCATCGTAGTTTCCTTTATGATTCAGGACCCTAGTCTCAGAATCAACAATTCTATCATATTATGGTCACTCATTTCCAAGGGGGTTGCCAATTATTCCTTTCTCATTACACTATAGCCAATCTAAAGTCGCCTACTCTCTCGTTGGTTCCATAATGTATTGGTCCAGAAAACCATCCCACATATACTCCAGAAATTTCTCCTGTATGGTTTAATGACTAATTTGTTTTGTCCAATTTTTATATAGATTAAAATCACCCATAATTGCAGACAGTCCTTATTGCATGCATCTCTAATTTCCTCACCACTGCAGATTGAGGGTCTATATACAACCCTTATGAACATTTTTTGCCCCTTGGTGTTTCTTGCCCATATAAATTCGACATTGTCGGAGCTAATATCCTTAATTTTTTCTTTAACCAGCAATGCAACTCCACCACCTTTACCTTTTCATCTGTCCTTCCTAAATGCTGAATACCCCTGGATGTTCAGTTTCCATCCCTGGTCACCCTGTTTCCGCAATCCTGACTATTTAATACCTGTTTACATCAATTTGCACAATTAATTCATCCACTTCATTGCAAATGCTCCACGTGTTAAGGAACAAAGCCTTTAGACTCGTCTTTTTAACATTACTTGACCTGTTCACTGGTCCACTATTTTTCACTGAGGCCCTGTTTGAATCTGGCTCTTGGTTTCTCTGTGTCACTTTTCTTATTCCCCTTTTCTATCTTTGGTTTTTGTCCTTGATTTTCCCTCTCCCTGACTCCTTGTATAGGTTCCCACCTCCCTGCCATTTTAGCTTAAACCCTCCCCAACCACTCTAGCAAATACTCCCCCGGGACATCAGTCCTGGTTCTGCACAGGTGTAACCTGTCCAGTTTGTACTGCTCCCTTCTCCCCCAGAACCAGTCCAATTGCCTCAGGAATCTGAAGCCTTTCCCTCACACCATCTCTTCAGCCACTTATTCATCCGATATATCCTGCTATTTCTACTCTGAAAAGTACATGGCACTGGTAGTAATCCTGAGATCACTACCTTTGAGATCTAACTTCTCAGTTTTCTTCCAGATTCCCTACATTCTGCTTTAGGACCTTATCCCTTGTTAAAGATGTTTAACGAAGACTATAACACATGACACTCGCATCCCATATCAGCAAAATTCAATGAGCAAGAAGTCTTCACTTTGTTTTGCATTCTCCTCCCAATTAACCTCAGCCAAACAGATTATCTAGTCTTTTTTTGTTCCTATTTAGATAACCTTGTTTGCAAAGTGATTGGCACATTAGCTTACATAACACATCACATCAAAGCAATCTAATGTGTACAGCGCTATGATATATTCTGAAAGCTTTGTTCCAGCATGCTCTAAATTTTAAGCTTTAGCATATAATTTTGAACCTTTGGAGAAAAACAAATTCAGGAAAAAAAAAATCACATTTGTAAAGTTACGCAAAGTTAAGATTTTAAAGGGATTGTGTCCCTATAATACTACCACTTAATGCATCTAGTTATGGTGCAACTAGTTGTAGGTTAATTAGTACAGGGCTTCCCAAATTATGGCTTGTGACCCCCAGTGGGGTGTTGAGATGATATTTCGGGGTCGCAAGCTCTGACTGCTTCTGTCTTTTTTGAAGTCTTCAAGTAGCTTGGAATGAATTGATCTGTGATTGGCAAGTGGCTTTAGATCTTGCTTTTCAGGCACTCAAATGGCCCGATTCTTTCCAGTTTTCTACCCATGTCTCCTGAGGGTGTTTTCTGCCCTACTACCTTGAGCATTAGCAACCTTCTGTTTTTTTTCCCTGCATGGGCATTATGTTCTTTCCTGAGCAGGGACCGTAAGTGTTAATTCATCTTGCATGCCATAAAACAAGGCTTCTCAAACTGGTTATGATCCCACTGACAATTTTGGGGTTGTGAGCTCCAAAAGAGCTACCATGAAGCCCGGACTGAATTTAAACAGCTGCAAACTCCCGTTTAATCCTCATGTCTTTGTTGCCGGTGAGCATAGAACATTACAGCGTAGTACAGGCCCTTCGGCCCTCGATGTTGCGCCGACCAGTGGTACCAATCTAAAGCCCCTCTAATCTACACTATTCCAATATCATCCATATGTTTATCCAATAACCACTTGAACGCTCTCAACGTTGACGAGGTAGAACATAGAGCATGGCCAAACGGACAGATATGAGCCCTGATTACTGCTGTGAAAAGGCAAGTGTTTTAATCAGAGTGTGCAATTGCTAAGACTTGCTCAGAACTGCTGTGTGTAGGTAGGCTAGATTTAAAATAAACATTTGCTGAATTCTACAGTGATTGTGTGAAGAAAATTCTGGATCAGACTTCATAGTTACAGCCAAGCATTACAGAAAAAGTGTACTGCAAGCTGAACAAAAGGATAGTTATCCCTTTAATTCCAAAAGTAAATAGTTACTCTCAGCAGCTAAAGTGTCAGCCTATTCCCGCACAGCAGCTGAAGGTCTATCCTACTCAACAACTCTTGTACCCCCTAAATTTTCACAGGGTCACATGAAGTCTGGTACATTAAAATGGGGTCACACCAAGGAGAGTGTTTGGGAAGCACTGCCATTACAGCTGGGTTTGATCCTATCCTCATATGATGTCCATGCACATATCCACAAATGTCCAAAATTACTTACATGTGTGCAATACAGAGGAATCAAAGATCTCATCGAACTCTATGTATGAAGCTGAGAGCTGTTTCATATTTACCTCTTTACCTGCATCATTGGGCACTCGGTCAGTTGTGCTATCTTATCAAACTGAGATATTGCCCATAACTTCTGTTCCCCAGGATGCCTTAATGGAGGTAAGGGAGATGAGTTACCCCAAAAGATGCATGGGAGTGGAGAACCCCACTCCCTGGAATCCTACCTAAAGATTCCACTACAATTGCCCGGGAAGTCCAAACTTCCATAGGGCGATTACCCTGCACTGACAGCCATCCAAAACTCCGATTTAATTTGCAGTCTTTGGCTGGTTCTGACTGTCCTACGGGAATAGTTACCCAGAAAAGATTTGAATAATTAAAACCACTGTACCTCCATAGGTGGCTACAGTTTTGGACCCCCTATCCACACTGGGCCCCCATACTACCTCCCCAGTGGTGCCCCCCAACTATTCCCCCAGTCCGCTATTGGTTTAGTATGGACTGAAATTGAAGGAAGTAGTGAGATATTGTGTCTAAAGGCAGTTATTGATGCTCTGCGAAATTCTTTCTTCTCACTCAATTATTTAAAAACGTATTATTTGCAAAACAGCATCAACAATATTTGCACCTGTTATATTTAGATAATCTCTGTAAAAACTGATTTATTTTGCAAACTTCCAGTTAATAGCTAAAAGGATGTCATGATAAGAATTGACAGACTTTTACTATAATAAAAGACTGAAAGCATTTTTTTCTAAAAACTGTCTTTCGAGGCAATTTATTCTTTAAAGCACAAAACATAGCATTCCCCCTTTTCTTTTAGCACAAGCAAAAACGCACTTCACAGATGCACTGTTCTTTAAGTAGACGTGCAATTCCCCCGAAACAGGTCCAATGTGATTCCTAGCTCCCAAGAGTTTGTTTCAGATATTTTTCCTGCTCATCTTGGAAACATTTAATCTCAGAGCTGTCTTTGACAGTGACGTTTTCCCCCTGGAGCGGCTTCCTCCAATGCAAGTTCGGTGCATCTTCCAGCCTCGTTAAACTCCTCATGGATTTGGTTGTTGTAATCTGAGCACAAGCTCCCACCTGTATTCCTGCTTGGTGAACCACAGCATCTTGCTGCCTAGAGCTGTTCTCCCGCTGCTATCCTGGCAGACTAACTTGTCTGAGAGTTTGAGGGATATCTTAGAACCCTTCCCCTTGCAATGCCCATCTCCATGGCAGTGTGAATCACATGAGTCTTCTGTCCAGATTGAAAAGTTGTTTGGCTATTCTTGAGATCCCAACTCTTTTATATTCGAAGTAAATGGGACAGTTTAAAGCACAATTGTTTACAGACCAACATTCTCTACACTTTATAAAAGAAAATTACTGCGGATGTTTTGACAAAGGGTCACCTGGACTCGAAACGTCAGCTCTTTCCTCTCCTTACAGATGCTGCCTTGCCTGTTGAGATTTTCCAGCATTTTCTCTTTTGGTTTCTTTACACTTTGTAGGACTTTGGAAACTCTGTTACAATTATTGCATTTGTAAGGTGGTTATGTTTTTCACTGTGCATTTAGTTGAAGTGCGGGTGGCACGGTGGCGCAGTGGTTAGCACTGCTGCTTCTCAGCACCAGGGCCCCATGATCAATTCTGGCTTCAGGTCACTCTCTGTGTGGAGTTTGCACTTCTCCTCATGTCAGCATGGGTTTCCTCCAGGTGCTCCGGTTTCCTCCCACAGTCCAAAGATATGTGGGTTTTTAAAGTTTTTTTTAAAGTTTATTTATTAGTCACAAGTAAGGCTTACATTAACACTGTAATGAAGTTACTGTGAAATTCCCCTAGTCGCCACAGACCGGCGTCTGTTCGGGTCAATGCACCTAACCAGCACGTCTTTCATAATGTGGGAGGGAACCGGCGCACCCGGAGGAAACCCACGCAGACACGGGGAGAACGTGCAAACTCCACACAGTGACCCAAGCTGGGAATCGAACCCGGTTCCCTGGCGTTGTGAAGCAGCAGTGCTAACCACTGTGCCACCGTGTTAGGTTGATTGCCCCATAGTCTCAGGGAGACGAGCAAGGTAAATCGGTGGGGTTACACTGCCGGGGTGGGATTTTTGTCAGTGCACACTTGATGGGCTGAATTTTCTCCTCCTGCGCTGTAGGGATTCTGAGGCTATAAATGGACAGTCTACAAATGGACGCACAACTGTTTACAAACCAACATTCTCTATACTTTCTGGGACTTTGGAAACTCAGTGTTACAATTATTGCATTTGTAAAGTGGTTGCGTTTCGGGACTGTGCCTTCAGTTGAAGGTAAAATGAAGGGATCATGTGACCTGCCGTCGTCCCCAAGTGTAAAACACCTTGCACCGTCTTCCCTGTAAAACAACCTGTGCCACCTCGGATCTCTAACAATCAAACCATCCAGGTTTACTGTCAGGTAAACTTCAGAATCGGTCACGTGCCTCACCACAATTCTTTTTAATCTTAAATTAGACGCCGGGGCAAATTTTCCCGTCTTGGCCGCCTTGGGAATTGGAGCGGGTGAGGGGTGGACCATGGAAAGGTCCGTTGACCTTGGGTGGGATTTTCCGGTTTCGGGGCAAGCGAGGCTGGAAATTCCCGCCCACAGTCACAAAACATAGCAATCTTATAAACCTAAGCATTGTAACAACTCTACTTTGAGTCGCAAGGTTAAATGGTATTATTTCTGAAAACTCATGTTCCAGTTTTCCAACATGTACTTTTCCTCTACTTCCGATTGTAATGATGGAATCAAATTTTATTATTGTTGTTTCATGTATGCTTGTAAACATTTGCTCAGAAACATGAATTTTTGTTTTGCTGCAGATTCTGGCACTCGTCAACCTTTGGCTTTACTTGTTAACACTGGCTGCATTTAAAAGGTAAGGACATTAAAATACACCAATATGTGTACTGTAAATAAAATTTCCTCTCTCCAAGGTAATGCAGAGGTGAGAGTATGTAAGATTAATGCATAATCCAGAGATTTATGAACTAATTGGCATTTGCAACATGTTAATTCAATACCCCTATCAGTGTTTTTCTTCAGATAGCTAAATTATGTAATGGAGACTAAATTACCATGGTTAAAGAAATAATTTTAAGATTCTGATTGTCTGTCCATTTACTTTGTCCCACTGTGGAAAAAATATTTTGGCATGAAAACAGCAATCGTGTTTTCATTATGATTTAAAATAACTAGGTTGTTTGTCATAAAACAAAACGTGTTTCTTCCTTTAAGTGGAGACGTGGTGACCCTTTAGGTTCAGCTATCCCAAGTACTTGCACAACATTGCATACTCTGTTGGCTCCCATGATCCTACATATCAGTGTCCTTCATTCCCAACCTTTCAGAATGGAAACATTTGCATAAGGGCTGTAGGATTCCTCTTTCCAACCAAATACATCCAACCTTCTGATTTCTTCCAGGGGGAGCCCTCCGCTGGTTGGAGTCATACCTGGCATAAAGGAAGGCAGTTATGGTGGGTTGGAGGTCAGTCATCTCAGCTCCAGGGCATCAGTGCAGGATTTCTTCAGGGTAGTGTCCTCGGCCCAGCCATCTACAGCTGCTTCATCAATGTTCTTCCTGTCAGCATAAGGTCAGAAGTGGAGATGTTCACTTTTGACTGCACAATGTTCAGCACCATTCATGACTTTTCAAATACTGAAGCAGTCCATGACCAAATGCAACAAGACCTGAACAATATCCAGGCTTGGGCTGACAAGTGGCAAGTAACATTTGCGCTACACAAGTGCCAGGCAACGACCAAATCCAATAAGAGAGGATCTAACCATTATTCCTTGACATTCAATGGCATTGCCATTGTTGAATGTCCCACTATCAATATCCTGGGACTTACCATTTGACCAGAAACTGAGCTGGACTAGCTATATAAACACTGTGGCTACAAGATCTGGTCAAAGGCTGGGAATCCTGCGGCAAGTAACTCGCCACCTGACTGCCCAAAGCCTGTCCACCATCTGCAAGGCACAGATGAGGAGTGTGATGGAATACTCTTGGCCTGCTTGGATGAGTGCAGCTCCAAAAATACTCCAGGTACTCTATACCAACGAGGACAATGCATCCTGCTTGATTGCTATTGTATCGGACCTGGGTTCGATTCCTGGCCTGGGTCACTGTCTGTGTGGAGTTTGCACATTCTCCTCGTGTTTGCATGGGTTTCCTCCCACAGTCCAAAGATGTGTAGGTTAGGTTGATTGGCCATGCTAAAATTGCCCCTTAGTGTCCTGACATGCGTAGATTAGAGGGATTAGCGGGCAAAATATGTAGGGATATGGGGATAGGGCCTGGGTGGGATTGTGGTCAGGGCAGACTCGACGGGCCAAATAGCCTCTTTCTGCACTATAGGATTTCTGTGATTCTATGCTACCCATTCCACAAACATTCAATCGCTCCACTACCAATGAATAGTGGCAGCCGTGTGTACCATCTACAAGATGCACTGCAAGAACTCACCAATATTCCTTTGACAGAATCTTTCAAACCCACCACCACTACCATCTAGAAGGACAAAAGCAGCAGAGACCTGGGAACACAACCACCTCGAGGTTTTCCTCCAAGTCACTTCCCTCCTGACTTGGAACTATATCATTGTTCCTTCACTGTTGCTCGGTCAAAATCCTGGAAATCCCTTCCTAACAGCATTGTTGGTGTACCTACAGCTTAGGGAGGCAGCAGTTCAAGAAGACAGCTCACCACCACCTTCTCAAGGGCAACTAGGGATGGGCAATAAATGCTGGCATAGACAGTGACACCCTCATCCAGTAAATGAATGTACAGTGCATTCTAATGCTGGAGGCTTGCAACTGTGTGGCTGGTAAATGTTGACAATGTTGTCATTCAAAATGTTGATATTAAAGAATTACTCAGAAATCTTGACATTGGTAAGAGACTATACACAAAGTACACGTCGTAAAATCTATTGTAGCTAATTGTGCAACATGCCTGTGGTGATTGAGAGTCAAGACAATGAATGACTGATCTATGCAGACTTGGAAGATTCTGTGCTGAAATCCATTGTGTTGAAATGATTGCCCAATGATTCACTACCTCTGCATTGTGGAAGTGAGTATCAGCTGGGAGTCCATTCCTGATTTGTAATCCTGTGAAGGTCATACATCTGCACTTTTTAATTGACTGCAATGTCCCTTACTGCTGAATCGCTTGTACAGTGTTCGCTAACTGCCTCACAGATGGGAAAAGGGAAGTACCTTTGAAAGGTACTACTGATCAACTAGCTCCCATGGAACCACATGCACGAATAGGCTCAATGGTTTACATTTTTGTTAGATGTTATACTTGGATTAGTCAGTGATACTGAATTGGCTGCCAAGGCTCATCTCTCTTGCTAACGGGAATGTGTCTTTCCTTACTTGCCCATTATCTAAGTTGGACAACAATGAAACTCTGAATGAAAAACCCTCTTCACAGAACTTGAGCTCAGTGTTGTCAAGTGATTCTTTCGACTGGGGCTAAGGCTATGAACAAATCAACTCTTTATTTATTTAACATGAATAATTAAAAGAACTGTCATTTACATGCTTCACTAGTTTTGATTTGTCAAAAGCAATAATGTTCTCCTGTTTTATCCTTAACCAGTTTCTCACTTGCGAGGCAGAATACTGGCCCGGTCTCTGCTGTCTGACTCACCAGATGTAGGCTCGACAATTTGTTTATAGAGCTGTAGGTCAAAAAGACTATAAAGAATAATCAGCACTCTACTTTCAAAGACTCCATGTCTTCACTCCAGATATAGTTGACAATCAAAAGCACTATCGCAGCATGACATTCAACTAGCCTATTTTGAAATTGTATGGGACTGCTTGATTCATTGACCTGTGCCAAATACTTCAAATTGCATATGATGGCTTGTAATTAACACAACATGCAACCAACTATCGAAGATAATATCAAGTAGAGCATTATCAGTGACTGCATTTCATTGACGTCATCATACTAAACTCCCTTAAAATGTTTGAATATCATTTTGGAGATGTTTGATTTTTAAGGGTCACAGAAGAGTGTCTCTTCTTGGCAAAATGGGGGGTGTATTGAAATATCCAAATTTGATTTGCAGAAATCAGCGTCCAAATATTGGCTTCATTTCCATCATCTCATAATTCTCATTTTTCAGTATTGTATAGTGTTTAAATGCCAAAGAGAAAATCTGAATGTACATAGTGCATGTTTGAATGCATTTTTCTAAGACAGTTTAAGGTCAGTGAAGGATATTAACTCTTCAACTTTTCATGTGCTCAATTCCTAAGTTTGGTTTCCCACTTCAGAGACTACAAAGCCAATTGTTGTATCCATTCTGTTAAACAGTAAAAATTCTAGCACAGGAGCTTACCTCGCCTGTGCTGATGGTTGTTCTTCAAAAGACTGTATTAACTGCAACCTCATTTTCTGCATATTCTTTTTATTTCTCTCTCTGGTATTTCCACAATGCATCTGGATCAATTGTGGTCTGTTCCACCCTTGTCTCCAAAGGCAGGACTTTCATGTCACTAGGATATCAATCTTTTTACTGAATAATGTGATCATTTGTGTCTTTAAAATGTTGAAACAGATTGCAATAGTAGAATTTTCCTTTTTGTTTGCATGCTGTAATTCATTATGGACACATTAACTTGAGAGTACATTTGTAGTTATGAATTAACATTGAGTGTGTGTTACAGTGAAGGATATAGTAGATGGTTTTAAAAAAAGGTCTCCTTGGCAGGTAAAGAAATACCATCCTTTTAGTGTTTCTATTAGAAATTGTTGGTGGAAACATGCTGTGTGACTGGAAGAGTTACTTTCTGCATTGGACTGAGTCAAAATTACATTGTAGAGGAAGTTGGCAGAATGAATTACTTTTTATCTGGTTTGAGTAGGCTAGATGAGATCTTGTAAGGAAACATGTTGTTGCCTTTGGCCTTTCTGTGATGCATTGTGCTGAAGGTGAAAGTGCTTTAAGTGCATCTTTTAGTGGTACATTTACCGCAAGCAATTCTGGTATGTTATTTTGGTGATCTGGCTGAGGAGTTTGTCCACTGACAGTACGTATTATACTAATTAGGAGAGATTGTGTCCTTTGTCTCTAACGTACAAGTTTGTTATTCAAAAGAGCATCATTTAGTACACTGAATTAAAGGAACAAAGTTTGCACTTATACTTTTGTTTTCCCAAGATATGATCCTTCTGAGTCCTATTAACTGGAAAGTACTGACGAGAAGAAAGTGTGGTGAAAGTAGTGAAGCAATTGCATTGACCAAATTTATTTGGCAAATATAAACACTACTTGACATTGATAATATAGTTTCAGCATTTAGTGTATCAAGAAACATTTTGAAAAATGAATTGAATCCTCTTTTTCAAGTGCTGCTGTTCTTTTGAAATTGAATGTTGAAATTTCATTCAAAATTTTGCCAGTTCTAATAGTCAATATGCAGTGCATTGTGAGACTGGCTCTGAATATATTTTAGAAAGTTGCTGGTAATATAAAAGAATGGAAACTATGACTGGTTGAATGTATTCTTGGTGGACGTTACTGCAGTTCAGAGTGAAATATTGATCTATTCCGGTAGACTAATTCCGGTAAAATAATTTTAGGTGCATTATAGGCAAGGGCGAATGGTTAAATTTCATCTTTATTAAACAAGGAAAAAATATTCTTGCCTCTTTTTATATACATTCATGTACTATCATTAGATGTTAGTAGCACGCAAAGCATAGTTGTAGTATCTTGTGCTCAGATATTAATGTACCCTGTGAATCCTTTTTAGTGGATGCCTGAAATCTGATGGAAATTTTCAAGATACTAAAGGGAACAGATAGTATACATAGGGGAAGTTATTTCTGCTGGCTGGGAGAGTCCAGGACTAAGTGCATAGACAGAAAATTAGAGCTAGACATTTCTGGAATGAATTTAGAAAACACTTCTTCATGTGTAGCAGAAGCTGGGAACTCTTTTCTGTAAGCAGCAATTGATGCAAGGTCATTTGTGGATTTTAAATCTGAGATTTGATGGATTTTTGCTCATTAAAGGTATAGAGGGATACATCCAAACAAGGAACCGGAGTAGGCCATCCAGCCCTTGAGCGTGCTCTACCATTTAATAAGATCATGGTTTATCTGATAGTAATCTCAAATCTGCATCCCATCTACCCCCAATAACCTATCACCCCCTTGCACACCAAGAATCTATCCACCCCTGCCTTAAAAATAATCAAAGACTCGGCTTCCACCACCTTTTCAGGAAGAGAGTTCCAAAGATTCATGACCCTCGAAGCGACTAACAAGGCCTCATCTCTGTTTTAAATAGGTGACTCCTTGTTTTTAAACAGTGATCCCGAGTTCTAGATTCTTCCTCAAGAGGAAACATCCCCTCAGAATCTTGCATGTTTCAATCAAGCCGCCTCTAACCCTTCTAAACTGCTGCGGATACAAGCCTCACCTTTCCACATAAGACAACCTGCCCATTCCAGGTATTAATCTGGTAGACCTTCCCTGAGCTGCCTCCAACACATTTGCGTTCTTCCTTAAATAAGGTGATCACTACTGTACGCAGTACTCAAGATGTGGTCTCACAAGTGCCCTGTACAACTGAAGCATAACCTTCATAATGTTTTGTATTGAATTCCCCTCTCAATAAATGGTAACATTCTAGAAGCTTTCCTGATTGCTTGTCATACCTGCATATTAGCCTTTTGTGATTCATGCACTAGGACCCCAGAATGTGGGGCAAAAAGAAATATATAAAACCTAGGTCACAGAGCAACCATGATCTCGTTGAATGGTAGAACTGGCTCAAGGAGTCAAATGGTCTACTCCTTTTATCAGTGAGCTCTGAATTATGTTTCTCATTAAAAAGAAAGTTGCAACATTTAGTGGCACAACATTTTTAAATCAAATTTTAGGCAACTGGATGGACTTTTCAAGTACAGGTTAACAGGAAGTGTTCTGGTAGATAGCAATTTCTGATGCTGAACAAAATTAGTTGAATTCTTATCTATTGGATACACACTACTGTGGTGGTTTGAAAAACATGGCAAGATCAAAGTGACCCAATTGAGTTCTGAATTACTTTCTCACAGACTGAAGTGCCACTGCACGACATGACAGGGCAACACAATGATCATTTGAAAATTATTTGATTAGCAGTACTTCTGGAACATTGCACATATGCTTCAGCCTATTGTTGTGTCTTTCCTATGTAAGTTTCTTTCGCCAATTTATACAATTGCCTTGATTATAAAATAATTGCATCCTGTAGTTACTTCCTGGCACATTATAAGCATCTATAAATGGGATTATCCTAAAATAACATGGATGAAAAACACTGGGGACACATTATTTCCAATCTTGTGCTGTTTGGAAGGCTCTGGCCCTTGTTGGACACTTTGCCCAAATGTCTCATCTGTACAAGGTTCAGCCACGCTATGAACAATCCTTCTCCACTGATTTCTATTTTCCGTTGCCCTCACTGCCTGTCCCTTAGAGAGGCCTGTCCCCATTCTGATATCTATCCATGCCATCTTGGTTTTTCCTTGCGTAAGGTTTCCAACTATTTTGCCTGACATCTCTTCTTCCAAACACTCCCCTCCTGTCCGCATCATATGACCAAAATTGGCAAAAGCATTGCCCAAATGTGAGCCCAGAGAGTAACTATGCATTTATTCTGTTTATTCTTTAATGGAATGTGGGTGTCATTAGCGAAGCGAACATTTATTGCCCATGTCGAATCGCCCTTAAAGTGTTGGTGAGCTGCTGCCTTGTGCTGCAGTCCATTTGATGTAGGTACACCCATTGTGCTGTTAGGAAGGGAATCGCAGGATTTCAACCCAGGGACAGTGAATAGTGATATAGTTTCAAGTCAGGATAGTACGTGGCTTGGAAGGGAACTTGCAGTTGGTGGTGTTCCCACATATCTGTTGTCCCGTTTGTGGATTTGGAAGGTGCTGTCCAAGGAGGCGAGTTGCAACAGTGCATCTTGTATATGGTGTACACTGCTACCTCTGTACATTAGTGGTGAAGGGAGTTAATGTTTAAGGTGGTGGATGGGATGGTAATCAAGTGGCTGCTTTGTTCTAGATGATAAGCTTCTTGAGAAGCCACACTCATCTAGGCATGTGGGGACTATTCCATCAGACTCCTGACTTGTGCCTTGCAGATGGTGGACTGGCTTTGAGGAATCAGGGGTTACTCGCTTCAGAATTCCCAGTTTCTGATTTGCTCTCTCAGCCACAGTATTTATATGGCCAGTCCAGTTTAGATTCTGGTCAATGGTAATAGAACAAAGAACAATACAGCACAGGAACAGGCCCTTCGGCCCTCCAAGCCTGCACCGCTCATGTGCCCAACTAGACCATTCGTTTGTATCCCTCTATTCCCAGTCTGTTCATGTGGCTATCTAGATAAGTCTTAAACGATCCCAGCGTGTCTGCGTCAATCACCTTGCTTGGCAGTGCATTCCAGGCCCCCACCACCCTCTGTGTAAAATACGTCCCCCTGACATCTGTGTTGAACCTTGCCCCCCTCACCTTGAACCTGTGACCCCTTGTGTTCGTCACCTCCGACCTGGGAAAAAGCTTCCCACTGTTCACCCTATCTATGCCCTTCAAAATTTTATACGCCTCTATTAGGTCGCCCCTCATCCTCCGTCTTTCCAGGGAGAACAACCCCAGTTTACCCAATCTCTCCCCATAGCCAAGACCCTCCATGCCAGGCAACATCCTGGTAAACCTTTTCTGTACTCTCTCCAAAGCCTCTACGTCCTTCTGGTAGTGTAGCGACCAGAACTGGACGCAGTATTCCAAATGTGGCCTAACCAACGTTCTATACAGCTGCAACATCATATGCCAACTTTTATATTCTATGCCCCGTCCAATAAAGGCAAGCATGCCATATGCCTTCTTGACCACCCTCTCCACCTGTGCTGCCACCTTTTAGGATCTGTGGACTTGTACACCCAGGTCCCTCTGTGTGTCTATACTCCTGATGGTTCTGCCATTGTATAGCTCCCCCTCACATTTGATCTACCGAAATGCATCACTTCACATTTATCTGGATTAAATTCCATCTGCCATTTCCACGTCCAATGTTCCAGCCTATCTATATCCTGCTGTATTCTCTGACGATGTTCATCACTATCCGCAACTCCAGCAATCTGTGTCGTCCGCAAAATTACTGATCACACCAGCTACATCTTCCTCCAAATCATTTATATATATCACAAACAGCAGAGGTCCCAGTCCAGAGCCTTGTGGAACACCACTAGTCACAGATCTCCAACCGGAAAAAGACCCCTCCATAATCTCCAGGATGTTGATGCAGACAATCCCAAACTTGTTTTTACTCAAATTTCATACTTCTGTAGTTTCCAACAGAAGATGCTGGATGCCAACTGCCACCCCTTAGTCTGTGATAAGGTGAACGGGAGGAGGGATTAACTAGCAACAATTTTTTAAAAAATGTTTTTACTCCATTTTTAAAGTAACAAAGCCAATGCTCAGGGTGGACCAGGCAAACCCAACTCCATTGGGTGGCACGGTGGCAAGCACTGCTGCCTCACACCGCCAGGGACCCGGGTTCAATTCCGGCCTCGGGTGACTGTCTGTTTGTATGGAGTTTACATGTTCTGCCTGTGTCTGCGTGGTTTTCCTCCGGGTGCTCCAGTTTCCTCCCCAATTCCAAAGATGCGTGGGTTAGATGAATTGGCCATGCTAAATTGCCCCTTAGCGTCACGGCGACTAGCAAGGTAAATATGTGGGGTTACAGGGATAGTTACTTGGTGCGATTGTTATCGGTGCAGTCTCGTTGGACCAAATGGCCTCCTGCACTGTAGGGATTCTGTGATATGATTCATTTCTTGCTTGCTCCAGAAACCAAATTCAATGTCAGATTGAATCCAATTCAGACAAGATCCAAGCTGACAATATAAGGCATCGCATCTCAGTCTTGGGCTTGACTTGACACAACAAATTTCATGATACAAAGATCCAGAAGTTCCCATGGATACTGAAAGCAAATTGGCCACTTGAAGTTTAAAAGCACATAATTTAAGCACATATGTGGCTGTGCAAAAAAATTGAACAGGTCATGTGTAACAAGAAAAGAGAGACCATTGATCTCGGTATCACTAAGACAAAAGAAGTAATTTACCTCAGATATTTGTTAGCAGTTGCTAGTCCGTTATATTTCTTTATATTTCAACAGTGACCATTATCCAGAGGTTTAATTAGTTGTGGAATATTTTGGGATGTCCTGATATGCAAGGTGCAATGTAAATCTAAGCTGTTTCTTTTCTGTGTATGTAGAACACAATTCAATCAGGAAGTGACACTGATTGACGTATTAATCCAATGTAGCAGTGTTTGGTGGCAAAGAAGAAGCTGCTTGGTGAGATAAAATCAAGACCGAGGTAAGTGTTTCAGATCGAGTTATAACATATTACACACTGTGAACTAACATCAAATGCCATGTATTTGAATACCAACTCAAAATCTTGTTCTAAAGTAATTTAATCAAAATTTGAGTTTGATGCTCAATTAAAATTTAAGTTCCACAAAGATGTGATTTAAATTAAATACTATACAATAAGGGGCAACTAATTACAAAATATTGTTGAGGTCCTGTTCCTGATTTTCTGACCATTAGAAGTTCTGCTTTCGGCTCTCTGCCGGTATTTGAGTCAGGTTTATATTTAGTTTATTATTTCAATGGAATGTGGGTGTGGCTGGCAAGACCAGCATTTGTTGCCTATCCTTAATTGCTCTGTAACTGTGTGGCTTGCTGGGCCATTTCAGAGGACAGGAAAAGCAGCTCAACCATGACTTACAAAAGAAACTAAGGCTAGTATTAGATAAGGATAGTATTAGATCTAAAGAGGAGTAATAGACACTCTCTCTTGAGACATATAAAGTTGCTTGAAAAAGTAGCAAGCCTGAGGATTGGAAGCAGTTCAGAATACAGCAAATGAGGACTTAGAGGTTGATTTAAAAGGGGAGAAATAGAGTATGAGAGTAAACTTGCGAGTGATATATAAGTGGACTATAAGCTCCTGTAAGTATATAAGAAGAAAAAGATTAGTGAAGACAAATGTGGGTCCCTTACAGTCGGAAACAGAATTTATAAGAAAGAACAAGGAAATGGCAGAGCAATTGATCACCTACTTTAGTTCTGACTTCACGGAGAAACTCATAAATAACTTCCCAGAAGTGCTAAGAGACTCAGGATAGCCCCAGCAGATTGGAAGATGGCAAGTAGAAACCCCATTATTTAAAAAAGGTGGGAGGGAGAAAACAGGGACTTGCAGACCAATTAGCCTAACATAAGTGGTAGGGAATATGCGCGAGTATTGTAGAGAATTTGATATCATGACAGTTAGAAAATATCAGCAGGATTAGACAGAGTTAACATGGATTTATGAAAGGAACATCATGTTTGACACACCTACTGGAGTTTTTCAAAGATTTAGAAGAATGAGGAGGGATCTTGTAGAAACATATAGAAATTATGAAGGGGATCAATAAGATAGAAGCAGAGAGGTTGTTTCCACTGGTGGGTGAAACTAGAACTGGAGGCCATAGCCTCACAATAAAGGGGAGCAGATTTAGGACTGAGTTACCCAAAGGCTTGTGAATCTGTGGAATTCCCTGCCAGGTGAAGCTACCTTGTTGCATGTTTGTAAGGCAAAGATAGATAGATTTTTGAACAGTAAAGGAATTAAGCATTATGGTGAGTGGGTGGGTAAGTGGAACTGAGTCCACAAAAAATTCAACCACTATCTTATTGAATGGCAAAGCAGGCTCGAGGGGCCAGATGGACGACTCCTGTTCCCAAGTCTTATATTTTTATGTACATAACTAGTGGAATAGATATAGGTGAACCAGTGGATATGGTATATTTAAATTTTCAGAAAACTTCTGATAAAATCCCAGATGGGGGTAATATATTGATTTGATTTATTATTGTCACATGACAATATACAGTGAAAAATATTGTTTCGTGTGTGTGCTTTACAGGCAACGCATACTGTTCATAGAGAAGGAAAGGAGAGAGTGCAGAATGTAGTGTTGCTGTCATAGCTAGGGTGTAGAGAAAGATCAACCTAGTACGAGGAGGTCCATTCAAAAGTCTGATGGCAGCAGGGAAGAAGCTGTTTTTGAGTCGGTTGGAATATGACCTCAGACTTTTGTATCTTTTTCTCGATGGAAGAAGTTGGAGGAGAAAATATCCAGGGTGCGTGGGGTCGTTAATTATGCTGGCTGCTTTCCCGAGGCAGCGGGAAGTGTAGACCGAGTCAATGGGTCGGAGACTGGTTTGCGTGATGGATTGGGCTACATGCATGACCTTTTGTAGTTTCTTGCAGTGTTGGGCAGAGCAGGTGCCATACCAAGCTGTGATACAACCAGAAAGAATGCTTTCTATGATGCATCTGTAAAAGTTGGTGAGAGTGGTAGCTGACATGCCAAATTTATTTAGTCTTCTGAGAAAGTAGAGGCATGGATTGTGAATTGGTTAGCAGATGGGAAACCGAGAGTAGGAATAAATTGGTCGTTTTCAAAGTGGCAGGTGGTGACTAGTGGCTTTCTCCAAGGAATCGGTTACAGGTTTCACACGAGACATCAATGATTTACTGACAACACGACAGCTGGTGGGAGTATGAGTGGAGGGGAGTTAGTCCAGTGTCCTCAATCAGCATGACCAAAAATGATTATCTGGTCAGTATCATATTACTGTTTGCGGGAGTTTGCTGTGTGCAAATTGGCTGTTGTGTTTCCTACATTACAAATGTGACTACTTTGAAAGTACTTAATTTGCTGTAAAAGTGCTTTGAGATGTCTGATTTATCTAAAGTATTATACAAGTGCAAATCTTTTTTAATAAATGTGGATGAGTGGAGTTTGTCAAACAGATTTTACTCTGTTCTTGAAGGACAGCAGTAATGGCCAAACTCGCTGACTTGGCAGGAAATAAACTGCTCTGAAATATTATAAGGTTAGTTAGTGTCTTTGGCTGGAAGCCTCAGTGGGAAAAGAATTACCTTAATCAGGAAAGCCTTGGGTTTGAATTTCCGCCTGTGATGAGTTGGTTGATCCAAGTCAGCATGGTGAAAACAGAAATTAACTTGCATTTATACAGTTCTTTATAACTCTGTCTCTGCCACTTATCTCAACTTCAAGGCCAAATGCTTGCTGTCAGACTCATTGACAACTAACTGAACACTGGGAAGAACAAAACATTGCCCTGGATTTTACGAAAAGAGCAATATTGAGGTTAACAGCAATAAATTCAATTTCTGAGTCAACCACTAAATCCCTATTCCTGGCCACTGAAGCTGATGTGGAGATGCCGGCGTTGGACTGGGGTAAACACAGTAAGAAGTTTAACAACACCAGGTTAAAGTCCAACAGGTTTATTTGGTAGCAAAAGCCACACAAGCTTTCGAGGCTCTGAGCCCCTTCTTCAGGTGAGTGGGAATTCTGTTCACAAACAGAACTTATAAGACACAGACTCAATTTACATGAATAATGGTTGGAATGCGAATACTTACAACTAATCCAGTCTTTAAGAAACAAAACAATGGGAGTGGAGAGAGCATCAAGACAGGCTAAAAGATGTGTATTGTCTCCAGACAAGACAGCCAGTGAAACTCTGCAGGTCCACGCAACTGTGGGAGTTACAAATAGTGTGACATAAATTCTGATTCTAGGATCGCATGATAAAGACTCAGGAGGAAAAAAGCAGAAATATTTATGTGAAATAGTGTGACATAAACCCAATATCCCGGTTGAGGCCGTCCTTGTGTGTGCGGAACCTGGCTATCAGTTTCTGCTCCGCGACTCTGCGCTGTCGTGTGTCGCAGCGACAGCGCAGAGTCGCGGAGCAGAAACTGATAGCCAGGTTCCGCACACACAAGGACGGCCTCAACCGGGATATTGGGTTTATGTCACACTATTTCACATAAATATTTCTGCTTTTTTCCTCCTGAGTCTTTATCATGCGATCCTAGAATCAGAATTTATGTCACACTATTTGTAACTCCCACAGTTGCGTGGACCTGCAGAGTTTCACTGGCTGTCTTGTCTGGAGACAATACACATCTTTTAGCCTGTCTTGATGCTCTCTCCACTCCCATTGTTTTGTTTCTTAAAGACTGGATTAGTTGTAAGTATTCGCATTCCAACCATTATTCATGTAAATTGAGTCTGTGTCTTATAAGTTCTGTTTGTGAACAGAATTCCCACTCACCTGAAGAAGGGGCTCAGAGCCTCGAAAGCTTGTGTGGCTTTTGCTACCAAATAAACCTGTTGGACTTTAACCTGGTGTTGTTAAACTTCTTACACTGAAGCTGAAACAGACTCTTTGCAACCTGTTTGACCTTTAGTTGAGCTCTTGTCTACAAATCCTCTCCATCACCAAAGACCACTTACTTCCACCTCAGTAACATCACGTATCTCCACCTTATCTTTGCCTATCTGATGCTGAAGACTTAACCATGTCTTTCTTACCTCCAGACTTCATTATTCCAGTGCTCTCCTGGCCAGCCTCATCTGCCACTTGAGCCTATCAAAAGCTCAGCTATAGGTATTATAACCTCACTGATTATCTCTGTGCTTACATTTGCTTCAGCTCTGGCCACCCCTCTCATCCTTGTGTTCAAATCCATTCATGATTTTGTCCTTTGGTATCCCGAACCACCACCTACCATACAACTTTCCAAGATCTCCTATTCTCCTCTAATTGTACTTTTCTCTGCCATCGGCAGCTGTGTCTTCTGCTGCCCGGGTCTGGACTCTGCAACTCTCTTCATAAATCTCCCTATCTCACTCTCATTGTTCTTTCAAGTTGCTCTGTACAAACTACCTCCTTGATCAATCTTTTGGTCACCTGTCCAGATGTTATCATGTGTCTTGGTGTCCAGTTTTCTCAATGTTCCTGTGAAGTGCCTTGGGTCATTTTTTACTGTATTAAAGATGCCATGCAAACACAAATTTTATAACGAAAGATGGTGCTGGAGCATGGTGACTTCTTGAAAGCTGTGCCCAGCATATCCTCTAATTCTATCTTTTACTCTTGTTCTATGCTTTTAAAATTCTATTTTAACAATGCTTTAATTCAATTTCTTCTTCCCTGCTGCCATCAGACTTTTGAATGGACCTACCTCATATTAAGTTGATCTTTACACCCTAGCTATGACTATAACACTACATTCTGCACCCTTTTGTTTCCTCCTCCAGGTACGGTATGCTTTGTCTGTATCGTGTGCAAGAAATAATACTTTTCACTGTATACTAATACATGTGAGAAATCAAATCAAAATTAATTTTATGAAGGGTGATGCTGGGATAGCTAACATCCCAGTTCAAAGTTTCTGCCTGAACAAGTGTCACCAATATATTTGCAAGGTTGATTAAGAAAAAAATCTTTAAGCCAGGTTTAATGAGGCAGAAGATGCATTCGAAATACAGAAAAGAGAAAATATGATGTTTTGGGCATTCATAATATGATTGCAGCATTAATGTAACACAGTGAGAAAGCATCACTATCAGTAGAGGGAAAAAAATCATGAATTGAAAGTTTGGGAAGAGAAGAGCTTTGTGAGAAACAAAGCTTTGTATACACATTAAAATTGTGAAAATTCAGTATGAAGGCTGCAGTGTTTATTTGATTTACTTATCTCTGTACATCTGCACATGTTTGCATATAGGAAAACATATCTGCAAATAAATTCATAGGGGAAAGAACAATGGTAAATTCATTAACAGCATCAATAAACTTTATTTTAACTACCTCAGGACTTCAATTTGATTATGAAATGTAAAAAGTTCTCATTTTCTGAGTAGACCACATGGTATAATGTGGCTGAAAAAAGCATTTCAAATTTTTCACCCATTGTTGACAACACTGCACTCCAGTATCAGTGTCATGAGTTTGAAATGCCAGTTTTAAACTGTTGCATTCATGCTTAAGGAACACCAGACAGAAAAACTAGCAACTACTTTCTGGCATTTAAGCGACTAGCACTATGCCATTCTGCACACTGGACCTCCGTAGAGACACTAAAACCGTTACCTACTTAGTCCTTTCCCCTCTTCCATGCAAATTGCAGGTCTATGAATGGTGTGAATGTGTTTCTGGTCATGTTGTGTAATGATTATTTTGTTGACTCAATTTTAAAATTGATAACTGCTTATGAAACAGTTTACAGGAACTATACACGGGTGTGAATTACATTCTAGGAGCTACTTTCTCTGACTTTATCAATCTGACGCATCTTTGTGGCTGTCTGAACTTGTGGTGTTTTGCGTTATTGTTGATGAAGTAGTGTTACCAAATGAGGCAGGTTTTCATGACCTCAATTAGCACCTGTACCATTTTAAATGAAGAATCGTTAATGTTGCTGAAAAGAGAGACATGTTACTGAAGCTTGCACTCATCAGGTCAAATGCAAATTAGACAAATGCAAGAATGCCAAATTTTAAACAATCTCAACAATTTATATCACAGGAGAAAGGGGGTGCTATTAGTTGGCAAGTCAACTTTAATTGGCCATGGAGAAAGCAACAGGTAACTATACCCGTAATACTAATTACCCCAAATCAGCTACCCTGGCAGGGTGTCTGACACTGTGTGGGTTTCCTCCCACAGTGCGAAAGATGTGCTGGTTGGGTGCATTGGTCATGCACCCCTTGGTGTAACCGAACAGGCGCTGGAGTGTGGCGACTAGGGAATTTTCACAGTAACTTCATTGCAGTGTTAATATAAGCCTACTTGTGACACTAAAAAATTTTTAAGACTCCTGTAACAACTTCTCTATTTGGAACTTATTAGTGGCAGGAGACTCCCAGAAGACAAGGGAAACATTTTAGGACTGTCCTCTAAACATCCCTGAAGAATTTAGATATCCCTGCTGATTTAGGGAGGCCCTGTCTTGTGACTGACCAAAAAGGAGGTTTATTTGGGAAAGCACCAAACAAATTGCGTGTTACCGGCAAAGTTTCTGAGGCAAAATTGTGGTTGAGAGAGAACTTGAAAGTGTCCAAACAGCTCATCTACCTGCCCTGCAAGCATCACCTGTATCGCATGTGGCAGAGTCACCAGATCATGCATTGATCTTATCAGCCACGCCCCGCCCCCGAGTGGGAGGCGGGCCACCGCCCCCACATGAGAAGAATGGTGGAGCAGACTCAAGGAGCCAAATGGGCTACTCCTATTTCCTCCATTCTGTCAAAGTTTGTGGCCAGCATGGATTTTGGGCATCCCTTCTCTAAGCCTCAGTGCAAACTATCTCCATATTGATGATGTAACCCATGACATTGGTGATGATTCTTCCAAAGCCTGATCCTCCAAATTCCATTCAAAAGCTGCATTCTTGCAATATCTCTTTGTTGCTTGTTGAACCTTGTGGTATTAAAGTTGGCTGCTGTGCTTTCCTAAATTGTAATGGTAACTTTGGGTGGAATCTTGTGGAGGCAATAGGGACTTCGCCTGCTGGTTGGACAGCTGATGTGAGACCTTTGGGTAAGGCCAGCCAACGAGGCAGTTGCAAGGCCAGCAAAGGGCATTTCCCCAGGATCGAGACTAGCAACCTTTTTGCTCAGTAGTGTCACAGACGTCGACTGCTGCTGGAACAACAGGCTGTGGAAGACTCTGATCACGGCCAAAGGTAAGTCATGGTGGGAACAAATCAACACCCCACAGAAGAAAATTAAAATCCTGGAAAAATCGAAGAAGTGTTCTGACCTGAAGGAAAGCTCAAGGAAAGACCCAATGGAAAATGACGAGCCTAAAGCCCCAAGCATAGGTTTGGCAGCTGAAGGCAGAAATTCAATTTCTCACTGCAGCAGAAGACTCGATTGAATTCTATGGAAGTCCAGCTTCAATACCCAGAGTCTGCAGACCAAGCAGGGTGTTCTGAAAATTTTAAATTCTTGAACAGCACAAGCCCTGGAAAAAGTTAAATACTGCAATTATCATTTAAGTTGTTGCCTGAGAAACCGATTCCCGAACTCACTCCAAACAAAGAAAATAAATTATCAAAAATTAATTATGACTGAGCATTGTTACAAGTCAGGTTGGACATTTCAAGGTGTTCTATGAAGCTCACCTGACCTGTAACATTTTACGTTGAATTTGGCTAGGATGAGCATGAGGTTTCATGATTCAATTGACTCACGAGGAGCTTTTATCAAAAACAAAGTTTAATTAAGTGTATTGTTAACATGTATAGTAAGAGGTTTAGCTAGAACGTTTAACAATTACAAACAAGAAACACAACAGCCACGATAATGTATAACTCTTGAGGAATATCTTTAATGTGTTCCAACCAAAGCCAACATCCAACACACCCTCCAAGTCAGCACAATACAACTAGGTTAATGCCCACTTGTTACAGGAATCCAGCCTCCTGGGTTGAATGCTGAAAATCCCTTGTGAAGAAACTCGGATGAGGTTGTAGTCAAATCTGTTTCCCAAAACAGAGCTTCTTTAAGGCAGGATGGCAATAAGCCTCTCCTTCAGCTAACTGATTATAGTTTCAGAACCAAACACAGAGAAGAACAGGGAGAGAGAGACTGCTTCTGAGCTTGTTGCTAAACTGCTTCCAACACACTCCCCAAAACGAAACTGAAAGCCCAAAGGGAAACACCTCTATCACCTGACTGCTACAAATGAAACTGAAAGTCCTATCACCTGACTGCCATGGCTTAGCTCCACCCCCCAATGACATCGCTGAAGCTCTAAGCTGCATGATTTTTATAAAAAACTTTCTTAAAGGTACACTTAAAAAATCCAGCTGGGAGTTGATGCAGCCAAGACTCGAGAGCATTGCGCTGAAGACTCGAACCAGCTGATCCAGGCAGCCATTGTTAAAAGTATTCCAATGCTGAGATCACAAACGCCATTACTGCAGGAGCCCGCCAAGACTGGCAAGCATGGGGAAACCCTTTGTGAAGAAGCATATGGTAGCATCTTCAAGGCTGAATTTGCAATTTAAAAGCTTTAAGCACGGAACAATTTGAATTCATCTGGACTTATCCAAAGCCCAGATCAATCTCAAATTTTGGGACTCTTGAGAAAGAAGTTCCTTGGATACATGATTACTTCAGGTCTGGATTAAAAGACTGAATAAGTTAACACACTGCTTTGTTTGGTAGACCTGATAGACAAGGTTCTGGCACATGTAAGGCTAATGTGGGAGCAAGTAAACTACCGCCCACACAGTGGTATAAAAGAACGCATGGCTCCCACCTGGGGGGTCAATGTAATGTTGAATAAAACTGTGTAGAGACATGCATGGAGATGGCCCCTTGGCTGGATCTTTCACTGTACCTTTGTTTCTAGCAGTCAACAAAGTTACTTTTGAATGACCTGTGACTATGAACACCTTAATAGAAGACATAAAACTGTGCCTAACATGTTACAGCATGCCCAACCCCTGCAGGGAGATGACATGCAACCAGCACAAGTTTGTTTATTGTGCATGCTGCATGGCAACAGGCTAACCCACAGCTGAGCTAATCCAAGCAATGAAGGAATCAGGCCCTCAAATGGTCATTAATTGACCTCTGTTGGCAGTGGGCAGGAAGGTCAACCACAGGCCTCCCCCACCCACCTCCAGATCTTATTTAAGGTGGAAGTGGGATGGCAGCCTGCTCACCCACCATCCTATGGCCCAATTGGATGCCTTTGCACCCCCAACTTGCCTTGAGAGAGGACAGAAGGTCCCACCATACAATTCAAAAGTACTTACTTGATTGGGGTCTTTTCATACCCTGACGGTATGAAATTCATTTAAATACAATTTCTTCTGCGCTTTGCTTGCTGGAGCATGCTCCTCTCCCTGGCTTGATCTTCTTGCCCTTGTTTGATGAAAGTGCCTTTATGGACATTGTAGTCTGCTCCTTAGATAAAACATAGTGAGACTAAAATACAAAACATGCCGCTCCAATTATATGCAAGAATCTTCTTGGTAAGTCTGCAATTCTATGCCTTAAGTTATAAAAACTTGCAGCCAATATAGTGCCTCCGCTTTGTGATTAACAATGACAGTAGCTGATCAAATTTTGTCGGAATTTAGTGGTTTAATAAGTTCCTTTTCTCTTTACCACTGGTTGCTGTTAATGGCCACCACTATTGTTCCAAGATTTTTTTCCGGTTTGCTTATTCACTCAACACTACGTTTTTAACCACTTGCATGTAATTTTTTATTGAACTAGGTGTGAATATAACATGAATCAGAAGTATTAAGTGTGGTGAATATAATAAGCTGGCACTGGACACAAGTCTTTTAAAGATGTCGCTATAAATAGATCTGGTGGTGATTCCTTGTATCTGCTTTTTGGTTGTATTTTGTTTTTGCTGCTCTTTCTGTTCCTGTTTCCTTGCAGTTTAGTTACCATAAAGGCAGTGAGGAAACTTGGATGTTTAAAGGCTGCATTTTTTTCTGCAAAGCAATGCAATCAGCTGAAAAGGGCAGAAATAGCTTTCTGGTTTGGAATCTGTTCTGGAAGCTGGTTGTGTTGAAAGTTGGATACTGAGCACTAAAGTGAGGCTCTTCGTTTGTCGCTCTGGCAGCTGGTTTTATGATAAAATTCTAAATCAACGTTCGTTTAAAAACCATGCTTGCATTAATTCATCAAGTCACAACACGAAACTACAGCTGAGAGTAAAGCAACATAGTTTTCATCCCCCACTGCTCCTCCGCCTCCAGCCATTTTGTGCACCTCCCACCCAGTTGTAAGTGTTCACCCTGGACAGAATTGCTATGGTCAAATTATTTTGTTGTTGTCATTCTCGTGGTTTTGTTACTTCATTTTTGCATATCTTTTACAGTTTCAATTGCTGTGAATTCTTGAGTTCTCAGCAAGTTTGGGGCGTTTTTTAAAAGAGATCATAATTTCAAAGCTGTATGGGCTGAGAAAGTAATTGCCACTCATTGAATGATTTGTGATCTGAATTTTGACCAATTAAAATGATGAACTGCAGAATATAAATTGTAGTGCAGAAGCAGTTCATGTCCAAAATCCGCATGACCTGGACAATATCCAGGTTTAGGCTGACAAGTGGTCAGAAACATTTGAACTGTGCAAGTGCCAAGTAAGAGAGAATCTAACCATCACTGTTTGACACTCAGTGGCATTGCCATCGCTGAATCCCCCACTAGCAACATCATGGGAGGGTTATCATTAAGCAGAAATTGCATTGGAACCCCAATATAAATATTGTGGCTACAAGAGGAGGTCAAAGGCTAGGAATCCTGTGGTGAGTAACTCACCTCCTGACTCCTCAAAGCCTGTCCACCACCTATTAGGCACAAGCCAGGAGTGTGCTGGGATACTCCACTTGCTTGGATGAGTGCAGCTCCAACAACACTGAAGAAGCTCCACACCATCTAGGGCAAAGCAGCTCGTTTGATTGTGCATTCCCCCCCCCCCCCCCCCCCCCCCCCCCCGCCCGCCCCCACCAACTCCACAACATCCAGTCTCCCTCCTCTTGCCTTACAACCATGCCAAACCTGCTTGACAGCCACATTGACTCTTCACCTCACCCTGAAAACCTCCCTCCCTTCCCAGCAGGCTCACTGCTGCTATATTTTCAGATCCCAGGCTCTCCCACATCATCTGCTGATTGGCTCACTAGTGATCCGAGAAATAGCCTGCGATTAGAGGAGCAGTTCTTTGAAGAATCTTCTAATTCGCTTACCAACATCTGGGTCCGTGGGCCGGATAGAAAAGTCTGTCAGGCTGGGTAGTGGTCCGTGGGCCGTTTATTGGACAAGCCCATTATGGACCATAATGATGATTGTGAATAATCAAGATATGACATTGGTGTAGGGGAAATTTTATTCATTGTTTGACAATGTTACATATCACCATAGTGTTTCATATGTTGTACAAAATCATAAGCCTAAGAATGTTTTTATTGTGTACAGAAATGCAGTAGTTTTCTAAATTGAGAAAGCTTGTTCAACTTTATTATTGTCCCTGATCTCCTGTAAACATACAAATTCACCCAACTTTGAAACTCTGAATAGCATGTGCATGAATTCTAAATTGCCTGATCTTTGAACCAATCAATTAGTTAATCAGCTTTTGAAATTTAGCTTATGTGTATTGGCTGAATAGAGCTTTATTTTACCGAGAACTAAAACTTTGACCCTAATTGATTTTGGGAGATGATCTACAATATTGTACACGGGTAGTCTGCTGTCCAGTGCAAAATTATGGGACTTATCTAAAATTTAGTGCTGCAATTAAACTACCCTGTTCCTCCTAAGACAATTTGCTTACATATTCATTGTGAAGGCCTGGTCTACATCAGTAGATTTTGAAGTTAGATAGAAGCCAGTTACTGGGAGGATGCTACACAATGCTGTGTTTTGGGGTTTTTCTTTAAATGTGATTTTTGCAAATAGATATTCACTTCATTGAATTGGTAGTTTTATGATTGATTGTGACTTGTTTAGTGAATTTAACGTGTCTTTCAGATCTTAGACCATGTCAGTATGGATTCAGGCCCAGCAGCTTCAGGGCGAAGCTCTGCGTCAAATGCAGTCCTTGTATGGCCAACATTTTCCAATTGAAGTTCGGCATTACTTGTCACAGTGGATCGAAAGCCAGGCATGGTATGTGGAATTTAGATAACCCTGTTGAAGCCATATGCTCCAAATGGCTATTGATATCTAGTCAGTATTAGAGCATATGGTTGTGTTGTCAGTGACTTGCTTGACAATTTCAAACTTAACCACAGTAGAGAGTACTCTTACGAGCCACAATGCTGTTTTACTTTTCTGTTGTTTGCTTAAGACAAAACCAGACCTATATTTGAATAAAAATGTGGTCCGTAATCTCTCGCATCAAAATGTTGACAGTCGCAACAAAGTGACCATAATACACTTGAATATATACATTTCAGTAATGGCCTTGTCCTTTATTCAATAAACCTATCTTGCAATTCTTTGGTATTTCTTGATTAAACTAGAAAATCTCTGAGGTCACGATGTTTTTATTACATAAGTTTATGAAGAAAACATGGATAATGGGAAATGACATGCAGATCAGTCATGATCTCATAGTAAGGTGGAAATAAAGAGCAAAACTTTCTGGAGAAATAGATTGCTCAGCAATAGTTGATTTCTGGTAGCATGTAGCTACCCTCAGTGGACATCACTCTTGAACAATTCTCCAATTTGACGTGCTGATCAGGAGGCAGCAGTGATCAGAATTGGCTGCTGGCTGACTGCTGTCATTTAACTGAGCACCTGGTAGTTCCTGATGTGTGAAGGTGATAGTTAGGTAATATTGTCAAAAGCAGTACCAGTCTCTTGTGTAAGCAAACACTGAATTGAAGCCCCCTGACCACTGTCAGAGCTGCCATTTTGCAGCAGATGAGATATAAAGCCAGGGTCTTTCTGTGTGATGATACCGTGCCTTTAAGAAATGCATTTTTATCATGTTTCGTGTAAGAGGTATGTTTCAATGTCAGCTCTGTTTTGCACAATGCCAATTTGTCTGGACAACTGTCAGCTCAAATGTTGAGAATGCAGGATACTGATTGCTTTTAGCTCATGGTCTGTTTGTCTAGAGAGTTAATGTATTTGTGCTTACTTAGGTTTTTCATTTGGGATTTCAGAGTAGGGTATTGATTAGGTTGATTGACAGAGTCGGAGAGGGGAAGAGCTAAACTAACAGGGAACAACAAGCCTGGTTCTGACAAGTGTATCTCTCTCCTCCCCCCCTCTCTCTTCTCTCTCTCTCTCTCACCCTCTCTCCCTCCCTCCCCCCCACCCTCTCTCTCTCCTCCCCCCCACCCTCTCTCTCTCCCTCCCCCCCCACCCTCTCTCTCTCCCTCCCCCCCACCCTCTCTCTCTCCCTCCCCCCCACCCTCTCTCTCTCCCTCCCCCCCACCCTCTCTCTCTCCCTCCCCCCCACCCTCTCTCTCTCCCTCCCCCCACCCTCTCTCTCTCCCTCCCCCCCACCCTCTCTCTCTCCCTCCCCCCCACCCTCTCTCTCTCCCTCCCCCCCACCCTCTCTCTCTCCCTCCCCCCCACCCTCTCTCTCTCCCTCCCCCCCACCCTCTCTCTCTCCCTCCCCCCCACCCTCTCTCTCTCCCTCCCCCCCACCCTCTCTCTCTCCCTCCCCCCCACCCTCTCTCTCTCCCTCCCCCCACCCTCTCTCTCTCCCTCCCCCCCACCCTCTCGCTCTCTCCCTCCTCCCCACCCTCTCTCTCACCCTCCCCCCCACCCTCTCTCTCCCCCTCTCTCTCTCCCTCTCCTCTCCCCCTCTCTCTCCCTCTCTCTCTCTCCCTCTCTCTCCCCCTCTCTCTCCCCCCCTCTCTCTCCCCCCCTCTCTCTCCCCCCTCTCTCCCCCCCTCTCTCCCCCCCTCTCTCTCCCCCCCCTCTCTCTCCCCCCCCTCTCTCTCCCCCCCTCTCTCTCTCCCCCCTCTCTCTCCCCCCCCTCTCTCTCCCCTCTCTCTCCCCTCTCTCTCCCCCCTCTCTCTCCCCTCTCTCTCCCTCTCTCTCCCCCCTCTCTCTCCCCCCCCTCTCTCTCCCCCCCCCTCTCTCTCCCCCCCCCTCTCTCCCCCCCTCTCTCTCTCCCCCCCCTCTCTCTCTCACCCCCCCCCCTCTCTCCCCCCCTCCCTCTCTCCCCCCCTCCCTCTCTCCCCCCCTCCCTCTCGCCCCCCCTCCCTCTCGCCCCCCCTCTCTCTCCCCCCCCCTCTCTCTCCCCCTGATGCACCTCAATGAGCACCCGGAAACAAGGCTCTAGTACTGAAGGTTTTAATACATTAACAATGAAACTACTAACACAAATTCACCCGTTCAGACTGAAGGGGTCCTGCCGGAGCAGGGGGTCTTATACCCTGCCACCGGAGGCGGGACCCCACTGGAGTGTGCCATGATAACACTTAGGACAGGTAAACACCCTATCCCAACAACATAGTACAACCCCCATAACAACAACACCCTAGCCCAACAGTAACACAATAACAACCCCAGTGGTGAACCAACGATGGTTCACCACATTCACCCCTCCTTTAGGAACCAAAGGTGGCGGGGTGGATGAAAACAGACAATGACAAAAAAAATAACAGGATTCACAAGTCCAGACGGTCTGGAGGACCACACCGACGCTGCGATCTTCTCAACACCGGTTGCGAAACCGGAGCAGGTGCTTGCGGTGGCTCTCTCAAAGCAACATCTGGCTGTCCCCTCAAAGACTCCCAGGCCGGCCGGCCCTGATGAGGCGATGGTGCAGGGGATCCTGGAACGTTTGGTGGTGGTGATGGTGGTGATGATGGTGGCGCCGATCTCCGAGTCTCAGGCAAGCTGTACATGGGAGTAAAAGTGTTATGCACTGGTCCCGGTGCTGACCGCGCCACGTCTGGGGAAGTAATGAGGAGTAGTGGATCTGTGACTGGGGGAATAGGAGCGACAGGAGTTGCTACGTCCCCTGCGGGCGCCAGGTCTCTAATGGAGACAGTGTCCTCTCGCCCGTCAGGATATGCCACATAGGCATACTGAGGGTTGGCGTGGAGGAGTTGGACCGGTTCGACCAAGGGGTCGGACTTGCGAGCCCTCACATGGCGCCGCAGAAGGACAGGTCCTGGGTACGTCAACCAGGCTGGCAATGAGGTCCCCGAGGACGACTTCCGAGGGAATGAGAACATCCTCTCGTGGGGAGTAGCATTGGTTGCCGTACACAGGAGGGAGCGGATAGAATGGAGCGCATTTGGAAGGACCTCCTGCCACCGGGAGACTGGAAGGCCCTTGGATTTCAGTGCCAGTAGGACAGCCTTCCAGACTGTAGCATTCTCCCTTTCCACCTGTCCGTTACCCCTAGGGTTGTAGCTCGTGGTTCTACTAGAGGCAATCCCGAATGAGAGCAGGAATTGCCTCAAGTCGTTGCTCATGAACGACGAGCCCCTGTCGCTATGAATATAGCAGGGGTACCCGAACAGGATAAAAAGCTCACTGAATGCCTTGATGACGGTGGCAGTCGACGTGTCCGCACAGGGGAAAACAAACGGAAACCGGGAAAATTCGTCTATTATGTTAAGAAAATAGACATTCCGATCCGTTGAGGGAAGGGGGCCCTTAAAATCTACACTCAGCCTCTCAAAAGGGCGAGTGGCCTTGACCAAATGTGCCCGGTCTGGTCGATAAAAGTGTGGTTTGCATTCTGCGCAAATCCGACAACTTCTAGTAACTGACCTGACCTCCTCCACCGAGTAGGGTAGGTTGCGGGCTTTTATGAAGTGGTAGAGTCTGGTGACTCCAGGATGACACAGATCATTGTGGAGAGCCTTCAAGCGGTCCTCCTGCATGATGGCGCATGTTCCGCGCGAGAGGGCATCCGAGGGCTCATTGAGCTTCCCTGGACGATACATAATATCGTAATTATAGGTGGAGAGCTCAATTCTCCACCGCAAGATCTTATCGTTCTTGATCTTGCCCCTCTGCGTGTTACTAAACATAAACGCCACGGATCGTTGATCCGTGATCAGGGTGAACCGCTTACCTGCCAGGTAATGGCGCCAGTGTCTGACTGCCTCCACAATGGCCTGAGCCTCCTTCTCCACCGCTGAGTGCCGAATTTCGGGGCCTTGAAGGGTGCGGGAAAAAAACGCGACGGGCCTGCCTGCCTGGTTTAGTGTGGCGGCTAGGGCGAAATCAGATGCATCACTCTCCACCTGGAAGGGGATGGATTCATCCACCGCGTGCATCGTGGCTTTCGAAATGTCGCTTTTCAAAACCTTGAAGGCCAATTGGGCCTCCGGCGTAAGTGGGAAGGTCGTGGACTTAATGAGCGGACGAGCTTTGTCCGCATAGTTGGGGACCCACTGTGCATAGTACGAAAAGAACCCGAGGCATCTCCTGAGTGCTTTCGTGCTAGCGGGCAAGGGAAGTTCAGTGAGTGGTCGCATACGGTCTGGATCAGGGCCAATGACCCCGTTTTCCACCACGTATCCGAGGATGGCTAACTTACGCGTACGGAATACGCACTTCTCCCTGTTATAGGTCAGACTCAGGCGAGATGCAGTGCGCAGAAAGTGTTGGAGATTCGTGTCATGGTCCTGCTGGTCATGGCCGCAGATGGTGACGTTATCCAGGTACGGGAAGGTAGCCCGCAACCCGTTCTGGTCCACCATTCGGTCCATAGCACGCTGGAAGACCGAGACCCCATTGGTGACACCAAATGGAACCCTGAGGAATTGGTATAGACGACCATCCGCCTCAAAGGCCGTATATTGTCGGTCCTCTGGGCGGATGGGGAGTTGATGGTAGGCGGACTTAAGGTCTATGGTAGAAAACACTCGGTACTGCGCAATCTGATTGACCATATCAGAAATGCGCGGGAGAGGATACGCATCCAGCTGCGTGTATCTATTAATGGTCTGACTATAGTCGATGACCATCCGAGGTTTGTTCCCGCTTTTGACTACCACGACCTGCGCTCTCCACGGACTAGCACTGGCCTGTATGATCCCTTCCTTGAGGAGCCGCTGAACCTCAGATCTAATAAAGATCCGGTCCTCAGCGCTGTAACGCCTACTTTTAGTAGCGATGGGCTTGCAGCCAGGTACCAGATTTTTAAAAAGGGATGGTGTCGTGATCTTCAGGGTGGATAGATTGCACGCGGGGCGTTTTGGGCAATTTGGAGGCTGCGGCTGGTTCCCTACGGCCAGTGAAGGGAGTGGCCCACCGTACTGTAGGATCACACTCTTCATGTGGACCATAAAATTTAGTCCGAGGAGAATTGGCGCGCAAAGGTGAGGTAACACAAGGAGCCTGTATTGCTCGTAGACTGTGCCCTGTACCTCAAGAGTTACCATACATCGTCCTTGGATCGGTACAGACCGGGACTGTGATGCCATGGAAATGGTCTGCTTGGCAGGGAGAACCCGGAGTCCACACCTTTTAGCAGTTTCAGGGTGTATGAAACTTTCGGTGCTCCCACTGTCAAACAGACAATTTACAGTTCTGCCACTAACCTTTACCTCCATCATAGAATGTTCCAGTCTGAAATGCCTGGTCTGATCCAGAGAGATCGACGCCACCGTTGGCCCCTGGGCGTCACTGCATGCTGCCGATGTGGATGCTGAGGACCCTGCTGGTCGCTCCTAGTCGTCGTGGACCATGATGGCCGCCCCCATGAATCGCACATGGGCGAGGG